>NW_026902105.1:4905833-5619166 GCF_033783945.1 Neopsephotus bourkii | reverse complement strand
ATCGGACAGTATAATCTTGCACAGTTTCCTGTAGTCACTTTTATGTTAATATTAATAGCCCATGTCCCTGATGGGGTCAGTTTTCACTGAGCCATCCAGTCACTGTCTGATGGATGGTTTTGTGACAGCTGTGCAGTGGCACTGATTGCACTGCAAAATGATCTGCTGTTGCTGTAATTGGTGTTCTGGCAGAGCAGAGGAAATTACTGGTTCTTCAGTAGGTTTTAAGTAGATGCTAAAGAGCGTAAGAGGTCTAAGATGGGGACTGCTACATAAAGTTGTGAATGACCCCTGATATGAGTGTGGATGGAAGTGAAATACTGGAAACAGCTTTGCTCTGGTTTTGAGCAGAAAAGAGAAGAAAGTGGAAGATAAAATAGGAGGAATTAAAGTAACTGTTGCTGTGAGAAGGATTAGCCTTGAGGTGCTTTCCCCATACTCTGGTTTTAAAGGCTAATCGTCATGGGCTGACAGTTTACTTAAAACTGTCTAAAGGATTTTCCTTGTGTGAAGTTCAAGATAAACTTCCTGCAAGGAAGCTAAGGATCCTGAGATGACTGTACGAGAGAGTGAACTGGAGTTCCAGTCTGTCTGAGACTATCTGCAAAAGGATGACTAGACTTCTACTGATGTCTTGGCTGAAATTTGATGATTTTTCTGTATTATTAGATGTTGCAACTACAGCTGCTTGATCTCTAGGTATGGAATAGGAAGAAAAAGCTGCATAGTTTAGATAAAAGCTTGGCTTGTCTTAGGTAAGACCAGTTCTGATTACTGGCAGCTGATGAGAGGTTTTCTATTTGGAAAAATCTTCCTCAAGTGGATGAGCACAGGTAGCATTTGTCTTGCCTTGAAGAAGGTACTGTAGTAGCGAACAGCCAGTGTTTCAGCTTCTTTCAGTTAGACAAAGCTTAGTTGGAAATTTTGGTGGCACTTTGGCTATTTCAGGGGTGGCTTCTGTGAGAAGCTGCCAGAAGCTTCCCCCATCTCCAATAGATCCAATGCCAGTCGGCTCCAAGATAGACCCAGCCCTGACCAAGGCCGAGCCCATCAGTGAAGGTGGTAGTGTCTCTGGGATAATACATTTAAGAAGGGAAAATGTTACTGCACAGGAGCAATTGCAGCTGGAGAGAGGAGAGTGAGAATATGTGTGAGAAACAGCTCTGCAGACAGCAAGGTCAGTGAAGGAGGAGGGCAAGAGGTGCTCCAGGCACCAGAACGGAGGTTCCCCTGCAGCCCATAGTGCAGATCGTGGTGAGGCAGGATGTGCCTCAGCAGCCCATGGAGGTCCCAAACCTGCACTGGAGCAGGCTTCTGGCGGGACCTGCAGCCCCATGGAGAGAGGAGCCTGGGCTGGAGCAGGTTTCTGGCATGAGCTGTGGCCACACAGGAGACCCACTCTGGAGCAGTTTGTGCCTGAAGGACTGCACCCATGGAAGGGACCCACGCTGGAGCAGTTCATGAACAACTGCAGCTTGTGGGAAGGACTCCATTTGGAGAAGTCAATAAAGAGCTTAAGGTTTTTTCCCACCCTGTTTTATGATTCTAACTGTTTTGTGTGGGAGAGGCTCCATACTGGAGCAGGAGAAGCGTGTGAGGAGTCCTCCCCTGGGAAAGAAGGAGCAGCAGAAATAACACGCGGTGAACTGATCACAATCCCTATTCCCTATTCCCTTTGTCACAGGTGGGGGAAGGAGGTAGAGTAAATCAGGAGTGAAGTTGAGCCTGGGCAGAAGGGAGGAGTTTGGGAAAGTGTTTGTAAAATTTGGTTTTACTTCTCTTTATCCTACCCTGATTTGATTGGTAATAAACTAAACTAATTTCCCCAAGTTTGGTATATTTTGCCCATGACGGTAACTGGTGAGTGATCTCTCTCTGTCCTTTTCTTGATACATGGATGTTTTGTTATATTTTCTCCCCCTTGTCCAGCTGAGGAAGGCAGTGACAGAGTGGCTTTGGTGGGCATCTGATGTCCAGCCAGGATGAGCCCACCACCATGGGCCACTAATGGTTATAGTTACTGGATGGTCTCAGTGAATAGCTGCACTGGCCTTCAGTGAGGATGACCTGCTTTCCAAGTTTATGGTGAAATTTTAAACTATGTATGCATAATGTATTTTTATTCAAATAAGCCAGACCCTATCGACAAAAGATGGAGGAATTATTCTTAAGTTATGTTTGAACTGTCAATTATTACATGATAAATGAATGTTTAAATAGTCTTTTTGTCTTTTTTTCTTGTTTTTGTTTTTACCTCCACCAGCTGTAGCAGAAGTGAAGCTTCGTGATGATCAATATACCCTTGACCACATGCGTGCTTTTGGCATGTATAATTATCTTCATCTTGATTCCTGGTACCAGGATAATGTCTACTATGTTGATCAGTTTGGAAGGATTATGAATCTGTCAGTGACTCTGGTAAGAATAAACTTTATTAAAAAATTACTGAATTTGAAAAAGTGGGACATAGGATAGAAAATATAGCAGTTAGGAGCTGAATGCAAAAACTGAGGGAAGCTACTGCCGAGAACAAGGTAGACTAACACAAGTGCTGTTCACCAGGAAGGATGAAAGGATTTAAAGTGAGGTGTCTGACACACTTTCCTTAATAGTATTGCATTAGTATTGCAGTAGTGCTTTCAGTCACCTGCTTCCAATCTGGGGAAGATAGACACAGTGACAAGTAGAAGAAAGAGTGGATACTTCTTTTCTAGTTGCTGACACTTCTTTTCTCCCCTATTCTACTTAATGTTTGTTTGCTAATGTGAAAATCCTGACATTGTAGATACAAGGAGAGAAAGAAGATATATGGATTAGAATTAGAAATCCGGGTCTTTATGGGCTAGTAGCTTACTCTTGGCATCACTTCTTGGAGGCAAAAAGATGCTGGTGGCCTTGAGCAAACCTGAAATAGTGCAAGCAAGCTAGCCACGTTTGGAAAAACATGACAGTTCTCTGCTTTTATGCCTATGTTCTTAAGTAGTAAAACTTTGTTTCTTTTGAGCCATTTTAATGCATTGATGCACTAGTTTGCGGTACAGAGCTGTTCTGCATTCTGGAGGTGAAAGGACACATTCTGGAGGTGATAGGCACCATATTTCTGGTACATGCAATTGTAGTACTTGGTCATTAAGGAATAAAAGACTGGAAAGGAAAATATCTACTATCATGCTACCAAAAAATTTGACTTGTAACCCTGCAGGACAAAAAACACAGGGAGATCTGTGATAGTTTGAGAGAGCATGGCTTACTCTGTGAAGGGTTCTGGTGTGGAAATTACTAGTCCAAGGCCAAGCTGAGAAAAATCCAGAAGTGGTAGTTCTGGATTTTTCAGGAAGTAGAGGTTTCCATAGGATGGTAGATGGGAAACTGAAGCTGCAGAACAGTTCCTTTACTTTTCATGGAATGTAGAAGCAGTTGGAGCCTTTGGCAGACTCTTGCTGAACAGAATAATCTTCTGGGATTTCTTCCAGATCTTTTGAGATACCTGGTTTCCCAGTAGGAACGTCTAAAAGAAAGAAGCTTGTAAAGAAGCTTGTCACAGCATCATTTTTTTGTGTGCTTTTTTTTGTGGTTGGTTAACCCTGCCTCACAACCAGACATGCACCCAGACACTCTCTGTGGTCTGTCTTCAACAAGACAATGAGAAGATAAAGCAGAAAAAAATTTGTGGATTGAGATAAAAGCAGGAAGATCACTTACCAGTTGCCATCACAGGCAAAACAGACTATACTTTGGGGAAATTAATTTAATCTATTGCCAAAAAAAACTTGGAGTAGGATGATGGGAAACAAAGTCACACAAAGCTCCTCTCAGGAGCTGGTCTTGGGCTTTCCATGGGCTGCAGGGGAATATCTGCCCCACTGTGGTCCTCTCGGGGTTGGAAGCAGCCATGCATACATAGCACAGGGCAGCCCTGGTCTCTTCTCACAGAGGTCACCTCTGCAGCTCGCCACTGCCACCACAACACAGACACCAAATTTATTCCATTACTAGGAGGGCACTAAAGTGTGCAGATTTCTTTCTTAGCATATAAAGGATTTTACTAGATAAAGGATTTTAAAACAGTAATTTGCATTTTTATGTGCAGCAAATTGAAATAATAAATATTCTTCCCTAGGACTAGTGGGGCTATTGTAGTCTTCAGGAAGGTGGCACCTGGTTAATACCTAGTCACGAGTTTCAGTTCCACCCTACTGTGAAATAAATAGCTGCCATCCTGTGTCCTAATGCACAATGCAGACTGTTTTGCAAGGAGATGTGTTTGCATATGCATAAAAAGGAGTGTGTTTTCAGAAACATGAACAAGGTGTCTCATTACAAATGTGCCTGGCCATATATTAGGCAAATGTGTATTACGAATAATAATACTGTTTTCAGCCAAGAATAACTTACAAGTTAGCAATGGCCACAGTTAAAATTAATGTCACTCATCTTTATAACAGAAGGTGTAACAGTTTAACATGCTTATCGTAAATTCAAAGTGAAAGAACACATAGGCTTTTTAACACATACTTATTTCTAGCTCTACTTCCTATTTTGGTTGCAAGTTTGATTCTGATATGGCAGTGTGTTAGTTGTCCATAAATCATGACTTATCCCTGCAACTTAGGTGTTTCAAAAGATGTTTTCTGTGAAGGCAAAAAGCATAGGTACCTTGTCACTTGGGAGTGAAAAATAGTTAAACAAAGAACCTCTGTGGAGAAGTGAAGGGAGTTGGAGAACTGGATTGACAAGAAGATGCATCTAGTTTCTTCTTAAAGAAACTGTGTTGCTCTCATTTAAACATAATTACAGTGAGGAAACCTGACTTCTGGTGAAATGACTACAGTTCTTTTAGCCAGTTCTTGCTAGTGTAATGCATGACTGTAGTATCTTGGCATCCCCTCATATAGTAAGGGGTTACTACTGACCGTTGTTAACCAGCTGGTGCACAGAGAAACAGTAAGTCAAAAAGCAAATCTGATACAGAAGGGTTTTGAGCGCAGGTTGTGTTCCTGGTTCAAGACAGTTCATCCTTCATCCTTTTTGTTGTCAAACTGAGGTAAGAGACTGTTCTAATAAATGCCTGAAGTGAAATTAGTGATCAGGAACATTGTAAAAAAAGCATTTCCTTTCTTGCTTATTGAGAGGGAGACTCTGTAATGTGTAATGAAGATCATTTTTCACTTTTTTTCAGGAGATATATTGAGTCTTGACATTCCTGCTTAGTACTGATAAATCTAATGTGAGCTTTAGAAGAGTAAATGGTTGATGCTTGATTTTTAATTACATACAAAGCTATTTGAAGCTTACTATTAAGATTCACTTGAAAGCTGGTAGAAGTGTGTTCTTCTCTAATGCTACAGAGTATAGCCCTGTAGATCATTGTTAAGAGGGATGGTGGTGCTTCTTTCCATGATCAGATGCATGAAATTTGTTACTATTTCTTTCCCTAGGCACCAAAGTCATTGCTAGTTACAATGGAGCACTTATTGTAGAGAACACTTCCTTTCAATGAAACCTTAATTGTGGGATTTTTGTTTGGTTTGTGTTTTGGGCTTGTTGTTGGGTTAGGATTTTTTTGATTGGTTGGTTTGTTGGGGTGTGTTTCTTCAATTCTTTCATTCTGGCTTCCTGTATGTGTTATAAATTAGTGGAATAGTTCAAGGAGCACAGTGATTCAACCAAATCTGCAGAGTGACCCTGAATGTTTTCAATAATTAAAAATCAAATCTGCATCTTTTCCATTGCAGGTTTCATAACAGCCCTTGTGCCTTTTTGGAGTATACAGTAACCCTCTAATACGAATTCAAGTAGGCCCAAATGGCAAGCAGGCTATCTGCTTGTCATCTGCTCATTCTTGCTCTTGGTTATTAAAATGGTACTTAGCCAAATCCAATTCCTCTTGCTTACATTTGAACATGTTTTAAATGCATATGATTTTAATAACATCTGGAAAATATTAAGGATTTAAAATCCGCTCAGATACAGGATTCTCAACAAATGAGGTCCTGGCATGCTCTGCAAGCACAAGTGTGCTCTTTTTGCGAAGCATATGTGTGTGCTGAAGTGCTAAGAACTCTTTTAAAGGTGGTGTTTTATATGTATATTTTTGCTTTATTTCATAAATCAGACTTGAGTTTCTTTTTCTGGAAGTAGGTATTGTGTAGAGATGATTTCCTACCCCCAACCTGTTCACTGACCAAGTGAAAATGGAAGGACAGGAGATGCTTAAAAATACTGTAATTATTTGCAGCTGAAATTCCAGGGCCTGTGATGAGTTGCTGGTTTAATCTGGTATTTTTTCACTGCTATTTCTTAGTCTCATGCCCACCCTTACTGTAGTAAGAGAGTGCATTTTGTGTGGCATAGAGTAGATGAATTCTTGTCTCCCCCATCCCAGTTTTCAATACAATAATGTGCTTCTGTTAGTGCTTCTTTTAAACATGTTTGTAAAGTATCTTCCTTCAAATCTGTTCCTGTAATATTTTTCCTTCACATGCTGTTTTTCTGTTTTAGAGATCTATTTCAACTTAAATATCTTTCAGTTTTAGTGACACTAATGCTGTTTTTTAGTAACAAGGGAAGAATTTCCTCATTTTAAAGCAAGAGTTTTCTGGTTTGTGGGCCTTTAAAATAATTGTAGGTCAACTGAGTGGAAATTAACCTAGTAAAATAAAACTAAAAACAGTTTGGCTCTATGACCATTAGTTATGTTCTCAACATAGTCTATTAAGAAGGTAGATTAGGTTTAAAAAGGGAAATGTTGACCTGTAAAGGCCAGTCAGGCACTTTTTTTCCAGATATGACTGTTCAGATATATGCTTGTTCAAATATATGGAGGTATGGTAGTCTGCAAAATATCTGCCAAAACCTGTTGAAGCTAATTTTGTTTCATTTATTATATATGTGTATATAAATAAAACTAGCTGCATGATGAGGGGAAAGGACCATGACATCAGGAGAAAGACAACAGAAATTAGTTTTGTTTGTTATTACTGGAAGACCTTTTTGGAGACCTGAGATCAGATTCTGAAGTCTATGAATCAGTATAAAGGGCAAGGTAGTGGTTTTTTTTGTTTGTTTGAATTATGTTGTTAGTGTCCACTATATATTTTAGTGGCATTGAACAGCCCAGGTTCAAAGGGATCACAAAAGAGAATAGGTTACAGCCTTTCATGGGAAGTCTGGATGAGGTTATCTACTACCTTAGGCCTCCAGTGATGGGGACTCTGCCATGTACTTGGGGAGGCTGTTCCAGTCATTGGTGGGTCTCACTGTAGAAATTCTGCTGAGTTGAAACCTCTCCTGGTGCAACTTTTACCCATTAACCCTTGTGTTCTCTGTGACTCGTGAAGGGAATGCCTCAGTCCTCTTTGTAGCCACTGTTTAAGTACTGGACTACTGTCATGAGGTCCCCCCTGAGTCTTCCCCAGGGAGACAATACGTACGTCCTCCGATCTTGCCTCACAGGGCGGGTTCTCCAGCCCTTTGACTGTCTTCATGACCTTTCTTTGCACCCTTTCCAGTCTGTGTCTGTTTTCAGTTGTGGGGACCTGAACTAGATACCGTACTCCAGGTGTGGCCTGACAAGCACTGACCAGAGTGGGATGATCATGTCTCTGTCTCTGCTGTTAATGCCCCTGCACATGCAGGTTCAGACCCGATTTAGAATCATGTAATAGAACGGTTAGGGTTGGAAAGGATCTTAAGGTCATCAAGTTCCAACCCCACTGCCATGGGAAGGGACATCTCACACTAAACCATACCACACAAGGCTTCGTCCAACCTGGCCTTGAACACCGCCAGGGATGGAGCATTCACAACCTTCCTGAGCAACCCATTTCAGTGCCTCAGCATCCTAATAGGAAATAATTTCTTCCTTATAGCCAATCTAAACTTCCCCTGTTTAAGTTTGAACCCATTACCCCTTGTCCTGTCACTACAGTCCCTAATGAACAGTCCCTCCCCAGCATCATTATAGCACCCCTTCAGATACTGGATGGCTGCTATGAGGTCTCCATGCAGCCTTCTCTTCTCCAGGCTGAACAGCCCCAACTTTCTCAGTCTGTCTTCATATGGGAGGTGCTCCAGTCCCCAGATCACCCCTGTGGCCCTCCTCTGGACTTTTCCCTTTTTATGCTGAGGACACCGAAACTGCACACAGTACTCCAAGTGAGGTCTCACAAGAGCAGAATGAAGGGGCAGGATCACCTCCTTTGACCTGCTGGTCACGCTCCTTTTGATGTAGCCCATGATACAGTTGGCTTTCTGGGCTGCAAGCGCACACTGCTGGCTCATGTTCATTTTCTCATCGACCAGCACCCCCAAGTCCTTCTCCGCAGGGCTGCTCTGAATCTCTTCTCTGCCCAGTCTGTAGCTGTGCCTGGGATTGCTCCGACCCAGGTGTAGGACCTTGCACTTGGCATGGTTAAACTTCATAAGGTTGGCATCAGCCCAGCTCACAAGCGTGTCAAGGTCCCTCTGGATGACGTTCCTTCCCTCCAGTGTATCAACCGAACCACACAGCTTGGTGTCATTGGCAAACTTGCTGAGGGCGCACTCAATCCCACTGTCCATGTCAGTGACAAAGATGTTGAACAAGACCAGTCCCAACCCCTGAGCAACACCACTCGTTACTGGTCTCCAGCTGGACAGTGAGCCATTGACCCCAACTCTTTGTGTGCGGCCATCCAGCCAGTTCTTTATCCACCGAGTGGTCCATTCATCAAATTGATGTCTCTCCAATTTAGAGACAAGGATGTTGTGTGGAACAGTGTTGGAACGCTTTGCACAATCCAGGTAGATGACATCAACTGCTCTACCCCTGTCCATCAGTTCTGTAGCCCCACCATAGAAGGCCACCAAATTGGTCAGGCAGGATTTCCCCTTAGTGAAGCCATGCTGGCTGTCACCAAGCACCTTGTTGATTTTCACGTGCCTTCCATTAGAATCTGCTCCAAGATTTGCCAGGCACAGAGGTGAGACTGACTGGTCTGTAGTTGCCCAGATCATCCATTTTCCCCTTCTTGAAAATGGGGGTTATATTTCCCTTTTTCCAGTCATCGGGAACTTTACCTGACTGCCATGATCTTTCAAATATGATGGCCAGTGGCTTAGCAACTTTGCCCTTGTTGCTACACCAGTGCACTGCTTGCTCATGTTCAGCTTGCTGTCCACCAGGACACCCCAGTCCCTTTTAGCAAGGCTGCTCCGCAGCCACACAGATCCTGGCTGGCTCTGGGCTCTTTGGTTATTCTGTACCAGGTGCAGGACCTTGCCTTTCTTTATCTTCACAATGTTCTTGCTTCTCCACTCTTCCAGGCTGTTTGTGTCTCTCTGCAAGACATGTCTGTCCATTTCATCACCTAGTTTGCTGTCATCAGCAAATATGGTGAGGGTGCTTTCAGTTTCCTCATCCAGGTAATTTATGAGGATGTTGAACAGGATGGGGCTTTGAATGAATCTGTGGGGGACCCCTCTTGTGACAGACTGTGAGCCCATTTTATTTAGTAGCTGCTTAGTTCAGTTGAAAAACTTCAAGCAATTAAGTTCTGTTTCAGCTATTTGAAAGATTATAGAGGTGTGACTGATGTTGCTGAATCTGCAGTCTGTGTCTTGTGTTTTTCTGTAAGAATATTTTGTTTGTACTCTTAATACTGCACCCTGGTCTACTTTATAAGTAAATCAAGCCGAATTGTTGGTAAAGCATGTACTGACCACTTTGTAAACCGCAGTACCGAGTTCTTTACGAATCATAAATATTTGTTTGGGGTTTTTTTCTAACAAGCCTTTTGGACTTTCAGAGATTACTTTAACTCACAAAAGGCAGGTAAATTGCAGTCCTGTGCAGGCAGTGGCATTGCTGGCATTCTGCAAGCCAAATAATAAGCAGAGAGTTACAAAGCCTTAAGCAACAAAGAAGGGATGTGAGAGTGAAGGCAGAAGATAAAGAATAATCCCTAAAATATGTCCTGGAAGACTTGCCTTTGTACTTAATGACAACAGCTGGAAATCTAATTTACAGCACAAAAGCAGTTTCTTCTGCTAGAATTATCAGGAAATGAAGAAGGCAACACAGAAATAAAGCAGGACTTCTGAGAACAATTACTGGTGGTATAGATTACATTAGTAATTTTGCACTATTATGCAATCAGGCTGATTTGTGTAAAGTTTATATTGCAGGAAATACTGGATTTATTTTTATGTTTTGTTGTGGACTTTTTTCCCTTTATGAAAAGAAAAAAGTCATATTATGTATTATTTTTCTTGTCATCTGCTGTAGTCTCTCTCTTCATGCTCAAAAACAATCCATGCTTGCAGTTTAGCTTAAAAAATAAGATTGCAGTGTGCCACTGTAGAATCACAGGACCTTTTAGATTGGAAAAGACCTTTAATGTTGAGTCCAACCGTTACCCCAGCACTGGCAAGTTCACCACTAAACCGTGTCTCAGAGCACCACATCTACAGGTCTTTTAAATACCCCCAAGGATGGTGACTTCACCACTTCCTTGGCACCCTGTTCCCATGCTCAGTAACCTTTTTGGTGAAGAAATTTTTCCTGACATCTAATCTAAAACTCCCCTGGTGCAACTTGAGGCCATTTCCTCTTGTACTATTGCTTGTTACTTGGGAGAAAAGACTGACACCCACCTTGCTCCAATCTCCTTCCACATAGAGAGTGAGAAGGTCTCCCTTGAGCCTCCTTTTCTCCAGGCTAAACAACCCTAGTTCCCGCCATTGCTCCCCCTTTAGACTTTTGCTCCAGACCCTTCACCAGCTTCTTTGCCCTTCTTTGGATGTGCTCTGGCACCTCAGTGTCTCTCTTGCATTGAGGGGCCCAAAACTTAACACAGTATTCCAGGTGTGGCTTCACCAGTGCTGAGTACAGGGGGGTGATCACTTCCCTGGCCCTGCTATTTCTGATACAAGCCAGGATGCCGCTGTCCTTCTTGCCCACCTGGGCACAAGCTGGCTCATGTTCTGCTCTGTCAGTCAGCACCCCCAGATCCTTTTCTGCCAAACAGCTTTCCAGCCACTCTTCCCCAGGCCTGTAGCATTGCATGGGACTGTTGTGACCTAAATGCAGAACCTGGCACTGAGTATTGTTGAACCTCATACCATTGGCCATAGACCGTTGATCCATCCTGTCCAGATCTGTCTCCAGAGCCTTCCTGCCCTCCAGCAGAACAACAGTTCCACCCAACTTGGTGTTTGCGAACTTACTGAGAGTGCACTTGATCCCCTCTTCCAGATCATTGATAAAGCTGTTAAGCAGATCTGTCCCCAGTACTGTTCCCCTGGAGAATACCCCTTGTGACTGGCTTCTGGCTGTATTTAACTCCATAGGATAATCATCATGTGATGGAAAAATTATTTGCAAATATGATATGAATTAGTACAGCTTTGTTAGCTAATCATAGTTAATAAAATGACTTAATAAAATGTCTGCTCTAGGAAAGCTGAGAAATGATATATCAGCTTGATATTCTGCATAACAGAATAGGCTAGAATTCCTTTTAATTCAGAAATGAGTTTTTATGAACTTGAATACAGTTCTGTGGCTGTCATTTCTTTTAAAGTCTCCACATTTTTACTGGGACTAGAATTATTTGAGGTAGGTGATTATCTGTAATGCTAGGGGAAAAGTAGTGAAAATCCTTTTTAAGTAACTAGTGCTGTAAAATGGAAAGAAAAATATGAATGCTGAAGTATCAGTTATAGAACACTTGTGTTTTCAGTAAATAGAAATCAATAACAAAATCCCACTACCTTTCCGACATACGTGGGAATGATGCTCGCTACCCCCTTTTTCCAAATATACTCAACTGCACAAAGAAACTGGCGAGTTGCTACTGAGATTTGTTATTCTTAATTTGACTGTAATAGTTATTGAAGTTGATAAATGCTTCATAAAGTCTTAGCAGGTGACTGTTCCCTTACAGGACACTGCTCTACAAAAACCGAGAGAAGTTTTCCGGCTACCTACAGATCTGACAGCTTATGATAATCGCCTTTGTGCCTCAATACACTTCTCATCTTACACATGGGTTACCCTTTCTGATGGTACAGGAAGACTGTATTTAATTAAATCAGGCAAGCGTGGAAACAGTACATCTGAAAAGTGGGAGGTGAGTCTTGCAATAGCATATTTAAGAATTGTACACCTTCCAAATTATTCTTACTCTTGCATTTCTGATGAGAATTGCATGTATGTAATGTGAAGAATTAAGCTTTAAATCATAACTATCACTGATACAGGATTGTGTTCAGTGAATAATGACAGAATGAGTTTTTTATGCACAAAGTAGCTAAAACGCAAGTTTTGGAAAGGGAACATTTTGACTGAATGAAAAAATCTAACTAAAAGCGTCTCTGCATAGGTGGCTAAGTGATTGTCTAGTTGGAACTTTTTCTAAACACTGTTTCTTCTTTCCCTTACCCATTTATATGCCTGTTTAGGATTCTACCCCCCCTATTTTTTATTGTTTGCTATTTCAACTGACCTGTGGAATAATATACAATGTTTTAAAAGTCTGAAATTATTATCAACCAGGCTAAAAGCAATGTTCATTTTTAAGCTAAGAGATTTCTGGTTTATGCACTTAGCTCTGGAAAATTATTGGTACTTAATATTTTTACTTAAAATTGTTTTTCAAGTTGTTAAAATTGCATCTGATTTCTTATGATTAAATTCTTTACATAATTAATTACTTGAAAGAGTCTTGAGAAGAGGTGATTTTGTGATCTTCCTACACTGATAATGATATTGGTTGTTCTGCCTGAACACAGCAAGTGTAATTTAAGTTACATTTCTGTCTGAGCTCCTATGACTCTCGTGGTATGTGGTTAGTTCCTATTTATTCATGAAAGATGAACCTGGTATAAATCTGGCACATTTCACATCTATTTTCTCTGTTAGAGGGCAGCTTCTGAAATAGTCAAGGAGGTTTTAATACTGGCAGGAACTCGGATATATGTCCTGAAGTAGAAGATTTCAGCATGATGGATTAGCTCTTTCTACACCTTTTGAGAGTTGAGTAACTAGGAAATTAGTCACCCTGTTCTTTAGATGGTTGGTAATAAATACCAACTGTTTTTTATACTGTTCTATGAGAATGCTAGTGCATACATAAGTGACATTGGACTTCCCAGTGCTAACAAAACCATGAGATTTATATGTTGAGGTTCTGTCACCCTTAAAATTAACTTTTTGAGTATGTCTAGCACCCAGTGGTTTAGGGTGATGTTAGCATCCCAACCCCATAAATCCTCAGACCTTATTGACTGGTTTCAGTAACAACAGCTGGATTGAGCCTGTAATTGTTCAGCCACTGCAGTTTGAATTCAGAGAATCATATAATCAACTAGGTTGATTCCTTGTCATTTCTTTCTTTTGTTTCGTGTGCCAATGTTTTGTTTCTTCTTCTTTGCTGTTTGGATTAATTTCATTTTTATGTTCTTGGGGGTTTTGATGAATAAGTACTGGTTTTGAGAAAGGCTGAAATACATAGTTTCTAGAATTAAAACTTTTAGCTAGAGGTACCAATTGCTGAATGTCTCAAACTACAAGATGTGCAGTCCTCTTCTGTGATTTTTTTTTTAATGTTTACAGTGGTGTTTATTAACCTTTCAATATGACATATTTATGTACTCTGCCCACCTAGTCCCATCTAAATACTGGATGGACTTTTTCAAATGGTATACATAAAAAATTAAAAACTTACAACCCTAGCTTCTCCTGTGCATTAGTATTATACGCCTTCATTTCATTATAGGCTTTTGTTTCTTACTCCCCTTCAACTTTATAGAGAAGGAAAACTGAATCTCTTTGTAAAGATAATAGCCAAATAAAGAGAACCCTTGTTCCCTCAGTAGTGGTTGATGGTTAAACACTGGCAGCCAATGCACTGGACCTTTTTATCTTCTTGTTTGCCCATGTCAAGGTCTATAGAAATTTTCAGGATGTTGGGGGCCTAGAGAAGGGGTGAGGGCCTTGGTGACATGCTTACATCTTCAATGTGAGACTGTTTCCCCCAGTTGATATGCTGTGTTTATGGATCCTGCTCTGTCAGTTGTATCTCTACTTATGTAGTAGACAGCCATAATGCAGGCGTTTTCTTTATGCTTTGTTTAATGACCCATATAATGATTTTCTGATAGAAGCAATAATGACCTCTCTGCCAGTGTGGTTTGTGGGAAGTAAGGTTTAACTGGCTTGACGTTCACTGGAGCCTTTCACTGCTTTCTGAGAAAGAGCAAAACTTCCAGTTTTAACCAACTGACTTTATACTACACTTTTGTCTTCTAGATTGTGTTTAATGAAGAACTAGGAAGTCCATTTACTATAGTACACAGTGTTTCATTTGTAAAATCTGATACTCATTCAGTAGCTGTGCTGCTGCTTAGGGTAGAAAAAGATGAATTGGACACAAAAGGAAGTGGATTTCATATTACCTTGGAATGGGTTACAATTGCAGAGAGAAGCAAAGAGGGTAAGTCTTTTACATTTATATTACTGGCGACTAATGTTTTTAAAAAAAATAAATCATGCTTTTAGTTTTTGTCGTAGAAGTCTAAGAAAAAACAGAAAAAGCTAAATGCTTAGCTTCCTTCTGACCTTCTTCACGGGAAAAATCATGTACTGTGAACTTACCCAAAAGATGACAAAGACTGACTTAAAAAAATTGGAAGTGTTGGAGGTTGTTTGAAAATACTCCACAAGAGGTTTGGTCACACAATGGCAAGTTGAGAGGTTGTGATGCCTTTTAGCAAGTGAGCATGTGCTGTAAGAGAGACACAAACAATTTTGATGTGGTTCAGCGCACAGTTAAATTCAGTCAAATAACAGCTCGTACAATGAGTGGCTAACTTCCCACTACAACAAAGACATGTTCTCTTTTGTCATATATCTAAGACAAAGTAATTTGTTAATCTTTTAAAGCAGGTTACTCTGTCGCTTGCAGTCTCCTGGTTGTGTAGATCTCTTACTAATTGGATGGTTGAATCTCTTTAATTAATGCGCCCGCCCTGCCCTAACATTTTAGGAGAAGGAAGGGGGCTCTAACACCATTAAGTACCAGAATTATGTTATAGTTTGGTTGTTACTCTCTACCCCACTTGCTTAGCAAACGAGATAACCAACTGAGAAGACGTAAGTTACATCTGGCTTATCCATTATTATCTGTATTCTATGACTTCCATGTTTCTCTTAAACTTAACATTGAGGTCAAACAGGAACATATTTTTGAGTGCTGGTGTCATACATGATTTCTATCATCATAATCTGGTCTTGTCTTAGTGAGTTAGAAGTTCAAGTAAAATTGTATTTACAAGTGCAGTGATTTATTTTTTTTTTTTAGTGAAGAGATGAAGCATACATATGAAAAACTAAATAATTCCTAGGGATAACTTTATCACTTGTGGGAATTTAATGAAGTTGTTTTTTGCTAAAAATCCATTTGTGCCATCTGGTTATTATTCAGAAGTTGATCAATTACTGAGGACTCTGTGGGTAGTAGGAGTCTAATGGAAAAAGAACAAACATTGTGCTGGAACCTGCCCTCTTCATGATGTTTTGAGTCATCAGTACTCATGAGCTTTGGAATGGCATGGTCCTTGATGCCAGTAGCTAACACCTGGGACCTTTTAAAGGTCAGTGTTTTGCTAAAGTTGAAAAAGATGGGCATGGGCATTTTCCATTATGAATAAAGTGTTATCACTAGCTATTTCACTTCTGTTCAGGTTCTGACAGCAGCACAGAAAGTATCACTGAATGGTTTGGGTTGGAAGGGGTCTTAAAGCTCATCTAGTTCCAACACCCTGCCGCTAGTGGGGACACCTTCCAGCAGAGCAGTTTGCTCAAGGCCTTGTCCAGCCTGGCCTTGAGCACTACCAGGGATGGGGCAGCCACAGCTTCTGTGGGTAACCTGTGCCAGGGCCTCACAGTGAAGAATGGAACAAAACAAGTACTTGGAAAACTTGTTTGTGCAGAGGCTGTGAGTGGTTTTGTTAATTGCTGGTTTTAGCTGTGATTAGCAAAGTCCTCATAAGAAAAAGGGACAATGTTTTGTTCTTTTAGGTTAGTTAGATTAATTTTGGGGTCTACATATTTAACAAACTCATTGGAAAACAGAAGATAAATTCTTTTTAAACTACAGTACTGTGAATTAATTGGTTTGGTAGGTATATTTCAGTATAATGAGATTCTTGTATAATAATTGCCATCTAGAAAAATATTACCAGTAAGATATTTTTTTAATTTATTTTATAGGTGATCACAGGTATGAAATCTTGAAAAGGCGAGTTTTGCAAGGAAAATCAGTCCCCCATTATGCAGCAGTAGAGCCAAGCGGGGATGGTTTAATGATTGTTTCCTACAAACCATTCAAATTTATGCAAGGTGAAGACAACAAATCAGAAGAAAATGATGATGCAGAAGCAACAAAGGAAAAGAAAGGTAAGACTTACCTGGCAGATTGTGATAGGCTGCTCTGTCTCTTGGGTTAGATTCCCTTCCCCCCTAAAAGAAACCCAACAAAACCAAAAGCTAAGCAAACAAACAGAAAACTTGAAACAGAACAAAAGAAAAACTCAAACCTTTTTAAAGAATGAGAATCCTGTAAAAGATTCTTTTCTCCAGTGAAAAAGCAGTTCAGGAAAAAAAAGTAAACTTCAACAAAAATTATCAATGCTTTTTCTCCTTTAAGATCATTATTAATAAAGTTGGTTTATCATAATTGTCACTGAGCTCTGTAATATGTATATTTATGTAGCTCTGTCATTTCTGATTTGATTTTGCTTCTGAATCATGGAATTATAGAATAGTTAGGGTTGGAAAGGATCTTAAGATCACCAAGTTCCAACCCCCCTGCCGTGGGCAGGGACACCTCGCTCTAAACCGTATCACCCAAGGCCTCATCCAACCTGGCCTTGAACACTGCCAGGGATGGAGCATTCACAACGTCCCTGGGCAACCTATTCCAGTGCCTCACCACCCTAACAGGAAAGAATTTCATCCTTATATCCAATCTACACTTCCCCTGTTTAAGTTTTAACCCATTACCCCTTGTCCTATCACTACAGTACCTAATGAAGAGTCCATCCCCAGCATCCCTATATGCCCCCTTCAGATACTGGAAGGCATTAGTTAATGAGCTGATCCTAACTGAATGATACTGGCACAATCTTTGTCCATGGTGCAAAAATCTGTTTGGAAACAATATAAAAAGATCTATTTTCTGGAATGTATAAATATTGCATGGTGTGACAACTGTGACATTGTACATGTAATAGGAATAGTCTGTAGGTATAAATCTTGAGGCAAAGGAGTTCTTCAGTGCACTGAGGACCATAATGCAGTGCCTCTGCTGTTGTTACCTGAATTAGTTAGCTCACTGTTTTAAGGATTTTAAGGGCTTGATTTGTGTGCTAGGTATGATTAAAGAAACACAGTAAAGACCTCTGTATGGCTCTTACACATGCATGAAATGAGCTGTGCTGTGCACATACAGTGTTGCTAAAGCCCAGATCCCTGTAACATGTGGAATACTGCTTGCAGCAATATCTGTAGAAAATTTCTTGTTGCACAGAAATCTAATGGTACAGAAAGAACTGAAACCTGAACTCCTAGTTCAGGGGGAAGTTTTAATACCTATTTAAGAGAGATGAGAAGCCTAAGCTACTTTTTAGGAGCATTTCAATTGTCTCATAAATCAAAACTTTTAGTATTTTATGTAATCTGTGTCAAAGTTTAGAATTTTGAAGGTTATTTTATCTCAGATACTAATTGTTTCTGGGAAGTATACTTGTAGCACCAGTGGCTGATCCCTTGCAAGCAGGAAATTTGTGGTAAGGGGCAGCAGTGTAAGAATCCTTCCAAGGTCAGAGTTGCTGATGCTGATCAGTGAAATCTTGTCACGTGGTAACTTGAGAGCATCCAAAGGGTCTATCCATACTTTAATTTTCTTCTAAATAGGAAGGAAACATGTACAAGATTGCTTTTTAGAAAATGAATGCGTCTTGTGTTTTCTGTGACCAACTGTGCACTACCCAGTTAATGCTGTCATCGCTTTCCTATTGTATAAATGTTTCTCTTAAAAGTCCTCTGCTTGTAGCAGTTTAATAATCAAGATAGATACCAGGTGGATTCTGTACTCAGGAGCAGAAGTCAGTTGTTACCTCTGGGCAGGCAATTTTATTTCAACTGAGGCAGATGAAGACTATTTGGTTTTCTAAAGTTATTTCTGTTGAATAGTCAGTGTACCTTCTGGCAAAATAGGTAAGAAAAAATGTCCACATTTTTGAATACAATATAATTCTGAGTGTGCAGTAGCTTGTCAGTACCACTGCACCTGGTATCTCTTCAAATTATTAACCATTAATGTTTCAATGTATTTTGAGTACATTTTGGTTATCAATTTTGTAATGCTACAATAAATTTAGAGTAATAGCTTATCGTATAGCATGTCAGCATGTTTGAGTGTAGACATGAATATAAAATGCTCTCCAGAAAAGGGACAGAAATTAACTCGATTGCTAAAAACCGTTTCTCCAATTGAAAGAATGTAACTCCCACAGGTTGAGATAAGAGCAGTCCAGTAACTAAGGTATAACACAAATCACTGCTGCTACCACCACTAATAATAATGATAAGGGAAATAACAAGGGAAGAGAATACATCCGTTCACCACCTGCCAACTGATACCCAGCCTGACCTGAGCAGTGATCTAACCCTTCCAGGTAACTGCCCCCAATTTATATACTGGGCATGACGTGCTGTGGTATGGAATACCTCTTCGGTTAGTTTTGGTCAGGTGTCCTGTCTCTGCTTCCCTCCATCCCTGGCAGAGCATGAGACTCAGAAAGTCCTTGGTCAGAGTAAACATTACTGAGCAGCAACTAAAAACATTGGTGTTATCAGCGCTGTTCCCAGGCTGAAAGTCAAAAACACAGCACTGCACCAGCTACTGAGGAGAAAAATGACTGCTACAGCGGAACCCGGGACAGTTGTTCAGAGTAAAAGTTAATTCCTACTCTTCACAAACTTGTATTTTGTATCTCCTAGTATTGCACACTGGAATCCAGGACAGCATTTGTAATCTAGTTTGTATTATTCTGCATCTTTCCGATTGCAGACCCTCTCTATTACTGGCAGCAGACCGAAGATGATGTTACAATAACAGTTCACATTCCTGAAGACATCACTAAGGATGACATAAAAGTACGCTTTTCCCCTGATAACATATGTGTTATACTGAAAGATCAGCCTCCCTTAATGGAAGGAAAACTGTATTCATCTGTGGACCATGAAAGCTGCACATGGATAATTAGAGAGAACAAAAGGTGTTGTATATGGGGTTTAGTCTTCCTATTGATAGCAAATGTCTGAAAGAATTAGAGGGATTAATATTAGTATATAGCTTGTGCTAATACTGTATACTAAAATATGACTTTTTGGTTGTTGAGTATTAGGTATCATAGTGCAAAATAGCTCAGCTGAGTAACTCTGGGTTTTTATTACTTAGTCAAGTGAGCAATATTGCATGAATATCAGGCTTCTGTTTTAATGGAAAAAATGTAATTACACATTTCAGTGTAATAAATTGCATTTGGTTCTTAATGTTGGTACTGCAGTACCACTTTAAATTTGTTGATTAAAAGAATAAAACTTGCTCCAAGTATCTTCTGTAGAAGTATGCTGCTTCTAATACCAGTGCAACTGCCTCAGAAACTTGATTCAGCATTCACTGAATAGTTATTGCTGTGACGTAGTAATTAATAACTTAGAAGGTTTTCCTTTTCTGTCAGGTAACAGACTGTCATTGTAGACCCTGTATCTAAAAAGTGAATATAATAAAACTAACTCTCATTTTTATAGCCATCTGTTGGTCTGATGCAGTAATTAAATGGAATTGCTGTATTGATGCACTGGGCTCTGTCTCTTTGTTTTCTGTTTAGTTACTTATTCCTAACGTTCATATCAGGTTCTCCTAAATTCATTGTTGGCTTGTTTTGCAGATTACAGAAATTGTATCTTCTGAGATATGATTTTAGATACACAGTGTAGATAATAAATTATTGTAGTATTTGATGCCTATAAAATACAAGTATTTTTGTCCTAGATCTTATATGAAGCTGGTTCACACTTAAGTAGCCCTATTAAGTAGTACTTAGGTTTCAAATAAACTGTTACTCTTTGAATAGATTTCTTTACAGGGCATCTCCTTGTAATATTTAAAATATTTTAATAAGACTGCTTCAGGGAAAACTACATTTACATCAAAAACTTTTAGGGACACTTGCATGAATACAGTGTCTTTATTCTTGGGCTTTTAGAAATCACGTGTCCTTGGTCTATTTTTCTTTAGAATATTTTCCATTAGAATAGTTTTTTTATAAAGTAAATACTAATGATTTTGTTATATGATTTTCATTATTAATTCAGTTTGGAGTGCTCAAATCTGTATTTAGAGCTTTTTGTTTATTAGTCTGAGAACTGGATGCAGTGTTTTCATTAGTACTCTTTGTCTTCTATTTACATTTTAGTTTGGAAATTTCTCTAATTAAGAAAAATGAGGGACCCCAGTGGCCAGAGCTGATAGTTGGTGACACAAGAGGGGAATTCATTATGGACTCTTCGCAATGCTCTGAAATATCTGAAAGCCTGATGCATCTTACCTCTGAAGTAATGGTAAGGAGTTGAAAATAAAACACTTGTAATTCTTGTACATTTGCATGTTGCCTTGATATCGTTATTTTGCACTTCATTAACATAGCTCATCAGTTCAGTTACTGTTCAGAATCCTAACTGCATTCATTTTAACTGAAGTTGTTAATGTAACGGCACTTGAGTTGTGAATATACTTTGAACAGCAGTATGCTCATGGGGGACTGAATTTAGCTTCCGTGAAAGTGTCTGTGCACCAGAACAAGGAAACCAGGGCAATCAAGAATGTTGATAGAGAGCTGACCCCCAAAATCTAGCCTCCAAAGAGACAGATACTTTGTTTTAAGTCTTGTGCATTAGCCTGCTGTATATGACATTTAATTTTTTCTGGTTTCTGCCATTTAAGGACATTTCTTTATTATCTGTTTCTTCATGTTTGTTTTCTTTGGATTTAAATTGTTTAGCAATTAAAAAAAAATTGTGGTGATCTCCCGCACTTTGTGAACTGAACTAAAATAAAAAGTTAATAATCAGCTGAAGTGGAGGAAGAAATGAGCATAGGAACTCAAGAACTCCCTGTCAGATGAATTGAGTCAGTGCCCTCTCTAATCTTCCCTTACACATTCTGTTAGGCTTCAGATTTCAGCTTATATTAGTTGTCTAGATGGTGTCTTTTTTTCCTGGACAAGAAGCAACATAAACTCATAGTTGATGAGGAAGTGTATATTTTGCCTTCTGTTAAATAAAGGTCCCTTTCTGTTATCAAGAAATTAGGTCTTGAAATAGATCACAAAGGTAACGTAGTTTGGTTGTTTTGAAAATTATCCAAGATGTCATTAGCAGAAGTAGGCTCTTTCTCTATGTAGTCATGTTCTTACTCTTTAATTAGTAGTAAAAGTCATGGGTTTTCCTTTCTTCAACGTGTGGAATGTGAAAAAATACGTGTGCTTCTTTCTTTGCATAAAAAGGTATTCATTTTAAATGATTATTAGCAAAGCTAAAAAGAGGTATGTATTTAGAGGTACCTACAAGATGACTTTTTTAATAGCATTTCCAATGGCAAGCTGAAAGAAGCTTACACTGATGTAAACTTAATAAACCATGTGTAGGTTTTCAGGATAGTATACTTTTGCTACTTACAGAAGGGAATTCATTGTCTACGTTTTAGTGGCATATGTGCCTTTCCTTGAACTGAAATTGATTTTTGTGTTACCTACTACTCATGCTGTCCTTCATAACAAAAATGGTTCTATTCATTTGTATTAAGTATGTAGTAGCTTGATCTTTAAGTATATGCAAATAATTCTTCATGTTCTATTGAACTTTTTTGTTATGAAAAGAGATTTTTATATATATATATTCAGTAGCTTGGATTTTCAGTGTATATTGTTGTCTTTTTGTTTCAGAATCCAAACCCTGAGAAGGAAAATCCACCTTGTAATGCTCAAGAATTAGAAGAATGCGATGCTTTTCTTGAAGATAGTGCAAGCTTGTGCAGATTTGATGGTGATACCTTGAAAATCACTCATGTAGTAAGTGCTGCAAATTATTACAGAAATACTTTAAAGCATTTTTTAATGATAAGCAAGTTGAATTCTGTTATTGGAACAAAATCCGTGAAACTCTTGGAACCACACAGTTTCCTTCCATAATGTAAAATCAAAGTAGCAACAGAAATTATGAAGCAATATGTGTTCTTCACTGTCATTTTAATGGAAAAACAAGGCTCTCTTTATTCTGTTTTAAAAATATATTTACTTTCACAAGTGAACCATTTGAAAACGCAAAGTTACATCAGAATAATTAAAAGGAAGGGGTCTTTTTCAGTGGCATAAAATTGTTATAGATTACTTAGTTTACATTTTTCTCAATAACTTTGCAGCTAGCCTGGTAGAAAGTTGACCCTTTTCATTAAGGAGGTAGAGTACAGATCATTTTGTGATACTTCTTTGTCAATTAATGGAAATAACAGATTGTAGGAAAAATGTTTCAATAGGAGGCTTAATGTGGGTTGTTAGCAAGTTAGGACTTGATCTGGTCCATTGACTAAATCAGGAAACAAAATAGTGATATGAAATCATCACAGGTTAAGTTGTCATCTTGGGGTTGTTAGGGGATTTTTTGAAGATGTCTCTACTAAGCTTGTAATGAACATTGGTGTTACAGATCATCACTACTTTGTGTCACACAAAGTGTAGGATAATGTCTTGTACAGAAAATGTGTTAGTTAAGCGGTAGGATTTTGAATTGGTTCAGAATTTCCTGTTTCCTCTGAAAAGCTCTGAAAGAAGTTTAAAGTTGGTGTCTTACAGATCTTGGTTTGTTCTTTTCCTTAAAAAATATGATTTTTTTTTTCTTTTGACAGTATGGATAAATATGTATATTTCTCTGTGTGTGCGTGTGTATACATATGTGTATATATGCCTGCATGTGCATCTGTGCTGCTAGAGAAATAAAGATTAATTTTAAAGGTTATCATGCTCCACCAAGGAAGTAGTATGTTTTATGGATACAGTGCAATAGGTAACATACAGCATAAAATAAAATCTGTAATTGGTAGGAGGACATTTTAAAGCAGCTCTCCTCAAATGGATTTTATCTGTCCAGTGACGCATGATAAGAAAACAAAAGGCAGCAAGCATAAGTAGGATCAAGAGGTTCAAACTGGATAGAAGGAAAAGCTTTTACACTATAATTGTAGCATGGATCAGGTTGCCTCATAAGACTGTGCAGCCTCTATCCCTGAGGTTTTGAAGACCAGTCTGAATAAAGTTCTGAATAGCTTAGCTTAAACTCCTGCATTTCCTTCCCTGGTGGCACTGCTGAAAACCAGGCATGATTACTTTGAATATTTTCCTAACTTTAGAAGTCAAGATCCTCTATCCTAGGAAGCCATTTCAACACAGGACACATTCTCATTTGTTTATGTAGTGGACATAATGTTTCCCTCAGTAATATCCCGAGAAACTTAATTGTGTCTGCTTGAAATATATTAGCTACCTGTAGTGTCTTGAGCTGTTGATCACTGGGATGCACATAATGTATTCAAACATTTTGTCAAGTAACAAACACGAAGCTGCTGATCATCTTACTTGGGCAGTATGTGGGAAAGAATCTGCTGTTTATCCTTTTAGTCAGTGTTTTGTGTTTCTTTGTTTTGTTTCAGATTAATCTTGGGAGCAACCAGTATCTTTTCTCAGTTGTTGTGGATCCCAAAGAAATGCCATGCTTCTGCCTGAGGCATGATGTTGATGCTCTTCTCTGGCAGCCCCACTCTGACCAACCAGAGAACATGTGGGAACACATTGCAACTTTTA
Organism: Neopsephotus bourkii; assembly: GCF_033783945.1. Classification (NCBI taxonomy): domain Eukaryota; kingdom Metazoa; phylum Chordata; class Aves; order Psittaciformes; family Psittacidae; genus Neopsephotus; species Neopsephotus bourkii. Next base: position 5,595,199 of record NW_026902105.1, on the reverse strand, counting down.
ATGCTTTAGGTAGGAAGTAAACTTCTGTGTCACACTCCTGTACCTGAAACTTTTCTACCTCAGTACTCCTAGTATGGCTTCTGTTGATATTTCACTTACATTTGAATGAAAGGTAATATGATTCTGTTGATAGTAGCATAGTAACTTAATTTTAAAATACTAGAACATAATAAATATTTGTGCCTTGGGAGGAAAATAAGCCTTTTCAGACCATATACAGGATGCAAGCACGGTACTGCAAAGTAAAAAAGGAATGTGCCTTGAATAAGTGAACTTGAGTTAAAGACTACAAAGCACAGTCATTATCTTAACTCTCACACAGCAATCATCAGGGAAGCAGCTGCAGTTCATTCATGACATGTCTAGATGGTAATGCTTATGCTTATGGTAATAAGATGTTTAAATAAGTGACCTTTAGATTTTTTGCTGTCTCCTTGTCCCAGGTGACAGATCTGAAGACTTGGGCATGATTGCTCACTGTTTCTTCTGTTGTAAGAGCTAGGAGCATCAAATGTTGCTGGCACATAGTATGTTCAAAAGAAGCTCAAAGAAATACTTAACATGTGCATTTAATTCATGGAACTCTGACAGAGAAAGTGGACATGGAACGTTTTCATGAATTTTAGGGAAATAAAAAAGTTATTGTGACAGGAAAAATCAGTCAAGAGTATAACTGTTCTAGCTGTGGTTCAAGAAGCCCCTAGCTCTTCTGAAATCACAGACTGCCAGAAAAGCAGTAAATGTGATTGTGAAGAATTATTGATGTATTCTTGCACTCAGGACTAAGAATTTGTTTTCACCCACTTGTTAGAGGCAGAATCCTAAAGGTCAGAAGCAGAAAGTACTTTGCAAAATACAGATGCAGAAGTAGGAATTGATCAAATAGAACGGTCTGTGTAGACCAGTATTATACCTATTGTGTATGAAACAGATAAATCAGTTTTCATGAAAATTAATCTGGTCTAGAATTTACGTCTGCTGTGGCAATTACAGTCTTCATGTTCTCTAAGTGTTCAATACTTCAATAATGCAATGAGTGTGACAATTTATTCCCTCCCTTCCCTAGATACATTTGTTTTATCACACCACACTTACTCTGGGTCCAGAATGAAAGGGAAGATACTGGCTGTTTTATAGAGCTCACAGAGGTTGTCATAACACATAACTGATTTTAACTGTTATTTTAACTTAAGATCAAATTAAACTGTAAGCATCTTAACAAATCCTCTAATGAGAGATTAATTTCACAATTTGTTCTTTGTTTACTCATTTCAGGTTTCATTATGGTGGGGGAAAAAAGTGATCCCAAAGATTAAGATTTTTTTTTTTTTTTCCCAGTTACTTTTAGTTTCAGGTTTCTGGGCTGATTCCATCTTCCTGTTTTAAGAATGTGTTTCTACTGTTTTGAAAATGACAGGAAGGAAATTATGGTATCTTTGAGCTTTTTGTAACTAAGGTGGCAAAAAACAACATTGCCCTCTACCTTTTTCTTCTTATTGTATTATTATTTTACAGTATTATATAGAAGTTTACACTTCTGTACTAATCTAGTTCACCTTTAAGTGCCAGAGGTGATGTAGATCATCACCTTGTTTCTCTACAGCCAAATTCAGAAGCAGTTTGAAAGAGCTATTAGTAAAAATTAGTATTTTCTAGATTAAAAGGCGAGTTTCCTAGTTTCTGGAAACCTACCATATTCACTGTATTGACCAAAGCAATGGTAGTAGCCCTGTTTCCTCCTCCTTCTGCTTGAACCTTTGGAATTAGCTTTAAACAAGCTATACAAAGATGATGAATGAAAAATCAGTATTTTAAATATTATTAATGAACATAAATCAAGAGCTTACCATTTTCTGTCTGTCAAATTCCATTTAAATACAAGTCCCCCGGCTCAAAAGCTTCTTTTACCTGCAATCCTACCTTAAATCCTGCTCTTACTGTTATTGCCAATGTTTAATGTGTGAATTAAATTAACGAACCCTACACTTGGAAAGTTTTTCTAGCTGTCCTAATATTTCCCACTACAGCAATCATGTCAATTGATAGTCTGCCTATATATTTACTAGTTGTTTTGTGGTGAAAACTGCGAAGCTGGCTTTGAACAGAGATGGTGTTTTGAGGACAGTAGCAAGCATTTGTAAATTTAGAAGTCAGATTAACATTATAGAAAACAAACAACCCAACCACAAAACAAGCAAAAAAGCCCCAAACCAAACAACAAGAAAAGAACAACCATAATAACCTCAAGGCTTGAAATGCATGTTGAAGTGTGATGATCCTGTTGTGGATTAGCCCAGGTGGACACCTAAGCACCACAGAGCTGCTTGCTCTTCCTATTCCCCTCTCTACCCACAGTGGGACACGAGAGAGAACAGGAAGAGCAAAAGCAAGAAACTCTTGGGTTGAGCTCTTTGGGTCAGCTGTCCTGGTTGTGTCCCCTCCCAACTTCTTCTGCATCCCCAGACTACTGGGGGCTGGCAGAGCTTCAAAAATAGCAATGGTGGCAATGTGCAGGCACTGCTCAGCAACAGCCAAAAAATCCTGTTGGATCAAAATTGTATTTTAGTCACAAATTCAAAACACAGTATCTTGAGGTCTGCTGTGAAGAAAGTTAACCGCATCCCAGCCAGCTCCAGTACAAGTACTTTCACCTTTACCTTCTGATAGTAAGTGAAGAGGGAGAGCCAAAAAAAAGTAAGCTTTGTCATGCATGCTGTTCTCAGAGATGCTGTCTTTCAGTGTTAACCATTGCCATGCATTGTTCAATGGAAGTTAAGCAGATAACCTTTCAGGAAGATTATCTTACCTGATCTAAAGTGATCAGGTAGAGCGCTTTACAAAGTTTGTCTCAAGTCTCTTTATGAAAGTGTGAAAGGAAATTGGTCTGAAATACATCTGTTTACTAATTGAGTTCTGTAATGACAGAGGCAAGGAATGATTTTCTTCTTAGTGAACATTAGCAAAGGTGACTGTGTTGAAAAGTACGCAGTTCTAAATTGAAGGAAGTTCCAAGTGCCTGTTCAAGATTAGGTAGGCTCAGAAATCTTAAACTGTAAATATAATTATAAACTGGGAGATGAGAGGAGAGAAGAGGGTTATTCTGCTTAGGCTAGTAATATTGGGTCACGTGTATCCATGCTTTATGATCCTTCTGAGAAAATCAAAGACCTTGAGAGGCTAGATGTGGGAGCAGTATCTAGCTGTACACACACATGCATTAGAAGCACCTGTTGGGAAGATGTATTGGTATTAAATTGGCCACTGCAGACCTCCAAAACCTATTGGCTTATTAAATAATGACATAGATCTCTCTCCTTTTTTTGTTTCTAACTGCATTATTATTTTTTAAGCTAAGCTTGATTTTTGTCTTAGCCAGTTAAAATGCTGGTGAAACTAATATATTACTGAGCTTTTCTACTTCCTTTTGGGCTATGCAGGTTACGTCCAAGCATCAAAGCAAGACAAGAAGTTCATGGCTTGTGCTCCAGATTATTCCTACGCTGCTCTCTGTGAGTGTTTACGACGAGTTTTCATCTATCGCCAGCCGACTCCTCTGGCCACAGTTCTGTACAACAGGAAGGAAGGAAGACAAGTCGGACAGGTTGCTAAGCAGCTAGTAACAACCCTGGAAGCCAATGATCCTATCTTAGGCTTTCAAGCTACAAGTGAGAGATTATTTGTTCTCACAACAAAAACCTTGTTTTTAATAAAGGTGAACTCTGGAAATTAATTTATTCAGTATATTCTGCTGCAGTTTGTGTTAATGATTTGTTAAAGAATTGGCAAGGTAAATGCTCTGAGAAGTTCAGAACTATCTGCTGAAGCTTAAAAAGGGGAATCAAAATTTTTCATTAAAATTTATCTGTAAGATAGAAAGTTTTTCAACTTGGCTGTCTCTGAAGTAAGCTTTTTCAGATCTATGGGAAGATGTCTTCTGCACTAACAGCTTTCTCAAAGCAGTTTTCAGAAGCTGCTACTGCATAGGTGGATAGATTTATGCATTATTTTTTCCAACTGTTTCCCATACTTGTGAATTTTGAGAATTCATTTCTGTTTTTAAATGCCACTGTTTACCTATGAAAAAAGTAGTCAGATAAAAAAGATAAAGCCTTTTGTTGCAAGCATACAATATACAAAGAAGTGTGTATCGTAAGGAAAAGAAATCCCAAATTCCAGTGCTGTTGTCCAAAAAAAAAATTATTTAATATTTCAATATTCAGTAGCATCAAGTGAAATGTAAATGGAATGAATGGAATATTATGTTTCTTATACAGGTAATTAATTCAAATGGAATCATTTTGTTGCATATGCAAATTTAGATTATTGACTTGGGACTTAACACTTGCAGTAAAATTTGTTCGTATTTCAGGAGACACTAGAATAGCTTTTAGTAGCTTTTTCCTGAAGCAAAGTAAGGGTCAGTGTGATTACCCATTGGTGGTATTAGTTTTATTTTAAATAGACATTGTCAATACAGTTAAACCAAAAACGGGTCAGTTGTGACGGCTCCACCCTGGGGTGTTTTGCATTCTTTTATTCATATTTTACTTACAACCCCATAGCAAAGAATGTCTCATATGTTGTGTACTGGCAGGAAAGCTGTTGTGATCTGTTGTACCAAAGTACTGAGACAGCCACAGATTACTGAGACAGACACAATTGTAACAGGTGGCCTAATGGTGCATCTCTTATTTCAGACCTCTGTAAAAATCTACTTGTGAGGAAAATAAGCGTTCCTTTTTTATGGACTTACAGTTTCTTAGTTGTGATTGTTTTGACTCTCCTGTAAATTCTCCAGACTTGTGTCAGTGAAATTATTAAATCATGTAGTGAGAACTGAAGAGGGAGACAAGCAGTTTCGACTTGCAGAAATGCCTCCAAATGCAGGAGCCTTTCAAGGAACCTGATTTTCCTCCTCCATGCAGCAGTATTGTATATCCAGTAGTGTCAAGTTTTTTATCTGCGTAAGTTAAAACAGACTTTGATTTGCAGACCTTCCCTTCTCATTCTGGTGTTTGGTGGTTGTTCTGATTTGTTTGTTTTTGTGTTTTGTTTTTTTTTTAACTGACTTGAAAATGTTTTTTAAAAAGGCTCAGTGAATGTATTACTGTTCCGTGTGTGGTTTGCATCTACATTGTCATTGTTGGGCAGTAATGTCAAACAAGGTGGTAGAGTTCATGCGGAGCTCCATCAAAAAAGGTTTTATATAGATGATTACTTTGCAACATAAAGTGCTTATAGATTTATATGAATATTACTTAGTAACCTGAGATTTAATCATTGGGAACACAGAGTTAGGAACACTGTGATATTTGGGGAATGCAGGAATAAAGGAGAAGGGGTTTTGTCACCTCAGGTCTATTGCAGGCAGCTTCAGTATAGATGAAGAATTTCAGCACTTCTTTCTCAAAATCTTATTGCTGTGGGTGATACCTGGAAACTTGTGCTGTGTCCTGCAAAAAGAGAAAACAAAGTCAAGTAAAATGGTTACCTCCTCAGAGGCAGAATTATGATATGGAATGACAACTCAAGGGAGTTCTTGTTTGCTCCTGGGAAAAACTGAACATGGGGAAGAAGTTCAGCCCTTTATCCCATATAACTCATCTATTGCAGTCATGGTGTTGTTGGAAAGGAAATGTCGGATAGTCTCTCTTCTATTTTGCTTTCTGTGAGAGTTAAGGTTATTGTATTAGTTAAAGGATTTGTTGCCTTGAGGAGCCTTGCATGCATGTTGCACAGCAAGCTACCAGAATGAAATGGATGCAAGCCACAGGGAGGCATTTCCTATCAGCATTTCCATTTCTGTGTACACTTAATTTTAATCCTTATTTGTTTAGTGTATTAATGTACGTTTATACAAAGTATGGAAGTGGATATTTAAAAGAGGTGGTTTTCTGAGAACCTTACTTCAATTTTTTATTTCTTGAAATCTTACATTTTAAGACCCAGTACTTCCTGAGAGGTCCCAATCACAGTCTGTTTACAGAATTTCTGTGAAAACTTTTGGCCTTTATAGACTTGCATTATTTATTTCTAATATTCTTTTTCAGTGTTTTCCTTGGCTGTGTATTTGGAATGTATCATGCATTTTCTTTACTAGTTTAAATAAATGGAAAAAAATGTTACCTTATTAATAAAGGGTTTTTTTAATTATTCCAAAGGATTCCTGTTCATTTCAAATATGTATCCTTCCTATGCTACTGAAACAAAATTGAAAAATAAAAATGAATCCCTTAAAATGGACTTGTGCAAAGCATTCAACACTGTCCCGCATGACATCCTTGTCTCTAAGTTAGAGACATCAATTTGATGAATGGACCACTCAATGGATAAAGAACTGGCTGGATGGCGCAAACGAGTTGGGGTCAATGGTCAGTGTCCGGCTGGAGACCAGTTACGAGTGGTGTCCCTCAGGGATCAGTGTTGGGACCGGTCTTGTTTAGCATCTTTGTCGCTGACATGGACAGTGGGATTGAGTGCGCCCTCAGCAAGTTTGCCGATGACACCAAGCTGTGTGGTTTGGTTGATACACTGGAGGGAAGGAATGCCATCCAGAGGGACCTTGACACGCTTGTGAGGTGGGCTGATGCCAACCTTATGATGTTTAACCATGACAAGTGCAAGGTCCTACACCTGGGTCAGGGCAATCCCAGGCACAGCTACAGGCTGGGCAGAGAAAAGATTCAGAGCAGCCCTGCAGAGAAGGACTTGGGGATGCTGGTCAATGAGAAAATGAACGTGAGTCAGCTTCAGTGTGTGCTTGCAGCCCAGAAAGCCAACCATATCCTGGGCTGCGTCAAAAGGAGTGTGACCAGCAGGTCGAAGGAGGTGATCCTGCCCCTCAACTCTGCTTTCATGAGACCTCTCTTGGAGTGAGTGTAGAGGTCTGGTGTCCTCAATATAAAAAGAACATGGAACTGTTGGAACAAGTCCAGAGGAGGGCCATGAGGATGATCAGGGGCCTGGAGCACCTCTCATATGAAGATCGGCTGAGAAGGTTGGGGCTGTTCAGCCTGGAGTAGAGAAGGCTGTGTGGAGACCTCATAGCAGCCTTCTAGTATTTGAAGGGGGCATATAATGATGGTGGGGATGGGCTCTTCATTGGGGACTGTAGTGATAGGACAAGGGGTAATGGGTTAAAACTTAAACAGGGGAAGTTTAGATTGGATATAAGGAAGAAGTTCTTTACTGTGAGGGTGGTGAGGCACTGGAATGGGTTGCCCAGGGAGGTTGTGAATGCTACATCCCTGGCAGTGTTCAAGATTGTGTTCAGGGCCAGGTTGGACAGAGCCTTGGGTGACATGGTTTGGTGTGAGGTGTCCCTGCCCATGGCAGGGGGGTTGGAACTAGATGATCTTAAGGTCCTTTCAAACCCCAAGTATTCTATGATTCTAAAATAATAGTTGTTATGTGGAGGAGCTTTCTGTTAGGGTGAAGTCTGCACTGCAAGGTGCACTGTTGCACTCCCTGTTTATTTCAGTGAGAACCCCCATGCAATCTTTTTCATGGCCCAGGTCCACCAACGTCAAAATTTAGAGGTAGTAAACAGGGAGTTGGTAAGTGTTCAGGTGTATTCCTGTGTTACAGTGCACGCTACATCCTCTTGTGTTGTCATTGTGTACAAGAACCAAATGATGGGGACATACCCTTCTAGATTGAAGAAGGTGAGAGAGCTGCACTTTCTTCTCTCTCTCCCTCAACCCAGGGGTGCATTTTGCAGGAGAGTGAAGGAAAAGAGGAAGGATTTTGTCCGTATGTATGTCCTGTGTCAAAAGTGGCTCCTCATTAATGGAGGAGTAGATCCTGTGAAAGTAACAAATAAGGCTGATGCCTTTTATTTCAGTTTGCTGTGCTTTGTTTCTGTAATGGACATTATTACCACTATAACTTATGAATTTCCTTGCCTTCTGTCAATTTATAGTTTCTGTTCTTGGTATGCAGATTAGATGAACTTGAAGCCTGCAGTCAATCACACATTAGCATGTAATAACAAGTTGTATTTTAAGTTAACACATTTTGTGCTACCAGTCCTATGTGCCATTCATAACAGCTCTCTGGAGATGTGATGAGATCTGTTTCCCCTCCTCCCCATAAAATGCGTTTGCATTTCTAGTATGGATAAAGGTCAACAAGGTCAAAAAACAACTTAGCTGCAGTATTTGAGGGAGAATCAAGTATCAAGTACAGGTTTTGGTCGATAAATTCAAACTCAACGTTCAGTGTTACTTTGTTTGGAGAAGCATTTGCTGGAGTCTTTTATTTTTCTGCCCCTTTTAAAAAAAGGTTAATTCTGAGAAATCATTTTCTTTTAACAAAGTTGTTTATCATGATGTGGTAGCTGGGTATTGATTAAAATATGATGATAGAGTCAATTAACATGTTCAGATGTAGACCTGGAAAATATTTAGCTATAATCTTTACTGATCTAGGCAAAATATCCTTTATAAACCATGACAGTGTTAAATTGGCACTTGCAAGGAATTGTCAAGAACAAGACAAGAAACTCGACTTTAAAAAATCAAATCATTTTAGAGTCACTTTTATTATGGTATGATGAATGTACATGATCCACTATTTTTTCTTAATGTATTAGTTGTATTCTGCATGTGCAAGAGTTGTGTGTGCACATTTGTGTTTTCATTTACACCTATGTATGCACACACCTATAGACATTCATACTGCCTTAAAGTATTGGGGAAGATGGGTGAATTCCAGACAGTAACTTTTTACACACAGCAAAGCATAGATTCTTCATTAACCTCATTAACCTGATCACAAGTCTGTCTGTTGTGAAGCCAGCAGTCTGACCTTAAGCATAAGTATTTTGCTGCATGGTAAAACACATATTTACACTTGGGAGTAAGTTCTTGAATGTGAAGAAATCCTGATTCAAGGGCCTCTTGGAATCTGTATGGTCGTTTTTGTTTGTCATCTTTATTGTTTAAGTTTTCCCATGCATGATGTTGTCCCACATCAAAAAGCAAACACCTCTAAGTCTGGCATAGATGTGTTGTAATGTCATGATAACTGCTTTGTGTGAAAACATCAGTTATGAATCCTTTTTTTTCCTCTGCTGAGGATTTAATATCTGATGCCTCATATTGCATTATGCCCAAACTTAAAACAGTTCAGAGGTCAAGTACTGAGCAGATGCCTCAAGTTGGAAGAAATGATGCAGGAGTAATGCGTGTTTATTTTTATCAAAACTAATGAGATTTTGTGGGAAAAGAAGTAAGATCCACTGAATACTAATTCATTCACTTTATCACTGAAATTGCTGCTGATTGACCTGTAATGATTTTTCTCTTTGAAGCTGTTCATTCTGCCTGTTGCATGTATCTTTAGGTCTGGCCCTAAGGGCTCCTGGGAGACAATGAGTTTCTGAACCACGGCATGTTGCTTTCACACCCTTTCTGGGCCATCTCTCTCTTCCTTCTCTATTTTAATGGAGGCAACTTTTGTGCCTTTAGCTGTGGTGTGGGTTAGAGTTCCTGTGATGACAGCACAGAGCCCACATTCACAGAAATGCTTCAAAAGCCAGGCCAGGGAAGATGTGCTGCTTTGTGAGCTGTTTTGATTTTCTTCCCATTAAGATACCTGAGAGGAAACAGGGTGTATGATTGTTGTCAGCTAAGGAAAACATTCAGAGAAAGCTGAGGGTATTTTTTAATAAATTGAGTATCATGTGTGTTTATATGTATGAAAACATGCACAGAAGATGAGGAGAGAAGCGAGCCATATGGCAGCGGGTTGCAAATGGCTGTACTGCTTAGGGAAATTAATAACTCTAAGCATTGATATATATGAGCCTGCTGGGGTTCAGACGTTCGTATGCTGGTGCTTTGAGAAACTAGCTGAATCAATAAACAAACATTTGGAAGCCAAAAATACCCAAGCCAGCATACAGCTTAAAATTCAGAGAAGGAGCCCTTAAAAAGGACTTTAAAAAGAAGAAAAAAAAGTCTGGACTTCTGCTATGACTTGAAATATAGGTAAGATTAAAAGGGGCTTGCTTATTTTTATAAATTTGTAGATAGTATCTGTTTCCAGATGTTTTCAGTTTTTTTCTATCTTAAGCTCTAGAATGATTTTATTAATATCAACATCAGTAACTTCTTGAATTACTGAAGCAGAGCCATTCCAAATTCCTTTAGACCCATCAATCATGCTTACTCAATGACTTCAAAATACATTCTTTCTCCTTTTAGAGAAAGGTTTTTATATGAGATTCCGTCCTTTCTTCTGGGTCTTTTCTTTGGCAGAAAACCCAAACTTTTATCAGAAAAGGAAACTGTGCAGAGGTAATTTCAAAGTAAAGATGTCTGGAGCTGTCTTTTCAGGACATATATCCATGGCAACAGGGCATGTCAGAAGATCACTGACTTGGGATTTATGAGTTCTTGTAGCAACATCTTTGTTTTCTCTTTGAGACAGAAAAGAAAAATTAGGTTGAAAACCTGATTCTTCCTTTTGCCTAACGTGGCCTGTGCTGGTTCCTCTCTCTAGAATCCCATGAGCAGTTAGCCTTTCTGAACACCTCAGGAGGGATGTGGCTGATGTTGCTGTTGGGGCTTATGTTCATAAGCACTTTTTTACGCATGTCCATCGTCTGGCTTTTTATTTTTGAGGGGTTTGGTTTTCTCTTGGGAAGCAGATGCAGGATGTATTTATCTGCAGGTGAAATAGCTGCACACATCCATCATCCATCATGATGGATGTGTGCATTCCCTTTCTACCTGTATGCTTTTACCCGAAGTTCTTAGTTGTCCTGTCCACAAAATACTCAGTGGTCACCCTATCCAGATGCCATCTCCTGGACAAGACTTGGCCAGCAGACAGCTGCTTGGTAGCATGCATGGCCTGCTGAGGAGTTACCAGTCAGGATGAGTGTCACAGCTGGGTTGTATGCTGAGTTCTGAATTTTACTGTAATCAAGAGAGAGATTCATGTCCGTCTCAACCTCAAAAGCTTACCTCTTGTAAGCTGTCAAGTAGGGACTGCAGCAAGTCAGGGATAAGGCAGACATGATTTAAGATGTGATGTCTTCAGTATAGAAGGAGCTTTGGTCAGACAATTAGAATTTAGATGGTCATAAGGATTCTGAAAGAGGTTCTTTGTTGCTGCAACCTTATTTTTTACGCACATGATGTTACCAGCCAGCTTAATGTTTTGAGATGCTTTGTTGCCCCTGAAGCCCATGAACTTAATAACCTGGTGATCTCCACAGCAAACTTTAATGACCCCAAATCCATTAGAAATCTTCAGGTTAGCAATGTGAAAACATAAGTCAAAATACAATATGGGCAGAAAGCTATTGCTGGTAAGGATATGACATAAATCATCAACTACTTGATTCAGTTCATTCTATCAATACGGATCTCACTTCTTTTGCTGATAAGGCTTTTGTCTGGTTTTCACTTGCAAGTAAATATTGGCAAGTTCAGGACTTCGCATGATCAGGTGTTTGGGATCAGGGTTTTTGTGAACTACTCTATACACTTAGTTCTATATATAAATAGAAGTTACTTATCTACCACTTCCTGAGGTTTAACATGTAGGATGAATTACAGCTTTACACTACTTTCCATTTTTGCCAATTGGCTGTTTTGGTTTGGTTGGTTCCTATTTATGCAGAGCCATTTATTTATGGTGCTTGCTGATAAATAAGAAATTGGTGTCTTACTTGTCAGAGATTGTTTTTTATTTCTCTTGCTTTTATGTTTTTAACAGTGGTATGTGGAACCATGACACATTTGCTGGCAACGGGGGCACTGTTTTGCCATACATCTCATGCTAAATTGTATTGGGCTGGATTTTCTCCTGGGCTGAAATGCTATTGACACAGGATGACACAAAGATCCCAAAGGGAAATGCTAAAGTTAGCTGGTTTTCTAGCTGCATTGATGTTGTTGGAGATGAGCAATGCCTAGGTGATAGTGAGTCAGCTGGAGAAATGGAGGTATGGGTTGCCTTTCCCCTCACATATGATGGCTCAGACACACCTGGAACAGAGCTTTATGCCAGATTATGGTGCTTTACAGCAGCTAAGATTTCTCCTCCTGGAAAGGATTCAGATTTACTCATTTACAATCAGGCTTAGTCCTCCTAGGATGCGGTAAAAGGAAAGCTGAGGACCTGGCTATAGGCCAGCATCATTAAGAGATGAGCTCTGGAGTTCATCACTGCAGCCACACATGAAAGAAAGAGGAAGGGCTGTTTGACAAATACCAGGGGAAGTAAATTAGTTGCTTGCTTTCTCGGTAAATTACATTTTAAAAGGTATTTGTTTTACAGTATGAAACATTTCTTAGTAAAGCTGTTGTTCTTATGGCGAATACCCAACTCCGTCGTAACTGAAGATGTACTAAAATCTGTGCCATGAATGGGGGCTGGAGAATCTCCATCAATCATTCATGTTGAACAGCACTTTTAAAACTTCTTTACATTCACTTTGAAAGCTGAAAATGCAGCTCTTATGGAAAGCTCTCTTCTTCAGTATGTTGGGCACCATACATAGACCTGCCCTGTCCCTGCTGCCATTGCTGTGGAGCCAGAGGCATCCCTCGCGGCTCTGTCCTGCCCCCGAGACCCTCACCCAGACCTGCAGGTGTGGATTCGTTCAAAGGGGTACTTCAGGTAGGAGGAAATTTTCCTTCTCTGCACTCAGAGCAGGAGAAATACTGAAGGCAGACAAATCCTGGACATGATGTTTGTGGTTTTCATGTGCTTTTACTGACAGCAAACCAGCTCATGAGAGCTCTCTTCAGCCCAGTGCTCATCCAGATAGCTTTGCCTGCCTGGGGAGGTTGCACCTGCGGTAGGGCAGTAGAAAGACCTGAGGGGAGAAGAAAGAAAAGACCAATCCTTCCTGAGAAGCAGCACAAAAAAGGAGATATTTTACATCCTAGAAGTATCACGTCTGTAGGAATGAAAACTATTACCCCTCTTTCTGTGACCCTGGGAATGGCTCAAGTTGACAAGTTTTTTTCTATTGCTACATCAAACAAGATGAATCACATCTACCTGGTTTATTCTCTCCCTCCTTTTTACATCTTTTTATCCCCAAAAGAAAACTGGCGTGTTTTCTGTGGTATGCTCAGTGACACAGACTATACCCAGCATGTTGCACACTAGCCATTCACTCTCCACAAGAGAAACCTTTGATCCTTTAATGTGACATGGCTTTCAAGTACCATTTGTAGTTGTTGCTCACTGAACTTTTGGGAGATAAATACTTTTCAAGAAATGTAAATCTCAGCTTGATTACTCTCTCAGAATGAGAAGTTAGTTTAATTTTGCTTGGTTTCCTCTGTTGACTGATTTCAGTTCAACAGAGACATGAAGAACCCCACAAAATAGATTTTCTACAAGTTTTATCAAAATAAACTGCTGGGAAAAGGAAAGAACCCCTAAAAATACTGCAACTGAGGCAAAGGTATCAGTCAGAGCTACCTTCCTCTCACACCAGTATGAGGAATTCCCTCACAGAAATTTCTGGGGAACAAGACTGATTTCCTTATTCTTAATGTGTGGAACAGTGTGTTTCCAAGAGTGTGTGTATCACTAAAACCTTAGTAATGAGGCACAGTCTGTGTCCAGGCCTGAGTGTGACTGAATTTGCAGACACAGTGTGGAAGTGATGAGGATGGAAAGGGCTGCTGAACGATATGGATTTGTACTGGAGGTGAGTTTTTAAAAGGGTGATGGTGCAGATTAGCTGTAACTGGCTTGAATTATCAGCTGGTAAAGTGGAAATCTTAGCAACCCCTCATTTGATAAGATATCCTGAGGCCCAATCTAGCCCAGGAGGTGGATCTGCCTGCATGAAACTCACCTTTTGTGCCAGTGTGTTGGCACACATATGGGAGAAGATTCAGCTGGGCAGGAACTCACACATGTCGTGTAACACTGAGAACAAAAAGGGGAATAACTCACATGGGCAGAACCTCTGTCATAGACATGTAACTCCATCCCCCCTGTTGTATATGCTGGCACATCTGAAATGCAACAGGATTTTCAGGTAAGGACTAGAAACCAACAGTTCCTATGCTTTGATTAGGGCTTGGCTAAACATAATGAAGAAAAAACGCACACTGAAGTGCCCAAGCACTCTTAATTTAGATGGCTTGCCTTTATTTACTGGGTGTGAGAGTGGGACCCCCCACACAACAAAACCACCCCCACCCCCCCCACACCCACCCCCCAACCCAAACCAAACACACCAACACACACAAACCCACACCAAAAAAAACAACAACAACACCACCAACAAAACCACACCACCACCCCACACACCCACCCAAAACACCCCACAACAACAAACAACAAAAACCCACACACCACCCAAAAACACCCACACCCCACACCACCACCAACCACCAAAAACACAAACAAAACAAACAAACAACCAAACAAAAAAAAACACACAAACACCCAAACCCCACCAAAAAAAAAAAACCCCCAAAACAAACCACCCAACACCCAAAACAAAAACAACAGAGAATGAAGAGCTGTTGATGGACTCTAGCTGAGAAGCTTAAGGTCACTGAATGATACCTGCTTAAAATGAAGCCTGCAGATTCTCTTGTGGAGATCATTGGTAACAGCAAGAGAGGGAGAATCACTGAGAAGGTTTAAAGTTCAGAAACTTCTAGAATTCTTTAAAACCTCTGACAGTTGTTAATTGTTTGACCACAGCTGATGAGAACATGCTACCACAGATCCAAAAGCCCATGGTTTTGGACAAGTACCTTCTCACATTCTTCAAGGTCACCATGTCTTCTGGTGCAGTGTAAGCATCATTGTTGGAACAATGATAGGGGTTTATTGGTATGAGTTGAATTAGCAGTATAGTCTGTGTGATATGACTTTTTGTATAATAGAAAGTGATGTGCTGGCAGAGAAATGGAAATGCAAGCCTAACAAAGGCACTGTGGTGCATTCCTACTATTGTAGCGACACATGTGATTCCTCTTTGGGAGAAACGTCAGGCATAGCACAGCACTTTCCCGTGGGACACTGGGTTACAGTGTGTAGGTGCAGGGAAGATCATGTACAACTAACACAAGAATTGTTGCACAATTCTGGTATACCTCCAGGAATTTCTGTATTTGTAAAATCTGTGTCGGAGAATTGGGCTCTAGGCCAGAGGAAGGCAACAACTTCATTACCTAAACGTAGAGTTTGAGAAAAATTCATAAATATTTATGACTTTCAAAAGCTGTCCTGTATAAATGATCTCAACTTCTGGTTGGAGCCTTCCATTGTGTTACCAATCATTTTCTTACTTTGTCCCTTTTTTTGTTCTTATCCTCAACTTCATCATATTTTAAGCACGTGACAGTGGTAGTTAAATGGAGAACACCTCTGGAGCAGACTTGAAGACAAAATTGCAAGCATCTATGGTTTATTGTTCAATTAACAGGTAAATAAGCAGAGAAGCATCAGGAGCTAATATTGTTTAATTTCCTGTTGTGCATGACTGCTGAGGGTGAGAAGAATATGATTTACAATAAAGATACATTATAAAATACATTACAAAGTCATAGTATGTATGGAATAATTAATTTCATGATATTGCTATATTACACTGGATATTGCCTGATCCAGCAGCAGTGTCATACAATATCATCCCAACAATTTGCTTATGCACTGTGATAAGAGTTGAGCCCTAAACCCCCAGTGTTCCAAATATAATTGCCATCATCTGTTTCACAGGTTCCTGTTGCTCTGTGCTACAAGGATGCTTTCATCCAGAAGCAGCTGCCCAGTTAACAGGACACCAGCTCTGTTTTATTCCTGCATGTTCTATACAGAGTACATTTCAATGAGCACTGCAGCAAGCACAGTACTGGGATCTGATGTACCAAGCGGGTGTATGTGACTCAAGTAATAAAGGACTTTATAGAGTGAGCTTCCTGTTAAAGCACCAACTGAAACAGTAAAACTCTGTGCAGATTAGGCAGATCTAAATGAGATCTTCAGAAGTGCAATTTGGGGATTATTTATACTAACGTATGAAGTTATTTCAGTATTGAAAGAGAAAAGACCCATTTGGACCTGAATAAAGAGATAAAAGCATATTAATTTATTTCTGATTTTCTTTTGGACCAGTGGTCTTGGCAGCCTTGGGTCAGCCCAGTAGTGGTTGCAGTTAAGATTGCTATTGGAGGGGTTTCCAGGTTACTTTTACCAAAAGTGTTCTAGACTGCACAGTACAAAACCTCCAGGATGCAAACCATTGTGAAGACCATTGGGAGATCTACCTCTAACTTGTGATCCAAACTAAAACTCTTTTAGGTTCTCTATCTGTTTTTTTAAGTGCCTGAGTTAACATCTGTATTTGAGTTAAGTACCCGTGGTTTTCTCTTTTTACAGTGTAACTGAAATGTAACTGAAAATTCATTTAGATTCCCTTTCATTTATATTTATGTTCTGTCTAAAGAGATCAAATACTTGTTAAAAAATGGCATTTTGAACTCAAAGGAATAAGTCTGATCTTGCCAGATTTATTAATAGTTTGAGGGTTGGGTTTTTTTTCTGTTTTTGTGATGCTAAATTTTCTTTGAAAAAAATGTTATCAACAGAGATGAAATACAGGGGCACTCCTTCATGGTTATAGTTGGTAAATTTTGGTGTTCACCTAAGTAAAAATAACTTCTACTTTTAACTGAGCTACTGTGGTCATACTTATGGTCATAGTATCAATGAAATGGAGAATAACCTTAATGTCAAATATGACAAGTACGTGCATCAATCCAATGTGGAGCAGTTTCAAAGCTTGAAGATTTCATGAATCTTTAGTGGTGTCTGTACAGTATAGAGATTCACTGGAGCCAGTCTGAATTAATAGATCATAGAATCATAGAATAGTTAGGGTTGGAAAGGACCTTAAGATCATCTAGTTTCAACCCCCCTGCCATGGGCAGGGACACCTCACACTAAACCATGTCACCCAAGACTCCATTCAACCTGGCCTTGAACACTGCCAAGGATGGAGCATTCACAGCTTTGGGCAACCCATTCCATTGCCTTGCCACCCTTACAGTAAAGAACTTCCTCCTTATATCCAATCTAAACTTCCCCTGTTTAAGTTTGAATCTGTTACCCCTTGTTCTGTCACTACAGTTCCTAATGAATAGTCCATCCCCAGCATCCCTATAGGAGGCCCCCTTCAGATACTGGAAGGCTGCTATGAGGTCTCCACGCAGCCTTCTCTTCTCCAGGCTCAACAGCCCCAACTTTCTCAGCCTGTCTTCATACGGGAGGTGCTCCAGCCCCCTGATCATCCTCATGCAACTATGTTCATGTTTTGTGTCTTCTGAAGTGAACGTCTTGGTTATCCCCATTTGCTGCATGCAGTTTGGTTCTCGCCATAGAGTGAACGTGGAAAGGACTGGTTTATTTCAGATCTGTAGCACAGCTGTGCTACAGGACCTCACGTGGTGTGCTTGAACTGCTATTGAGTCTTGAACTGCTTGAACTGCTATTCAGTCCATGGGACCAGACTAGAGCTAGTCCTAAAGAAGCTCTCATATAATATGAACGTCAGGTCCTCAGGAGCTCCTATTACATCACAGACACAAAATCAGCTCAGTGCGTTATAGCTGGACTGATTCCCAAGTCAAATAAAGCTGCTTGGTGCCACACATGAAGGAAAAAATATGGCTGAGAAAAATACATAAATGCAGACAGCCTTCCATCAGAGTAACTTGGCCTATTTTAATAAATTCTCTAGAGCCTGTAGCTGAAGATCCCTCTACTAGTATAACTACTGAATGTATGTACAGTCTATTGCAAATGTGTATTTAATCTCTGGTGCAGATTTAAAATCCTCCCTGCGGGTCAGTTACAGTGTTTTGTTAACTTAAAAATTATGCTCAAAAATAGCCCACGTAGAGCATCTCTGATGGAAATGAGGATAATTTTTGTCATGTTCAACACACTCTGATGCTAGTACCCCTGCAGATGATAGATAGGAAGATAATTATATTGTTATATTTAAATCTAGCTTTCTCTACATCAAATCTCAATTTGTTCCACCTCTCCTTATGGGTCCCTGGTTTTTAAGCTCTTGTCATTGCTAGCACTCTACTCAGATTCTTGATTTGTCTACATCTTTCTAAAAGTTCAGGGTCTAAAAGCAGACAGTGTTTTAGCTGAGGCATTCCTAATGTTGCTGAGACACTGGAGGTTGCTCATGAGGGAAGAAGCTTTTCAATTAATTTTGTATTACATTATGTTGTTCCTTCTAGAATCAAAATCCTTGGCTGGTTAATGAGGACATCATTCTAGACAGCGTCAAAAACACTTCTGAATTTCAGACATAAATGTAGCTCTTTTTTTTTCTCCTAAATGACTTTTTACAGAAGCATTTTGGTTCCTGTTTTGTTATCTGGTGATATCTATAATTTCCAGTGCCACCTTCTTCCCTTCTAGTAAAAGATAGGCATCGTATCTAGTTTCTCTTGTTCCTCCTGGATCTTTATACACGAAAAGATCTGAATCAACAAAGGTTGAAACAGAGAGGAAGCAGTATAAAAAGCTGTCTTTTTAAAGTGCTAAGCTGTTTCAAAGTAACCAGCCACAGTTCTTTATACAGGGATCCTTATAATGGCATTTGAATAAAACTGTGTTCATAGTTGTAAATTCTATTACCTGTTCACTCATAAACCCACAGAGCCTCTTGCTCTCAATCCAGTGAAAGTCGAATGCCACTGC
Source organism: Neopsephotus bourkii (assembly GCF_033783945.1). NCBI lineage: Eukaryota > Metazoa > Chordata > Aves > Psittaciformes > Psittacidae > Neopsephotus > Neopsephotus bourkii. The sequence goes on along the minus strand of NW_026902105.1, from coordinate 5,576,479 downwards.
CATGGGAAAAATCTTTGTCTCATCAACATCTGTGGGGATTATGCCACATGTGTGAGTGTTTTACTCCCTTTTTGTTTAATGAAGATACATCCGGCATCTACATTTCTTCTTGCCCCTAAAGCTCCCTAAAGCTCATGTATTCTGTTTTGACAATGTTTATCCTGAAGTCAGCTTTTCCTGCCTTTCAGAAATGATAATTGGCAACACAATTTTCTCTCAAGGATGGGAATTTGAGGGGGAAGTGTCTTATTTTATCTTGGTCAGCAGATTAACCTGGAAATTGTTTGAACCTCAGCATGCTTCACACAGCAGGGAAAAGGGGGTTAGCACTGCAGTAGGGTAAGAATATGCAGATCATCTCCCATAATCCTGAGAAAAGGGGATTTTTATTTAAATTAGCGTGTTTATGTCAACACAGAGACAAGTGCCAGGCACAGATAGCCAAGCTGACTTAAAAAAAATCAAGCTCTAGAACAGAAAATACCACAGGTATATCCATGGTATGCATCCATGTTACTCTATGTGTGATTCTGCATAAAGAACCTACTTGAAGCTACTATATCTATCTGAATGACATTTGCCACCAGTCTGGGTATTTTAGCACTGCACCCTAGTATGATCTGACACCACGCAGCCTATTAAGTTGTTTAGATCGTAGGAAAATGTTAAATGGTAGGTGTATAAACTTCCCTGTGTAGTTCTGGGAGTCAGACATTTTGGATATCTAGTTCTGCTTTAAATCTCACTTAATTTTTGGATCTGAACATGTCAATCAAAAGTCCTGTACTTGAAGCTGGAGAGTCAGAGGGAGATTACTCTGGAGTCATACATGCTCAGACTCTGAAAGGAAGCCACTTTTAGAGCCCAGTTCATGGGACAACCTTAATACTTGCTGCCCAGTGATGATAAATTAGTCTTGTAAAAGACTCAGAATTGAAAAGCAATTCACAACTACCAGGCATTGCTGATAAAAATTACCAAGTCCACCATTACTCTGCTATTTATTATGACTGAAGCAAGTGCACCTGGATCATATGGATTTATTTGTAATCCTTCCTGGCTGAAACAGATGGGGTCTCTGGGAAGCAGAGACACTATTCAACAGACATCTTCCCCCAGCTTTGGTTTCCTTGTAAAGCTAAACTTCTGATGAGGGAAACCAAATCCTAACTTAAAGCCTAGATACTTGTGGGCTCTTTAGTGCTTCCTCTCTAGCTTGACAGAGTCTTCAAGCTGATAATACTTAAACATTTTGCAAATTAGGCCCTGAGTATCTTGTTTTCTGCAGGAGAATATTCAATTTTAATTATTCAGCTGAACATGAAAGTGTGCCTAGCTCTAAGCAACCAGATAGTCCGCAGTTCTGATTAGGCACCCAAACAGAATCGTTCTGTAGCTTTTGATTCTCTTTGAACTCATCCAGTTAGGAAGAGTTTCTAGTTCTAATGCAGAAAGATTACATTTGCAATAAACTTAGGGCAAATCCTTGATTTGAAAATGCCAGACATGAAGGCCTACTTCCTCTTCTCAAGAGACTGGATGTCCTCTGGCACATTTGATGCTACATCATGGAGACTTAAATATGTTGGCTCTGTTGTAGAGAAAGCTGCAGTAGTTTTTGCTGTAGGAGATTAATCTGTTGAGGTTGAATTTGTTATAGGCAATCACACCATAATTCTAAATGTTCTAGAAATGACACTAGAAATTCCAGTTGGCATTTAGTGCTGCATTCAGTGCTGCCTCCATTAAGGGTCTTCAAAAGTTCAAATTTAGTTACAGATTTTTGTTTTGGAAACAAGTTAGACTCTGTCTATGGAACACAGGCTTCTACTTTTCTGTGGGAGGATGTGGGATCTGATCTCTTAAATTCTTTTACTGCTCACATTTTAGCATCTCAAAATGTAAATGATGAAAAGAAAGGTAGGTGTTTGAAGCTGCTGGTTCTTTCTGTCTGAAAAATCAGATAAATACTGATGCCTTTACAGTTAAAGAACGTGTTCCTCAAAACTAGAAAAAGTCAAGGCTTATTTTTTTCTCTATAGAACCTCACATGTCAGAAAGGTACTGAGATGTGTCTAGGACTCCTTGTTAGCTCTCCACATTACCACTAGAGCATGCTCCTCTACCACTTGGTAGGTCCTGACATAGCTGACAGCTTCCATCACTTCTATTTTTAAATTGATTAAACATCAGAAATTCTTTGCAATTTCCAGAAGTCAGTCCTTCTTCATGAAGTTCTGTTGGGCCTGCTTGAACATCTCAGCTTCTCCATCCTGGGATATAGCAGGGAAATGTGTATAACTATCCTTGTCCCACATAAACACACAAGTGATCCCCAGGATGTCCCACCTGAGTCTCCATCAGGTGTAGGGTTCACATCATTAGACTATGTCTTCTTTGGTAGCACAGCCTCTCTGAGACCCTTCTTGCTGTAAGGCAAGCCTCATAGTCAGGTGGCACTTCAGTGCCTCTGCTGCTCAGCTCTATATGCTGGAGCAAACTCACCACCTGTAGATGACTATAAATCATCACAACTGGGCAAAGTTCAAGTACCTTGAGAGGAGGGGATAGGCAAGAAAGATGAACTAAACAAATTCCATACACAATATATAAGACTTAATACAGCTTTATTGCATCCTCAGGGCTTGCAGTACTGGCAGGTGACTCTTTCAAATGAGTGATATGCTCTTTATATTCATAATCTTTCTTTTTCATTCTATTTAAAAGCAAAATACTTAGCAAAACACTAACTTTAACTTACAGGACAAAGTAACTCCTAGATCTTTATCCACAACACCTTTTTCTCAATGTAACCATGAGTCATAACTATTATACAAAGTGTAGTGTGAAGCATACAGTATCCGCTTCCTCAGTATTGTCATGAAAGACAGAACTACTGCAAGTACTTGATGGATTTCCTCACTCATGTACTCTTTATTTTATTACTCACTGGGAGTTATTCTGTAGAAGTGAGTAACGCTTTTAAGTCCTGAGGCTAAATCCACCTCCTACCAGGTCTAATGCGCACTCTGTCACTACATCCATTTCGTTGTCTGGGACAATTCATCACTGCTCTGCACTTGAAGGCAAGTACAGGGTCTGACATTGTAGACGGTACTAACAATTCTAAATTTTCAGTTTATCTTTATACTTTACATTTTTGAGGTACTAAAACGTGTTACTTGCAGAATGCAATTTCTGAACTTTCCAGATGTTTTGCTCAGAGTGCATCTGCTGTTTGTTGTGAACGAGCCTGCAACAGAAACAGCCTGTGTATAATCAGGGATGCTCCTGGACATGCCGAGCTATTAAAAAATTGGTAGCAGCTGAAGGGAGGGAAAAGGAGCTTGAAGTGCTTGAAGACAGACTCTGGTATCATTAAGGCCTTGGGGAGCTAGGTTCAGAGACTCTTGTTTCCTCAGAGTAAGTTTGCAAGTTCTGAACCATGTTCTTGATATAGAATTTAGATTAATACATATTTCTTATCAAGCTTTATCCTCTGATTTTATGTGGTGTTATTAAAGGAGACACAGTGCAGTGCAAGCTTCTTGTTTCCTTTGCTCCACCCCTTGCATTTCTGAAACTTCTCATCCTGAAAGGCAAATGCTACACTACACAAACCTTTCACTCTTTCTTTGACTTCTACTACCAGCTGGATCAACTGTAGGAATAACTGCTCTATGCAAAAGGAAGTAATACCGTATCTTTCAACCAAGTTCTGACACTCAGAAAATCTCAAATCAGTTTTTGATCCATTTCTATTGTTTGATGGAATTGGTGGTAACAGATGTAGAAGCTGAAAGTGTTTTTGCCTTACATTTCCTTTCCTGAGCAGTAAAATGTGACTCTAGTTTTCCGTTAATTTCAATTAATTTTCAATTAATTTTCTCAAATGAGGGACTCTGAAAATTGCATTCTGAAGGTGGTAGCAATGGTGGATGTGATTGGTACAGCTCTCAGTTATGCTGCCAGGGGATGATTCATGTGACATTCTCGATGTCACAAAAATTAAGTTTTAAATCCCTTAGTCATTGTATAAAAGATGACACAGTAACACCCTGCTTTACAGTGATTTATAGTTTAATTAGTGAGAGTACTCACACCAGTTCTTGTTTCTCTTTTATAGACTTGCTACCTGGGGAAAATAAGCAGCAGCAGTAGCTGTATCAGTGATCAGCTTCTATTACTCCTTTCCCAAAGGAGCTTTGCAGATTTTCAGTACTGAAACCTCATAAAAACACAGCCCCTGCCAATGCAAAGCACCTGTAGATCAGACACACATGTTGCAATTCATAGCCTAGCATGTTCCAGCCACATAACCTGGGGAAACAACAAATAAAGAACTCTGGAAAATATGTGAAATAGAACCCAGGACATACAAAAACACTCTGCATAGCCTCTTTAGGTATTGGAAACTTTTCTGAACATGAAGGTACATACAGGGGGACATTTTCTGCTGGACATAATCCAAAGGCACCAAGGAGACTGAAAATTTTAACCACAATAATAACCTGTGTGCAAATACAACTGCTCCATCTGACACCAGGATAGTCCCCTGAGCAGCTGATTTCTGTAGTATCACAGCACAGATAGGGCTTCCTCCACCCTGGAGACCTGTAGCAATGCCTTGGAGGAGGACCCTACCCTGTAGTGTGGGGCACAGGGACATAGGCAGCCAGGTCACTGCAGCCCTCCTCATGCCAGCAGCTCCAGTTTGGGGTTGAGGGTGAATGCAGAAACTACCTGCGTGTCTTGTTATAAATGTGTTGTCTGCCTTCACCACAGGCACAGCCTCAGCCTTACTCTGCCTGTGCTGTGGCACTAAGTGCAGTCAAGATGAGGAGCAGCTTGAGTTATGGGATAATAAATGGCCTAGAGCAAAAGGGAAGGGGTGCATTAGACACCATCCTCAGGGGGGAAGAGAAAGTGGAGAAATAAAAATTAAAATCTTTCTCACAAGGGACTAAAGAAAAAACATCATCACTCAGAAGTCTGGAGATTGAATCCTGCTGCAGAGATCAGAGGTTACCTGTTGTTCATTTCTCTCATGTATGCGGATTAAACAAATCTGCACTTAGCAACCTTGCTGGGACAGGTCTCCTACATACCCAGTATTTTCACTGGGGTTTACTGAGGGATATCACTTCAAAGAACGTCTTTTGAGTACTGAAATAGAAGGAATTAACTAATTTTCTCATTTGAGATATTTTTCCATTCAGTCTTTTATTCCCCACTGTGTATATAATTCATTCATGTTGACTTGCTGCTTCTGGCACAGTCTTAGAGATTAAATTCCTGAAAATTGACAGAAATTCATCTTTTTTGCTAAAACATAATCAGAAAGATGTGACTTCCGACAGCTTTCATTAAGTGGGAAGAGGGAATTCATCCTAATGTCTTCTCTTAGTGTGATAGTTATCTCCAGAATAAGACTAGCGTTTAGGACTAACATCCCACCAGGCTTCAAAAGTCTGTGATGTCTTACTACGGGGGTAAGAGCAATAAACAGCCCCCTATTCCAGATTTCACCGTACGTTTTAACAAAAGACAGAGTTTATCTGTTGTTTGCTTTAGGCACCTGATGAATGGTGCTACCATTCCTGGTAGCATCATGACTCCTCTTTCATCTCATCTTCTATCCCCATGGCACTTGGCATGGGGGAACGGGAGGGAGGGGAACATTCTAGACACAGGCGCTGTCTCCATGTAGGTGGTGGTGATGCCCTCCCTGCAGTGAGGGATCACAGCCTTGGGAGCTGATGTGCATGATCAGGGTGGGGTTGTGCTGTGGGCTCCTTGGCAGAAAACAGGACACCAGTGATAGGATTTTGTACCAGAGTCAGGAATTGGAGGAGTTGTGAGCTTGACCTATGGGGTGCAAAGGGAAGGGGATTTGTCTCACTGAAATGAGAGTGTATATGTACACTTCCTTATTCAAAGAGAAAGTTCTAATTCATTAGCCAGTGTTGCTCTGCAAAGGTGTTAAGCACAAGAAGTCACCAAGCATATGCTTATGTTTGATGGATTTGGTGGTAGGAAGAATTTTAATAGCACTTCAGCACAAACTGGGAAACTTTGAGAAAAGCACTTTCAAAACTGTAATTAGTTACTGGGACAATTACATGGCATTTCCCCCTTCTATAGTGTTTTTTTTAACCATGTTCAGTTGGTCTTCTTCCTTTGCATTTTACTGCTTGTTTCTCTTGTCCTTTTATTAGCTTGTGGTGAACAGCACAACCTGCAAACAATATTAAAACACTTGTTTTCTGAAAAATATGAATCTGCATATAGTATTTTCCTCTTTTTTATAATAGCAGAATAACATTTTCTAGGGAGAAGTAGTATCTTTTATTAGTCCATATATTTTCAGTCAAGAAAACAGACCATCTTTCTATTACACAAGTCCAGTTTTAGATCTGTATGTGAAGGACCAGACTACAGGCAGAGAACAACTATGAGTTTGGAGATTGGATAGAAAGATGAATTACTACCTTTGGCCAAGAGGAGTCATAAATAGAAGATAGTAAAGTTATTTAGTTCCCGTGAGGTAGAGTGGCTCTTCCTGTCTAGTACTCAAACTAGACCATCATCTGCTTGTCAGCTTCAGACCCAACAGGCACTGCGTTGTCTGTGTCCATACTGTGTAAATTCTCTTACCCTCACAAACAGGGTGGCAACACCCAAAGTTCCTACTGGGAATATTGTCAGGCCAGGTTGACTCCTACCCTTTCCCTGCAAACATGCTACTTGCCATGGGGGACTGCACGCATGCTCCGGGGACTGTACAACTGCATAACATTGTCAATGGCAGCACAACAGTGCCCATGCTGAGCTGCTGCTCACTACCATTCACTACATGAAATTATCACTTGCAGAACAGTTTTCCTTAACACCAAAATATTTCATTTGAGAAGTCAAAATAAGAAGCATCCTTTTAACTTCAGTCTGACACTACAGAATGTCAGATCACTGGGGAAATTATACTGGAGTTTGCAATTTAGAAAAATGCAATCTTATTATCTGAGCTCACTCCATGCTCCCTTACGTTTTTTACTACAACAGACATGATAGCCTATGTCAAGCATCTTGTTGCATCCTATTTCAGTGTAACAGCAACAGATTTTGAAGTTTCTTTGATGTGCAACTAAACATTACATCTAAAAATTAGTTAACCCATTCTTACTGCTGTAGAGACATTGCCATCTGTCAATTGTATCCCCTTGCAGTGCTGCTTGCTTTTAATTGTTCTGTGTAAACAGTGTAGGCTCCAGAATTACCTTAAAAATGTAACGTTTACATTATAAAGAGTCAATTTTTGAAGAGACCTCTGCACAGCAGAGCCATCTTTCCCCTTTTCATTTCTAAGCATGTATCTTATGTGCTGAATAACTCACTGACCCCTTGTAATTTCTGCTCATTGTCCTCCTGAATAACAGATTCTGCTTAAACACAGTATAGTTGCCTTTCAAGAATTTATAAATCTTTCCATAATTGCCTTCCAAATGTGCTTTGCAGTATTTCAAATATAAATCAGTGTCATCTGGATCTGGATCCAAAATGTGTATAGAGCAGGAATACCTCACTGTCTGGTGGAATACCATGCACTCAGAGTACATACCTGTCAGCAGAGATACAGCTTTGCTTTCCCTTAATTATTCCCCACTGAAATCAAGCACTGAAAGAGACCCCAAATGGCAGCTTAAGCCCTAGAGCTATCTGGGCAGGGGAAGACTCAGTTCTGCACAGAAGAGGAACTCTCCATCAGCAGGTTTAATCTGTGTAGGTTAGTGCTGTCTAGTGCGTTTCTGTACAGTGTCATATCACAGTATTGCTTTTGGATACAACATCCAATGGTGAGTGTAAGTACATGCATTTCAGGAGGGAAACTCAGCAAGGTATAGGCTAAGGCTTGGGGCCCCATGTGTCTGTAAAAGATCCTCAGGACCCCATATGGGGCCAGTGCCCTCCCCCACACAGCTGAGTTCCTCCTCCTTATCAGCAGCCCAGCATCCTCAGCTGAGATCAGGACATGCTGGCATGTCTGTGCTGTCACCAGGTGATGACCACCATGGACAACTTAGTTTGAAGCATCAATAGCTATTGGTGGCTTTGATCGATCAGTGGTCAAAGGGGAATAGCCTCCACAGTCCGTGTATTTAATTATCCTACTAATTTTATGTTATCATCTGATGTTAAATTTTGCAAGTAATAACTGACTTTTCAAAAGGATTAATTTCTACAGGGCTTTTGTCTCCTTCTAGTTCAGTGTAACAGAAATTCACTAAATTGAACTACTTATCACAATTTCAGTTTTAATCACATTTTGCTATGAATTATTAACCCCTAACTTTACTGGATGCCTACCTAGAAATTGTCTTCCTTTCATAAAGAAAGAAGATATGACTGGACATCAGGTCAATAAAATCAGTTTAAATTTTGAATGTAGGTAGTTCATAAAAGAAACGCTTAAATAAACTATAAATGAAAAAGTTGTTTTTCGTGTCTTTATTACACTTCACAGATTTTGCTCAGACTCTTCCTTTATGACTTTAACTAACCATTCTCTGTTCATTCTGGTGTCTATTTGCGTGGTAGGTTATTAAATCTTTATTAATAGCTATCATTATTAGAGAAACATGCCATAAATGTGAAGAATTTGATGCTCTGTTTCCTTTTACATCGGAGAAATTGTTACATTTCTAGCAGAAGCGAGACTGTGTCTATATCTTCTGTATCTTCTGCTTCTTTATATCTAATGTCATTCTGATATTTTTGACAGTTCATTCCTAACAGAAAAAAAAAGGAATATTGAATTTATTTGGTACTGAATGTCTAAATGAATTGATTTTTCTACTGAATAACTAATGGTATGTCTGGAAATTAAATCTACTCTTGCTCTTTCCCTCTGGTTTGGATTGAGAAGGATTTGTTCTCCATTTCCCAATTAAAAAAAAAAATCTCAAAATCCTTGGGTTTTACCATGGTAATTACATGTCCACAGGCATCCAGTAATAAAGCAGCAGACTTATTTGAGAGGAAGATACGGTTTCATATTAAGCTGTAGTAGATACACACATATATGTATGTGTGTATAAATATATATACATGTGTGTATGAGCACAAGCAAGAATAACAACCTAAATGACCTTTGATTTCTTTAATCCTAAAAAAAGAGATATCTTACATTTGTGTTTAAATATTTTAATTTTAAGCTCTTATTTCCTGAAATAACACCAATGCAAGAGTTGCCATATTTAGTCAGAGTTGTTATTTGAGAAACTCATACCAACATTTATTCTTCAGATTGGACTCATAACATGAATAATACATGCATAGGCCAGCAGGTAGCTTCTGTAAGCACACCCCTTTTCTTAGAGCTATCATGTTTATTTGGTTTGGGTTTGTTGTTTTTTGTTTATTGGCTGGTTTTTAATGTATTTTAAAAATTATTATTATTTATTCTTTCTGCAGGGGTCTATTGCTGTACTTCATATGCTTTTATTAAGCCATGACAAAATCCAGCTGGCTAGCTGTCATCAGCCTGTTAAGATCTATCTAATTATCCCTCAGGAGATTTATCCAGCCATTATAAAACAGCGCAAGCAAGGAATCAATTTCTTGCTCTTTCTTGAATGCTAGCTTTAAACTGAGAGCTCAAACCCCCTCCCACCCCCCCATGTTCATGCAAATAAGTGCAATAACTGCAGATTTGAAAAGAGATTATCTGACAAAAGCCAATAATTCCCAGTAGCAGTGCTTTATATTTCAGAAGATTTGGCATCAACACCACTGGTCTGAGAGAATTCAGTGCTGGCACTTTCAGACTCCTCACTTCTGTGAAAGTGGTAATAGCTTCACTATCGTGAACCTCAGCAGCCACAGCCTGGCAGGAGCGCGTGTGTTGTCAGGCCTGTATGCTTCAACATGGCACACTGACAAGGCAGCGTGCTACAGCCAAACAGTGCTTCACTAGTTCTTCTTTCCAAGCACTTGTTTTTAGCATGGGGGAAGATGCCCTCTCAGGTGTCATTTCCCTACCCAGAGGACATCTCCATAACTTGAAGTCTCAAAGCCATGTAGACATGTTCTCTTGAAACAAAAGCATACAAAACCAAGCCATGATGTCAAATATGGTGGTATTTACCTCTTACTGAAAACTGTGGCAACATCTACTACTGAAATAAAACTGAAGCAGCTCTCAGAAAAAATATTTCATAGCTATATATGAAAAAGTGGCAGTAAAAGGGAACTTGTATGTTCTGAAGTAGCACAAATCGTTATGCATTCAATATTAACAAAATGCACCATATGCCTTTTTCCTGACTGTTAAGCTCTATTCATCAAATAATTAGTAAAGTGCATGTGTGCTAAACCTCACAAGAGCTCTCAAAACAATTTGAAAAATTACCTTGTGCATTTGCAATAAAAGAAAGCAAAATCCAATATACTGCTGAGGAATAGCACAATCATGCATCTTCACCAAATAACAAAGTTCACCTGAATGGGAGCAAATAAACCCGCAGCTGATGAAATCTAGAGCTGTTAAGGAAAGCTCTAGGAGTGAGGTTTGTAGAGGGGAAATTAAATTTGACTAACCTGTCTGGGAAATCTGATCCTGTGTTTGACCACCCTCACAGTAAAAGGGTTTTTAACCAATGTTTAAGTGGAATTTGCTTTATTTCAGTTTGTGCCCATTTCCTCTTGACCTGTCACTGAGCACCACTGAGAAGACCCTTCATTTACGTTATAGAATAGAATCATAGGATCATAGAATCATAGCATCATAGAATAGTTAATGTTGGAAAGGACCTTAAGATCATCAAGTTCCAACCCGCCTGCCATGGGCAGGGACACCTCACACCAAACCATGTCACCCAAGGCTCCATTCAATCTGGCCTTGAACACCGCCAGGGATGGAGCATTCACAACTTCCCTGGGGAACCCATTCCCTCACAGTAAAGAACTTCTTCCTTACATCCAATCTAAACTTCCCCTGTTTAGGTTTGAACCTGTTACCCCTTGTCCTGTCACTACAGTCCCTAATGAAGAGTTCATCCACAGCATCCCTATAGGCCCCCTTCAGATACTGGAAGGCTGCTATGAGGTCTCCATGCAGCCTTCTCTTCTCCAGGCTGAACAGCCCCAACTTTCTCAGCCTATCTTCATAAGGGAGGTGCTCCAGTCCCCTGACCATCCTCATGGGCCTCCTCTGGACTTGTTCCAACAGATCCATGTCCTTTTTATGTTGAGGACACCAGAACTGTACACAATACTCTAAGTGAGGTCTCACAAGAGCAAAATAAAGGGGCAGGATCACGTCCTTCGACCTGCTGGTCACACTCCTTTTGATGCAGCCCAGGATACGGTTGGCTTTCTGGGCTGTAAGTGCACACTGCTGGCTCATGTTCATGTTCTCATCGACCAGCATCCCCAAGTCCTTCTCCGCAGGGCTGCTCTGAATCTCTTCTCTGCCCATCCTGTAGCTGTGTCTGGGATCTTCTCCTGTTTAAGCACTGCAACTGCTACACTACTGTCAAACTGCTCTTCCTTCAGGAAACAAAGCTTGTTTTTTGGAATGTTCATTCCCTTACAGATGACAAAGGATGTTGTTGCATTATCTGCCCATTGCCAGGGACAGAAAGGCAAAGGGTATGTATTCAAGTAGTTGTTGAAAAATTAAAGTTTCAATATGATTATACTGTCAACGTTTATTTAGAGTAGCAACAAAATTCCATCACATGAATCTCTAGAGTGGCATGCATCAAAGGGTTACAAAATGCTTATTTTGAACAAAAATTGGTCTTCATTTTTAGAAGAATTATATTTATGAGCAGTACATTTCTCTGAACAATTTCACAATCATATTAATAGACAAATTTATAAACCACATGCAATGACAAAATGAAGTCAGAATTACTCTGGGTAGAACCAGAAGAAATTTCTTCTAAACCAGCTGCTCTTCGGTGAATTCAAATTTCCAGCATTCTGCTCCCATATTAAGGAATTCTGGAGTCCCAATCACTTTGAAGCAATTTCATGCCTTAATTCCTGTATCTCAGTAGTAATGAAAGAATCAGGGGAAAATAATCCCTTATTGAAAAGAACAAAACAGTAAAGAAACAGTTCTGAAGAAGAGATAACAAAGTACTGAAAGATAACTTTGAAATTTCACTGTAGTTTGTAACAACTAAAACTGTACACAGTAGAATTCAAACAATAGTGGAGAAATAAATAAGCATCTGCAGCATTTTTTAAAAAAACAATTTAACTTTGCACATTCTTTAAATATTTTTTTTTCCATGGTGACAATGATCAGATCTGTACTTTTAAAAATTATTTTTAGAGTAGCTTTTGAAAGAGCAACCAAAAAGTATTTATCTGCTTCCAAAGGCCAAGACATTGATCTGAGTGTTCACTGTGTACTGGAGGAGCAAAGGCGGCAGCTCCTGAAGTAGGATCATCCCTCCACTTTGTTGTATTGGATAACTGGTTTTGAGGGAAGCTAGTGAGTGCTTTACCATTTGACTTGCGCCACTCACTTCTATGGGAGCATCATAAACCCCTTCACACTACACTGGAGCAGCTTTGGTATATCTTTAACTTTGCCCTCAAAGAGATCATGAACTACCTTGAACCAAAGTGTGCTTTAAATACACTTCTAAATAACCTTTCTTATCTATCTCCATGATTTACCAACACTTAAAAGTTCCAGCATCTCAGTATTTCACACAGGAATCAGTATAGCTCCAGAAACCAAATGCTACACCAGCATCTCTTTTGTTACATGCTGGAGCATATTGCATATAAAAACGCAAAAAGAATGCAGTCTGTTACATCAAAGCCATTAAATAAAGATATACACACAAATTTCAGTATTGCTGCCTATCAGATAATTCTTTCGACCTAAATGTTGCACAGGCACTTGTTATCCACAAAATAAGCATAGAGAGATAGATTACTGCAGTCAGTAACTGACACCCAGTCACTTTCACTTCTAGCAAAAAAAAATTATATTATTACTAAAAAACTTAAAATCACACTTTTTTTTTTTTTTTTTTTAATAAATACATGCCCTGAAATCTAATCTACAACATCCAGGCATAAGAAAAAAGGTTGGTTGCTGTTACAAACAGAAGGGCAAGCACAGAAATAGATCTAAAATCACATTAACAAGATATCTAGCAAAGTTTCATAGTGTTAGCTGTATGAATATGTACAAAATTAGCATAGATTTCATGAATGTTAGTTATAAAGTTATAGTCACAGCACATTTTTAATTAAAATCACACTGTAACTTGAATCTGCAATATTGCATTGGAGCACACAATTTTCATTTCAATTGTTTTTGTTAGAGCACATAAATATCACAATGAAATAATACCTTTCATTTTTATTCTAAGTGGTGGTGCATACACAATCACCTACACAGATTTTAGCCCTTGATGAAATCTCATGAAGAATATGGGCTTACATACCTCACCTGAAAACCGGGGGAAAAAAAGAACTATGGAGACAGAGGCTGAGAAAGCAGAAAATTACTTTTTAAGCAAAAGGCAAATAAAGGAGAGAATTAATGTCTGATAGTGTCGGTCGATAATTTCAGTCTGTATTCTGAAAAGGACCAAGATAAAAGTGTAAGTTTGTTTTGCTGTTATTACATGAATACTTAGCTCAGTTCTTCACCCAGCCAGTTGTGTTCTTGGTAGTGCAGGCAGGTTTCTGTGGCATGCATTGTCTTTGTCTGATGCTTGTCCTGGAGGTCTCTTCACACTTTCAAAGTAAGAAAAGGACTCACTTGTGGCACCCCTTTAGAAAGCCTGGGAGGTAGGGCATGGTCTGAAAGCACTGGATAGATGTTTAGCTGACAACAGCATTTGAAGAGTGAAAGGATTTCCACATACCAGTTCCACCAGCAGTTATGTTTGCATGCTCCTCCAGTACCAACCGAGATATCCACTTTGATCAGCTATGAGAGGTGCTGGCTGACTGTGCACAAAGGCTTTGCTCAGGCAGATAGAGGAACCTGCTTTTACTCTGAATATGTCTCTTGGCTAAGTAGATGTAAATGCCTGTGTAAGGTTTCCCAGACAATTTCATTCTACTGTGACAGTTGCTTTGGAGGAAACATTACACAGGTTGTGGTACCTCTCCTTCACTTCTCCTTACAATGGCAGTCTAGCTTTAAGCAAGTGTGAGCAGTAAAATGCTGTAGAACTCTGTAATTTCACTTTAGGCTCTATTAAGGAAAGGCTTGTTCAAAGTGTATGTCCCTGCAGTGGTATTCTATATATGAGATAGAATTGCTATAAATTCTAACTCTAGGACAACATCGTATTCTTCTGACTCTTGAACACTGGTCAGCTTTGCCTGCTTGGCTTCCATGTGGCTTACTCTGCCATTTTATTTTTATTCAAAAGCAGCACAGAGTCTGGACCCCCCTTGCAGATGTGTGCATGTTCAGATGCCATGGTGATGGAGCATCTGCACAGAAACAGATCCCGTGCATGTGTCTGGTGGCCTATGCTGCTCAGGCAGAAAAGCTGGCAAGCCTCAGCCCCTAGTAAACTAAGTAAAAAGAGCCCAAATGCAGAGGATATACAAAACACTGCAACACAGCCTACATGGGTTCAGCTGCCGGCTTTGCTCCAGCCAAAGCTCTGCCAGCTCCTGTGCTTCCTGGGATAGGCTCCAGTGTACAGCCTGCCCCTGATGAATGTCCACATGTGAAGTATTCCCATTTTTCCCGAATAATTTCAGGTAAAAGTCTCAAAAAGGACGATACCCCTGTGGTCTGGCTCCTTCTGCTCATCAAAATGAAAAGGCAAGTGCTGATGGAAATAAAAGATGATAGAAAGTCCTTTCTGGAGGAAGTTTGTCACATCTGTATTGCTGGTTGAAAACCTCCTGCTATTGGTCCCTTCCATGCCCTGCCATCATGCAGCCAAGCTAGAAAGTACCTGTGAAGCTCTGTAAGTTTAAAACAGAAGTTAAAGCAAGGATGCAGATGGAGCAGGATACAGACTTTTCACTTTTTCCTTGCCATCCAGACGGCATTGAATAGGTGCTTTTGGATGCAGCAGTCAAGGATTCACATAGAGATCTAAATGTGAGGCCTATCAATATTTTCAGTTCTCTTTAATTTTGCAAACATGGACATGAAAGTGGTTTGAATTGGGGAAGCAGTTGTATATGCAAAGGAAAACTGGATGAAAAGCCTTACAGTGCTAGTGAGGTTACCCCTTACATCCACACCAGATAGTTGTTTTTTTTACTGGAACATTTAGGAGTTTACAGCTTTTTAAATGTCATGTAAAAAAGCTGTGCAAAATATTCATAGCAAACAAGAATACGCAGGCATCTTCCAGAATTTCTGTTACTGCTACACAGGAATGAGTAAATGAAGTTCTAGCAAGGTCATGAGTTGGTCTAGAGCAAAGCCAAAGTCATATGGTATGTTTTGACTGCACTGCACGTACAGTAGGGAGATTGTGGTCCCAGGCTGCTTGAGGGAAGAGCATTCCATCAGCTCTACTGGCAAGTGAGAAGCCATTGTGACTTATCTTCTGTTGATGCCTTTTATGTCATAAAGTATTTTAATTGGTAATTTTTGAGACAAAAAGTGAAAAAAGAGTAATTTTTCACTGAATTTTCCTCTTTTCCTCAGACATTGTCTATACAAAATTTATATACCCCTGTAGCCATCTGGTGTACAACTATTATTGAACCAAGATAATATTAACTAGTGAAAGTTTGTCCAATAATCTTTAGTACCTGTCAAGTTCTAACAGGCTTCTGTATTAGCTAAAATTTACATTAAATGTGGTACATATATATATAAAATCATAAAATAATAAAATCACAGAATGGTTTGGGTTGGAAGGACCCTTAAAAATCATCCAGTTCCAACCTCTCTGCCATGGGCAGGGACACCTTCCACTAGACCAGGTTGATCAAAGTCCCATCCAGTCTGGCCTTGAACACTGTCAGGGATGGCACAGCCACAGCTTCTCTGGGTAACCTGTTCCAGTGTCTCAGCACCCTCATAACAAAGAATTTCTTCCTAATGTCTAATCTAAATTTATCTTTCAGTTTAAAAGTATTCCCCCTTGTCCTACCCTTACATGCCCTTGTAAGAAGTCCAGATTGCCAAAAACTAAAGATTTTTTTAAAGCTTCTTACTGAGTTTTTTGTTTATTCCCTGCTGCAAATTAGTTCATTGAATGGTCTTTCTATTTCATGCAGTTCAACATTAAAAAAAAAAAAAATAAAAAAAAAACAATTGTGCTCTTTTCCATCAGATATCTGCTCATTGAAGTGTGTTATGACGCTCACAATTAGATTTGCACTGCTGTGGGATTGGACGAGTCAAACTCAGATGATCACTGGAGTTGGCAATGGCTCTGGCTGTTGTGGGATGGGGACTTCCTGATGTAGGCACACAGAAGGGCAACTCCTCTCCTTGCCTCTCAGCCTCATGGGGAGCATCGTCTGCTGCCCTGCTCTGTGTTTGAGGAGATGTCCTGGGCAGCCTTGTTCTTTCTGAGAGCGCAGACCACTCTTTGGCTGATACATGAGATGAAGGATTTGGGTATTCCACTGTAGCCAAGTCATCTGCTTAAAACTCTATTAAGTACTCCATTCAGTTAGACTCAGTAGTATATTCTTTTTGCTGCCCAGAACGCAGCTTTTCCTTCTAGGACACAGACAGGTGTGTAGAGAGATATGGTAACTCCTGCAATTGTGTGACCAGAAATGCCTTTACATTTCATACAGATTGGTGGGAACACAGCATCCAAAGGTGGGCCTCAGGCCTGAAAATAAGGAGAGAAAAAACAAACTGAGAAAGAAGTATTTTTCATTTTCATATCATCTGCAAAAGGAAATGAAAAGCTAAGCCTTTCTGTGGATATTCTGTATGGTAAGAGCTAAGGTGTACAGGTTTACAAGAATTTAAGTAGCATTGTGTAAAAAGAGCGTTATGAAAACAGTAGCATGCATCATCATGTGTGCAGTTCTGGTGCCCTCAACATAAAAAAGACATGGAACTTTTGGAACAAGTCCAGAGGAGGGCCATGAGGATGATGAGGGGACTCAGTACCTCCCGTATGAAGACAGGCTGAGAAAGTTGGGGGTGTTCAACCTGGAGAAGAGAAGGCTGCGTGGAGACCTCATAGCAGCCTTCCAGTATCTGAAGGGGGCATATAGGGATGATGGGGATGGACTCTTCATTAGGGACTGTAGTGGTAGGACAAGGGGTAATGGGTTAAAACTTAAACAGCGGAAGTTTAGATTGGATATAACGAAGAAGTTCTTTACTGTGAGGGTGGTGAAGCACTGGAATGGGTTCCCCAGGGAGGTTGTGAATGCTCCATCCCTGGTGGTGTTCAAGGCCAGATTGAATGGAGCCTTGGGTGACATGGTTTGATGTGCGGTGTCCTTACCCATGGCAGGGGGTTTGGAACTTGATGATATTAAGGTCCTTTCCAACCCTAACTATTCTATGATTCTATGATCACATAGAAGAGAGCTGGGTTAGAGAAACGTGCTGCACACAGGGATGTGGCAGGTAGCATGGAGGTGGATGTGACTTTCAGCATTCTCAAGACCAGAATGCTGGTGTGGAGGAGGTCTGTGTCTTCTCTTAGCACCAGCTGCATTGTGGCACTGGGCTACTTAACCCCAAGCAGTAGCCAGGGTGTGAGGCACAAGAAAACTCCCTGTTGCTTTCCTGTGGGCAGCCAGAGCACACGAGGAGGAATCACTGAGCTCAGACACCAATGCCCACCCTCCTGCCAGACATGTGCATGAGGCACCATGCCCAAGCACTACTCTGATACTCCACCACTGCCCTGTGTTCATCAGGGAATAAAGCTTAACCTGCATACTTCTCATCATCCTTCCCCATACCCAGATCCTCCCAGTCATGTCAGGCTTGGCACAAGGCACTTTGAAAGCATCACTTTCCAGAGCTGGGCAGTTCTTCCTCCCCTCCATGCCCTGTTTGGTGATCCATCATCTGTCATTGACAGCCTTCTCTGGTCCCAGCTGAGAGCTAGCCCAGCACAGCCCCATGCACATGAACATGCTCTGGTTCATAAGAATTCTACACCAAACATTAAAATACATGAGCTGTTACCTCAGATGATATACACGTGTCACCAAGGGACAGTTTTGCAGAGGACAGATAGGTATTGGTGACAGTAATATCTTCTAGTTCAGTGCTGAAGTGATCAGACTCTCTGATGACGTTATAATTTAGGGCCACGTTGTAATTGTCCGGTTTCTTTTCCCGTTTCTGCTGGTAGTTGCAGAGTTTCCTGAAGGCTGTTCTGAATTTCTGGGACATGAGGTTGTAAATTACGGGATTGATGGCACTATTTAAATAGATACAGATTCTGCAAAATAGCAGGAACCAGTTTTCTTGGAAGGGGCTGGAGAGAAAGGAATTGACCACAACCAGCGTGCGGTAAGGCATCCATAGAAATGCAAATAGGATCACAACCACAGCCAACATCTTGGTAACCTGGGGGAACACAGAGGAAAACAGAAGAGAGGTGTGTTAGAACTCATCTTGGAAGGAACATGTGCATTCCTACATCTCTAGAGCCAGTGCAAAACTATAGACAGGCTCTTCAGCTGTGAATTCCTCATCAATGTTTGATGAAGAAAGGCTTTCTACAGTAACAAGGACAAAAATACCTGGTTCCAAATTCTTCCTAGTTTTAGTTAAATAACTCTTTCCAGGTGACATTCCAATAAACTAATTGTTGTAGACCTTGGACTTTGCAACTTCTCAAGATGGAAGGAGGTATTAATTCAAATGGACAAAAAGGGGTCTAAAGCCATTTGTTTCAATCACATTAGATCTCCTTCTCCACACTACTATAGTCTGTAGAGTAACTGAACCTGAAACCTGTTTAGATTATCTGCTTTAACAGACACGCTAAAAATATTTCCAAAAGCCAAAAATAATGCAAATAAAAATTAGATCTATTTCTGTTCCTCAAATCCTCAATATTTAATTAGATCTTCATTATTTGATATTTACTCTGAAATGTCATTTAAGGTTTACATTGCCAGGAAAAAAAAATTATCAATAATATTTCATCATTATGAGAACTTTGACCTATTGTGTGAATTTGGTTTGAATAAAAAAAAAAAAACACCAGCCTTTGGGGATACCCAGGATAGCTGAAATGAAGTGAACAAGAAATAATAAAAATATAGGGGAAAAAAAAAACCACTGTGAAAGGACTTTTTCTTTTATATATAGTTTAATTCTTAATTCTAGTATATATGGTATTTCCTAGTCTCTACATTAAAGGAAATCTGAAATATATTAATAAACAAGGTAGAAAGTACAGTGAGATGTGACAGTGGGATAGTACAGTGGCATGGCCTCATCAAAGTCATGAGATGACTTAGCTAACTCTGTGTGCATGGACTGGGAATCATTTGCACTGATTTTGGTGAGCTACAACTGCTTCTTTTGACCATGATGTGTTTTACTGTTTCCCTTTCTTCTTGACATAAAACTGTTGTTGCCTATTGACAGATTAAAGAACTTCTTTTTACCTTTGCTTTAGTCCTTCTTACTGGGTCTGTGAAGTTACAATTCAATGAAACAGCAACTCCTGTAACCACAGGATACATTCTCGTTGTATAGGTTATAATTTCATTGCTTGCAGAAAGGATGGATTTTGATAATCATGAGTTTCAATTGCTTGCAAGGGGACAGTCAGCTCCACTAATATCACTCATAAATACATTCCAGTTCAACATGATTAAAAGCCTTTGAACAAATCCATATTAATCCATATTTCAAGTGTACTTGGAATACTAGGAAGTGCTTGAGATTGAATGTCTTCCTGGCTGCACACAACCATTCTTCAAACCCTGTCTTTTGGTTTCTTAGAACATTCTGAAAAACATTCAAAATGTTTTTGTCTAAACAGATTTCCAATATTTTGCATCTGAACTAGTATTCTGTGTTTCCTTTCTGCTCCAAAACCTTGTCATTCTAGGGAATGCTTTTACAAAACATTTTCATCCATGGTACTAACAGTTCACTAGTTGCTTCCTTCTCCTTTGAATACTAACCTTTTTTAGATTGATTGTTAAAAGTAATAGTCATATTTACTAGGTTAGTGTGCCATAGAGTCACTCTGGTGTTTTAAAGGCATGTAATAGTATCATTCTTATTATTCTTTCTTGTTCTTGGTGGTGTTCATTGCAATGCAGAGATATTGCAATTGCCAGTCTGTGATTTTGCAATCCCAAAGAAGTTGTACAATAAAGAAGATAAAATAAATAAAAGGTTATGGTCTGTATATAATATCATTGCAAGTGAAACCAAGTGGTATGATTGAATATTCCATGTAATCTATACAAAACGTATGTTGCAATTCCATGTAAGCTATACAAAACGTATGTTGCATTGCAAGCTGGAATCTGTGCTTGCTCTAGAGACCAGAGGGGTTTCTATAAGGGGCAGGTAATCCTGTACTGCATCAGCGTCTAAGAGAGGACTCTCTAGAGGGTAACCCACCTGTTTTAATCTACTGTGGAGAGGTCTTAGATAATTTGATTGGACTAAGCAACTAACTTTGTGAGATACACATAATGTAATCCTCCCTCTCTACTCAGCCCTGGTGAGGCCTCACCTGAACTAGTGTCCAGTTCTGGGCTTCCCAGTGCAAGAGAGACATGGAGCTTCTGAAACAACTCCAGCCAAGGGCTACTGGAATGATTAAGGGTCTGAAGCACCTCTCATACGAGAAAAGGTTGAGGGAGCTGGACCTGTTCAGCCTAGAGGAGGCTCAGGGAGGATCTGATCAATGTGCATAATTATCTGAAGGGAAGGTGTTAAGAGGATAGGGCAGATTCTTCTTGGTGGTGCCAGGTGATAGGACAAGAGGCAATGTGCATAAACTAAACACAAAAAGTTCCACCTGAACATGAGGAAGAACTTCTTTACTGTGAGGGTAACTGAGCATTGGAATAGGATCCCAAAGAGGTTGTGGAGTCTCCTTCACTGAAGATAAAGAGCTGTTTGGACACAATCCTGAGCAGTAAGTGTGATCTAGGTGACACTGCTTGAGTGGAGAGGTTGGACTAGATGACCCCTGGTGGTCCCTTCCAACCTCAACCCTTCTGTGATTCTGTGATTTTTGTGATTCTGTGATTTTTGTGATTCTGTGAATGTTAAATGAGATGAATCCCATCTCAAGTATAAGCAAACTTGTTTGCTGTCTAGGGCTGTATGTATTTTTCACAGTCCTTGATACCTGAGGAAAGCAGGAATTCCTTTGGAGAAAGTATGAATCTATCTGCAAATATTTAATTCAGGGTTCATAATATGGATGGACAAGAAAAAAATTTGGGATATGTTGACTGAACTAGGTGGGATAAAATGGAAATATGGGAGAGTTCAACACAGCCAGCACCAGGATCTGATCTGACGAACTGGCCAGGGAGTAGCATATGGGAAACAGAAAAGAAAGCAAAGATTTTATGCCCCTTTGTCTCAAATTGGAAGCACATAGCTCCAATTGTGATTCCATGCGCACATTAGCCAGACAATGTTTGGGCTCATAGCTGCTATAAGGGTGGTGCTGTATATGAAAAAGCAAAGAAAAAGAAGTGTAGAGATTTATTTTTTTATATTTATGGTATTTTATGGTGTAAAGATACTGAAAGGAAGACTGTGAGTAAAGACTAAAAAATTATTTCAGGCACATGTTAAGTTGAAGCTATAATGTATGTGAATGTAAGTTAAATATGAACTGCTGCTTCATAGAGGCAAAGAGCTGATTATGTTGAATTTGGTTTGACTGCAATTTTTGGTAATGGATAATCTTGCCAAACCTTTGATACATGCACTTGTGGTTTTATTCAGATTGAATTTGTAACGGCAGTTAATGTTTGCTCAATTGCTATTTGTTTTGATTGGGATACAGTCAGTGAACGTGTTTTCAGGAAACAACAATATGGATGACTTGCAAGTACCAATAAGAGGCCATTTTGGAATAGCAAAGACACAAATTAGTAGGCTAATGTAATTATATGCATGCCTGAAAAATAAAATATCCAATTGTTGCATTTGCCTTTGCAATTGCAATGGAGAAAATAAAGCAGCAGAAGAACAGCTACCTAGTAGGCTAGCAAGCCAGATGTCTTCAGTCTACCACAGCACCACTGAAAGTGGTATTACCAGCAGGGTTGGCTTGGACTGCATGAACTGCAGAGGTGCCTGCCAGCCCCACTGATTCTGTGAGATCATAACAAAGTGTTGGAGGGAAATTTCATTAATCTAAGGTCCTGAGCAATCTGGGAGGAAGTCCCTTCTTAGCTCATGATCCTTTGCATCATATTCAGTCTTTCTCACCACTACATGCGGTTTTTACCCTAGTTCCATGACAACAATTAGAGTTTCCCAGTGCTTCATGAGGTCCAGGATTCCTTACATGTTCAAATTATATTTTTAGTTGGACTGCTCCGAATTCAGTCTGTGTTTTCTGGTGAGTGAGTAGAAATCAACTTCAGTTCACTTCCTTGGGACCTGTGATCATCTGTACAAATGATCACACAGTTGTTAAATAAATCTCAGCATTGAATTTGCATTGAAGTTCTTTCCTTGTCTCTGAATCACGTAAATGGGACTTTGAACTCTCTGGCCTTAAGAGAGGCTCTTTGTCATGATGTCATCTTCTAATCTTATTGATCTTTCCTCCTTTGAGCTTTGAAGTTTCAGCTACTGTGACCTAGGTTCAACTGAAGGGTGCTGGAAAACTGTACTTTCTCAACTTCCCTCCTGTTCAACTTGAGGAAATGTGTACTCCAGAACTTAATCATTCTGTTTTCTCAGTGCTGTATATGAACTTCAGTCTAGCAAAGTTATTTTCTATGCAAAGCACAGATGAAAGCCCATCCAACGCAGTCATCACCAGCTCCATCCGACCTAATAGATGTTTAAGGTTTTTCTTTAGTCACAAATTAAACACATGCTTGAAGGTTTAACAGCACGTTTCAATACTGCAAAAAAACTGTAACAGTGTTGGATTCCTCAGTGCCTAATTGTCTTGAGCACAAACTGATGCCTCTGAAGATGGAGCATACCAGTATCCTGCTTTCTTCTGGCAGAGATCTTCCCTCAGGACAAAGTCAGGTGTGACCTACTGACTTGTAGTGGCTGATCAAAAGCTCTGCAAAGGAAGTAAATGATTCTTACTGCTTTCCATAAAGAGTGGATTTAGTTTCTCACAAAGAGGGAGGATGAACTGGTTTCTGTGCCTTCTGGGACACCAGGAGACGGGTGGAAATTATAAAGTGAATTGGAAATGTATTCCCACTTATAAAGGAGTGCCTGGCTGTCAATAAAACTAGTTTGTTTGGGTTTTTTTAGTAAACCCAAACTTTTAATACATCTATCACACCCTGCTATCCAGTACAACTCTGTAAAACAGAAAATATTGCAAGAGCTACCCTGATTTAGCTCTTCAGAGGTGGATATAAGAATGGAGTTTGGCACATCCTATGGGTATCTATTGGTGCTTCTTTCCTTGGTAGAGATGTAGTTTGCAGTGTAAACAAATATCTTATAATTTCAGTAGTTGTCCAATATCAGCATTAACAGATGTCCAGTGAAGCAAAAATGTGTTGGAAATGGAAATATTTTATGAAAAAAAGAAAGCTTTCTTTGTGCCTTTCCCTCTCTTTCAACTTTTTTTTTAAAAAAGGATCAATTTTTATACCTGGATTGCTTGGGGTTTTTAGGTTTTGGTGTGTGGTTTTCTGTTGTGTTTTTATTTTTTTTAGTTTATCGCACTTTTTTCTTAGCTTGTCCTCCCTGTTCAGTTTTGTTTTGCAGTGCTTTGAATAAAAACTTCAGGGCCTGAAGAGTAGTTTGAAGGCTTTGTCCATTGGTGGCTCTTGATATGGGGGCGTTGATTCTTTAGTAAACAGATTTTGTTCCTCTTAGCTTCCCAAACACTGTAATGAAATAAATATTTCCTGGAACTAGTTCAGTGATGTTTAAATCCTGTGGGTGGAAGGGTGCAGGCAGGGAATGGAATAAGTAAGTAGACGACCACTTTATAGCTGGAAGAGCTGATTTCTGTTCATTGGAGATGTGCTATTAGCTTCATTCAGAACTCGTGCCTGGCCATCTCACATCAAAAATACACTAAAATATGCTTACCATTATAAAATATATCCCAAGCCTTCTTTCTAAATCATAGAATGCTCTAAATTGCCATTCTGTTTTGAAAACAAAAGTCCTCTGAGCACCTGACAACTATTTTTTTGCCTTTCAGTGCTGGTGTTATGTCTGTTTACATCAGAGACTGAAAATACCTGTTCTAATGAAGCTGAACGTGGTTCATCTATTCTCCTTCAGCAATAGCCACCTCCCCCTCTGTTTATCTCACTGCTGAGCTTCCCACCCCCCACACCCTCCCATCTTAAGTAGATATCCTCCATAGTTGTAAGGAAATGGTTATTTTATTCTATACTTGCTTCCTCCCTGAGCAGAGAGCTATTCTACATGGAGAAATCAATTCACATAGTGCCATGTTGGATTAATCCTCTTCAGAAGTGGTTATGAAATTCCCTAAGTTAAACCTTCATGAAAGTTGAAGAAACCTATTTAACTTACTGTTGCATTCTGGTGTATTATATAAATGTGAGCTCTTAGTAGGTTAAGTATAATAATAATTAACCATAATCACTCAGTGGGACTGTATTGAATTTCCATGTCCAAGCTGGGAAGTTGCATGGGTGGCGTCCCTGAGCAGATTCCATCCAGTTCCAGCAAAACCACCACAGGGCACAGCTGAGCCCATTAGCCAAGCTGGTGGTGCCTCTGTGACAACATATTTAAGAAAAGGCAAAAATGCTGCAGAGGCGGAGAGGAGAAGAAAACAAAAGAATGAGCAACAGGAGAGAGAGCACCAAAGTCAGAGAGGAGGCGCTCCTTGGCAAAGCTGGCATCACCTGAAGGGATTGGAGCCCATGGAAGACTCACAGAGGGAAAGAGTGAGAAGGAAAGAGTGACAGAGACAAGTCTCTGCAACCTGACCACAACTCTCCCTGGCCCCATGATGCCAGTTGCCTCATGGAAGCAATTGAATATAACTCATGCCTATAGCAAAGGGCAATAAATTACGTTTCCCCAAGCTGAGTCTGCATTGCTCATGACAACTAGTTATAACTGATCTTCCTCTCCTTATCTTGACCTATGAGCTTTCTTGCTCCTTTTCTTCCCATTTTCATAGGGTTAAAGAATGAGCACGCAGATGGGTGGATGTTTGGATGCTAGCCAGAGCAATCCCACCACAGGAACATGCACAGATTTCATTCTGTAGGATGTTCTTGGGTACACATGAGAACTGCCACAGAAATAGGAAGAGTACACCACATTTTCAGCCACTTTTTCTACAGATCACATGCTGGACATCATAAGCAACTCCATCACTGTACTGCAAGCACAGTTCAAAGAAGGCAACTGCATCCTCAGTTGTCCACAATTGCAATCTACATTGCAATATATCACATCGCAATCCTCACATTTAGGTTTCATAATATAACAGTATCCACATTCAGCAATGCTCAATGTGAAAAATTTTTTTTCAAGTATATGTAATCAAGCATGTATACTAAAGTGATATTGAGAACTTGAAAAGCAGCTTATCTTGTTCTTCTACTAATTAATGGACAAAGAAAAACAAGATTAAACACATCTACTCTGGCTAACAGCTATAATTGGAGACACATAATTAAATATAACCTAGACCACATATTTCAGTTATGCATTTCAAAGCATAGCTGTGCTCTGGGAGGGCTCCATGACGTAGCAGGCAGCTCAGTTAACTTTTGAGGTCAGTGCTATCTCTGTAACAAGGGAAAATGGTCCCTCGCATTAAACCGTAGCAGTCTATACATAATAAGAAAGAATATAAAGTTCAACCTGTCACCGAAGGAGGGCACTCAGCTGGTTTGAAAGGGTGCACAGCTCAGCCTTCCTTCCGGAGGGAACTGCACAGTGCAAGGAGGTAGAATCATCCTGTGTGGCAAATGGACTGCTGAGGGCTGTAAGCAAACCGCTCACATCAAGCTGCCTGACCCACTGGAGCCTGCTCCCGAGATCCTGCTGGGAAGTGATGTGCCCTGCATTTCTCAGCACTGCACCCGGCAGTACTATCTGCTGCCTACTGTGTGACTGTGAGGCAGTCTGATTTATTGCAAATAGCCATAAATTACCCTACTAACTGTAGTCTACTTGTATAATTACTCATTACAGCATGCGTATTTAACAATATTAAAAGAAGCTAGACAAACTTATGCCTCACGTTTGAGGCATCAATACAGAAAGCTATTTTATGAGACACAGAATAACAAATATATTTAGCATTTAGTTTTACATAAAGACTTGCTTAATTAGACTTCCACCAGCAGAGTTACAGGCAGGAGAAGTAACCACTTAACTGTGTTTGCCGAGTGGTCCAGTGCCTGAGCTGGGACAAACCCTCCAGTTTCCTAAACTCCAGGATTAGTTCTTTGGCTCCAGCTCTCAAAACTAACTTGAGTCACTCTGCATATTTGTCAGGATTACTAACAGGCTTAATATAAAGAAACTATCGTTAAAAATTCTTCATTCTTTATTGACACTTCCTAATTGATTTTTGATATAGGAAATAAAATAGTATTTGTTTGTCAGTTCTTGCAGTAGGTAATAATGAATAGGCAGGAAAAATACGTATTTTATGTATGTATATATGTACCACAGAATTTCATCCTGAATATTTAGCAAAAAGAAAGAATATATATATATATTTATATATAGATACATATACTCAGTGCACCCCCTTCCGCAGGTTTAGACTGGTGATCTCTGAAACAAGTGGGGTTTAGGTCTCAGAAAGCCATTTCAAACTGCTGTTCCTACCTGCCTTCGAGAAGCAACAGTGCTGTTGAAATTCCTGTTAGTCATCTTGGAATTCACAGGCTTGCTTTCATGAGCAACATCATTCCTCCATGTCTTAGAGTTCTCTTTCGGGTCCGAAGGGATGGGGTTTAGGAACAGTATTCTAGCAATCAGGCCATAGAGAACAGTAGCCAATACCATTGGCAAAACATAAAATATGCCAAAGTCCATCATGTAGATAGGAGAGTAATAGCTCCTAGACACTTTATAGCCACAGGACACAACAGTAATGTCTTTGTAGACTACTGTATTAAGGTCTAGCAAGAAAAACCAGAGCATACAATATATGGAGGTGAAAGCCCAGACAAAAATAATGATCTTTTTGGCTCTTGAAAAAGTACATAGGAACTGAGCTTTGATTGGGTGGCAGATGGCTATGTATCTCTCAATGGTGAAGGCAGTGATGGAAAAAGAAGAAGCATTGATCCCTAGGTACTGGAGATAAGTGATGCAGAGACACCCCACATAGCCATACACCCAAGATCTATACAGGCTGTCTGTGATATTGGGCAGTCCTGCAGCCACAAGCACCATGAGATCTGCCACAGCCAGACTCACCAGGTAGCAGTTAGTGGGAGTTCTCATGTGTTTGGTTCTGAGGACCACCAGAACCACCATGATGTTGCCCACGATGCCCAGTCCGCAGATAAGGAGGACCAAGAGGATGGTAACCACTTGGTATTCAGCTGTAACGATCTCCTGGCTTGATGGCAGCCCAGTTTGGTTCTGCTCATCCCCCGTGCCATTCTCCATCTTCACCAGTCCGCTGCTGCTTCTGCCCAGCACTTGGTCTCAGCACATGTTCTCCATGGTCCCCTGCAAAAGGGTGAGTAGAGCAGAGCGTGGGTGAGCCATAGCCTCAGAGCACATTCTCCATGTAGTCACAGCCCCATTCCTGCACTGTTCTCCACTCCCCGGAAAGCACCTGGGCTTTCAGTCTTTGCAAATTCAGTTGCCAGAAAAGTTAATCCCTTTGAGACTCCAGCTCATTTGCACAGGTTAAAAAAGCTGTTTCATCATAGCTGGCTTGAGGCGTTCAGGAAAACACAGGGACGGGAGCTTTCCCCCCTGCAGAGAAGGAGGTGGCCGCAGCAGGGGGAGCAGAGCCCTCCTGCACTGCCAGCTGGCTAAAGCGCTGCACGGGACTGAGCTGATCCAGCCCAGGCAGACTCCAGCATCACTGTTTTCCAGGAGGAGTCAGAGCATACCGAGGGTGGAGACAGCAGCGGGAGGTGAAAGGATGGTGATTTGTAAAGCCCCACAGGTTTTCTAGTTCACACTGCTTTCCCTCTCTGTCTCATACAGCTATCTCGTGTATTGATCCCATTGATCCACCCACGGACAAAGGGGAGATTGACTGGCAGCAAAAATACATCATTTTCTAAAATTCCAACTTTCCCTGTGCCCCTGTCCTTGTGAAAGTGATGGCAATTTACACTTGCCTCCTGCTTTTCAGGGAGCCAGAAGAGTCCCTTCAAAGCTTACAGAAAGAAGCATACCCCAGCCTTTGAAAACAGCAGGAAAAAATGTTTCTTTATAGACCATTCTCTTCAAAACCTTTATTGCTATTGCTGTCATCACTCCTGAGCCCTTTCAGCTCCCTTCTGAACCGTAGCACAGCAACAATAAAACTATCAGAGCACAAATTGCTGTTCAATGAAATCAGTCACTCTCACACATACACACACACAAGCATGCACTCAGAGTGTTACTGATCTACCACCATTTCCTCAATGAAGGCTCTTCTTCATTTGAATAAATTCCTCCTTTGTTCAGTCAAGTTGTGTAAAATCACAGACAGATCAGAGACTGGTAGAAATAACTGCTTTGAGATGCGTGGATGAAAGCACTACAGTTGTGGTTGCAGTATTCAGTAGCCTGGCTGCAGCTCGAGGTGGATGCAGAGGTTTCTTGTATCACTTGCTGGCAGCCTCAATGCCTCAGTGGGAGAAACGACAGCAAACCCTTCTGCAATACTGTTTGGAAGAGCCCTTGTCAACTCTGACCACAGCCTTTCAACCCACTGATTTTCCTCATACTATTGTGTTAAAAAGTTGAAGGTGAAATCTGCCTTAAAATCCCCCTTTTTCTCTGTTTAAGGAAATGATTTTGCTCTTTGCTCAGGAAGGGTTCAAACAAAAAGAAAATGTTGCACAACTGGGGAAAGACAACTTGGATTTCAAAACAGATTTTAGTGTTGAGAGAGAAGAATTGGCATAGGCACACGGTGTAATATTTACAAAACTAGGAGTTTAAATAGGCTGAAACGACAGGTGATGACAAAAAGAGAATACCACCTGAATACCACCTGAATCAGAGCTGGATATTAGACTCAAACAACTATAAAGGTTTGAAGCAACTTGGTTCAGTTTTCCAGTAATTTTTTGTATTTGTCTGTTCACACTTCAATTGTGATCAGATGTTTTTCATCTATAGACCCCAAAGTACATAATGAAGTAAAGCAAATATCATTATTGCTATATAACAGATGAAGAAAAGATGGTGAAATGAATCAGATTTGTTGCCAGTGGCCTAGTGGTGGCCTGTGAGAAAACTCAGGTTACTGGTGACTTGACCAACATTATATCAACAGAATTGTTTCACAGGTGTCATTGAGATTCTGCTCTGTACAATCTGCAGCTCCCATTATTCTAGACACAGCTGATGAAGGTCAGCACTAGTGTAATGCATGGGTGTCATAAAAAGGATTCCTTCCAGTCCCCTTACAGTCTACAACATTTTGCCCTTCAAACTAGGTAAATTCCCCCTTAGTAATCTGTGCTTTTAAAGCTATGCGGCTATAGTGGGTGTAGCCCCAAATACTCAACCCCATAGCATAAATAGGAGTCAACTATCACAGATTTGGTGTCGGTAATCAGGGACCCAGCAAGGATCAAGGCCAGCAGGATGCTGAAACAGAGTTCAAACCAGGAAACTGAGTTAGTTGAGACTCTCGATAATGCACTTCATCCTCCAGCTGAATTGGAAGTTTTTAGCACCTCCACAGACTGATTTCTCTTTCAGGGCTGATGCTTTTCTGCCACACTGACCCACCATGAAGTGTTGTTTCTTGTGTTTCCATTTATTCTGCTAGCTTATGTAGGTGATGTGGATGGTATGAATTAGGGCTGAGGAACTAGTGCATTTAGGAGTATGTAAGTGCTTGTAGTGCTGGAAGAAATGGCTGAGGACATGGGACGCAGAGAAGCTGGAGATTATTTAAAAGCCCACATGACTTTGAGGTGAATATGGGAAGTCTGGAAGATGTGTAAGAAATGTGTTATCTGATGTTTGCCTCATTCCTCTGCATCTGCTACTGGTCTGTATCAGAGATGGGACAGACCATCCTGTCTCAGCCAGTAGTTAACTTTTCATGGCTTTTTGCCAAATGCTGCATTCTGGTAAAGAAAAAAGTATAGAGTTGTCACTCTATGCCTATAGGGAAGTATACATACCTGAGGCATTCAGAGGATTTTGACAGCATTGATTAACATCCTCTGTGGAGCACTTCCCTTTTCTTTCCATACAGTAATTCCCCAACCTATAATGTTTATGTATAATCTGTGGTAATTGCAGAAGGGATTTCAAGACTGTAAATGTATGTTCTCTGTAATTAAAGCATCTGGTGTTGTGGATTTGTCTCAAGCATCACATGATGCACATTGCATGGTACATTCAAATTATCCTTTTAACATGATCATCAGTCAGTGATCAGATACTGAATTCAGGAATCAGTAAAAGACCAACTTTTTCTCCCATTAGTGCTGTGTTAATGCAACCACCAAGATACACTGGCTGGTTTCACAACAGCTCAGCATTAATACATGCAAGCCCAGCAGCTATGCCAGAGAAATTTTGACAGGAGATGGACCAGAGATCAGTGTGAAACTTTTACTGTGTATCTGTTACTCCACTTTACACACAAACCTGTTGGTCCAGGCATCAATTGACATTACATGTACAAATGAGGACAGATGCAGTTAGCAAGTCAACAGTAGCAGGTAGAAAAACAAGATCCTGAAATGTGCTGGCTTTTGCTGATACATTTCTGTTGGTGCAACCCTTTGGGTAGGAGAGAGGGGGAAAACATCATGTTGATACACCCTGTGCTATACACTGATTAGTCAATGATATTCTTGTACATTTTTTCCCCCATTTCTCTCAATTAAAATGTATCTCTGCTCACTTGAGGCACAACAAACCCATAACAAACTGTCTCATAACGTTAAGCACACTGAGAACAGTGAATCAGTATAAACACTTTACCCCTCTAGTTTTAAATTATTCTTGATTCTGTTTCTCCAACTCAGCTCGCTTCCCCAGCCGGCCTTTTCTGTTCTGAAATATGGCTCCACAAAATTGGCAGTTTCATACTCTATTACCTGCCTGTACTTTGGCTTCATAAATATCATAACTAACTTGTATCCTCTATTCTGTGCCCACCTCTGATGGAGCGCTGAGCACTTAGTGTTGTACAAATGTCTCTAAGGCTGCAGTTTGTAGAGAACAAAAGTCATCATCAGTGATGTAACTTCAGTACCAAGGCTGGCTTGTTCATAACTAGCTACTGGCATGATACGGATTTACACTCAACATGGTTAAATATTGAAGTTACTGTGGATGACTAGAATTTATTGCCCTACATTTGCTACACCACATAGCTGTGGTTTTGTGGTAACGTGGTGAGCCCATGGCAGTTTTTGGTTTGTGGGACAAACCTGCACCTAGAAAATCCTTCTATGAGTTAAGATTGTGAGGGGACCTAACAACTTTTCGGTGAGATAAACCTCATTACCCAAGGCAGTGACCCTCCTAACTCATTTTTTGACTGACTGTCACTGGAGAACACCTCCACTGAAATACTACTGAAATCCTGGATTTAGGATGACTTGGGGTTTCTATATGTATCTGAGAAATTCTATTTTATTTAGGGGCTTTTAATCCCTATGAAGATGCAAATCCTGTTTCAAAGGTGAGGGGGTTTTGTATCATCTTTCTTTTCATCTTCATGTTAGAGTGGTGTTGGATTAAGGCAAACAATCAATTTTTAATGTAATCGTTCAGAAAAAACAGTTGTCACAAAAAGTAAGAAAACTGGATTTAAGCAATCAGTTGGCTCACATGGGAAATTTGGTTTATCTCTTGCTGTCACCAAGGTCAATAGATACTGTGGTTTGTTGAGACAGATTTGGGATCACATGGCAAAGGAGACCAGAAGGACTTCAAGAATTCTAATCTTTTCTTCACTAATTTTTACCAACTCAGGTGGAGATACAAGAGCCTGATGAAGCAGGGAACTTTTCCAGAACAAACACAGAAACATAACCCCTACAAAAATGGGTGAGGAAGACTGCTTTGATGAGCTGGAAAGCATCCAAAAAGGGAAGGTTGGTCTGCTCTCTGACAAGGATTGTGGGGGGGTCTACTGAGGTCTC
Source organism: Neopsephotus bourkii (assembly GCF_033783945.1). Lineage (NCBI taxonomy): Eukaryota > Metazoa > Chordata > Aves > Psittaciformes > Psittacidae > Neopsephotus > Neopsephotus bourkii. Next base: position 5,544,061 of record NW_026902105.1, on the reverse strand, counting down.
TGCTCTGCCATGGCACAATGGTATGTATATATACATTTCACTGACACAGATATAAACCAGAGCAGGTGTAGAAAAGTAGCAAAGAGCCATGGTATGGTAAATTCACCACCATCTTAAGGGATTAGTGTTTTCCAGAAGATCCTGCAAAGCTCTATGCCCAGTTACATTGAACGCAAGACACAAATAAATTTTATGATCACAAATAATTGATTTTTTTTTTGTAGATCACATTTGTTATTCTGCTTTTTCCAGCCCAAGTATTTTGTCTGAATATAGTCATTAAAAGACTTGCTATCTAAGAAAGCAGTCAATAAAACAATCAAGCAATCAAAAGTACTTTTGCCACCTTCTTGATTATTGGCCACTCAGCTCTAGGGCAAAATCTAAAGGAGAGATAATCCATCAGTCAGTTTTAACAGAGCTATGCTCATTTGAACAGTCTAAGATTTAAACCTGCCTGTCTACCTCTTTTATAAAGTGTTTCCTATCTGGAAAGAAAAAAAGACATTAGGTATCAAAATGATATTGTGATTCCCAATAATGAGTGCATTAGGAACATAAAAAACATGGCGTTTTTATGTTAGTGAAAAGGAATAAAAAAGAATATCTGTCCTGGGACATCAATCGTATAAAGGACTATACCTTAAAATGTAAGAGAAAATATTTTCATTTAATATTTTTAATATATCTTGTACTGTATAGTTCAATTTTTTTTTACTTGGAAAAAAAGTTAAAGCTGATTGATAGCATTTCTGTAAGTGTGTTCAGTTGTGCTTTCCATGGAAATAATGCTGCAAGCTCCAATGGTCATTTAAGACTATTTAGACTAAAAGGATGCCTCAAATTTCACTAATACACTCTTGTTTGCCAAGTGTTCTGTTGCAGCCCAGAAATCCAACCGTATCCTGGGCTGCATCAAAAGGAGCGTGACCAGCAGGTCGAAGGAGGTGATCCTGCCCCTTTATTCTGCTCTCGTGAGACCTCACTTGGAGTATTGTGTGCAGTTCTGGTGTCCTCAACATAAAAAGGACATGGATCTGTTGGAACAAGTCCAGAGGAGGGCCACAAGAATGATCAGGGGACTGGAGCACCTCCCTTATGAAGATCGGCTGAGAAAGTTAGGGCTGTTCAGCCTGGAGAAGAGAAGGCTGCATGGAGACCTCATAGCAGCCTTCCAGTATCTGAAGGGGGTATATAGGGATGCTGGGGAGGGACTCTTCATTAGGGACTGTAGTGATAGGAGAAGGGGTAATGGGTTAAAACTTAAACAGGGGAAGTTTAGATTGGATATAAGGAGGAAATTCTTTCCTGTTAGGGTGGTGAGGCACTGGAATGGGTTGCCCAGGGAGGTTGTGAATGCTCCATCCCTGGCAGTGTTCAAGGCCAGGTTGGACGAGGCCTTGGGTGATATGGTTTAGAGCAAGGTGTCCCTGCCCATGGCAGGGGGGTTGGAACTTGATGATCTTGAGGTCCTTTCCAACCCTAACTATTCTACGATTCTATGAGCTCCATGAAAATTCTGAAAACAACTGTTGTGATTCCACTTCAGTTAATCTCTCTGAGCATGCTGGCTTTTTTATCCAAACAGTAAATCACACCATCACTTACTCATTTATATTTAATAAGTAGAACAAACAGTAGATTTGGGAATGCAGTAAAGCAGAGCCAGAGAGTGGTGGTTGTTAGCATTAGGGTGAGTCCATGGCAAAAGAAGCAAGCAATAGCAGTATGATGGTTTCTTTTCTTTCTCTTGGGTTTGTACCGCATTAGTCCAGCTCAGAACCTATCCCACTGATTTTCATTCTGATATGAGAGAGAATCTTGTGCCTCTTGATCTGTTTGCTTGTTCAACCTGTGTAATTCTTAGTAGCTTTAACAAACTTCAGATACATTTGACAGAAAGGTTAGCAGCCTCTGACACATTAAGTCTGACAAGTATTTAAACAAGTGCGTACATACAGGACCGAAGCTTCAGGTAACAGGTGTCTGGAATGGAGGCAATTTTGAACAGTCAGAAAACTCATGTAGGAGGGAGCCTTTATACAGACCATAGCATAGGGGAGAAACTCGAATCAGAATCTGTGCCTTGTTAGAGACTAGAGGATTTACCTGAAAGATGTAGTTCTGCAAAGAACTAGCAACTTTATTTCTGCTGTTCAGAGAACTGCTTATTCGATTTGCCAAGTGTGGATTTGATAAATACAGTGAGACATGAAATCTTAAGAACATTGTAGAGACTCAGCCATGTGAACCAGCTAATTAAAAAATCCCCACAATGGTAACAGACAATCAGAGGAACAAATCACTTGTGCTGTTAATTAGAGATGAGCAAATAGGTCTGAATTAAATAAAATCTACTCAAGCAGTAATCCTGTGAGATAAAGCTGAGCAAATGTTGTTTACTTCCTGGAGATTTGATTCTGTTTTCCTTAATTCTTTAATTGCTCTAGTATTCAGAAGTGCAAAAAGTGGTAAGTTTGTTCCTTTTGAGCTTCATTCATTTGTGCCGGAGTTGTGTTGTGAATGAGTAGTGAGGATGTAGCTAAAATCTGAAAATAATTTTAGTTCACTGTATAAAAAATAGCTTTAAGTTACTGTATAACACCACAGCTGTATTAATATTCTTTAGCCAAAGTAAATATCTTCATTAGGAGATAAACAAGACCTCATTTTTCAGATTTATTAGGTGTATTTATATGCATTATTATGGAACTAATAATTAAGACTTGGTGCATTATTTTACCAGACTAAGAAAATGCTTTTGGTAATGTGTAGCATGACTTGAAAGGTAGTTTTACAGCATATAAATCTTTTTCCCTCTGCTCCCCTCTCTCATCCTTCTTCCACCATAAATGCCTCTATTGTTGCACGTAGTACAACACACACCCTTCCACGCCGTTTTCCTCCTTGCCCTTAGGTTTAAAGGACTGTTACATTTTGTGGACATTTTTCATAACAAGGAAGATCAGAGGCTATATTGTCAAAGACAGGTTCACAGTGTGTACATCTTGCTGGAAATGCTCCTCTGCTGCTTCCTCTGCTCTGGCTGCTCTCAGCACGGCAGGTCAGAGCAGGGAGGGGAGAGGGCTGTCATGTTCCCTCCACGATGTGACAAGGTCGAAGCTGTAAGAGGCACATGGGTTGTTGCCCATTCAGTTGCAAAGCTTAACACACTTAAGACAGTGGGTCAAAAATACCTGCTGCATTGACTGCAGCCTGGAATCACCCCCTGTGGAGCTGATCATGGTGCTCTACCTGGTTTTTCAAAATGATCAGTAGCACAGTGGGCTGCTGGTGCCACAGATGTAGCTTCCTCCTAACCTATCAACAGGGAAGTTAAGTACAAGGCATTAAAACATTTTAAATTGGACAGAAAGTGAAGTAGGGCTATATGATTCCAAGCTCAGTCACAGAAACCCATGAGCAGTCCCTAGTACCCGTTCTGGTAATTTTATACTGTTATGTGGACTTAAGAGTATAGTGAAGCTGCTCCTCATTTGTTGTCTTTTGGTTTTACCTTCAAGGTGAACTGCCAGAGTCAGCTGTAGTATGTTAGCAATGAGTTGTGACCAGAGAAGTTTGTGAGTGCTACAGCCTAGAATCAACTCTCCATTAAGTACCAAGAGAGCCATTAGCAGGGAACAGCAGGCTCTGTCTCTCTGATGCAGCTTTGTACTTGCATAGCCTGTGTGTATGATTAATGAGGTCATACGCTGGAATATGTAACTGCATGAAAAACGACCAAGCCTGGGTTTTCAGGACCAAATTCTATGCCAGTCTCAATTCATTGAATTAGGTCTATTGGCAGCAAATTTGGCACTCACTGTAAGCAGGAGGCACCAAAATCAAACCAGTCATTACTGATTTTGAAAAACCTCACAAAAAAAAGCCTGGTTAGGTGTCTTCTGTGTGAAATGAAAGCCAGATTTTAATGGACATATCCATTCTAAGAATCTTATTTAAAGAATCTGATGCTATTTGCTATTCAACAGTTTCAGCATCCCCTCTAATGTGGCCATACCTACCAATGAAACTAGGTAGTGTTGAGAGCCACAAGCTGCATATTAGAGGTTATAATGATTTTATGGTGCTTCAGATCTTTTAATTTCTCTGTGTGGGGGATGTATGTATAAACAAAAGTGGTTGTGTATTGAAGGCAGCAGAACAGCCTGAGGAGCCAAAAGCTGGTTGAGCCTTTCTGCAACCAGAAGGATGGGTACAAGGGTTATTTACTTGATGCTGACTCTGATATGACTTACAGTGCTTGCTTATGCTATGCTGCCAGAGACATAGCACAGGGAGGGGCAGTACTTGCTGCAGGTCTTTCAGAAGGTTTGCTCAACCCACAGCCTTGAAAACTTCCTGGAAGAAAATGTTTTCAAGCAAGTCAGGCAACTCAAAGCATCATGAAACTTGGATGTAGAGAGAGAAGCATTGCTGCTAACTGGTATGCTTTGCTTTGAAGAAAAGAAGGAAAAAGACCTGAACAACTCTTGCATTATGTTTCAGTCTGTCCTTTTACTTCTTCAATAAAATAACTTGGGAAACCACCATACCAAAAGTCACTATTTACTGTCTTTTGAGAAAGCAAATACTAATAGTTGATTACAAAAAACATTACTCTGCCATTAATCATGTTAGTAACGTAGAGAATGTTTATCCATGCTTATTCATGTGAGTATTCAAGGTAGCATTTCTGCATACACTACCATAAACTGGCATGGTTATACTTTGTCCTTGAACTGCGCACACCTCCCCAGCTGCAGTTTACTACTCCCCACACCAATGTTCTGTATAGCTACGAGCACCAGGGCTCAGATTGTGTCCCTCCTACATGGGAATTCCACATTTCCCTTCCCTAGCTGTGCTATTCCTGCACATAAACTTGCATACTTTTTTTCTGGTTATCCTGTCTATACACATTCCCAAAAGAGTTATAAAGGAGGCAGTAAAAAACCTTACAAGCTCAAAAAAGAGATTTTGTTTTGTCTTTTTAAATCTGACTGCCGTTGCATCTCTGAAATTTTGTTATATATAATATTTTTCCTAATGTATTGTTACTTTGGAAACCTGCAGTGGATTTCAAGTTAACAAAACTCATGTGAAAATAAAGCAGGGACTTTCCTATAAGCTACAAAGTGGTTTTACTATTTGCAAATGTACAACGTGTTATATTGGTTCTGCCCATTAAACACAGCTTCCAGAGAAGTGTTCTCTGCAGGGGACTAGGTTGTTTCTTTCTGAATTTTTTAAATTCTTATTAAGCTTTCATGGTGCCTATGGAGGTGACTTGGGAAATCCCTTAGTACCAATACATGTACCATTTAATGATTTCTTGCTTGTCCTTTGATAGCTTGGGTGAAAGCTGTACTTTGTGTGGGTACTGATGAAACAGCACTTGTTTTCACAGTGTGCCAGCAGTAAGATCTGCTGTTCTTCTGAGAGAATGCTTGTAGGCTTGTCATATCAAAAGATATCTCTCTAGTCATTGAGGACCCACTTATGTGGTCAAGCTCTGTTGTAGACTAAATTTTCTATTGACTCTTCTTGTTGTGCTCTGACTGTATTCTTAAAATTATTCTTTAAAGATATGGCATTTGTAGACCACGTAATGTTTTAATTCATTTAGAGACATCCAATGTGTCTATAACTTTAGTACACTGTTGGAACTAAAAAAGATCAAGCAACAGTGACAGAGCTATGGTAATGGATCATACATACACTCAGCAAGGTAGACAGGCAGTAGGAGCCCACTTTCAGTTTAGGATCTGGTAAAAACATCAATAAAAGCAAAAGCAAGCCATAATGGCATTTGTTCTAAAGTTCACATTTCATTTGCTTTGGCCAAGTAGCCAAGTTGGCAGAAGAGGCAGGATGATGTATTAAAACTGATCAAAGCTGCAAATCCTTCTTCTTAGACAAAAAAGTCATGTAGCTCTGGGGAATCCATTTCCTTGCACTGAAAGTAAGTCCAGCTGATGGACTGTCCTTTGCCGTAATCACTTTGAGGTCTCAGGAATCAGGTCTCCTCTTCTAGGAGCTGGGTCTAGCAGACATCTGTGGAAAGAGCAACCTGTATCTCAGAACTGTTTTTACATTTCCTCATGCATCAGCTTAAGCAAGCAGCAGATAACCATGACAAAACACTGGCTGATGCAGGGCAGAGATAAGATACATCCAGGCAGCTTTACCTGAGGGGTTCACAACCTCCTGCCTTCTTGCCATGGCAGGTCAAAACTTGGAGGGGTCCCACATGTCCCACACAGACAGCAGGGCAGGCATGGGCACTCCTGCAGGCTAGTTCTGCTGGAAAGTGCAAACTCCACCAAGACCAAGGGAGGACACCTGGTTTCAGGGGAGCTTGTGGCAAGGCAAAGGTGACTTTGCTTCTCCTTTCCATGTTCTCACCCCTCAGGTTCACACAGTCTGTCAGTCTTGAAACAACTCTGAAATAAATGAAATGGGTTACTATTTCTATCACTGCTACATTTTTGGTTTTACTTCTAGAGTAAGTGTTAAGGGTTTTAAGAGTTTTTATATAGCAAGAAGGGTCATCGTAATGAACAGGTTGAGAAGTGCCAGCATAATGGCTATGTCATAGAATCATAGAATCATTTAGGTTGGAAAAGACCTTTAAGATTGTAAAGTCCAATTGCTAACTAAAAAAACAGGAAAAAAAGGAGAAAATCCCCTGGCAACAGGTGATAAATGACAACTTTTCACAGTAGGGATATGTTGATGCATTTTGTGGCAACAGGTGATAAATGGCAACTTTTCACAGTAGGGATATGTTGATGCATCTTGTTTCATGTGAGCAGATCTCCACTGTGAGGCACACAGTTGTACTTGGCCACCCCCTCGGAGCACAGGCATCCAGGCAATGGACCAGTGCATTTAGAAGCTGTGAAAACTGACTGATGCCAGGATTACCACACCTTCTTTCAGCTTATCTCCAAAAGGGCTACAACCATCCAAAATGACTCCAGTCACTGTTCCAATTTTTTTCCAACAGTCCTTTCCAAAACTTGGTATAAAACTTCAAAATGGACAAGTGCTGACAGCATGCATAGCCCGTTGGTTTTACAGATATTAAAAACCTTCCTTCATGGCAGGCTCTTTTTTATTTTTCTTTTTCATTATAATCTTCTTTCTGGAAGATAGCAGAAGCAAGGACAGGCAGTCTGGGAAGAGTAAAGGGATATTGTCTGGGAAGCTAGGGACCAGGTTAGGAAAGCTAAGGCCCAGTTAGAATTAAACTTGGCTAGGGATATTAAAGATAGCAGGAAGGGATTCTACAGGTACATAGCAAATAAAAAACAGACTAGGGAGAACATAGGCCCCCTCAGGAAGCTCTCAGGTGAACTAGCTACACAGGATTTGGAGAAGGCTGAGGTTCTGAATGACTTCTTTGCCTCAGTCTTCTCTAGCAAAGGCTCTGACCGCACCACCCAAGTCTTGGAAAGCAGACGCAGGGACTGTGGGAATGAAGACCTTGGGCCCACTGTAGGAGAGGAATTGGTTCGAGACCATCTTAAAAATCTGAACGTGCACAAGTCCATGGGTCCTGATGAAATCCATCCGTAGGTCCTGAAGGAGCTGCCAAATGAAGTTGCTAAGCCACTGGCCATCATATTTGAAAAATCATGGCAGTCAGGTGAAGTTCCTGACGACTGGAAAAAGGGAAATATAACCCCCATTTTCAAGAAGGGGAAAATGGATGACGCAGGGAATTACAGAGCAGTCAGTCTCACCTCTGTGCCTGGCAAAATCTTGGAGCAAATTCTCCTGGAAGGCATGCTAAGGCACATGAAAAACAACAAGGTGCTTGGTGACAGCCAGCATGGCTTCACTAAGGGGAAATCCTGCCTGACCAATTTGGTGGCCTTCTAGGATGGGGCTACACAACTGATGGACAGCGGTAAAGCAGTTGATGTCATCTACCTGGATTTGTGTAAAGCATTTGACACTGTCCCACACTACATCCTTGTCTCTAAATTGGAGAGACATCAATTTGATGAATGGACCACTCGGTGGATAAAGAACTGGCTGGATGGCCGCACACAAAGAGTTGTGGTCAATGGCTCAGTGTCCAGCGGGAGACCAGTAACAAGTGCTGTCCCTCAGGGATCAGTGTTGGGACCGGTCTTGTTTAACATCTTCGTTGCTGACATGGACAGTGGGATCGAGTGCACCCTCAGCAAGTTTGTCGATGACATCAAGCTGTGTGGTTCGGTTGATACGCTGGAGGGAAGGAATGCCATCCAGAGGGACCTTGACACGCTTGTGAGGTGGGCTGATGCCAACCTCATGAAGTTTAACCATGCCAAGTGCAAGGTCCTACACCTGGGTTGGAGCAATCCCAGCCACAGCTACAGGCTGGGCAGAGAAGAGATTCAGAGCAGCCCTGTGGAGAAGGACTTGGGGGTGCTGGTTGATGAGAAAATGAACATGAGCCAGCAGTGTGCGCTTGCAGCCCAGAAAGCCAACCATATCCTGGGCTGCATCAAAAGGAGCGTGACCAGCAGGTCAAAGGAGGTGATCCTGCCCCTTTATTCTGCTCTCATGAGACCTCACCTCGAGTATTGTGTGCAGTTCTGGTGTCCTCAACATAAAAAGGACATGGATCTGTTGGAACAAGTCCAGAGGAGGGCCACAAGAATGATCAGGGGACTGGAGCACCTCCTGTATGAAGACAGGCTGAGAAAGTTGGGGCTGTTCAGCCTGGAGAAGAGAAGGCTCTGTGGAGACCTCATAGCAGCCTTCCAGTATCTGAAGGGGGCCTATAGGGATGCTGGAGATGGACTCTTCATTAGGGACTGTAGTGATAGGACAAGGGGTAATGGGTTAAAACTTAAACAGGGGAAGTTTAGATTGGATATAAGGAGGAAATTCTTTCCTGTTAGGGTGGTTAGGCACTGGAATAGGTTGCCCAGGGAGGTTGTGAATGCTCCATCCCTGGCAGTGTTCAAGGCCAGGTTGGACGAGGCCTTGGCTGATATTGTTTAGAGTGAGGTGTCCCTGCCCATGGCAGGGGTCTTGGAACTTGATGATCTTAAGGTCTTTTCCAACCCTAACTATCCTATGATTCTATGATTTTATGATTCTATTATATAGAAAAAGAAAAAGAAAAAAAATATTCTGTGTGTTATATATACAGACTGGACCTGAAATGGAAAGCAAAAGTGAGTTTTACCCATTGATTCCAACAAACACCAAATCAGACCTTGACTGTGAGAAGAGGTACAAGAAAGATTTCCTATCCTGTTATTATTATGTATCAGAAATATTTTCTTTCTAGCTGGACTGCACTTATTACACATCATTCTCATGAAGTGACCTCTGCTCTTGCCACTGCAGTAATATGCAGTTACAATTTGCTTCCCCATCTTTTGCTCTCTGACAGCCATAAATAACAGAGAACATTTTGTCACATCTTCTCTGGGAGTTCAGGCCCCATCCAGTTTAAGCACTGGAAAATGCACCGAGCAGGATAACCGATTTTCATGAAGGCAGAAGCAAGTAATTAATGTACTCTGCATTTTGTGCAGTATCAGTCATTATGCGTGGGCGTTCTTTTAAAATGAATTGTTATCCCGAGCTTTTTGCTTTCCACACAGTGAACTCCCTCTGAGAAAGGCCAAATAATCTCCTTGACAACGCAGCATTGGTCAGATCATCTTATCAGAGATGGATTATGTTAAATAGTGGAATATATATAGCTAATGCTCATGGAGGCTGTGGGGATTTTTGAAGTCACTGCAACCCATTGCAATCGTCTGCAATTTGTATGGGCATCAAGGCAGCAGGTTCCAGAAGCTTGAATCTTGCTTCACAAGACAGCTTCACAGAGGCAGACCCACCAAACCTGGGGGGCTCCGAAGCAACATGCTCAAGGCTGAGGCAGAAATGGGTGTGAACAGAGATATAGTGGTTTTAGGCATCATATATCTCAGCTTTCAAAAATAAAAGTGCAGCAGCTATCTGTCAGACTTCCCCTCTCCCTGCTGATGGTGGTGCAGATCAAGGACATCAGTTTGGAAAAGGCTCTGTCTCTCTCAGGAAGTGCCAGTCAGTTTTCTAAGTCTCTGGACAAAAGAAACAGCCATTTTCCTTTACATCAGGGTTTTGTTATGTTTGAAGTTATAGCAAATAGTGGGAGCCTTCCTATTTATCTGCTTGAACATCAGTGAAACAGACAATAAAACCCAGGGGAGCTACCAAGAGGATTAGAAACCCCAGGATCAAAGTTCTTAAAATAAAGACGCAGCTATGTGTGGATGGGTAACCAGACACAGTGTTGCTGTGCTATGACTTTTTGAAAAGCTGTGCAGAGCTGGAGCAGAGCTGGCAACCTTCACACATCTGAATTTCAGTGAACCTTTAGCTTTGCTTGGAGTTTGTGGAGATGAAGTAGCAAAGGGCTTGGGCTTTATTCATTGTCATATCACCATATGTCATATCACCATATTTCATTACAGCTGCAGCCAGGGGTGCTCCAAAATATGATGAGTTTGTGGTGAATAGGTAGTCTGGCACTGTGAAGGCTCTGGCAAGTACTGCGCATGTGGTCCCTTTCAGCAACTGTCATCTTCCAAGAGTCCTTACCCTAAAACCACTGTGAATACCCTGAGACCAATCTCAGCAGCAGCCTGAACAGACCACCAGTCCTGGCACAGCAGTGCTACCATGAATTCCATGAACTGTGGTGGGGTGACCCTTGCTGGCTGCCAGATGCCCACCAAAACCTGCTCTATCACTGTCCTCCTCAACTGGACAGGGGGAGAAAACGTAACAAGAGGCTCATGAGCTGAGATAAGGATAGGGAGAGATCACTAACCAGTTACTGTCATAGGCAAAACAGACTTGACTTGTGGGACTTAGTGTGACTTATTACTGGTCAGAAGGACCCAGCCTGCCTCACCATGGTCTGCACTACGGGCTGCAAGGGAATCTCTGCTCTGATGCCTGGAGCACCTCCTGCCCTCCTCCTTCACTGACCTGGGTGTCTGCAGAGCTGTTTGTTGCACATATTGTCACTCCTCCTGGCTGCAATTGCTCCTGTGCAGTAATTTTCCCCCTTCTTAATTATGTTATCCCAGAAGCACTGCCACCATCACTGATGGACTCAGCCTTGGCCAGAGGTTGGCATTGGTTCTATCGGACACAGGAGAAACTTCTGACAGCTTCTCACAGAAGCCACCCCTGTAACTCTCCTACTACTAAAACCTCACCATGTGAACCCAATACATTAACTCAGAACTGTAAATACCATTGCTTGCATGGGAAAACAGATAAACCAGGATGAAGGTCTCTCAGCAGCGTATGGACATGGATGCGACATGGATGTGACATGGATGTAACATGGATGTGACATGGATGTAACATGGATGTGACATGGATGTAACATGGATGTGACATGGATGCATCAAAGGTGTATCCAGAATGCTCCAGAAATTGCCCCATGACATATCTGAGATCCTTGCCTAGACTGCAGCTTCATTTTGCTAGCGAGAATAAACACATTAATCATAGGGGACTCAACTTATTTAGCAAGCCAGTTAGAGTACACATATCATTAACTTCACAGAATAAATTATCTGAGAAGGGTAATTTCAGTGAGAAATGATTACATTGTGTCAGAGGAATTTCAACTGCTGCTAAATATCTTTAGAAAGTCTATTTCATGCTGCTCATCATGCAACAATAAGTGGATTAAGATAATGCTTTGTTTGAAAACAAACAGGAGGTATTAGGATAAATTGAAAGTAACTCCAGAGAAGTCTCCAGAATATCACTTGCAGATTTTTTCTTGTCTTTCTGCATCATCATCTCTTACCCAGGAAGTGCAGGTACCTGTGATTCACTCAAAGCAAATAAAAAAAAAAAAGACAGGAATTAGGGTTAAGGCAGAGTGAAGGGTCTACAGCAGACATCCTTCAAGGCTTTGCACTCAAGATTTTAATCCAAAATGCAGGAGAGGAAAGAGGCAAAGTCATTGAACAGACAGCAGTTATCACATCAAGGCAAGAAAACCCAAACAACAAAACTGAGCTTCAGGGTATTACAGAAAAAAACATGTTCAGAAATGGCAGAAAGCCCTGGAGTCAAATTCAGGAGCTATGCAATTACAGAAAAGGAAAACAGAAATGTTTTATCGACCTCAGGTCAATGAAGGTACTACTGTGCAGAATGAATCACAGCTGAAGAGATGCCCTCTAAAATGCCTCTTCTACAGAAGAAGCACAGGCTGCCAGAAAAATAAGAAACCTGAGAAAATGTAATCAGCAGCTGTTATGACTTTCTTGCTATGCATTAAAGGTGTTTGGAAACACTTCAGTGACACTTCCATTAGTCAAAAAAGGTAATTTCTTTTAAACAAAAAAGTATGTGAAAACATACTGAAAGAGAGTGGACACCGGTCATGTTGGAGAGCTGGACTCAGCTTCCCCACAGAGACTTAGATTTCCCCACATGCCCCCTCTTCAGGTGGGCTGCAGCAGTTCATATTAACAGCCTTAGCAGTTTTCTTATTACTGCCTCTTCTTAGTTGTCCAACTTTAAGACTAGGTCCTGCTGTTTCCCTAAAATCTAAAGATTTTAGTCCCTGCTCTGCTGACTTTGGGGGTTGTCAGCGGTCTGCTTATGTGGTAAAATGGAAATAACAAGAGGAATCTCTAAATTTTTAACTGGAGATAAAGAATATTTCTCATGCAGATCTATCATGTATTAACCCTTGAAAAGGGAAATGTCTGCTTCTTAATCTACTGGAAGCTATCATTTCTATATCCAGACCTAATGGTATTCAGCTGTCACCAGGTGTCGATAAAATACATTGATCCTGATCTCATAAAGACCAGGAGGCTTTTACATAGAGTCAGTGGTGACAGTTTTAGTTTTTTATTTTCCTAAAATAGACTAAAGTACTTTTGGGCTAGAAGTGCAACATTATCATACTCATTGTTTGTGTACCCATAAACTTCAGATAAATAAAATATTCCTCAAAGAAAAATGTGAATGACACAATCTTCAAAGGAGAGTAAGGAATAATACATGATTTTAAGCTACTGTAGATATTTTTCCATGTGACAGGTCGTCTTGATCTGAGAATTGAAGCAATATTTCTCAAGCCCTTGTGGAAAAAAAAACCCACAGTTTTACACAAAGGTTCTGCACTCTGATTTCCTCCAGGGAGGAAACATCTTGTAGAAAATTAGAAATTTACTCAAATAACATGAGAACATGAGGTAGATCTCTTTTTTTTTTTTTTTTTTTAGAATTGAAGTGTATTTTAGTATTTTAAAAATCACATGTACGAGAGATCTGAAAGTGGAAGAACAGTTTCCCTTCACAACAGTCCTTGTAACAAGGGAAATCACTCATGCGATTAAGAAGTTATCGAAGGGATCCAGCATTCTGTGGTTGTAGACACTTCATATTTTCCTGGAAATAATAGTGTAGTTCTGGGTACTATTTCTGTCTTTATCAGCAGTTTGTGATCTTGGGTAGTCTTTCATGTACTTTTGCTTGTAAATATCCATTCAACTAAAGTCTTTCCAATGATCTTCAAACCACTATGAGTGTGCTTAGCTTCACATCCCTGTCTTGTCTTACGGAGTCAATGAGTACTGTTCTTAGAAAAAGAAACAAAATATGTAAGAGCCAAGAGAATAAGTCCTTGGTACAAAACATTTCAGTCTCAGTTGTTTTTGATCTATTTGCTCTGAATTTGACTGCTGATCATTGCTTTTTGTGTGTGACTTACCAAAGTCTCATGGCAAACTTTTTGCTTCCTGATAAGGTGACAGAAATTGAGCAAACACACAATAACAGAGTAGGATGCATTGGAAATGACTGTTCATCGTAAGAACCTTTATACAGACATATTTATATCAGTGATCACAAGATTTTTTTTGCAGTCCCTGAAAATGTCATTTGTCAAAGGAATCACATGCATGAATGTTTAGGGAAATGAAAGACAAAGCTCATTATGAATACTTTATGCAGATGCACAGTTTCTGATTTTGTGTTCTGGGTTGGCTTTTTTGTGTGTGTGTGTGTGTATTTTTCAGTTCCACGCATGAAGCTGAATAACTGAGACTGGAGCCTGAACCACTCATTATAATAAGAAGCAGAGATTGCTGAAAGATGGCCTGAAAGAATGGGGATTTTTTGCATTCATCTTCAGAATCTCTGCATCTCTGGAATTATTGAAGAGTTAAGAGTTTTCAGTTGAACCCCAGGACTTGAGAGGTATCATTGTGTAATGGGAATTTTGCAAAGAAATTGAAAAGGAATGGTATCTTAAGGATGCTTTTGTTTGCAAGCACCCATTAATTGAAGAGACTTTGGGCTCCAAATATACTAGAGGTAATGTTTGCATGAGTTCTCAGGGAAACATATAATTGTTGACATAGTATCAAAGTTGTCCACTTAGAAGAAAAGATTAACTCAAGTACCCTTTAATATCCAAGTCTGTCTGAGAAAACTTGTCTTGTAAACAACCCATTTTCAGCACACTAGCTGGTTTGGACCAAATGAAATTGCTGTTACTGAGCTCACAAGAATAATGCAGACCAATTTTCCAGGCAAGACAGAGGCTACAAAATGAAAACTGAAGCCACTTTATGCTGTGAGCAAAGTGGCAAGATTCAAATGGTAATCTGCATGGCTTTCACAAACTACATAATATCTTCATTGACTTCTGGGAAGAGTAGATAATGATGATTTTATTACTCCAGTAATTATTTTTTGACTTCCTAATGAAATTTCAACAACAAAAACTTGCAAACTACTTCTGATTGTATGGCTGCACTTCACAGGCCTGATTAAGCAATATTTTAAGATCTTTGCAGAAATATTTAGGATATGGCTCTCTTCTGACTTTAGATCTCTCACGCTGACATCTGTTGGAATGACAGTACGGCCCGGCACAAGCAATCCAGGAGGTTCCTTGACTGTGTGGAAGACAACTTCCTTCTGCAAGTAACAGAGGAACCGACAAGGAGAGGTGCCATGCTTGACCTTGTGCTCACCAACAGGGAAGGGCTCGTTGGAAATGTGGCACTGCAGGGCAGCCTTGGATGCAGTGACCACGAAATGGTTTAATTTGAGATCCTTAGGACAGTGAGAAGAGCGGGCAGCAAGCTCACTGCCCTAGACTTAAAAAGAGCAGACTTTGGCTCCTTCAGGAACCTGCTTAGTAAGGTTCCATTGGATGTAGCCCTAGAGGGCAGGGGGGCCCAAGACTCTTGGTTGGTCTTCAAGGATCACCTGCTACAAGCTCAGGAGTGTTGCATCCCAACCAGAAGGAAGTGCAGCAGGAGGGCCAGGAGACCTCCTTGGATGGATAAGGAGCTGCTGAGGAAAATTCAAATGAAAAAAGAGTCTTATAGAAAGTGGAAGCAAGGACAGGCAGCCTGGGAGGAGGACAGGAATGTTGTCCAGGAAGCTAGGGACCAGGTTAGAAAATCTAAGGCCCAGTTAGAATTAAACTTGTCTAGGGATATTAAGGATAACAGGAAGGGATTCTACAGGTACATAGCAAATAAAAAACAGATTAGGGAGAATGTAGGCCCCCTCAGGAAGCTCTCGGGTGAACTAGATACACAGGATTTGGAGAAGGCTGAGGTTCTGAATGACTTCTTTGCCTCAGTCTTCTCTAGCAAAGGCTCTGACCACACCACGCAAGTCCTGGAAGGCAGACGCAGGGACTGTGAGAATGAAGACCTTGGGCCCACTGTAGGAGAGGAATTGGTTTGAGACCATCTTAAAAATCTGAACGTGCACAAGTCCATGAGTCCTGATGAAATCCATCCGCGAGTCCTGAAGGAGCTGGCAAATGAAGTTGCTAAGCCACTGGCCATCATATTTGAAAAATCATGGCAGTCAGGTGAAGTTCCTGACGACTGGAAAAAGGGAAATATAACCCCCATTTTCAAGAAGGGGAAAATGGATGACGCAGGGAATTACAGAGCAGTCAGTCTCACCTCTGTGCCTGGCAAAATCTTGGAGCAGATTCTCCTGGAAGGCATGCTAAGGCACATGAAAAACAACAAGGTGCTTGTTGACAGCCAGCATGGCTTCACTAAGGGGAAATCCTGCCTGACCAATTTGGTGGCCTTCTAGGATGGGGCTACACAACTGATGGACAGCGGTAAAGCAGTTGATGTCATCTACCTGGATTTGTGTAAAGCATTTGACACTGTCCCACACTACATCCTTGTCTCTAAATTGGAGAGACATCAATCTGATGAATGGACCACTCGGTGGATAAAGAACTGGCTGGATGGCTGCACACAAAGAGTTGTGGTCAATGGCTCAATGTCCAGCTGGAGACCAGTAACGAGTGGTGTCCCTCAGGGATCGATGTTGGGACCGGTCTTGTTTAACATCTTCATTGCTGACATGGACAGTGGGATTGAGTGCGCCCTCAGCAAGGTTGCCAATGACACCAAGCTGTGTGGTTCGGTTGATATGCTGGAGGGAAGAAATGCCATCCAGAGGGACCTTCACACACTTGTGAGGTGGGCTGTTGCCAACCTCATGAAGTTTAACCATGCCAAGTGCAAGGTCCTACACCTGGGTCGGAGCAATCCCAGGCACAGCTACAGGCTGGGCAGAGAAGAGATTCAGAGCAGCCCTGCGGAGAAGGACTTGGGGGTGCTGGTCGATGCGAAAATGAGCATGAGCCAGCACTGTGCGCTTGCAGCCCAGAAAGCCAACCGTATCCTGGGCTCCATCAAAAGGAGCGTGACCAGCAGGTCAAAGGATGTGAAGAAGAGAAGGCTCTGTGGAGATCTCATAGCAGCCTTCCAGTATCTGAAGGGGGCATATAGGGATGCTGGGGATGGACTCTTCATTAGGGACTGTAGTGGTAGGACAAGGGGTAATGGGTTAAAACTTAAACAGGGGAAGTTTAGATTGGATATAAGGAGGAAATTCCTGTTAGGGTGGTGAGGCACTGGCATGGGTTGCCCAGGGAGGTTGTGAATGCTCCATCCCTGGCAGTGTTCAAGGCCAGGTTGGACGAGGCCTTGGCTGATATTGTTTAGAGTGAGGTGTCCCTGCCCATGGCAGGGGGCTTGGAACTTGACGATCTTAAGGTCCTTTCCAACCCTAACTATTCTATGATTCTATGATTCTATAATACACCTTGACAGTGTGTGAACAATATTGATTCCCTCATGTTTGCACAGATCCAATAGAAGTGTTGAGTTTCAGCTTGATAATCATTATAATACAAAGGATGTTAGTACCAGTACATCCAGGTGTTTGGGGGGCAGGAGAGAAGTAATCTCTAGTGATAAGATAATGATATGAATCCAGCATGTGAGAATGGGATCACTGAACTGAACCACCAAACTTGTATTCCTTTCTTGCTAATTTGATAATATGCATGTTTGAGAAGAGCCTTAAAGAACACATGATTTTTTTCTTTCTTGTGACAGAGGTACGATACTCAGTTATTTAATGACCTGTGCATGAGAACAAGCTCATGTCTACACCAACTGGTCTACCATTTGTTTAGTTGTCTACAAGAGAAGTAAAGAGAAAATTTGACATTAAATAAGTCAGAACTCATTTAATATATTTATTTCAACTGTTTCTGACTCCACTGGCTCTACTGGTCATGGTTTTACAGACATATTTTTTTTGTTTGTAGATTTTTGGGGGGTTGGGTTTTCTTAACCTGTGAATATGCAAGAAAGTCCCAAAAAGAGCAAAGGCATTTGATTCGTTCCCTGTCCTCATTTCTTCTAAAGTGATAACACAAAGAACAGTAAAATGCATAAAACAGATCTTTGTCAGTCAGGTTGATTGCTGCTGAAATGTATCACTGTTTTTTGCTTAAATGGGCAAGTTTTAAGTAGAATGTGTCACAAAGTTATAATGTGTGCTTTTTCTGTTTGCTTAGCTTTACTTGCTTAGAATGAGCAGCTGGAGTTGCTGAAGCCTTGGGCTATAAACTGTGGGCTTTCAAATAGATACGCTTTAGTCTGAGATACTCTTAGTATTATTAGTAATTTTTGTAATAGCTGTTGCAGTGCTGTATTTTGTCTTTAGTATGGGAATAACGTTGATAACATGCTGATGTTTTAGTCGTTGCTAAGTGAAGTTTATCCTGGATCTAGGACTTTGCCCCATGCTCTGCCCATGAGCAAGTGCACAGGAAGCACAAACCAGAAGACAAGGACTGTACAATCATCAGCAGAAGCTGCAATTCAGCAGGGTAAGGTCACTTAATAGCCTGCCTCTATGGAGTCAGAGAAAGAATCCAATTAGATGTTAGAAGACCCCAGACCTAAAATCACTATTGGACTAAAAAGGCATCTGAAGAGCGTGTGAGAGGAGGGTGTATAAATCATAAGGGTATAATTGCCCAGGGATTTCTTCAGCATCCTTCTCCAGAAGCACCAATCTCGAGCTGCCCCTATTGCTGTGCCACTCAATTATTAGAGTATTTTTTTTCCTGGAATTAAACATCTGAGACTGCTGCAGGAAACGTGGGATTGAGCCTCAAGGAAGAGAGAACACTCCTGAGAATGAGTGTATGTGTGAGTGAGGGGTCGAAAGGAGCACCTGTCAGCTCACTGGAGCTGCCCACTGCAAAAAGGGCTCCCATCCAGCAGTTAAAGATTCAGGTGGTCTGTGGATGCACAGGCAACAGCTTCTCGCCTGTCATACACTTCAGCCACTTTATCACTCATTCTACGCCTCAAAGCTCACGCCACATGTCTGTGACATGGGACTGAATTTTTCCTGAGGATTAAGTGATCATAAAGAAACGGACTTTTTGCCATCTGTTGCCTGCCTTGATGCTCTTCCTAAGGTAATAATATTATCAACATTGATCTCCTGCTAGAGAAGGCTTTGCACCTTTAATAGAAATATGACACTGTGCTACTCAGTAGGTAGTGATGGCAAAAGAGCGATGCCTTCCTGTTCAATAAGGGGATAAACCTCTGCCACCTCCTTGGCTCATGGTGATGGAAGGGGCCATCCTTGCCTGCTGCTGCTGCGTTCCCTGCCCCAGCCTGCTCTGCCTGCACGGCCTGGATCACTGTGGCTGCTGCTTGACACTTGCATGGTCTCTGAATAAGCTGCACTGCTCCAAGTAAAGTTTTGTTTGTTTTTTTAATCTGAATTAGTTTACTTCTTGGTGAGTCAAACTGCTGATGCAGTGAAAGAAGGGCAGCTGCATCTTGAAAGAGGAAGCCGGAGCACAGGATCAGGGACAGAGGGATGCTGTAGGCTCAGCTATAGCGGTTAACTGCTCCTGAAGGAACATCAGACTTTGGTGAAGTGATGATTAAAAAAAAGCCCAAAAAAACACCAACCCCTAAACACAGGATAAAATTCTTACTTTTATCTGATTCCTCTGAGCTCAGGCAAACAAGGCTTTCTTTGCACTCTGTGTGCACAGGCAGCATCATACTAAAGGTGAACTAGGCTCCAGAATCAGTTTCTTACTCTGACAGAACAAAATTTCAGGATCCTAAATGCTGGCTGGCCTCTTGGTCTAACGAGGAACTAAAAACCACTGTCTAAAGTTTAACTGGAAAGGAGCTATCTTATACTTCTCTTTCATAGGGCATAGCTTAAATCGCTCGAGTTTTCAGATTTTATAGCAATGTGAATGCACGATAAAAAAAAAAAGAGTGGTTCAGAAAATAAATTATCAGTACCTCAAGGGCGGTAGTTCTCTGATTTAGCAAATGGGAAGTAGACCTAAAAATCCCCCAAGCCCCACCACAAATTGCATCCTGCTTCCTTTTATTTCTATTTCTTTTTCATCAGTGTTTAATGTTTAGCTTCAGTCCAGATGCCTTGAGGTTACCCAAGTTCTTTGCAAAGTTAAATGGTTCTGGGTTTGATGTTAAAGGAGGTGAGTTACCCTAACAGCTCCTGCTCAGGAGATTTACTGACTTAGAGATGTGCATATGTGCATGTTCTGGGGAGAAAATATTAACGGGTTGTTCCTAGTGCTCTGGGATAGTTCACTTTCACCTCAGAGACCCTGAGCTGAGTACAGGGTTGTAACAAAGCCCAGCATCTTCCTCAGCCCTGTCTGCTAGGACTACTAGAAGATCAAGAATACAAAAGATGCAGAGAGGGGGAAATCAGCAGTGAAAATAGGATAGAAAAAAGACTTCAGAGCACAAGGGTATACCAAGACTGTGCTTGTTTCTGGGTCGCTGAAGAGGGGATTTAACACTGCTGTGGCCCTTCTTACTCTGGAATTTGGCTGACTTCTCAGTAGAGCAGGGCCCTTCAGCCCCAGGAGGGTCAGTCCATCTGGACCTCCCTCTGCACATGAGCCAGGGCAGTGTGGCACAGAGGCTTGGTGTGGGTTAGTCACTTACTCCCTTTTAAAATACAGCACTTGAATGCAATACTCAATACTCACTACCTGGTTTGATCGCGAACGCTTCAGAGTTTATGAAGTCTCCCATGCCTTTACTGAGAGTTACCACATTCTCACATCTGTCATTTCCTTCTTTTATTAAAAAAATTGGATCTTTTTATTAAAATAAAAAATGTTTTTATTTAAATATCATTAGAAAAACTATTTATCCAGTGAAATTTCACCAAATGAGGAGTGTTACTCCTTCACTGGCTGTTTTTTACAATTCATAAGACCCCAGGCCTTGCTGAACTTCTGAGTTTCCAGCCAGAAAAGTCAGAGGTATCCTGTGGTGACAAATTTCAAGTCCCTCAGCTCAGTCATATATATTTGCCTCAAGTATTGACTCATCAGCATTCAACTGAGCATCACAGAAAGCACTGAAGAAGACACTGCAGAAAGAAAATGGCAAAGAGAGAAAATATTTTCTCAAGTAAATTGTGCTTTCCTTCCTCTCTTGCTGTGCTCTCTCACATGATTCAAAAGAGTCTGCGAGCACTGGTTTTGAACATTTAAATAGGTTTTGCTACTTTGTTTTGCTGTAGTAAGACATTTCTGAAAATCCAGCAAAGTAATAGCTTTTTCTATCGAGCACTGCCTTTCATAGGTACTACAAATCTTTGTTTCATATACTACTGATTTTTCTCAGTAGGACAAGACATACATATTTCTTATTATTTTCTACTTCTCAGAACATAATAGCTGTGGCTGAAATGCTGCTTCTTGCTTTAAGGGGAGAATTGTGTTAATCACAAAAACAGTATTTCCGATAGTGTCTGAAAAATGTATGACTGCCCAGGACTATATCCCATTATGCAATGCCAACAGGAAAAAGTGAGCTGATAATAGTACTTCTTGTCCAAAGCCATATGATTTTATCTCAATAATTGTATTGAATTATTAGTCTAAAAAGAGCACTTATGATAATTTGTACGTAAAGCTAATGTATAAAGAAGGCAATGGAATAAGAGTTGAACTGGATCAAGAAATATTTATCCGTATCTTCCATGACCCAAACAAATGATTTAGCTGTTCTATGCCTTGGTCCCCAGCTATAATTAGGGATATCATGTCCTACTTTTGGTCTGTGTTGTCTCTTTAGACCACTGTCAGGCAGAGATTGACTTTACCATATAGAACCAAGAACTATGAGGTGTTGCTCTAAGAGTTAGTCTTATGAATGTATGATAAAAGTACAAAAATTTCAAGTATGTTACTGCATTTTGCATTTCCTAATCAAACTAACTGTATGTTAGTTCATCTTTTGTGAGAAGAAAGGAACACATCTTTTTCTCCAACTTAAAAATGCAAAAATGTTGACTAAAGCTACTCTGGTCCACTCACTTGAAGAAACAATCACTTCTTTCTATCCCCAAGACCCAACATTTATTAATGTAAGTAATTTGCCTAGTAGCTATTGTGATATAGATTGTCCTTTATATACCAACTCAATAAAACTATTGTCAGCTCTCAGCTTCATTTACAATGAAAAGATTTTTTATGAGGTAAAGGCAGGGACCCACACCAGATTGTGCACCTTCTACGGATGGGTACCTGCACTGTAGTCATTGTATTGCCAGTTCTGAATGCTTCAGTGAATTTTCTCTCCTTTAACCTACAGCTGCATGCAACTGATAACAAAACCTTCTTCCGTAATAATTTGATGCTGCTGGCTTATTTAGCAAGCAAATGCAAAAAAACCAAACAACCCTCAAACATTTGTGCATTGCAGATGGAGCAAATCCTTGCCTATTGGTTTGACTGCAAAATTGTTAGTGTCTTTGAGTCTCACCTTCATTCCAGTGGCCCCTTAGGGTACACAAAAACAGGCAGGTATGGTACATAGTGGGCACGCCAGGCATGGTGAGCTGCAGGGTAAGCAGCCTGCTGTACCCACTGTGTTCAGAGTAGCTTTCCCTGTGGAAGTTGCTTTCCATACCATTCTTCTGCATGGAGAAGGGCACATCTGACCTCACCCTGTACCCCTCATCATGCCTTTGTCTCTCAGGCATGGCAAGCAAGGTGTTCAGGTGCCATCCTGCTCTGCATGTACCTCCCAGTGCTGGACCTACCTGCTATAAAGCAGGGCCAAAAATGAGAGGTGACCTCCAGGCCAGGCAGAAGTCCACCCACTCATCCTTTGCACCAGACTGTTAATGATGATGGAGCATGGGTGGCCTTCTCTTGGTGAAGACCATATTCAGGTTTATTCCACACCTGCAGACATATTTGTCAGGCTGTTCTGAGCAATGGCAGAATTTAGGAGAATTGGAGTGGATGACGAGCTTTGCAGCCTGCCTGAATCCTGGGATGCCAGATTCCAGCTCCCATCGCAGATACAGCGCTGAAGTAACCACTCACCCAAATAGCCACTGCTACCAAGCAACTTAATGAGTCTCTTACTCATCATTCTCTCAAGTGTAGAGGCCAGAAAAGGTGTACATAGGTGCACCATAGGTCAGAAGCATCTCATTATGGTTCCAAGTTCCCATGAAAGGCAGCAGCATTTGTCCTTAAGTATCAGATTATTATTTCAATAAACTGAATTTCAGGCCATCAACACTGGCCATTATACTTTAGAGAAACTGTAATGGAATAATCACTAATATGTTGGCCAGTTTTCTACCTGGAGAGAACTATATTGCCTTTTGGCTTCTAATACATCCATGAAGTACCTAAAAATACAATGACAGATTACTCTTAATTTACTAATTTGTCTGTAGAGCTACCAGGCATTGAAATTGTTCTGCCCTTTTCAAAGTACACTTGTAGTGTTTGTAATGCTCTGCTCCACTGGTGAAGTTAGAGGTTAATCATGAGCAACATAAGGAGATGTTCCCGTTAATTTCTCTAAAAGTGCAGGTCATCAATTTCCACATTTTGGGGAGTGCAGGGGAGGCAAATAGGCACAGAGAAACAAATCCATCCTTTGGGACACAAGAAAAGTATTCAACTGCATCGAGATTTAGGAAATTCAGTGTTCTGTAACCTTGCTGCCTTGATTCAGAAAACAAATGCAATACTTTCAGACCAAATGTGGCAATAGCCGGCATTTGCGTGGGCTGAAAGATCGCTCCCTGTGAGGGATGACAGACACACAGGTTGCCTAAGTGTGCTGCACAGTACTTACACGCTGGACGTTGAGCTGCCCTATGAAAGACACACACTTCCACACTTGCGTGCTAAAGCAAGTCCTGAGCAAAGCCTTTGTCCAAACAACAGTCAGAGAGCATTGCAAAGCAGCTGAGAGCAGAGAGCGAGAACAAATACAACTTCTGATCATCTGACATGGATTTGATCTGAGTAAGCAGCCTGGCCAGTCTGCCTACAGCCTGGGGACAACTGAAAGCCCTTGTTAAAGAGAATGACACATTTTATTTGCAGAACTTCAACACGATCAAGAAATTCCCTCTTCCCCTATTTTGCTTTTTTAATCAGTACATGATCAAAGCCTCCACCCCTTTTCAATGTGCTCTGAGATGTTTCACAACCTGCCAAAACCCCTTTGTCTAATGCCCAGCTCACCTGGGAGTTAGCTTGCACATGGTGTAGTCTGCCTGCTTCAAAGTAAGGAAAATCTGTGGAGATTTTAAAACCCCAAAATATTAATGATTCATTTTACTAAGTGCTGGGTTTGCCTGTGGCATGAAACTACAATAATTCATTTACTGCATGAAGGTGGGATAAGGTGACATACTGGTTATTACAAAAGCACATAAAGTATTGGGAAGGGCTACAGTAGTCAGTCACAGGTAACAATGGCTCAGTAAGGGATTGCCATGTGTTGCAGCCATTGTGTGTCGCTTCATATTCTCCTCCTTACCACCTGGGACTTGAATGATCTGTAATTAAAAATAGGACTGCTTTTACGTTAAGAATAATAGATAAAATTCTAATAAATTCCAATACCAATCTAGGATATTTAGGAGGTCACAATGACATCATTTCTTATTTTGCTAGCAAAACATGGGTGGGATAGGTGCACTTGCCAAAGCTGTGCTAGATGAGGCACCTCAGCACTCTGCTTTTCAATACTCCTCTGCCAAAGGTCATTGTGTCCTCTGACTGGCTGGGTGGGATGTCCATGTGATGGTAACATACTCAGCTGAGGGCACATCTGCACCAGCTGCTCTGCTGGGTGAACCACCAACACTCCTTGCTTCCTCTCTCACAAATTTTCATGTGCCTTTCATATCTTTTCTCCAGGCAAAGGAAGAAATATCCTTTGTGTCAAAAGTCCTGCATAATTCCCTAGTTACTGCTTGATATGGCTGATGGTCCTCTCCCACTTCAATACCATCACCTTAGGGGCTGATGGCATAATCCTCTTTAATGTGATCAATTTGGGGCAAGTGCCTTTGAGGCAGTGGTGTGTATTTGTTGCACACACACAAATCATGTGCTAACATCCATATCCTAACATGTGGTGCTAACCAGGCCATTGCTGAGCAGGGACCATAGCACATCCCCCAACAAGGCACAATACACAGGGGAAATGAGCACAGGTGAGCACTTCTAAAGAAAATATAGGTATGGCACTGCCACAAAAGCAACAGAGAGCAATGCACCCTTGCAGACAAAACTGCATCTAGAGTCAGAAAATAAAATGTATTTCACTGTGACACACTGCAGTTCTGCTGCAGGACTTCATCTTCCCTTTTCCGTTCCAAAATCTGAAAAGATAAGTTATAGTATTCAAAGCATTTCACTGGAAAAAGGAAAAGCAACGGAAATTAAACCAGGAGGGGCAAACTCTGACCATCAGGTCTCAAGGCATCCAGCTCCCTGAATGCTTTCAAAAGGGCTCCCCCAAGCTAGAACAGCCAGCAGAGAGGTCCCAGCCTCCCTGCCATTAGTTCAGGGCACTGACTGCAAGAGCCACTGATAATACACCCGGATTTACACCACCAACTTCTCAGCAGGAGTCCTCAGGTCTACCCTGGGAGCAGCTGCATTTCCAGGCAGGCTGAAATCCACCAATGCCTCACCTGCATTTCACCAGAAATTTTGTCAAACGGGTATTTCCATGAAACATTTCATCTTGGAACTATTTCCCACCCAGAAGGATACTTTCCAACAAAATCCAGTGTTTCAATCCAGTGCAGTACGGCTCCTGATGCGCTTCAGCAATTTGTGTGACTATCTTGTGTCTAAGACTAAAAAGAGACAGAACAATGTAATGATTAACCCCCCTAATGAGCTTGATCTGTTTGCTGGTTTGTTGTCTATTTATTACATTGACTGACTCCCACAGCATCCTTCCTGGGGGAAAACCCAGAATGTGTTTTTAATTTGTTCATGAAACAGTTTGTCTAGAAGATGAGCCTGCTCTAACCCGAGGTTCTGCTGCCTCCAGCATCCTGCCTCTCTGGCTTCCATGGGTTCACAATAGCTGCAGAGATCCCTTGTTTATGTTCAGAGACATGGGGTAACATCCATCCCTCAGGCTTCAGATTTCAAGAATGGTTTTTTCACTGTTTATCAATGCGACAAGATCAGAGGGAGAAGAGATATCAGGGGTGAGAGTCCCATCTATTGGCCAGAAGGGGAATGTTATAACCAGATGCTTCCTGAATCTTGAGAATATTCTATCGACTATGAAAAATTATAGACAAAGAAAAATGACCAGGAGCCAGAAATCATCTAGATGTGAAAAACTGTTATTAGCAAAGACAGAAAAATAAATTGGGTTTTTATTAGAGAAGAAAGAAAAGAAAAATAATCTATTGTTTGGGAGAACTAAAAGAGAAAGAAAAAATAATTAGTAGCTAAAGTAGCTAAAATGCAGGATAGGTCAAGAAAGAAATGCTGAACTTTTTCTCTTTTCTGTTGAAGTGCAGTAGTTAGGTGGCTTTGCCTACAAATCAGCATGTCCCAGACCTGATTGAAAGAGATTTTTACCCTTGCTTTCCAAAGAGCAGGTTTTTTTGCACTGAAGTGGGATTGCTTTGTCCACAGCCTGTAATTTCTGCAGCAGGCGGCACTCACTGATCACTAGCTGAAGAGCCACCCTCGTGTTAAACTGTACTCTTTCATAGTACACAAAAGGTTCCAGATTCTGCCCCTGAAAGTGAGTGAAAGACCACTCAAAGCCAAGCCTAAGGTTCAGGGACTTAAAGGCTACCTCACGAAGAAGCAGTTGCAAGAGGGATCAACTCTAAAAGCTTTGTAAGCTTTTCAACACTGTGCCTTTGCTTCTGTGCGCCCTGCCGCAGCGTGCAGCTCCCTGCCCTGCTTTCCGGGTACCCTAAACTCTTCCCATAGAGGCAACTAACTGTCTTTTAAGTGTCACTAGTACAGAATCTGATCTTGTCACTGAAATGATTTAGGACCTCAGGATCTACTTGATCGTAACAGTATGTGAGTCTCAAAATGATCTATTACTGTGCCTCATTTCTCTGTTTGTTACCCTAGAAGTGAGACTCATCTTTGCTTGTAGACATGTATGTGCTTAAATATAAGATGCACGTGAGCCAGGCATCCAACTCCCACTC
Source organism: Neopsephotus bourkii (assembly GCF_033783945.1). Lineage (NCBI taxonomy): Eukaryota > Metazoa > Chordata > Aves > Psittaciformes > Psittacidae > Neopsephotus > Neopsephotus bourkii. Next base: position 5,517,163 of record NW_026902105.1, on the reverse strand, counting down.
TATTCAGTGGATGGATGCCATGCATGGGTGCCTTATGCCACTTGGGATCTCACTGGGTCCCAGAAAAGCATGAGGCTTCCTGCAGGTCCTGCACTTCTCTCCCACCTGCACCATGCTGACGTCTTCAGCAGCCCAGACCATCTCAAATAGCACTAAACATCCTTTCTTGGGTAATGCCAGCAGCCTCTAGCTCATAGGCAGACACAACCAGAGATCTGGAGTTGGGAGTCAGTCCAGAGCTGAATCCATCCTGGACAATCTCTAAGAACTGAAGAGCAGCTCTGGGGCAGGGCTGAGTTGCCCTGGTCCCAGCAGGTGTCAGAGGTGCAGCTTCACTCTGGATATTTTCACTCCACATCCTGCATTGGCTCAGCTCAGATCCAGAATTCCTCTGCTAGCTCCATTAGCATTATATTTAGATTGCAATACATAATCACTGTTCACAGACACTATTTACAGTAACTGGGATGTAGAAATGTAGATTTCTCTAACTGTGCACTAAGAGCTGTAGCAAGGGCAGGGTGAAAGGGATGCCTGTCTCAAGCAGCCTCAGGGGGGTCAGGATCTTCAAATGGGGGTCATACCTGGGCACCCTCCTGCCAGCAGCTGCAGAAAAAAGAGGGGCTGTGGGTCAGTAACTGACAAGCCGGGAGAGTGGGAGTTTAATGGAGACCTTACCTGCACTGAGGTGATGGATGAGGGTGACCCCAGTGCTCGAGTGCATCACTTCACCTTGCTGTATACCACTGGAATTTCATGTTTTAGTAACAGCAATAGTGCTTTTCGGCTCTGACAATGTGCAACTGCTGAGAAATCACAATGAGCCTATGACTTCTTCTCTCAAGTAACAAGCGATGAAGCAAGAGGTAATGCCCTCAAGCTGCACCAGGGGAGTTTTAGATTGGATATTAGAAAAAATTTCTCCACTAAAAGGATGATCAGGCATTGGAACAGGCTGCCAGGGAAGTAGTGGAGTCACTGGTCCCTGGAAGTGTTCAAATAACATGCAGGTGAGGCCCTCACTGACATGGTTTAGTGGTGGATTTGGCAGCCTTGGGGTAACAGTTGGACTTGATGATCTTAAAGGTCTTTTCCAACTTATTTGATTCTATAATTCTATAGCTAACCTTGCTTCTCCAGTGCAGCATTGATTAGGATGATCTTACTTATCCAGTGACCCTAATGGGTAAACCCAACAAAGAAAAGAGGCATATTTTCTTTTTCAATTGAAAAAACCATTTATATTGATTCAGAATAGTGATTGCTGAGTTCAGCCATTTTTCAAAATTGTATTTTCAAAGTTAAAAAGCAAAAGCAAAGCTAAAGTAAGACGGAGGGAATCTTTGTTGCCATTACTTTGATTATGCGTGCAGTTGGGATTGTTTTTACGTGAAACTCTTTCTAGAGGGAAGGATCATCTTGCTAAATACTACTGTTTTCCTCGAGTTTCAATTCAGGAAATTTTATTTAAAGCAGAGCCATGGTGAGCTGTTTACAAATTCTAGCACTCTCTCATCATTCTAATACTTGACAGTTGCTTTCAATAGCTTGTTGTGACATAACTGAAATCTATCAATCCATATTTTCTGAAGCTTGCCTCGGAGATAAATACTTGCTTTCCATGAAAATGCCTTAATCTGGAAATGCACAAAGTTGTTTTGTTTGAGCAGGCTGCTGCAGGCTTTGGATATTTGTATATTTTTTTCTCTTCTGTGTATGTGCTGGGCACTTCCACCAGCAACACAAGTGACAGCAGGTTCCTAATTCTGAGCTAAACCACACTGCCTGGAAACCAGGACTTGTTCAAAGCATTCAGTACTGTCCCACACAGCATCCTTGTCTCTAAAATGGAAAGGCATGGGTTTGGTGAGTGGACTATCCAGTGGATAAGCAATTTGGCTGGATGATCACACTCAGAGTTTTCCAGTCAATGGCTCTATGTCTGGGTGGAGACCAACGATGGGTGATGTCCCTCAGGGACCCTTAACATCTTTGTCAGGGATAAGGACAATTTGAATGCACCCACAGCAAGTGTGAATGACACTAAGCTGAATGGTGTGGCTGATACTCTGGAGGTAAGGGATGCCACCCAGAGGGACCTTGACAGGATTGAGAATTGGGCAAGTGCAAACCGCATGAAGGTCAGCAAGGCAAAGCGCAAAGTCCTGCAGCTGACACAAAACCTGTATTCTAGACTAGCTTTGATATTCTACTAAAAAAAAACAGAGCAATGGAAAAGCTGCTTAATTTTAAGAAAGTTGGGGGGTTTATTTTGCTTCACGAAACGAGATTCTACTAACGGAAGTAGTTTAGCACACAATGGTTTGCACATAAAAACTACCGTAGTGAAAGTGCTGAGGGTGAGTTGCAGTGCTCCAGTAAAGACAATTCACTGCAATTACGAAGCTGCACTCTGGCATCCCCCTTCTGGCCAAAACGCATTTGCAAAAAAAAAGCATATATAGATTAAATAAAACAAATAAAAAACTGGGGCAGTTGTGTGTATTATGTGAGAGAATGGAAGTAGGGGGAGAAAACCAACGTCGCTGAAGCTGCCTGCCCAGGCTGACTGTTGGGAAGCTGTTATGCCTATAGAGGACAGTGATAATAGTAAAACCTGTGGACAAGCACACTGCATAAATATCACTGCGTGCTGTAAGCTGGCCACCTTTCATAGACCATGTCTGTCTTGCTGGAAGGAGTGCTTCTGTCAGGTATGGCTGAGAGAAGCACTTGTTACCACCAGCTGCAGAAGGCATCCAAAACTCCTGACTTACACAAGTGCTCTGTACCCACACAGAGCCTGAATATGTGATGTGGAGGAAAGTTAAAAAAAAATGGTTGTTCTTTTCTATTCATGAGCACCAGAGAAGGAAAATACAGAGACTAACACCCACCTGAGCAACAGACCTGGTCACAGAAACGCAGCTCTAACACTGTCTTAGCAGCTGCTGATTAATGAAAATCAGAACATTTCATTTTGATGATAAAAAAACCTCCAAACTCTAAAATACCTTATTTTTGAAATATTACAAAACAGAACTAGCAGCAGCCTGTTTAGTACCATTTAGTACAGCTGCGCTTGGAACAGGAGGTCCTGCATTATGGATCTCTGACATCTTCCTAAGCAGCAAGGAACAAAGTGTTTTTAAGGGTAATGTAACAAATGTGTATGCAAAAGAACGCTTTTAAATGATTTAAATATGTATGTAAACAGAGGGTTGACCTCTAGTTTTCCATGAATATTGCCACAGCTGTTTTCTCCAGAAGGCTTATTAAAATTGCATCTTTCTTGGAGAAAGATTATGTTTGCTCTTATCCTGATCATATGGTATCAGGTGATGTAAATTGAAACAAAATCCAATGCTTGGATCAATACTGTGATAAAAATGCTAAGAGAACAGAAAAAAAAATTGGATAAAAGCATCACTCTCCACAGAAATGTTGATTCACTGACCATCTGTCTTAAGTGATTCACCATTTTAGCTTGGCATTAGACAAGTCAGACCATAAATTCAATAACTGAAGTCATATTATCATTCTTGGCTACCCTGGTCTATTTTTTGAAGCTGTCAACATCTAAAATGTCACACTTATTTCTTTCTGGGTAGATAGTGAGCGTGTGCCAAGTCCTGCCTACTCATCTTAAGCATGAACACAGACAAGTATCAATTATAGTCTTGGTTTCTATTAGTCACCCAAACTGAAATAATAGCTCTTCAGAGTTTAAATATGTGCATTAAATATATTTGTATTTATTTGCTTACTTATGTATATAAATGAGGCCTGATTAAAGATACCTGTGATATACATATTGAGATGTAGGAAGATGTTAGCAAAAAATGCATTCACTTGACATGTTAGAGCACTGTGCCCGTATTCTGCACTCAGGCAACAACAGAAGCAAGAGAACCCATTAAAAACTTTAAAACATCACAACAAAAGGCTCATTTTTACGGGCCATTAGGATTCTATTAGTCTCATCTATTTGATTAGAGGATACTCGCAGGCTGAAAGGCGTATATCTAATTGGATGCTTTCATTAGATTCAAAAATAAAAAGCAATATGATTTTAACAAAGAGAATGCACTTGATGGCTGCCCTCTCAACTGGAAGGCTGCGAAGCAGCTCAGAATGATGTTCATACGTGTTTTTGACAAATGTAAAGCATATACTGCAGAGAGTGACATCTCGGATAAACAAGTATTTCAATCATGTGACAAAGGATATAATGTTGATTTTAGAGCAACAGTGGCTGTTGGTATATTTTACACTCTCATTGGCTGCATAAAGAAGCTATACCTAAAAAAGAAGATAAAAGTCTACATGATTTTCCTAGACAACATTTCCATGTTGATCGCTTAAGTAGCACCAGAGAATGGCCTAGATCAGATACCAAAATAAAAGATTAAAAGCTTGCTGCTGGAGACACCAAAGCCTGAGGCTCCAGTCTAGCAAAGAACATAAGCAGCTGATTAAGAAGGTCAAGTTTAAGCCTTCTCGTCTTTAGCAAGGTGCACAGTTCTGTGCCTGGAGGGATCTAAGTGTGCTCCTGCAGTTCAGCATGTGCTTGAAGCCCTTGTTTGGCAAAGCATGGAATGTCCCCCTCCAGAAGATTCATGCAACCTGTGCAGAAGTTCTGCACAAGTCAAGCCCTTGGTGCTACTCTCATGCAAGCTATGGCTCACGCAAGCCATAATTTAACAAGCCACCTGATCACTGGCTACATCTTAACACACTGTGCACCCATACGAGTAGGGTTAAAGAGAATTCATTAACAGATGGACAGACTTTGTGTGTTATCCAGTGTGACAGTGGCAATATCCTAGAGACAAAGAATGAGGTAAAGTGCTTAAAAGAAGCTATAAGTACATACAGTCAAGAGGAATACTTATAGCTGCATGAGTCAATGCAAAAGATGTTCTGGAAAGTACAGAAGTGCTGGTTAAGGGCTCAATTGTTTCTTGTAAGGTGAGCATGACATCTTTGAGGGGGGGAACAAATTTCCTTCTCTAGACTAGCAGAAGGTACTACATCTCCTTTTGAGGCCCAAGGACCCTGCTGCAGGCATGCAGGAACAGCAGGATCATTGCTGAGTCCTACATTTCTCAGCATGGGATAAGTGCTGTCCTGGGAAAAACGTGAATGGGCCCAGAGACTGAACACTGCTCTCATTCTGCAGAAATGGTGTTTGTAGGAGCAAGAGGTGCAGGCTTTTTTTCTTCTCACTGAAAAATAGTAGAACATGTTGATAGAGGAGTAAGAAGTTGGGAGCAAATAAACTTTCAGAATTATATCACAAACAGGAAAAACAGGAAAAAAATAGAGAACTGTCTGAGTTTATTGGAGAAAAGCAAGAATTATGGTTCAGCATCAGGACCAAAGAGCTTGGTGGCTTCACAGTACAAACACTTTAAATCCCGCATTAGCATGATACATTTTCTACATTTAACTGGTAAACAATTTTGTATTTCTACCTTTGATAGCCATAATAATTCTTATAGGGTTATTCCCATGTAAGGGATTTCTGTATTTATGGGAGGGCATTAAGTGGCTGAATATTTATGCTACAGCTGTGCCTAGAGAACTGTAGGTGTACGGAAAAGATTAGTAGTAAGAAAACAAACAACGGATACCAGAGGCAAGAGGAAAGAGAGGTGTTCTTTCAAGCTGTAGCAGTTGTTATGAAACCAGCACTTGCAGATTCTGACACCTCGTGGCATACCTGGGTAACTGCAAAGCTCTTCACTTCATAGATGTCATTTTTGGTTTTATTTGCTCTATTTTATTTCTGAGGAGTGCTTGGAATCAACGTTGACGTAAAGAACAATATCGTTACTAGAAGTTAGAAAGTAGGAAGCCTTGACAATTCAAGGAGATTAAATATACAGCTGAACGGCAATCTAGGAAAGAAATACCAGGTAACTGCTCCCATGCTTCCAGGCGCTGTAAAAAACACCTTTAATTGCACTGCAAAATACTTTAATCTTAACTTTAATTTGTAAAATATCACATATGTAGTTTTGATATTTTCTAAATCCATAGCTTTTGATCATAAAGCCTACGCTCTGCAAGTAGGAGCCTGTATGACCTTTCCAGTGTTGGGAACATGTATTTTTAATCTTGTAGACCTCCTGACTGCAAACACCATGTTATATCAGAGTCTGCAAACCATTTCCTACTTTTGTCCACAGCATCTGTGTGCTTGCCAGACTCTTGGAACAGACCCTGTCCATTGCCAGACACCAGCACAGGGTGTTCACCTGCTGGCTTCCCATGTGGCCCAGCATTGCAACCATACATAGCGCTCATTCATATTAGACCCTATATTTAGCTATCTATGGACATGTTACTCTCCATGGATACCAAGCCATTCTTCTGCCTACTACCACCTAAATTTAGTCCTGGACTCTGCTTTAAGTTTGTGCTTAAATACTTTACATTTCTTGCTCTTGAAAACGCAAAAAGAACATAAGTAATTATTGCTCTCGGTACAGCATGAACATATTTGTTCACAATTCTTTTAACTTCGATGAGATTTTGAGTTTTCATTATTATTCATTGTTTCACCAGTTTTGTGTTTATTAGGCATTCATAAAAAATACTCCATTCTCATCCACAAAGCACAGTTCATTAGCATAGTTGCTCTGTGAAGTCAATTGTTTCTTAATTAGCAACAGCTCCTAAGAAATTCAGACCTTTGATGCTTGATTGAATTACTTGAATCTTTTCATTTCCTTGGTTGTGTTTCTGAAAGATTTCATTTTTTCTACAGCTACTTACATTTATGAATATCCTTGTAAGCTCTGCACTTCTAATTTGTGATGTATTTTGCTTTCAACTGCATTAGCTGTTCATACAAATGCAATGGCACAGAGAGTTTATTCATAGGCTTCATCTGCATTTGTGAGTGCAAATCTATTAACTCCCTCTATTCCTTTAGGCAGAAATGAAAACATTTGTCCTCTAGTATGCTCCAGCAAAGGAGATATAATTAGAAAGCCCCACACTTTCATCCCCCTTCACCTGGATGCTTGGCAAAACCTGTATCAGGAACTAAACGTGTATAAGGTGCATGAGACACAGAGGTTGTATTTTGCAAATATCATCAAATGAATCAAATCAAATGACTGCAGAATGATTAAAACCCCAACCTGTTCTTTGCTTGAATGCTGCCTTTCACCCTGCTAGATGGCAAACCACACTTTCCACTGCCCTTCCCACTAGGCTATGGTGCCCAGATGCTCCTCCTGCTTCCCTTTCAACTGGAAACTGGTAAGGACTTCTAGCACCAAAGGGGATCTCCAGTCTGCTCTGCTGCAGCACTGAACTGCCTTGGTGTTGGCACTTCTGACCTGCCTTAGCCTTGCTCTCCAACTGCCAGCCATGTTTCTTTTTTAATACACCGTTTGGTTATGATTGAAACAAATATTTTCCTGGAATTAAGCTTCCTTCAAGACCTCTGGAAAGGGTCTTAAGAAATGTTTCTGAGTGTATTTTTTTCATCCAATCTTTTTTTTTTTGTATTTTTAAAGGATCATTTCTGGAATGGAGAACATTTCCTATGGGACAGATGGTTCAAAAATTTTAGAATTGCATAAAACAGGGAGGACAGATTTGTTGAACCTTCGCTTTATATGGATCTCACTCTTTATAAAGAATCTAAGCACAGTTACAGATCCCCACACTCTTGGGTGTGAGATTGCTCTTCTTTTCTGGATACTACAGTGGTACACAAACTTCAAATACGTGCTTGAAGCCAAGGACAACCAAGGCTGAAAGACGTTAACTATGTCCTCTGCTTATTATGACTGTTTAATATAAGGCTATATACCTACATTCTTAACAATGCAATCATCCTCCATGCAAACAGTTAAGTAATAAGAGCCTTCTACTTTCATCACAAACTCAGGCCAAGGTAAAAAACACAAAGCCAGCTGGCCAGATTTCAAGAAGAACTCGCTGGATGGAAAAGGAGGAATTTTGTTGACATGGAAACCTATAATTTCAATATATATCTATAATTAACAGATAAAATAACAAGATGAGAAAGATCTCAAAAAGCCATGATCAGCTATAGTGAGATAATTTTTACTCTCAAATATTAGAGGTGAAAAAGTAAAAACAGTAACAAGGAAGGTGTTAAACCAAATTGTTGTTCCAGGCTGGTGTTAGAGGGCTCAATGGGAATGTGAGAAATGAAATAACAGTAATCTGATGCTGGAGCATGTTTCTGTATCCATGTTCTGTTGCTGCTATAAAAAGGAGCTTCATGTGGATTTTGACTGTGCACATTCAAATGAGAGCTGCTGCCCCAAAAATTCCCAATCAGAATAGATTACGAGCAGGGGGGAAAGCGTGAAATATTTAGAGAGGTGCAGAGAGACGAAAGATGCAGCCACAATATGAATGCAGAGGTTGCACAACCAGAGTCATATCTGATGATACTAAACAGCTCCAATTTGGAAGAATCCTTGGGAAAGGAGATGTTAATAACCCTTTAGTCATTAGACAAATCCATAACAGAGATGACCAAACAGAGGGAACGAGACTTTCTGGACATGGCTCAATTCTTCCACTATGGCTTTTCCTTCTTTCTGGGGCCTTCCATAGCTACCAAAGACCATGTAATAGAGCAAGACACTTCTACACACTGAGTGTGTTATTAGTTCAGGTTTTGATAACACCTTAGTAATGAACCTTGCTTTCTTGGAGAGAAATGTGTAAATAAAAATGTAGCTTATGCATCAGTCCAGAATTGAATGCCACAGATTTGTGAAGCTAGAGTAACATTTTCACATTCAGGTGACAGGCTCAGACCCTCTAAAGAGAAAACAAGGTTTTGTTACACTATTATCTTTTCTTGCCCCAGTGTTACAGGGACAAGGGTAGAGGCCTAATTAACTTTTCCATGTCCCACCTGAGATGAGAAGGTGGCATTCACAGTAGGCTTCATTTATGGTAACAAATATTATCTATAATGCAGTCATTTGCATGTCTCCACCCACCAAGTCTGGGCAGAGCTGATGATGAAAAGAAAGAATTCTGGAAAAAAAATAATCCATTCATTTGTATGTAAATAAAGTAAACATAACAAAGACTGGTTGGAGTTACCATCTGCTGCACAGCTTTTTCACACAGATATTGTAACTACACTGGGGTAATGTAACTCATCTCTTGGTGTTTGACAGTAATTGGTGTATTGACTTTTCCGAAAGTCATTCAAATTTGAGGCACCTTAAAACTTGCAGTAATCACCTTTTTTCTTTTTCTATTCATTATATGGTAGTCTACTAGTGAGAGTCAAAGGAGAAAAGCAAGGTATATGTTTGAGATCACATTAAGCATAATAAACCGCAAGAGTTAAATGCCAAACTCTATTTTATTTCAGATCTTTTCATTTTTAACGGTGCCTTTTTAATATTCTTCATCTCCTGTTTTGTAAAATACAAAAGGCCAGAAGCTCCCTGACCAGGAAGAAAAGTAAGATCATTGTAACTGGATCGCTGATCTCTTCATCATTATTTTTACGGGCTTTGGGAAATTACAAGGAGATAAAACTGTGGAAAAATAGAATAACTGCCTTCCTTGCTCTCTGTGCCCCTACTAATCCTTAGGAAAGAGAGGCGCAGTTTGCTGCATATCTGCTCCTGCTGTTCCCCAACTCACCGCAGACACCCACGTGTGAATTCCTTGTTAAAAATGCAGATAACTGTCACACTTCTAAGTGTGAAGGGTGTTTTTAATACAAGTCTTACATTAAGAGAAATTAAACTCTGAGGCATAAATACATCATTTTCTTTCACATCATTTAAGCTAGTTGAATGCTTCTTAGTGCTCAGTAAATATAAATGTATTTTGCTGCAGAGAGAGAACATGCTGGAAAGAATTATTGTTCTTCTTAGGATGAAAATCAAGCACGTGTTTGAAAGTCTTCCTCAAACAGTGTGCTTAATTGGTAGAATGTAGGGAAGCCTCGGCGCTTTTCTGCCTTGTCATTCACCAGTCACCTCCTATGTAGACATTCCTTAATCATCCAGCTTAGAGGCTGTTGTCACTTCGACCACAAGCTCTGTATACTATGGAAAGGCTGTACTTGCTGATGTGGGCATGGCTGGGTGCGGTAATGGAGGTGGTGATGGGACCAGGTGGAGAAGAGCGCTGGCTCCGTTCTCCATACTGGTGTTACTAACCTCTTGCTGTGTGCCTTTGCCCCTCTGCCCAGGTAGCCCAACCATCCTGAGCATCAAAAGTGGTGCATTTCAGCTAAAAAGGTCAGGATATGACAGACACACCCCAGGCCAAAACCCGAGATAGTTACAGCTTTGTCACTTGCCATTACCTTTGTCTTGAGTAAATAAACTTTAACTAATCACAGAACCACAGAATCACAGAATCCCAAGGGTTGGAAGGGACCTCAAGAGATCATCTGGTCCAACCCCCCTGCAAGAGCAGGGTAACCTAGAGTACATCACACAGGAACTTGTCCAGGCGGGCCTTGAATATCTCCAATGTGGGAGACTCCACAACCCCCCTGGGCAACCTGTTCCAGTGCTCTGTCACTCTCACAGTAAAGAAGTTCTTCCTGATGTTAACGTGGAACCTTCTATGCTCCAGTTTATACCCATTGCCCCTTGTCCTGTCACTGGATATCACTGAAAAAAGCCTAGCTCCACCCTCCTGACTCCCACCCGTTACATATTTGTAAACACTGATGAGGTCACCCCTCAGTGTTTAAAAGCAAATGTGACAGTTATGGGCAAGCATGTAAAACACTGCATGACTTCTACAAAAAACTAACAGTATTCACACATGGTATAGCCAACCATTAAAATAGGCAGAATTGTGATCAGTCCTCCAGCCTTTGTCGACTTTGTCTCTTTTTCCACTGACATGACAGCGTTTCGTTACTTGTGCCATCGTTACTCCAACAATGGAAACAGGCATGGACAGGGAATAGATATCAGTGCCTGCAATACATTACATGGCCCAGATCATCTATCTCAGAGGTAAATGAAGTGAAATACCACATCACTCTTCTCATGCTAGACAAATCCCTCCTAATGAAAATGTTGAACTGCACTGTCTTTCAATCAGTATGTCTTAAGCCACTGCTGATTACAGGGGTCTGAAAAGGTATTTTGGGAAGTCTAGTGAGCTTAGTCAGTGGGTGAAATATGCTCAAATCAATTAAAAAAACCCTTTTCTATTCTTCAGGACTAGTCTTTCTCTGTGCATATTTCAATACAATAAATAGCTCAGAAAATCCTGCTTTATATTTTCCCTCTTATCAGAATAATTCCCCTTGGTCTTCCCAGGAAAGAGCGCTGGCAAATGTATTCAAAGCCTGATTACATTTTCTGTCCTTTTTACACTCTTTAATTAGCAAAAGTAGGATGGTAGATGCCTTAGGAGCTGGATTCTGTTTATTCTCAGTAATTTCTGAGCCATATTGCCATGTCACCTGCCAACTCTGAGGACATCAAGGCCTCCCTGTACAATGTGTGGCACAGCTTGTAACACAGCCCCTTTGCAGAGGGTGCAATCAGTTCCTTTTAGAAGTCTACAGTTTTGTCCTTCATTGCAGCAAGTCACAGATCACCCCCATAACAAGCTAAATGGACAGTTTCCAAAAAAGAGCCATGCTACCCAAGCACGTTTTGAGCTTAGGCAAAAATACATTAGCATCTTTTCCTGATCCGTCCAGTGCCATCCTTGCTGTCATATGGTTTTTCACCCACATGTCTAACTGTCAGCCTGGGTGTCTGTTGCCAACCCCTGATGCAAACCTCCTCATTTAGAATCAGACAGAAAGAAATCTTCCTCACAGGGGTTATCTGAGGTGCCTTTTCTTTCAAATTCCTATCTTAGGAACTGCTTCAGAGAGGGTTTTCTTATACAGATTTGGAGTTTGATGAGTTGCTCTCTGAGCTAGTCAGCAGACAGACATTTCTCCTTGCCATTTGGATTATATTTCCCTCTCCTTGTTTTTCCATTTTGCATGCAGCATTTCAGGATAATCAGGTTTATCTGTTTATTTGGTTGATTTTGCACTGATTTATGCAGAATTCTGTAAGTCCTACGTCTGTGTTGGTGAAATATTGAGCAGGTGCAGATGTGGCCCATCTGTGAAATGTGTCTTTTATATTGGGCAGAGGGAGAGAAGAGAGAAAAAATAGTATTATTTTCCTTCTTTCTAGGAGAGGGAGGCAGAAGGAGTAAAGAAGAGGAAAGTTACTGCTGTAGCTGGGGCTGGAAGGCATGGATTTGGGCGTGTTTCATCCTGAGCATGAGATAGTCATGTTTTGACATTTTCAGATTTTGACAAAAGATGTCAAAACGTTGCTATTCTAAGTGATCCTGCAGAGTGACAAAGAAAGTCTGCATTGAAAATTGTGTTGAAAACTCAGTTATTTTCATCTGTGAGAGAGTGGCTATGCAGAGCTCCCAAATAATCATATGCATTCAGAGCACTGCTTTTCCTTTCCTGTGAAAACAGGAATGTGCAGCAGAGGTAGCTAAGGATAAAAATGTCATTAATGGTAAGAGGCCAAATGTTCCTGCTGTGGCCCTTCTTAGGAAGCACATAAACAAAACTTGCAGCTAGCTGTTCCCAGCAAGATTGTGAGTTCATGTTCCGCACATTCTACCGCAGAACATGTATTGAAGTGGGCTCGGCACTTTGCTCATCTGAACTGATGCATCAGTTTGCGATGTGAAGAAGCACAACAGCACTCTAACAGATGGGTCTAAGCATGGCCATGCCAGGAAATCAGCATATGAAATAAGTTTGAATAAGACAAGTACATAATTTGAAAGTCAGTACAAACCTATCAATACTCACTGCTTAACTAGTGTTGAAAGCAAAAGCGGTGTGTAAGATGAGCTCTGTCGTCAGGTATCTACTGCTATTCAGCCTATTCCAGTGTTTTCTGTAGCCAAGAAAGATCCTTTTGGTAAACACCTCAGCTAAACTTTGCTTTTAACTTCAGTGAGTGTTCAGTTAGCTCACAGTCACACAACACTCATATAACGTAGGAGATTCAGTAAACTTTTACCAAATGCTGTGTGCCATTTGAGTTCTTGACTTTACCTTAGGAGAGAGTTTTAAGTACTAGGTGGGTTCTCCCAAGAATCTAAATAGAGAAAATAAATTTTAGCTGTGAAAAATTTATCTTGATGCTGTTTGGGTTTTGTTTGGGGTATTTTTGTTGTTTTGTTGTGGGTTTTTTTTAAGAACGACTTCTAAACAATTTTGATGATAAAAATGTTTCTTACTGCAAAACCTTTAACTTAACTGTAGCTTTTGCCTGAAGAAGCATATATATAATTTCTGCTAACTATACTCAGATTTTAGTTTCATAAAGTTTGGGGGTTTTTGTAATATATCTGCACATTAATTTCTTCCTGCTGAAAAATGTTTCACAGAGGAAATCATTATGTAGACTTCTTAAAAAAAAACAAACAATTTTTATCTGGAAGAATATAAAAGGGATGCTGGAACTACCCTGAATTCCCGTTTGAAATCACAGGAAAGTGTGCATTTGGACAGCATGCTACCAGTCTGAAGGTTTACAGAAAAGATGGTAAGAATGTTCTCTTGGCATTGATGGCAATACATATAAATCACTCCTCATATCTGACTTTTATTAAAGAATTCTATTACCAATTAACTCTATTAAGGCACCATTCCATCTTTTGTCAATGAATAACCTATTACTAACTTGAAGTCATTACATTTTTCAGGGAAAATCTATTTATAAGTACTCATAAAGCAAACTAATTGAAAACTTAATTAAATAGAGGCCAGAATCTTAAATAAATGACAGATGCTTACTCCCTCAATTAAGCACACTAAGCAGGCAGTGCTTCTCACATAACTTTTCCAAATAGTCCTGTCTTACATTTTGCTCTTCACACTGACTGCTGAAAGGGCATCATCCTCTGATAAAAAGTGGTGTTTCAGTCCTGCTCAGGGGTGAGAGGACAGCCCATATCCACTGTGGCTGGCACTGGCCCCTGCCATCATGGACGTGTCCTGCAGCCCCTTGCTGGTCCCAACCAGCAATCTGGAGGCAGTGGGTGCATTGTCACTGGCACTGGCTCACATAAGACTTTGGGCAATTTTAGCATGCTGTGTTAAAAACACCCTGCCATCAGTGTTCCACTGGTTATCCTCTGCTGTGAGTTTCCCCACACAGCAGAGGTTTCAGTTTCATGTGCTTAAAATAATTCTAAATGTCTGAGTCCCTTGGGAGGGACTGGGGATAAAAAACCTCCTCCTCTGGCTTCAGGAACAGCCTTGCTGTAGCAGTATGGAGGCTGCACCAGATTGCATTCCAAGGTTGGCATGGCTCTGCAGGAGAGGCAGTGATTTAAGGGCATGGTGACTGGGAGTGATGTATTCAAGGAAATGATCATGACCCAGCAGTGTGCCCAGGCAGCCAAGGCGGCCAACAGCATCCTGACCTATATCAGAAATAGTGTGGTCAGCAGGGCCAGAGCAGTGATCACCACTCTGTACTGGGCGCTGGTGAGGCTGCATCTTCAATCCTGTATTCAGTTCTGGGCCCCTCACTACAGGAAAGACACTGAGGTGCTGGAGCAGGTCCAGAAAAGGGCAGTGAAGCTGGTGAAGGGTTTGGAGAACCAGTCTTATTAGGCATGGCTGAGGGAACTGGGATGTTTGGTCTGAAGGAGAGAAGGCTCAGGGGGGACCTTATCTCTCCCTACAGCTGCCTAAAAGGAGGACAGAGTGAGGAGACAGCTGGTTTCTTCTTCCAAGACAACACAAGAGGAAACAACATCAAGCTGTACCAGGGAAGACTTAGGCTGGATATTAGGAAAAAGTTCTTCAACATAAGGGTGAAGTATTGGAAGCATTAGAACAGGCTGCCCAGCAAGTGGTGGAATCACTGTCCTGGAAGGGTTCACCAGCTGCGTAGACAAGGCCCTTAGTGACATAGTTTCATGGTGGACTTGGCAGTGCTGGGTTAATGGGTTGATGATCCTAAACTTCTCTTCCAACCTAGCTGATTCTATGATCCTATGATGGCTGCTAAAGTCATCTCCTGCAGATACAATCCTGGTGCAGTGCTGTGCAGGATCCTGATCTCCCTGCAGTGGCTCACAGGGCTGTGCAGCACCATCCTCTCCGCTGGCCTTTGTCATGACAAGCTGGTCAGCCATAGACTTGCCTGGGGCTGTCACCCACATACTGGTTTGGCAGTGTAAGGACTGGTATTTAGTCTTTTCTATAATACTTAATAGTATTTAGTAATAAATTTAATATTTTAACTCCTTAGTATGTTAACTAATTAATATATGTAATTTAAATAATGAATAGACTAATACATTTAGCATTTTCAGCCTTCCTCATTTGCTGCATTTCCCAATATTTTCATTGCCTGCACACATTGCCTTGAACACCTAAGTAAACAACAAAGGCTTTTTCTAACAGGGTTAATTTTTTCAATACAGGTGGTATCAAAGCCCATTATTACTTTCCTTAATCTGCTGCCTCTCAGAAATGCTGAACCATGACAGCACCAATTAACGTCAGGCCTAAATGTGTCGGTATTGTCCAAGGTGCTGTGTATGTCTCTCAAACGTCTGTTGAGGAAAGCTTTGCCATAAGTGACATGGTGATGCTGCCTAACCAGCTACTTACTCCAGAGCTGGGAGTCAAGCCCATAAACACCACATCTCCTGCCACTGCAGTGGCACTAGCAGCCATATCCCTGCAGAATGTTTGTGTGGAGATTACATGGGTCACCGTACAGAGGCAAAACTGTGACATGGTCACAATGTCATTTCACTCCAGAGCAAATGAATTTCTAAATGATGCCCCCTCTGATGTTTGTATATATAATCAAAGAGGCAGAAACATTGTGGCATATGTTCAAAATGGCACTGCCATATAGAATGTCCAACATGTTCAGCTGGTCTAGTATTTCATGCTCCACATAAACTTATGCCAAACAGTTCTCTTCTGTTTCAAGGAAACCTTGTTCTGCACTTTGCAGAAGCAAACATATCATTAGAAGAAATGTTCAGGCAATGGATGGATTTGGGGATTAGAAGAAAGTGGTAGAGGTACCACTGTTTGAGCTTTTCTATTCTCAGAGTGAATGTCAGCAGCATGTGTTCAGCTTCTCATTCTGAGCTCATTCAGAGTACCCAGTAACTGAAAAATAAAGTCTTCCACTGTGAAAAATATACACTTGTCATTGCTGAATTAGAAGCTGGCAATAACAATGTTAGCAGATGTTTAGGTTTCTTAAATGCCATTCTATCTTTTGTCTGATTAATTTGCTACCTGAAAAAATGTCAACATGAAATTTTCTGCACTAAAAAAGAAATAAAATCACCCATTCCAATACCAAACAGTAGTGTTGGCATATCTTCTTAAGTGGAATAACATTTTTTTTCAGATTGTAAGCATAAATGTCATTATAAAGACTTAACAAGGATGAGGGCAAGCACATCAAAATCAAAACATGCTTGAACCATTGGTTACTTAACAAATAGCACATATGTAGATTTAGGCTGATATAACTCAAAGGCAGCAGTGAAATAATTCTGAATTTATACTGATACAAACATAGTAGAGATGAATTCTACATTTTCTGTTACTAAATTATTTGGGCTTTTTTATCCTGATCTGTCTTCACTGCACTTAATGAACTACAGTCAGGAATCCACACATCAGAAGCATCACACAGATTACAAAAGCAGACTCTTCAACTTAGAATCATAGAATCATAGAATAGTTAGGGTTGGAAAGGACCTTAAGATCATCAAGTTCCAACCCCCCTACCATGGGCAGGGACACCTCACGCTAAACCATCTCACCCAAGGCTCTGTCCAACCTGGACTTGAACACTGCTAGGGATGGAGCATTCACAACCTCCCTGGGCAACCTATTCCAGTGCAACACCACCCTAAGAGGAAAGAATTTCCTCCTTATATCCAATCTAAACTTCCCCTATTTAAGTTTGAACGCATTACCCCTTGTCCTATCACTACAGTCCCTAATGAAAAGTCCCTCCCCAGCATCCCTATAGGCCCCCTTCAGACACTGGAAGGCTGCTAGGAGGTCTCCATGCAGCCTTCTCCAGGCTGAACAGCCCCAACTTTCTCAGCCTATCTTCATACAGGAGGTGCTCCAGTCCCCTGATCATTCTCGTGGCCCTCCTCTGGACTTGTTCCAACAGGTCCATGTCCTTTTTATGTTGAGGACACCAGAACTGCACACAATACTCCAGGTGAGGTCTCACGAGAGCAGAATAAAGGGCAGGATCACCTCCTTCGGCCTGCTGGTCACGCTCCTTTTGATGCAGCCCAGGATACGGTTGGCTTTCTGGGCTGCAAGCACACACTGCTGGGTCATGTTCATTTTCTCATCGACCAGCACCCTCAAGTCCTTCTCCACAGGGATGCTCTGAATCTCTCCTCTGCCCAGCCTGTAGCTGTGTCTGGGATTGCTCCGACCGAGGTGTAGGACCTTGCACTTGGCATGGTTAAACTTCATGAGATTGGCATCAGCCCACCTCACAAGCATGTCAAGGTCCCTCTGGATGGCATTCCTTCCCTCCAGGGTATAGCCGAACCACACAGCTTGGTGTCATCGGCAAATTTGCTGAGGGCGCACTCAATCCCACTGTCCATGTCAGCAACAAAGATGTTAAACAAGACCGGTCCCAACACTGATCCCCGAGGGACACCCACCACTTGTTACTGGTCTCCAGCCGGACATTGAGCCATTGACCACAACTCTTTGTGTGCGGCCATCCAGCTAGTTCTTTATCTACTGGGTGGTCCATTCATCAAATTGATGTCTCTCCAATTTAGAGACAAGAATGTCGTGTGAGACAGTGTCGAACTCTTTACACAAATCCAGGTAGATGACATCAACTGCTCAAACTTCCTGCATCCAAATTGATAGTGACATTGAAATTATCACATAAAATTAAAATATGCATATCTATTTAATTCTTCCTTTGTCAGAGGAGCAGAAAAAGCAAAGCAGGATGATCTTTTCTGAAAAGTGCTACTGCTATCAGATGTTTGCAGGTCTGCAAGTTAGTGTAGAGAGGAACAAGGAAAACATGAAGGCCTGAGTAAGGGCATTCCTGTCTATATTATATTGCCCATAGCAGCAACCACATGAATTAATTCTTTCTCCCCTTGCTTCCATTCTCTCCTTGTCCCATCATCTCGTTTCTGCCCAGCTGAAATGTTTCCAGTCACGACAGTCAGACTTCGCCCTGAGTGATCTTCCATGCCAGCAGTTAAGCTCTGGTGAGGTTTTCGAAGCCACAGATTTTGGATCACCGTTGCCAAAGACCAAGTGGCCTCTCTCTCCTTTTCTGTAAGCAAATGCGGCTTTATCTATGCAGATCCAGGGAAAACCAGCATGTAAAGGTGCTCTTGGCTATCTCATACATCTTCTCCAGCTGGTTGGTTGGTTGGTTGGTTGGTTGGTTGGTTGGTTGGTTGGTTAGGTGTTTTTTCCCAGTCGTTTGCGACACTGATGGTGCATGGAGACCTTCATATCTGGCTTTTGCCTGATCTCAACATCCCATGTTGTGCTGAAGGGCTGTGCTTTGTTATGGCTAAAACCTATATTGCTTTTTCTACTTGGGATTTATCATCTATGAGAAGACAGTGACAGTTAAGACAGATATTCTGTAGGAAATTTTTTTTTTTTGCTTTAGCAGAAAATACAAGCATGACATTTTGCCAGATGACTTATACTGCTTTCTCATCTTTATTGGAAAATCACCTTGCTCCACCAAATGATTTAGTGCAAATAGGGTAGTGTTTACTTATCCTCATTTTAGAATTCCATGCTTCAGGATGCTCAGTTAGCACTCTAAATACCCTTGAAAAGAACTTAAAAGCACAAGAATTAAATGTTTCATCCAAACAAAACAGCAGCAGCAGAACTTTTTTGTAGGTATTCTAACTTTCAGCTAGATTAATTTCCCTTTGTTAGGTATGCTTTGCTATTTCACTACATCAGTCCATCAGGTATGTAAAAGCCATTAACTTCTCAGCACAAGTTTTGTTTTATCCCTGTTTTATCAAGGAAATAATTTAGGATCTTCAAGGAAAAAGTGAGGAAAAGGAGGGTATGAGCACGTTCAGGCACTCGGCCACAATGGCAGGGGACCCTATCAAAGCCCCAGGCATGTCTCAGTTTCTTGCATCACTGGTTAAATGAATCTTTTGGGTTTACAGCCTCCAAATTTCCTCGAGCTATTCAGACAATGATAATCACTTAGACACATGATTATAAGAACTTGTTTTACCTTGAGGAAAAGAGATGTCCAGTTTGAATGTGATATTTTAGCTACTTTAATCTGTTTACTAAACTGACATTGGAACATTTTTATCAAATCAAGGTATGGTCCCTGGGTAGGAATCAGATTCCAGAACATGGATGTCTAGTGCCATTTTAGATGCTTTAGAGTATTACACATAGCTGTTGTTGTAGACACTTAGGGGTTTGCTGTCATATCTGATACTTGATATCTAAAAAAAGTAGAAGTCTCTATTTAGATACCTGAATAATTCATTCTGTCCTTTCACTCAGCTTCATCTTAAAAGATATTTAAACATCACCATAAAGCTATTTTAACTCTGTATCTCTGTATTATTGTTCTCTTTCTTCTCCTCTTTATAGTATCGTTCCATCTTATTTTCAGCATGCCCCTCTGTGAAGGGTAAAAACCTGGTTAGAATTTCTCCAGTGGAACTCTAACAGGAGAATCATTACCATTTCCTTTCCTTATAAAATATATTCTCCTCAACAGCATCAAAAAACAGGTATCCCTTCTTGAAAGAAAGCATTTATTTTTAAACAAAGTAAGACATCATAAAAATCTACTTAAGGTAACTTTTTAAATGTCCAAGAGGCTCAAAAGGATCATAGCTCACCACCTACCTGAAAACATGATGAGCGTTCCTGAATGTTTCTACAGGAAGTTATTTTTTGAACCCTCAGTTTTTTCTCCAAATCCTTGACATCTCGTGTGGCAGACAACAATGCCTAAAGAGGCCTGGTCCAATATGAAGGATTCAGGGACAGTAGTTTAATTTTATATTGAAGTTTTTTCCAGCTTGCAGTCTTAGAAATAAATTTCCGCACAACAGTGACATGGCTTCAAACAATACTCAGATAACCTCCCAGCCTCAAGATCAGCTTTACTTAGCAGCACTTTTCCACAATAGCAAATGAATTCATTTTCACACAAAGAATGGATAGACATTACACAGAGTACACTGGTAGAGAAGAAGGTTGTGTCTACTCAGCAACCTCTGCTTTCCAGTTACTAAGTATTATTTATAAAGTTAAAATCAACAGCTAAAAGTAAGGATGTTTTCTTCAGTAACTGGTGTTAGAATGGTCCCTGGAGGCAAAAGTTCAATCAAGGTGCTGTTTTGCTGCAGCTGAAGTTACAAACAGTATGTATTGGAATGAGCAGGCATTTGGCATTACCTCCAGATGAGCAGAAAATTAAGTGTTTGCATTTCTAGAAATGCATAAATCATCCTTGTAATACCTGTGTGAAAATGCATGCAGGCTTAAGATGAACAGCAATATTTATGATTTAACATTATCTGTAACAAATTACAATCATAATTCATACTTACCAAGAGTAATTTTCTACATTTTGTCACGTACTTTTGCCCAAAAGAATATGCAAGATGTTTGCATGTTTTCAATATATCTCATTAAATCACCATTTGTCCATATTTATAGAAAATTTCAGCACAAGCTTCAGTATGGCCTGTGAAGTAAGTTTTATGTGGTACTGGCCCATCAATATATATTCATAATTAAAAGCAGTAATTTTTAATCTTGGTTATAGGAAACATATCAGAAGCTAAACATGTTAGCAAAAGAAATATTGCTAAACATAAATGCAATGTAGTAGAAGAAAATACATTTATTATGAAATGCAATTTCTAGGCACATATCCAAAAGATACCTTATACACATAAGTAGAAAAAGATACTGCATTTGCTGGCAGCTATATATAAGTTTTAAAACCTTGTCTAATTGTCAGTTTCCATTCTTTAATCTCCAAAATTACATCTCTACATCTGCACACAAAATTCATTAACTTATTTTTGTCGTTATAGCAATTAATACAAATTTATAGTTGCATGTGACTTTGTGAGGATAGTCATCACTGTCCTTATTAGCTGCCTCTATACTCTGCAGAATAAGTGCCAAATATGAATGCTGAATATATATAAACCTAGAGAGTAAAGTAGTCAGGTAAATGCCCTCTTTCACCCATTCATCTACCCATTTTTTAGAGTGGGTGATGAGGTGGATGAGGAGTACAAACCCTGCAAGTCCTGAGGAATTCACATTCTGAACAGATGAACAACAGGCAGTGAGTAAAACACAGCCCTTGGTTAATAAAATATATTCACTTCAGGTTTGTGAATTTATTTCTTCTACATATTTCTAAGTATTAGGAGAACTGGCACACAACCATTTCACCACTGAGCTTGTCTCTTACTCAAAGCAATGCTTTAGATACTGGATCAAAATAGACTTAAGTTCAGCAGAAACATCTGTCCTGTAGTGGTGGCTCAGAGAAGTGAAAACATTATTTCTTCATCACTGTAAAGTTATATTCAACATATGAGGGAAGCATGGAAAAAGCAGAGAGGAGAGTAAAAGGGAAAATGAATGAGACATGAGAATGAGAAGACAAGAAATGACAGAGAAAAACTGGAACGTCCTCACTCCAGATCAGGCATACAGGTTCTGAAGCCTTGCTAACAAGGAAGCAGGCAGTATGTTTTAAATTAGAATGTTACAGTAATCCCACTGAAAATCAGTGGCAACTGTCCACTTAGGGCGGGATTAATCTAAACACACCTGTCTGCACTGAGAATAACTGGTGTGCAAGCAATAATCACGCAGCAGTTTACTGCACAGTTCACCTTACCCTACATTTTTTCAGATGAATTTCAGTTGAATTCTGTTGACTCTGTTGAGTTGATCTTCCCAGTTACAGTGGTAGCCAAGACAGCTGGTTTAAATGTGGACATCTATGTTGCAGAGATCCACATTTAGTCAGATGAATGCCAAACCTGACACCATTGGATCCATTTGAATAATTGCAATGAAACAGATTATTTGATGTTTAGTGTTAAAGCAAGTCAGGGAAAAATCCAGACTTAGAAACACATGATCAGAAATTGGGAGCAGGAAAGAGAAGACAATCTTAGCTGTCTGCACAGAATGAAGACATCCAATGAGAGGGAAACATCTGGAGGCCACAGGAACATCTTGTCCTAATCTGTAGACCACCTTTCATGGCTTTTAACATGCTAAATAGACACTGTCATTTTCAAACTTGAATAATGTTAGGAATCAAATTAGATTTTCTCCTAAGCAATCATTGTCTTGATGCTTGAGGTACATTTCTAAATTTAGACTTTGCCATGGCTGCTGTACTTATGCAGTTATTTAACAAATCATGTTAGTGCAGAGTGAAGAAGTAACTTTGTAACAACTTAAATATCAGAGCCATCATCTTTTCTTCCCCTTCCCCAGCTTGTCAATTTGGGGAGTGATTCACTTTAAGTCCAGATGTTGCCTCATGCAGCAATGTTAGCATCCTTTACTCACATTGAATCAGTTAGCTCCCGTTCCCAATGAAAGACATATGCTCCCTCCGCCTTTGGTTTCACACTTGTAGAGTTAGTGTTTACTTGTTTCTCCTTCAGCATAAAAAAGCATATAATTTGTTTTTAACTGTGAGTTGGCTTTTTATTCTAGGATCTCAACATCTATTGAAAAATTAATAAAAGTGTCACAGAATCGTTGTGAGGAAGTAAAAGTACAAGATAAATTTGTGGCAGTGGATGAAACCACAAGACCTCTCTTGTGAGACCTCACTTGGAGTGTTGTGTGCAGTTCTGATGTCCACAACATAAAAAGGACATGGATCTGTTGGAACAAGTCCAGAGGAGGGCCATGAGAATGATATGGGGACTGGAGCACCTCCCTTATGAAGATAGGCTGAGAAAGTTGGGGCTGTTCAGCCTGGAGAAGAGAAGGCTGCGTGGAGACCTCATAGCAGCCTTCCAGTATCTGAAGGGGGCCTATAGGAATGCTGGCGATGGACTCTTCATTAGGGACTGTAGTGGTAGGACAAGGGGTAATGGGTTCAAACTTAAATAGGGGAAGTTTAGATTGGATATAAGGAGGAAATTCTTTCCTGTTAGGGTAGTGAGGCACTGGAATGGGTTGCCCAGGGAGGTTGTGAATGCTTCATCCCTGGCAGTGTTCAAGGCTAGGTTGGACAAGGCCTTGGGTAATATGGTTTAGAGCAAGGTGTCCCTACCCATGGCAGGGGGGTTGGAACTTTATGACCTTAAGGTCCTTTCCAACCCTAACTATTCTATGATTCTATGATTCTAAGACTTTATTCTAGGATCTGAACCACCCTGTCAGATTGAAACTCATAAAATAAGTTCCAGCGTGTGGGTATGTATAGATCTAGAAGGATATATCTGTTCTGAGATAAACTGATTAAAATCTTTCATGGCTACAAGTACCCTTTGATTTCTCCTGTCATCCAAAAATAGGGATGCAAATGCTCCTCGTTAAAAATATCACGATATCTTGATATCCAGATGAAGAAACAGGTCAAGAGTTACAAAGTGATATTATTTCTCAAAGATTGAAAAGCAATGTAGTTCAAATAGTCTTCACACATTTTCAATTTCTACACTTCAGAAGACAGGTGGAAAACTCAGTCTCCAGTGTAATCATATGTTTTATTACCTTCTAATGCTCAGGCAGCAAAAGGGTATCACATTGTAAATGGACAGGCAGCTAAAATCCTATGTTATATGCACCAAAAAAGAGCAATACTCATCTTCTTGTTTCTTCCTCAGAAGTTACCCTTATTATTTGATTAGGTGGAAAGAATCCATCATTCAGAATACACACAATTGTTAGTTCATCTGCTATCATTACCCTTTCCTGCTTTCTCTACTTAAAGAAAACAGAATTCTTCTAAACTGATAAAATGCATCAATTTATAAAACTAACCATAAACGTTTTAAATATTGCTTTCCCAGTCTGATTCGATTTTTATAAATCCATGGTAGATGCTCTTTATTAATCCTTTGGAAGCATAGCCATGGGTATTTTTTCCTCTGCAGGATATGCCTTTGAACATGAAGAAATCATTGGTCTCCCCGTTCATTTTTTTATTTTCAATGTTAATTAAAAACTTGTCCAGATGGCACTGTACAAATGTCTTTCATGCAGATTTCTGGCTTCAAAATACAGCTACCTACCTCAAACTACAGCGCTTCCATCTGCTTGGGAAAACAGCTCTCCATGGTTCATTTTATGTATAGTATTATGTGTGGGAGAGAGTGTATAACTTGGAGTAAAAGGAGTGGAGATTCATCTCTAAACCTCCCACTTTTCATGAGAATCTCCACGCAATTATTTATGTGTGTATATGTTTTGTACGTATGCTTGTGTGTGTGTGTGCATGTGTATGCACACATGGATGCCTCAGAAGTAAGAATAACCAAAAAATTATTACCTTAATAATGTGTACATATAATCCTCAGCCAGGTGGTTAAAGAGAACAGAAACCAGTAGCATCACTGTATTTCACATCTCTTGAGACAAATGATTAAAACCAAGTTTAAAATCCTCAGCCAAGAAGAGCAAGAAAACCACATGCCCTGTCTAGGTCTGATTTCTTCACTCATAAGGACTCTGAGAAAATCTAAAAGCAAATAAATCTTTATTCAGGAAAATATAAAACAGCAATACATGTATCACACACTGAGAGTAAATCTCCTGCCCTTGCTCACTCACCTTCACATGCCACTCATCCAGGAGGCACTTATCTATAACAGCCTTCCAGTACCTAAAGGGAACCCACAAAAAAAGCTGTAGAGGGACTTTTGACAAGGGCATGTAGTGACGGGACAAGGGGGAATGGCTTTAAACTGAAAGAGGGAAGATTTAGATTAGACATTAGGAAGTTCTCTGATGTGAGGGTATTGAGGCCCTGGCACAGCTTGCTCAGAGAAGCTGTGGCTGCCCCATCCCTGCAGTGCGCAAGCCCAGGTTGAACAGGGCTTGGAGCAACTTGGTTTAGTGGAAGGTGTCCCTGCCTGTGGCAGAGGGGTGGAACTGAATGATCTCCAAAGCACCTTCCACCCCCAATCATTCTATGATTTTATGATTCTATGATCTGCAGGGATCCCTTGACACCTACGTGCTGCCCACTCAGACTCACCAGGCACTGCCCTGTCACCTCAGCTCAGGGACTTCCCCATGGGTGCTTGGAGCACTGCAGTCCTCTCCTGGGCTAGGTAGATGTCATCAGAGGAATTGTTGGCAATCAGTCAATGTAAACTAAGCCCTCTATAGTCCTGCTTTCTGCTTTTCACCAGCAGTGGAATAGAGACCTCTTTGCTTCCTTGAATGGACAGCCAGACATGTATATGTAGTTATTACAAACACTGATTTCACATAAATAATGTATTGTGAGCTCTTCAACAGCCCAAGTAAGTGGCTGCTATTTTTTCATACTGTGCCCACATCCTTGTTTGCGTGTCACAGATTTTACTATCATTGCAGTTCTGTTGCATGCACAACATAGTAACCAGATAAAAATGGCTCTGATGTGTCAAGAACAGAAAACATTTTCTTTAGCAGCATGTGACTCTCTAAGACTTCTGTTTGTGGAAGAGCCAACACAGTGTGCTATCTCTGTTTGAATATACGGCTTCAAAACACACTGCAATTAACATCTATAAGACAGTTGGCTTAATATAGAGGATGATGTCATATTTCCTTCCATGCCTCCTAACTGAAGAAAAACAAAACCATCAAGCCAGGTTTTATTTTCCTCTATTGATTCCAGATACTTTCATCAAGCTCAGCCTTAAGAAGGGTGTTACTCTCTCATCCAAGGCTATCAGAGGAGGACAGCAAACAGAAAGTCCTTAGGAATATGAACAGTGGCTATGTGACAAGAAAAAAAACCATTAACTGCCTTAACCATATCTGATGAATTAAATGTTTACTGCTCTGTGGGTGTTTTGTCTGAAATGCCTGCCACTGATGTCAATAGAGGTCTTGTTTAAAAACCTCAAGCTGCATTCTCAAAATTCAGGGGACAGGCTGGACTTCAAAGGTTTGAGTGCTGAAAGAGATGAAATATTTTTCCTTCTAGTTTCACACCAGTTATTGGATGTCAGAGAGGAAAATGCCTATAGATCGACAGTCTAACTCATTCACATGGCCCCATGAAGGGCTGCTTCTCGCAGTTTATTTTTTGTTCAAACTGTTTTTCAATATTTGTACAAGAAATGTTTCCCTTTGGAAATCTCTGACAGATCTGTCATGGCCTGTATTACTGTGGTTAGTATGACATTTCCCCTTTTGTTCATCTTCCCCAGGCTTTAGGCACTTGCATCCCATCATTTTTTTTCCGTTCCTTCAGAAAACATTCTACAAGAAAACTCTTTACTACCAGGAGGTGGGAAAAGACAGTAAGGAATACTTTGTTATTTTAATAGGGCCACTACCAGACAATGGCAAGGCTTTGCTCCACAGGTAAATTCAATATGATACTCTTGTTAAGGGACTAGGGAATTGAGAAAAAGAAAGGGAAGGAAAGCTCTGCCTTGTGCCCTCTTGAACTGGGCTGCTGTGGCTGCTAATTTAGATACAAATTCCACCATCAGCAGCCTGTGTGAACCCTGGCGCTGCTTCAAAACCCCACTGGATACCTTCCTGGCACATCTTATTCTGATGCTATGACTTATAAACTTAATACAGCTCCATAGCTCTCTTCCCTCATGCCAATAGCTCTCTCCCAGTTGGGTATGAAGGCTTTAGTTCCCTCATAAGTCACTGCCTGCCCATTTTAGCTGGCTAAATGGGGTGGAATGAGGAAAAAGGCTCAAGCTCCTATTCCTTCGTCTTAATTATGGTGTCTTGATTTTGGCGCTAATGTGTTGTCTAGCTTGTAACATATTGCACAAGCTCCCCATGTTTCAGCTTCTTTGCCTTTAAAATGGGAATAACTAATTCAGTATTTTAATGTACTTTGAAACATATGGACATAAAGAAATACCGAGAGAAGAATATTTTATTATTTTTTCAATATTTTGTCTTCTTAATGCAGACCCAGTCCATAAATTATCATTACCTGTATAATGTGAGCACACTTCTGTCATTGTTGAAGATACTCTCAACAATAACGGAACTCTCTATGTTATCTTGCTGATAATACAGGACCTCTGTCTTCTATTCCTGATAATTTCAATAAAACCTCATTCTGTCACCAGCAATATATATTTTACTGAATGCTGTGTCCTTGTCTTGTCAGAAAATTCAGCCTTCACTTTCTTCTTTCACCCATAGTTTATCTGTACTGAAACAGCCATGAGTAATTTTTGTTTCCAGATGCAGCATAATGAAAAATCACTAGGTTATGGGTGAAGCTGTTATTTCCTCATATTATGTTGCACTCCCTATTTTTTCTGCACTATCCTCTGTCCTTTAAGTCCCTAGCTTAAAAGCTCTTAGGTGATTTCTTTATTCCTCCCCTGAGCAGTCTCTGATTTTCAGGTTTGCTTCCCTGCAGGGTAGTCTATCATCTCACTTTTCCTCTGCATTCCTCCATTGCATAATCAGTATTTTACAAGGCTGTGCTGGACTAAAACTCCCAGATCTAACACATGATTACTGGAGGTGAATCACTGTCTTCCCATGTAAGTGTGCACAAGGTGATGAGAACAACCACCGAGGGAAGCACCTGGAAAAGGCAAAGAAAGGGATCAGCTGTGTGCATGAAGTCTGACACTCAGCAGTTACAGAGCATTCAGGGCTGCAGCCTCCAGTCTGTGAGGTGACCCAGGGAGAGACATGTCCTTAATGTCCAAGGTGTGGTCATGGTGGGAAACAGATGGAGACATAAGTGCTCGCAGTCAACTCCAGAGTGCCAGTATTTCCCCATCAGTGGGCCTGTGGGGATATGTGATGACCCCAGGCCCACGGCAGGGGGGGGCTGTTTGGAGGCATCACCACCACTCCAGTGTCCAACTGCTTAGGCACCTATAATGGTGTCCCGGTCCCTGGCACTAGGCATCCAGTCTGCTTTGGACAGGGCAGGGACAGCTCAGGTATGTCCCACTGTACAACTGGAGCACAGACTGCTGAGAAAGAGCTGTGAGAAAGTCAGTGGGACGCTAGAAAAATAAAGGTATAGTCAAAGGGCAGGGTGTTGAGGCAGGGGCAGTCTGTTGCTCAAGGGAAAATGGCCAAGTATGAGCTCCTGAAGGAGGAAAGCAGAAAGTCTGGTTGGGATGAATGGCAAAGCACAGGGTAACGGGGTCAGTCAGGTCCTGCTCCAGTCACTGGTGTGGCCAGAGTGGGTGGGAGGCAGCAGCTCTGGGACACCCAGACCTGGCTTTTGCCCTCCCAGTGCCCTGAGGCCAGCAAGGCTCCATGGGTGCCGCAGCAGGGAGCAGACCTCAGCCTGACAGCTCCTTAAATCCTGCAATGTCCTTCATATCTGTTAGCCTGTAAAGTAATTGATTCATACTTCTAAGCTGCATTTCTCCTATTTGCAGAGTCTCTTTGGACATAACTAAAAATGTCCAATCAAGGTGACCCAAACAGCTGGGCTGTAACAAGATTGTTTTTTCCAGTGGTCAACAGCCCACTCTCCCACTCCGGCTCCTCCAGATGACTCCTTGATCTAAGGCTGAGGAATGTCTCCTTTTATTCTTGCTCAGGGGCTCCAGGTATCCAAACCAGGATTTTACATGCTCAGACATGGGAAGACTTTAGCAAAGATTGAATCTCCACTTGACAATTCTGGTACATCAGATCACCTATATATGGTTTCTTCATTTCTCTTTAAATTTATGTACTTACTGTGTCTTTTATTAATGCACAATGGATGTGCATTAGTAAAGCAACCAAAGTAGTATTAAATTGCCTTCCTATGTACTTCTGCTTTATAAATCAATAGATCTGTGACAGTAATGTGTTTTAAACACACAGAAATGCTGGCTACTTCTTTTCATGGTGAGTTGTCTAAATATTTGCTTGCTATCCTCAGAATACATTTGCTAAGCAAAAAAAAAAAAATTACATCCCTTTTTTCTTTTGTATTTATATAAAAGCTTAGCTTGACCTCTTTATTCACTTCTATTGCCCTTATTATTTTGCACCGACTTTGTACACAGGTCCGTATATTTCTTTAATAGCTTTTAAATTTTCCTGCAGCCCCTTGTTATTGTCTCCCTAACCAATTTACTTTGCTCAGCAATGTGATCTATTTGAATGGAAATGGGAATTTTATGCAATAGTCTCCTTAGACTTCTCTGAATACGTTATGCTCTGAGCCACACTGTCCAGAGTGCACCTTTATCTTAGAAGCTATGCAGTCCAGCACTTGCACAGGGACTGTTGGAAGCTTAAGGTCCTATGACTGTGTGGGGTAAAGAATTAAAGATTCTGTGAACATAAGATCGCTAAAGGAATAAAAAAGAATGAAAATATCTTGGGGAATGCTCCATTGAGGATCTCATCCAGCACTAGAAATATTTCTGGACTGGTAAAAGCAAGCAGAATGTTTCATCACCCTATGATGGGATGCACCATTCAGAAAACGCATTCCAGTTTTCCCTGGTTTCTCTGATGCCTTCAGGGCTGGTCAGGCCCACAGCAAGGCTATAAACGCAAGCATAATTAGGTGGGGTGAAACCACTCCTAGATCCTCACCCACCTCCTTCCAGTCTTATGCTGTACATAACTTACTGAGAACAGAAAAGACATCCATATACATCTAGTTCAGATACTCATTTATAGCTGTGTCAGATAGAAGAGAACTTCCAAGCAGGTCTAGAGCATAGTTTAAATCTAATTCTGTATATCCCACCTGATACACCTTTTTCAGTCTACTGTCACATCCCATATTATCACTGTGTTGCTACCACAGCTCTGCTCAGACTCTGAAAGGACTGTGTGATGTGGTAGGCTACAGCAGAGAGAACAAGGCTCATCAGCCTTGACACTCTGCTCCGGTCTTTTATTCCTGTCCCATTGTGTGTCCATCAATCTGGTTTTTACCTCTGCACAGCCATTTATTTCTATGACGAATGTCCTTACTTCCTGCTCTTGCCTGATTAATCTTTTCACCAGCTGTATTTGTGTTTGCAGAGTATGTGTTGCTATGCATTCATTTCACCACCTCCACACCTCAAAGCATTGGCAGCAGTCACATTCTTTAAGCAAAAATGCTGTTAACTCTTTGTATCCAAAGAAAAAGAAATGCCAGTACAAGGGATTGTGACTAGCCAATGATTTCACTATAAGAGTCTGCACTGTAGGAGGCAAAGGAGTGACACCTTCACCTGGGAAGACATATGACAACAGAAAACACTTTGCTTGACAGAGTCATTTTCCCTTGTTTTCTCCTTACTTCATGGGCTTGTAATTATTAGCAACAAATGTATACACTTGCTCGACACAAGCTGGCACGCAATGGGGAGAGTGGGTGGCAGAGCAGCAAGGCTTTTGTGTGTGCTTAAGTAACATGTAACTAAGGTTCTAGTAAGTGCTCAAGAAAATGTGCTGTAGCTCCTGAGTTTTGAAGATCAGTGACAACAATTTCCTGCTTTTGTATCAGCTATTGGTATGAAACTCTCCACCCAAGGCCATGGCAGAGTGTGCTGGGACCAAGAGAGGTTCTCACTGTCTTCCAGGCTGTGTTGCTGAGGCTGAGCACCACGTTTTGTCCTGGCAGTCACCTAGGTAAGATTTGTCTATTGGACAAGGCAGGTGCATCTTGTGTTAGCAGCCCCTATCAGTGTGCTCTGGGATGGAAATGTACACTAGCCTTTAAGAGAGTGTTTCTGCTTTCACTTTTTCTTTAAAGTATTTGAGCAATTTACCAACAGGCTTTTCTCTTTTTTTTTTTTTTTCTTTTTATTTTTCTTTTCACTTTCATTAGGCGTTTGGGTTGGGTTTTTTTCCCCCTTTACTTTTATTTCAAAGAGGGCATTGTTACAAAAAGCTCCAAGGACGTCCTGTGCTGTTTTCACTCCATAATTTTCTCCTTACAATTTTTCTTCAAAGAGTGAATAATTGAAACTGCACTCTGTTAACGGAAGCACTGCCTGGAGCTGCTTTGAAATGGTGGTCCAAACCAGCCCACAGCACTGAGCAGTCTGCGCGATGGGCACCTTGGTATTGCTGTACCCTGGCAAGTAATTTTAGCATTCATGGGAGTTACTGGCACAAAGATTTGAATCTTCTGTACTGGGTCTTTCGGGTGTCAGCAAGATTTGCCTTCAAAACTTCAGCTTGTTTGCACAGTACAGTGTTTCAGAATTGGCAGAGTCTTTACAGAGGATCACCTTGTACTCCGGTGTCAAGTGACCTCCTTCAGACAATCTGTCCTTCTGTCTCATTTGGTTCCTCCCCAGTTCACTTTCCCTTCTGTGCCCCTGCCCCATACCAATGGGCAGGTGCTGCTCACTTTTTCCCATGAGCATCCTCATTTCAGCTCCACTCCAAGGGTCCCTCCCTGATCTTTGTCTCCCCAAAGCCTGGTCTTTCCTCAACAGCAAAGTATCCACCTATAATAAATCTTCAGTTCCTCCACAGTTTATTTTCACATTCTAGTTTATCTCTTCAGAGAAAGCACCAGCAAGAAAAGTCAGTGACGGTTTGTAAAAACTTATCATTCATTTTATTATGTATTTTTGGCAACAGCCTTTAAGTCATTTATGCCTTCCACATAGCATGGAAGTGTGTGGAGAGTCTGCTAACACAGACTGAATTACTCAAACTTTCCTGTAAGTCTTGCTCAGAGAAGCTCCTGTCCAAACCCGTGCCAGGAGTGTAGGGCTTGGAGGTAACTGACATTGGAACAGGCTTCCCAAGGAAGTGGTGGAATCACCATCCCTGGAAGTGTTCAATGACTACTTAGAAGAGGCCTTTAGTGACATGGTTTAGTGGCGGACTTGGCAGTGCTGGGGTAATGCTTGGACTTGATGATCTTAAAGGTCTTTTCCATCCTAGCTGATTCTATGATTACGTGATGCCTGCCCGGTGAGGTTTGAACCCAGCACCCAGACACAGGAGGCACCGGCTGGACCACTGCAGGCCCCCGCCGGGAGGCGCCCGCGGGGCGGCGGCGAGTGCTGGCGCTGCTCCCGGCTCGGCTCCCGGGGCTGCCGCAGCGGCGCGGCCGCCTGTGCCTACAACTCCCGGCGTGCCGCAGCTACCGCCCGCCCGCCCGCCCGCGGCACAGCCCGCCCGCCGCCCTCCTCGCCTCGGCACTGCCCGCCTCGGCTCGGCTGGGCTCGGCTCTGCTCCGCACTGTCCGCCTCGGCTCGGCTCGGCCCTGCCCTTCCCGGCGCCGCCTGGCTGAGCCCCGGGACGCTGTCCGCGGTGCGGGTATTAGGTAGGTGTGCGGGCAGCAGCGCGGCGGGCGGGCCGAGCAGGTGAGAGCCCTGCGGGAGGAGGAGGCGGTGTGCTCCTGCTTGCCGGGCTTGCGTGTGTTTCTGTGCGTGCCTGCGCGCCTGTAACCCCCATCACTCGGGCCACACAGTTGCGTGCGGATCCAGCTGCTCCTGACGCCGGCGGGGACCGCATTTGCTTGCGCTGCAGGTTCCCGCTGAGGTCCCGGGAAGAGCGTGAGTGAGCAGTGGTTGTAACCGATCGCGGATACGCGATGGGCGCACATGTGTTTTCTACGCATGCAACACTTTCATCGGGCTGCAGGCTTCTAGTGACACCGGGCATCGGCCTCGAGGGGGGATGGGGCGCGGAAGAAGGGGGTAATAACGAATTAATTGCAGATGAGAAGTAATATCCGCCTTTGAGTCATCAGTCTTTGAGGCATAATTTCATTCCGAAAGCTCTTAATCGAACGGGAGATCTGCTATAGGAAAGCGCTGCTTTTCCCATAGGATTATCAGATTTCCACCAGAGAACAGAAATCCTGGATTACTGAGCTACATGGGATTTGCATGTTTTTTTTTTTTCTAATTAGTCTTTGAATCAGAGTTTTAAGTCTTTATTTGGAAAGGGGTGGGAGAGTTACTGGCTTCTGAGAGAGCAGACATACCGTTTCTCTGACATTTTACACAGTTATTCCGGTTATCCTGCACTATGTAGATGACTTACTGCCTTAATTGGATCTTGGTGTCAAAGGTTGATTAGACTCCCTAATAGATTTTGGATCTGCAAGAGGATTGCAGTTTTAAGTGCGTGGTTAAAACAATCGTGTTTGCCGTCTCCCCTCGAACAGTTGAGAGGAAGACTGATGTTTCACGTTTGCATTATCTTATCTTTGGTTTATTAATGTATCATTATGAGGTTGTCAGGTTTGTTTCTGCTGTTTTGTTTTTTTTTTCCTCTCTGCTGTTTCATTTGCAGACCGAAAAGAAATGAATGTCAGAGAGGATTTATTTAGTCATTTAACAGCTGACACAAGCCATGTCCCTAACAAAACAGTGATGAAAGAGTAGAAGATTTCTGGGATACAGCAGCTCCAGTACCGTGAAGCCACTTCTGCAGGTCAGGGACATCATCTGCTGAAGGATGCGGTAGCCCAGGAGTCAGGGCTTGCCGGGACAAGGTTGATGGCTTGCATGGAGCTTCTTTACTTGGCAGAGGAGAGCAGGCAGGTGCCCCTGGGCACCGCTACGGACTGGAGGCTGCCCTCCCCTCCCTGTGAGCAGCAGCAGCAGCACAAGGGGGGCGAAGTGGACGCCAGAGCAGCCACTACAGTGGCAGCCGTGCACCATGAAAGGCATTGTAAGCCCCTGCAGAGGGGCCCTGTGGCTGAGCCCCCCTTGGCACCCCAGCTGTCTCCCCCAGGCACC
Organism: Neopsephotus bourkii; assembly: GCF_033783945.1. Taxonomy (NCBI): domain Eukaryota; kingdom Metazoa; phylum Chordata; class Aves; order Psittaciformes; family Psittacidae; genus Neopsephotus; species Neopsephotus bourkii. The sequence goes on along the minus strand of NW_026902105.1, from coordinate 5,483,230 downwards.
TCACCCTGGGAGCACCCGGCACCCTCCGGCACCTCCCAGCCCTGCCACCCGCCTGAGCACCTGACCAGGAATGAGGATGGAGGGAAGAAGAAAGCCTGCTGCTGTGCCCAGGAACTCGAGACGTCATTCACCTACGTGGATGAAAACGTAAACCTGGAGCATGCAAGTGCCCCCAGTCCTTCAGGCAGCCACTGCCAGGATGCCCCTCTGCAGCAGCATTCCTGCAGGGAGCTGCCACCCGAGTGGGCGCATGATTCTCCTTCCCTGGTCTCTGAGGAGGAGGACGCTGCCTCAGAGGTGGCAGCTGGAAAGTCTGTGGACTATGGGTTCATCAGTGCCATTTTGTTCCTGGTTAGTGGCATTTTGCTGGTGATCATTTCCTATGTGGTACCCAGAGACGTGACTGTGGATCCCAACACGGTGGCTGCCCGGGAGATGGAGAGGCTGGAGAACGAGAGTGCTAGGATCGGGGCTCACTTGGACCGCTGTGTTATTGCTGGGCTGTGTCTTTTAACCCTGGGGGGTGTGGTGCTGTCCAGCCTGCTGATGATGTCCATGTGGAAAGGGGAGATGTACCGGAGGAGCAGGTTTGCGTCCTCCAAGGAGTCTGCGAAGCTATATGGGTCTTTCAATTTCAGAATGAAGTCTGGTGCAAATGATAACATGCTCGAGCTGTCATTAGTTGAGGAAGATGTGCTTGCCATAGATAATTAGTGTGGTCATGATTTTTAAGCCAGCATTTCTACAGGAAAATATGTTTCATTAAAGAAAACAGATGCGGCTAAAGATAGCTGGTGATGCAGTTTATTTGTCTGACAAAAATGTTTTTTTTTTAAGCTCTATAATGAATGTTTGAAGCATATGAGCACTTGTAAAGGGAAAATGTGCCAGAGAAATTGCAACTGATAGAAAATAATGAAAACCACTGAATAAAAAGAGATTTGTGATAAGTAGGTTCCTCAGATACTCGTTTATCCTAATATGAAACATTCCATTGGTGTGTTGCCTATATAATTTTCTTATTACTCCAATATAGAACAAGAATGACCTTGACACTTTGGAAGCTGTTAATTATTTCAGCCTGCAGGACTGTGAATAGTGTACTTGGTAGACTGTTAAGAAGCAGGACCAATATTCAAACAGCAGGGCTAATATTTAATTGAGGAATGCTTTTTTATCCTTTAATTTTAAGCTGATCCCTTCTGTTGCGTGAGAGCTAAGGGAAAAAAGAGCACCACTTGGTCATGACTTACTACAAACCTCCCATATTTTCAAACAATAGTACAATTAGGGATGATTATTTAAAATATGAAATAAGAGGCAAAGGGCAGGGAACCATATGGCTCATGCTAGTGGTAGAAGACAAAAGGCTCTTTCAACTGAGGTCAGTGGCTCCATTTCAGTTCCGATTAAGAATGATTGATAGTCATTAACTTCTGATAGCTATAGTGACCCATATAAAAGAAGTTTAGTTCCTGGTGGACAGATGTCTTTGTATGAAAACTGCCATAACTTGAATTAACTGACCTCTTGTTTGGAGTCTCAAAAGGCCCACAGTGAAAAAGCACAGGGATGCTGAGACTGAACACGTCTCCTGCAGCATGGATGCCAGAAGAAATTTAAGCTCAGCTGCAGGGCTGTGCTTATATGGGGGCTGTCTGTATCTTACTAGTCCTTTTGAAACTTCGGGTTTGTATTGCCAGGCTGTCAGCCTTCTCATAACCAGCAAGGAAAGGTCAGGAAGGAACTTTCTGGGGCTCTGTCAATAAAAACCACTTCATTTGTAAAAAAAATAAATCAGTTGTTGGGAAATACAAAGGTTAAACATCAGGCAGTTTACTGGCTGATGTGGGACTCACTTAACATAGGGGTGATCGAGTGTATGTGTTGTTATTAATCGCAGTTCTGTGGCACAGTAGCCAAAAACCTGTACAACTGATGCTATTCACTTTGTTATCAATCAGTTTCTGTGGAACATTAAGGGTGTGTTCTTGCAGTGCTGAGAAAACCAGCGAAGATTGATGTATATACCGTTGTCAGTTCCTACTGAACAGTGGTTAATATATCTGTATGTCCTGTTAATATATATGTATGTGTCCCTGACAAATCCAAACATGAGTGAAGAGCTCTGTCTGTACAGTCCCTGACTGCAGAGTCTTAGTAGAAACCTGTGATTCACTGTCACAGCCTCATCAGTTGTGGGCTAAGTCTCAAATATCAGGAATATTGAGTATTGTTAACATGATACTGGGAATTATTTTTTTTTTCCACACTGTGACATACCTGAGAAGAGTTCTCTTGGGGAAGGAGATCTCCTTTGTGTCCCCCTTTTCACAGGAATATGTGGCAGCACAAGTTGTCAGCATAACAAGTGTCAGTTGGAAATGTGGGGTCCTCATGCAGAGACACTGAAGGCCGTTTTGCCTCCTCATTCCCTCTTCCCTGGGTGTTTGTGTCAGGAGGCTTGTGCAGCACCACAGTCAGGGACTCACTCAGTTCACTTCCTCCTGCTTGCCAGCCACGGGTGTTGGCACGGGTGCCTTTGACCAAGGGTCCAAGGATCAGTCCTGCTCCAGGCTTGTGCCTTTGGTCACTGTAAATAGCATGGTGTGGTACTCAGTCTTTAATGTTGGCCCTGCAAAAGAGATGCTGCTTCAGGTGTTAGCTGCTCTGACTGCCGCTTTAGTTCAGTGTTATTTGGTAATTAAATGAGCACTCTTATTAGGTGGTGCTGCTGCCTTGTAGATTATTTCACCAGTTTATGTCATGATGTGGAGTGTGTTTGCAGGCAGGAACTCAACAGTTGCCAGCACCTCCATTGTCATCTTCAGAGACCTTATGTCCCTGTGGATGTGTCATCAGGAATTCAGGATTGAATTTCTAGGGTAAATAAATGGAATAGCTTCCAGATGTAAGGAGAAGCCTTCAGCCTGTTGTGATAGGTGAGAGTGAGGAAGGAAGTAGCCTGAGAAGCAGGAGGAGGAAGGCTCCTCCTTAGCTGGCGTTTGCCGGCTGGTGGGTATGTGGACATTGCCTGTGGGGCCTGACACACTGCTCAAGAGGGGTAGTGAGGACAGCACTGCCTCTTGTCCTGCCCCAATGATGGCATGCAGCTGGATGTGGCCTCCAGAGGCCCAAGGAAAGCCTTGCCAAGTGAGAGGGCAAATGGTACTGAGCTGGGGGCAGCAAGATGATGTGGGACAGGGTACCGGTGCTGTGGGGGATGAAAACCCTTTCACCAGCCTGGGTCCCTAATGGGAATCGCTGTTCTCACCTTTCTGACAGAAGCTCTAAATTAAGGCTGGTGGTTTTAAGAGCCATTATTTTTATTTTTTAATGATACACGTGCATAAAATTGGAGTGCATTCTATTATTTCAGAAAGATGACAGCTAACACTGTAAGGATCACAGGTTTCTTGTAGGAACTGTGGCATGCCTTAATGCTGATTATTAGCACTAGAAAAGGGAACGCTCCCCTGACTGTCAGTATACTATTATCAAGTGGGAAGTCTTCTGACACTTTGTAAAATGCCTGTCACAGATCATGAGCCTGCAATACTTAAATGAACCCTCAAGTTTTCCCCAAGCATTCTGAGGTGATGTAAGTCAACCTAATAATCTAAATAGACACTGCAGGAGTGTGTGAGGAGTAAGAAAATTTCAGTAACGGGACTAACAGTTTATTTTGGTGTTTGTGTGTGCTGTGGAAGGGGTGAAGGAAGGCAAAGTGCAGGAGTTTAGCAGATAAAACTCTCAGGATATTTCTCTGATCACCCAGCAAGATAGCTGTACACATTACAGGACTGTGTGGGTTGGTGGTGCGATATAAAACCTCTGGACTCTCAGGTTCTCGTGCTGTGTGATGCGACAGAGACCAGAACACTTGCTGTCTGGTGGCTGATGGTAGAAAATGAATGTATTTACCCGGTGGACGAGCCTTCGCATCGTTCACCTCACACAAGGTGGTACCAAAGCCTGAGGCCAAGGGAGATGAATTGCCCTCTCATACACCATAGCAATTTGATTTCCCCTGCTCAAAATTTAAATGCTTTAAAACAAGCGTGATTAAAATCGGGTTGGGTGGTTTTCCTTGCTTGGGTTAAAGTTGTCACGTGGATCACTGGAGAGCTTTCTTCTGTGGGGATCTAACTCTTAGGGCATACCAGGTGGGTTTTAGGTGAGCCCTGGAGTACCCCAGAACATACCGGGATTTGTGCCCTCAGTCAGTTTATTTCTGTCAGTGAAGCATGACAGTTACCCATGTTCTACCTCATGACATATCTGTGTGCCAGGGCCTGCCTGCCGAAGGGGACCCAAGGGTCTGCATTAGGGCTGGAGATGCCATGTGCTATGGTGATGCTCCCCTGTGGCAAGGTGCCGGTAGCCTGCGGCTGGCTCCCTGCTGCTCAGACAGCTCCCAGTGACCCGTTTGCTCAGTTTCTGTCCCTTTAGGTGTCTGAGGCTGAAGCTGCCATTTGGGAACTGCCTGGCACCAGCTGGGGACTTGCACCCAAAAGGAGTGACTCCACACAGTCCCAGCCTCACCAGGCTCCCTGGCCAGCCAGTCTTGCCTTCTTGCTGCCAGCCCCACACTGGCCCCGCAGCAGGAATGCCTGAGACTCTCTCCTAGGAAGCCACGCTGGGTTGTTGCTGGGTTTTATATGTTTACAGTTTTTTAATCTTTGTAATTCTTTTAAAAATCTGTCTGTAATGAATATAAAGTTTACTGACTGGGAAAGTGACTGGTTTAATGTTGTAAAACTCCTTTTTGACCCACAACAGGGCGAAACGACACGGTCCATCGTGAGCTTTTCAATAGTGCGTTTTATGCCTTATTATGATAGCAACAGCGTTCTGTACAGATTGACAAATAAAAGTCTGTAAAGCTGAGTGTTGCTGCCATGCTCCTCTTTGCTCCTTGCTGAACATCCAGTTGCAGTGGTTGGCTCTTCATCCCCATGCCGCTGGGTGCCTTGTCCTCAGCTGCTGGGAGCTGTGGCATGGCAGGGCCCGATCCGGCTGCTCCAGCACACTGTGCTTGTCCCCAGCTCACCCAGTGGCTGTGTCCCTGACAGCTGGTCCATCCAGTCAGAAAGCACCAGACAACGCAGGCTTCCAAACTGCTGCGCCAGTGTCCCACCTAACTCCGGGTAACAAAAAAGCAAAGAGGAAAGAAGGAAGGTGGGCCCAGCCAGGGCTGTGTGAGCAGGAAGCTGGGGAGGTGCTGTGGTGGGAGGTGGGTGTCGAGCCCCTGTCCACCATAACCCTGTGCATAACTTGCCACATCCTCACCCCACGGCTTGGCCATGGACAGGGTGGGACAGCAGATGGTATCAGGCCCAGCACCGGCCGTGGTTACAATGGTGGGTGTGAGGTCCCCAGAATGCACTGGTGGTGGTGGGTGATGTGGGCAGAGGCAGGAGCAGTGCTCCCAGGCGGCTGCAAGCTGGGCATGACCACCTCGGTGATGGCTTCACCTCTGCTTCTAGAAGGGACACCAGCCACCTTTTACAGTCTCTACTGCCTCCCAAATGCAACAGTAAGGTATGCCATGAGGTTATGCCTGGTAGCATCACCTTGCTGTCACTGTCACAAGAATCAAAGCATGTTGTGAATGACACAGAGGGTGGGGATCCAGGGTGGAGCAGGGGCTGATTGCTCCTACTGCCTGTTTCCGTGGTACCAAGTATAGCAGGGCCCTGATTTGCAATTTAGGTTTCAGACTGTTACTGCTGAGGTGGCCAAATCAGCTGCAGTAACACTGCACTGGTGCCAGATGTAGCCTGTGGTATGCGACCAATAGTAAGAGGTTAAGAGAGTAAGTGTATTTATAGATATGACAATCCATCAGATTACAGACCTGGGAGGCTTTCTAACTGAAAGCAAACATTAAATTAATTGTTGCTCTATTTTACAGGATTCTTCTTAATCGTACCTTTTTAAATTTTGAAGGATTCATCGTCATGTGCTATATTCACAGGGACTATTTTCCCCATGCTAATAAGTCCTGTCAAGGTCAAGTGTCCTGCAGATTGCAGGGAGGTGAGATCTCTCTGATTTTCTTATCTGTTTAAAATAAATTATGGCTGTTACAAATTTACATAAAGCCAGGCAAGAACTTCTTTTTTGAAATTAACTTGGTTAATATTTTTTTGTGTAAATGTAAATTCAGTGCCCACTGTAGAAACTCAGTCAAATAATGCATGTTTGTATTGAATTTTCATTGCAAATCCACACTTCATATGCTTCTGCAGAGTTGCTGGATTAAAGATTTGGAAAGAGTTTTCTGCTTATTTAAGTGCAGACTTGTCCACCTTTGCGTTACCATTAGGTGAGTTTACACTTCACAGTCATTTGATCGTTGTTGTGAGTAAGGGCATTGCAGTCTGACAAACACATGCGTTTTTTATTCACCTGCACCCAGTGTATAACCTGCAGATCAGCACTGAAAAGTGCTTCCATCTGCATTGAGAAGTGAGATACCATGTGGCATGGTACGTAATGTATTCAAGAAGGACAAAGATATCAAAGCTGTGCACAGAGCGTATAGGTTCCCCATTTACAGATGAAGTGAGTCACCTCCTTTGCCCAGAGAGCCAGCTGGAGAGCTGAGGACAGAAACCAAGGCCTCTTAAGTCATAGTCCAGCACTGCAGAAAGAGCTTGATTGTTGCAGAACCCCTAGAATAAATTAATCCAAAAGGGATGGCAAATATTTTTTTTCTAATTAATGCAACTAGATTTTAATTTCAAATGCAAAATAATTTAAAAAAATCCTAGGAAAGTAAGCCCAAATTAAATTTTGCTGATATTTGATGTAATTTGGGGAAGATTTTGCATATTTAAGGGATTTGCATTACAGTAAGCTTTTTTTTTAAGGTTTCAAAAAATCAATAGGCTTCTGTTGAAATAATAGAAGATATCTTTATATCAGCAAAAAAGGCTTCTCTTTTCCAATAATAGTTTCTGCTTTGACAGATGTGTATGCAGGGAAATTTAGCTATGGTTGAATAAAACATTTCCAGTAGCAAAATTGATTAAGTCTGTTTTGTAGGGGCAAAAAAAATCAATTCTTCCCATTAGAAGTATCTAAAAGATGTTGATCAGCTAGAAATGTAAATAAAGTCCTTTAATCACTGTTCTCCAGCTGCAGTGTATCCATATGTAAGAGATTGTCTTTTGTTTCTTTATAGCTTAAAATAAATTTGGTTCAACTCTAACATGAAGCAGCTTTTGACAAACTAGCCGGAGTAACTGTGCTTGAATGTAAATGATATCAAGTAGCTAGGCTGACATTCTGGTGTTGCTTTTCTCAAGGATTAGCTGTTCACAAAATGAATGTATACTTGATAACAATATATTGAACCTGGGAACAAAGATACAGTCACTGCAAGGCAGAGTAGTGTAAAGTATGTGCCTATTTTCAGTTTCTGTGTATTATCTTCTGATTTCATGCAATAAAGACAGCACTTTTATGATCTCTTGATTAGTAACTGTTAAGGGCTATTACAGGTCATAGAAGGCTCTTAACAGAAAGATGAAAAGTCTCTAGCTCTGTAAGTCTCTAAGCTTCTGTTTACTAAGAGCTGAGAGAGTATGCTGGGGCATGCTTGCCCTACGCTTTGTTTGAGATAACAGCAGTATCTGCTGCAGGCAACTATCTGAGACAGTTTTGTGATGATGAGCCTTTGATTTGATCAAGCCTGATGCCATGTTCTCAAAACTTTATGCTTTCCCTATAGTGTGGATAACAAGTAGTTGTTTTGCTGCTGTGGCTTCCTGAAGAAGGAGCTATGGATCAATAATGAACCATCTTACCTTTGTTTTTTGTCTCCTTTCAGGAATGGTAACCATGGCTGGAAGAGCTCCTGAGAGGTCCTTTTCCAGTCTTCTGGAACTTCATTCACCCTCATCATACCTCAAATATAATTGCTCATGGCTGTGAAATTACTTCACTCGGTTCCCTGAGCACTCTGGGGTGAATTTTATGAGGCCTACCTGATTTGAAGATATGTAATGTATCCGTGTACGCTCTTTTTCTGCTCTTTACGCAGCCTAAGTTCTTTATAAGTTTTAAGGTCTGTGGGTTGTCTCAGTTGGTTTAGATTTTTTTTTCAGTGAGTTAAAGAAAAAATAGTAGGCTGAAGCACTTCAGCCTTCTCAGTGTCATTTTCAGTTGTGCTTCTCTGTCCCTCCCACAAAGCAAAAAACACATTCTTTGTCTTTTTTTTCTTTCTAGTATGAATATAGAGTAGTTCCTCAGGACCTTTTTTCTTTTCTAGCAGGATCTCATTTGCTTTCCTTGCCTGTTTCCCCCAACAAAAAAAAACACAACCCAAACCCCAAAGCCAAATATTATTGTATATATGTCCTAACTTCCCCAGTGGGGAAATCTCCTGAATTTTAGGCCAATCTCATGATTAGCCAGACCCATGTTCACAATGCTTATTTTTCTTTCACTTTTTCACATTGCACATATGCTTATTTTGTTTCCTTAATTTTGGGTATTTGCTAAATTTCCTGAATATCTTTTTCCTTTAAATATCTGATTTGTGGGAGCACGCCAGCTAGTGCTTTGAATTTATTCTTTCCTTGGGACCCCTTCTCTAGAGGCAGAAATAATCTGCTGTACCATCTCTGTACTGTATTGATTTTTTTCTTGGTACAGCTTGAGTTTGGTCAACAGCCTGGTGACTGGGTTCCCCACTCCAGCCCACCTCTATTCATTCCTCCCTCTGCCTTCCTGTGATGCAGGCTGCAGTGGTCTAAGACGGAGATTTGTGGCAATCCTGCTCTTTCAGCCAAATCATGTTACTAAGGGAAATACTACAGGGTTATCTATGCTATCAAATGACAATGCACAGCTATTGAGGTAGGAAATACCTCCACTTAAACTTCACAGGATATTGAAACCAGCCTTAGCAAAGAGGCAAGTTAGAGGCAAAAAAAAATCAATATTGGACAGTGCTGAAGTGCCTCTGTTCAGCTGCTGTTTTAAGTGGTGTACAGACCTTTAAAATCATGTTGCCAACAAATGGAGGGACTGCAGCTTTTAAAAAGTCAGAGAATTATTAATAGCGTGTTTGACCTCCAGCTCTGCGCAGTCTACAAAAAGAGCATCATTTGTCATATGCTGCTGCCTTATGCCTAATTCTGCAGCCCCTGTTGGGAAGCAGTTGTGCATAAGAAAAGTGCATTGCAGAGAGTGAGGGTCAAAACTTTTGATTCCTGATGTACTGTGGGGGGGAAGGAGAGAGGCAACAGCTCATGGCCAACCCCTGAACAAAAAGGGGGGGGGGGGGGTGCAGAAACGACTCACCTCATACATCGTTCACTCACTAATGGTATTTCTTGCCTGGTGTGTGAGAGAAGAGCACTGGCTGTGCTGAGGTTACGCTTTCAGCTCTTCAGCAGGGATATGCAAGTAGAGAGAGAAGGAAATGTCAGATGTCTTCCTGAGAAAATGAATGCTGCAGCCACCATGCTGGTGTCTGAGGAGTGATCTGGGGCCCAGCACCTATGACTGGGCTTCTCAGCAGGCTGGTCTGTCACACAGCCTTTGCAGCATGAAGAAGCAGCCTGAACCTTTATTAATTTTAACCACTGCCTGAGTAACCTAAAGTGACAATCCATCTTACTGGTGTTATTAAGTCAGTTTTGGATGATGCCTTATCATCTGCAGAAAATAAAGAGGAGATGTAATGCAGATGGCAAGTTTCTAGGTAAAATTAGTCTGTCTGAAAAGGGGAGAAAAAATGCCACATACTGGGCTGAACAAATCCTTGCATTGATTTTTTTGAGCCAGAGTCCTAGGAGCACCACAAATGCATCTCTTAGTGCTTGTGTTCAAAGAGCTGTCAGTCTTTATCCAGACAACTTCCATTTATGTTCACGTCTGGGGTGGTTTAGGGTCATGCATTATTTCTGCTTGTGCTGTTATTGCTTTAGACTTCGATGCCAGCTCCACAGTCCTTCATAAGCATCATGTATGCACACACGCACACATACAGAACGTGTTGAACACCACTGCCTTGGCGGCAGCAGGCAATGTCTGGATAACACAGGGTACCACTGCAGCTCCAGGAATGCACATGTGAGCCTGCGTGATGGAATATGTTTCTGTTCTCATAAAGAGTTTTAAATATCCTTTTAAGTATCCACTACATCTCACTTATACATCATCTTCTGTCCTTGTCTGTCAATGGACATGGCTGTGGTGTGCGCTCTGTGGACAAGAACTAGTTCCCCAATTTTGGCTGTCCTACCTATTAGTTCCGGATCCAGTGCTTAGGAATAAAAATGCAATTATTTTATATGCCACCTCCAATTCAGATGGGATTTAAGACTACCTTTCAGCTGGGTGGCAGAGGTAGCCTGAGAGAAAATTTGAGGCCCATATTAAGTTAGTGCTCCTGCACAGAGCAAGATGAAAGAAAAGGAGTTGTGACTCGGAGAGAGAAACAGCTCCTGGAGATGCTCTGCAGCACAGCAGTAATAGCTCAAGGCTGTGGCTCAGAATCACAGTCTTTACAGTAAACAGAAAAGGTTTTGGTGGCTTTTGGTTTTGCATGGGTGAAGGCTAGAATCCAGGCCATTGAGACTGACATAGAAAGTTTGTACAGTATGTAAGAATCTTTCACTGAAAATACCCCACATCCCAATTTGAAGGTCTGGGATGCATAACAAAAAGCTTGCATAAATAAGTGTAGTCATTTATTTACATGAAGGATGAACCAATGTCTTGCAAGTAAAGAGGTCTGTATCCAAACATCACAGGATGTGAATCTGTCACAACTCCGGGGGAGAGAGCATCTGTCTTTACCTTGAGCTGAAGCCTCTCTCCTGGGATCCCCAACCTAATTGCTATGTTCATCCAAGATGTTTACTGTTGTTTGTATGGAACAATGTTTGGATTAGTTCCTGTTTTAATGAAGGTATTTTAAGCACTCACAGTTGCCTGTGCATCTTACTATTTTATATTGAACAGAAGTGTTAAAAATATTTGTCATTCTTCTTTTGTCAGAGAATGTATATGAAACTAAAAAGAAAATGGGAATGGGGTGAAGGTATTGTCAGCAAGCAGGTGGGAATATTGATTTAACAATATAAATAGCTACAGTCAATAATTATGGGAAAATAGATTTCACATTTCATACTGAATTTACTTTTGTCAGAGTGATTGATGCTGTTATAATACAGTCAAGAATGTAAATCCAGAAAAAAAAGAAAACCGAAGGCAGACCCTTACACTGCAAGACAAAAGCAATGACTTACGGATGTTCTGGTAGTGGTCAACTGGTGTGGAGACACCATGTATCTACTAAAATCTCAGATCAGTCATTCTTTATGCTACCAATTTATCCTTAATAATAATGAGTTCTGAGTTTGAAAGCAAAATATGTCTTCTAGTTATGTTTAATGTGTTTGAAAGTCCCGATCTCTTTCTGTTTCAGTAGAGTGGACAGACAGTTCCCAGGCTACACTGTATAAGACCAGTTATGTTTCTAGCAACAGTAATGCCAAAGACTTCCTTGAATTTAATTTCTGTGGACAGACCTTAAATTCTCTCTCACATCATTTTGTCATCTTTCAGAATATAAGTTGATTTTGCAGTTAATTTGAGGACGCTCTACATTCTCCAGGTTTCCCTAAAGGCACAAATCACCCTAGGGCCTTAGGCAGTGGCTTCATGAACTGCTGAACAAACCCAGCATTTTTCAGATGTACCAAAGGGGGATCTTATTTCTGCTCTATTTTTTTCCACCCTTCTTCACTTTCCCCCCACTTCTCCCAGCCTTGTAGTCCCCCACTGCCTTGTGTACCAGCCCTTTATAAGCCAGTGCCAAGCCTAGCAGAATATTTACTAATTATTAGGATAATTTTTCTCTCATTTCCATTTTCCTGTGTCCCACTTCCTTTACTTTACAATATTTTTCCCTTCTCTCAGCATGTTTCAGAACTAGTTATAGGCTCATGAGCACCTTGGGAAGAAACTAAGATGCTCCTTGGAATTTGCTCCTTGGGTCTTACCTGTGGCTGGGGACAGACAGACCCTTGCCTGAGCTATGTGAGCTTTTGAGCTAGCTGGACACACTCTGGCCATAAGAAGTGCAGAGCTGCCGTAGCATGGCACAGTGCCCGAGCACACAAGGTGCCTCTCAGCATATTAGCACAGCGACATTGATTGTGGTGTGGGAGTGCCTCATGCAGGTTTCATCATGGTTTCAGCAGAGGCAGCTTGAGCTGAATGCAGCTGCCTCTGTAGTCTGACATCTTTAACCACCGTGGGGATTGTCCTCACTGCTGTGCCAGCTCTGCATGTATCCTTATCCCTCTCCTTCAGCATCTCCTTCCCGTTAATTGTGTATCTCTTGTATTACTCACAGTCACTTGGCTGTCATGAGCTGCATGCAAATGCTGGGCTTATTGTTTGAGATAATGCATTTCTGCTATCTTGATGAAATACGTGTATTCCATTTGGTTTATTAGCTAATAAACTAATCTCTAGAAAACCTTCAGAATGTCTTCTGTTGTTCTGCAATGAAGCTAATTTATCTCTTTGGTACTGGCAGAAGGGAAACAGTCTATATGCCCTGAAGAAAAAGTTTGGGTTTCATATGTTTTTGTCCAAACTGTTTCAAAATAATAATTTAAAGGACAGATTCACATACTCAGGAACCTTTGGCTGACTGATCTGCAGCAAAAGAAACATACAGGGAGTACCGGCATTGCCTGTTCTCATCTCTCAAGCTGGCAGATAAATAATTTGCCAAAACAGTGATTGCTTAGAAGTTAAGAAATATTTTTCTTGCTTGGAAGCATGTCCTGATGACTATTCATTTCCTTTGAATTGATCACAGGATGGCACTCAGTGTGTCAGTCTGCTTTCAGGGTTTAATAAAACTACTGGTAGAGAAGGCGGCATTTCACAGAAGCACGGTGGAGGCTGGTGGACACCTCTGAAGCTCATCTGGTCCTGCCCCTGCTCAAGCTGGATCAGAGAGCAGATTGTCCATGGCTTGTCTAGTTGAGTTCTGAATATTCATAGATGGAGACTCCACAGCCTCTCTAGGCCACATGTTCCAGTTCCACCTGCACAGTGAAAAGGTCTTTCTGATCATTAAACAGAATTTCCTGTGTTTCAGTTTGTGCCCTGTCAGTGGGCAAAACTGAGAAGGCTCTGTCTTCATACTCTGTATGCCCCCCATCACGTATTTATACACGCAGGTAGGATCTACCTGAGCTTTCTCTCCTTCAGGCTAGCAGGTGATTATGCTAAAGCCAGAACATCACACTTTAAAGCCATCATGCATCCAGGAGAACAGACCTTCCAGCAATTGTAACTTGCAGCAGCTGCTAGAGATCACTGCTCCCAGGCAGATGAAAAGGGAAACACTGATTCAAGACAGATGGTTTTTAAAGAAAAAAGGTATTTTTCCTCAACACAAGGAAGCACTACCAAGTGTTCCAGAAGGTGTGTCAGGTTTTTACCTCCCTCCAGGAAACCCAAAACATTTTGCTTAGCTTATGTTGGTTTGAAATTCAAATACATGAAATGCTGAAGCCTTTTGGACAAGCATGTTAAAATGAAATGTTATCATCCTCTGAATTCCCCCTCATCTCTAGTTCATCTAAAACTAGTAATGAACTGCAGGCTTTGGTGATTTTACTTCTCATCACAATACTATTAATCATCCCCACCTCACCTATCTGGTGCATTTTGATCTCCTCATTTTCTGTGTGAGTTTGATTCATGAACACCAGAAATAAAATGCAGACACTGGGCATTTTAACATCTTTTCTTCAGCTCAAGAAAGCACCTTATAAACTAACAGAGTCAGATATCTGAGGCATATATCAGTCCATGCTTCCCATCAGCAAAGGCATTTCATTATTTTGCCACTTGCTTAGCTCATAAATGATGTCATGCACTTTCTTATTTACTTTTTATAGTGCAGAAGGTGACTGCATGATAAAATCTCTCTCTCCTCTGAAGTTTTAAGTGTCATGGCTTTCTTTCTTTTTTTTTTTTTTTGTCCCAGAGGAGATGCTCATACTCTTTTGGATTAATACCACTTCTCGTGACTTAAGATAAAGAAAAAAAACAACCCAAAAAGCAGTAAATAACAAAAAACTATATCCTCCAGCTGGATTGTTAAAAATGCAGACAGCTTGTAATTAACTACAGCGTGTGAAGAGGTTTCTTCTCTGGCCCTGAATCAATGGGAGCTTTGCCAATGGCTGTGGCCCATATCCTGCAGAATTCTCCTAAAGGAAGAAGGATTTCTTCCATAGCTTTGAAAGCAGATCTAGCACTAATGAAATCTGAGGTTACAATTGCCATTGATCTTACTGATATGGAGACCCAACTTGTGCTTGCTTAGTACGACAGCATCTCCACTGCAGTGTGATTCTGTGAGTGCCTTCTGTTTCCTGCCCTTCTGGCAAAGCCCCAAGGGATGCACTGCACTGAGTAGTCCCCTGAACACCAGGATGAAGCAAGTGCTGCTTCCAGCAGATTTATGTCTCATTGTTAATTGAAGCTTTTCAAAAGATGTGGCTGCTGTTTCTGCTGCTTTGTATTGTCTGGTGTCTAATAAGGTGTGAGCTGTTGCTACAGTTTTCTTTCAGCTGAAGCATTTAAAAGGTCCCTGTCTCCTAGTCAATTGCTAATGTTCATTGAATGTAACAATATATATGACATTTTTTCCCCCATCAAATTACAGTGGGATTGGTTAATGAGATCTAAATTTACAGAATGGTTGCCAACAGACATGTACATGTGAACATATATACACAGGGTAAGTGCAGGAGCCTTATTTTGCTGAGAGGAAATGGCCTGATGAAAAGACACTTATCACTGTGATAAACCAGCCTGGGATTGGTTTTATGGTTTTGTGATTTGGTTATGTTCCCAATTCTAACAATTCCAGGGTTTAATAACATTTCAGTAACAGTTCTTGGTTGCTGAATGTGATTGTAATATATAAGAACTTGATGGGGTTTTTTTATGTGTATGCTTTCAGCATTTCCCATTCTGATAGGATATTTGATGTGTTAATAAATCTTGCATAGAGGTGGAGCTATATTTTCCTATAGTAATTACCCATTAAAATTATATCAGTGCAGGCAGGAAGAAAATACAGATTAAACAAGGTCTAAAACAAAAGTACTTGGAAGATCAAGTTTCTCACATTAGACCCTCTTGGGAAATTTATAGGCACATTAATTACTGCCTTTCTCCTGTAAATTCTTCTATGCTTTAATGGTATATACCCATGTACAGACAGACAATCTCTGTGTACTGATGTAGGAAAGCAGGACACGCTGTTGTCTGCAATTCAACATAAAATGATACATTGATCTTTGACAACCACAGCACAAAAGGGGGGTTATGATCTGGCATTTTCAAGCAGCACCAGTAAATCAAAACCTTATGAACAGCATCATATCAGTTCAAGCCCTTTGTCATGAGAGTGAAGATGTTTGCTCTGTGTTATTTAACCACAGTAACACAAAAAAAGTACAGTATGTTCTCACTACAGTCTATCAATACTTACTAGGGACCAGAATTCGATAAAGAAGATTCCTGGTTTTAGCAGATGGATTTATAGCCTGACTGGTAATTCAAAGAAGTTGGAATAATGTACCACATGAATACTTGATGAAGGATTTTGCATCCCTGGAAGTTTTAAAATCAAGATGGAGTTTTTCCTAAAGTAATAGTAACAGTAACTATAATAATTATTATAATTACAATCAGTGCTCTGTGTTCTGTGTAATACAGGAGATCAAAGAGTTAGTACAGTCTCTTGTGACCTTAGATGCAGTACTTGATGGTAACTACTTTTCTTTGAAGCCTTAGCATGCTTTACTGGCCTGAATTACAGCTACTGGGTCATCTCAGGCAGGCCACGTACCATAAACACTTTGCTTCAGTTCTCTGCACATAATGTTTCCCTCACCTTGTATCCTCCTGCCTCACAGTGTACAGCTCTGGAAGGAGCAGCCTGAACATCTCTTTTCTGTTCCTGTGTGCCAGCCAAAGAAGACAGTGGGCACCAGGAGTAGAGCAAGGCCTTCCCTCTGCAGGGAGAAGCACAATGCGCATTCCCTTGTTTACCAGGGGAAAAGGGGAGGAGAGGATATTACCCAGGGATCTGCCTCTGGATACCAGTGTCCCCAGGTTAACTTGGAGCCAGGATTCCGATGTATCACGCTTACCTGGGCCTGTGGCTAGTGAGGCAAATTAGCCCTACATGAATAAAATATCTGTCAGGCAAAGCAGAGTCCATATGAAGCGCCTGCATGTGTGAGTGCCAGGAAAGGCAATCTGCTGGTACTGAGCATGCACCCAGCGGCCTCACAAAAGGCCAATTCTCTGTGTGAGCAGAGCAGGAGGGTGCCACGTCCCACAAAACAAATTGCTGCTGTTCAAACCTCTTGAGAACAGGCGGAAGGAGAGACTGCTATTGAGCGCTCTGACTATCATGCACTCTCTCAGGATAAATGCCTCTTATAGAAAAGGCTGCTTTAGTATTTCTGGAATGCGGCAACATAGTACATCAGGTTAGCAGGAACAGGTAAATGAATCTTATTTACTTACATCAGAAAGACTGTTCTGTTAAACTTTGTTTTTCTTCCAGCAGGTCATCAGATTTTTACAAGGTCAAGTGGCATTTGACTTCAGCCATTCAATCTGTTAGGAATAGACAGGAGGGAATTAGCCTAATGTCAGCTCAGGAAAAGTGCTTTTAATACAGACATCTTTTTTTTTCTACAGAAAGGAGACTTTTGTACTGCCTCTGCTTCAGTTTCATATTAGTTATTTCTTAACTTTTTTTGAATTGCAGAGCTTGAACTGGCAGGTGTCGTTTTATTAAGCATGGCTATTTATATAACATGACTTACTTATTGCTTCTTAGTTAACATCAGTGATTAGCATTTTCTGCACCTCTTGAAGCAATGCAATAGAAATGAGAGCCAAAGGCAGCAGAGAACCTCTTCCAACCTCCTTCGTTCTTTTGCACAAGCATTTGCTTGCAAATACCAAACACAAACTGGGTGTTTTTCTCCCTTTGCCTAGTGAAATGCAGGAAGGATAACAGAAGCTCCTTGGATTCATCTCTTGATAAACAGATGATCAAGTTTCAAACACAGAGTTTAAACCTGTGCTAGATTCTTCCAAGCAAGCACAGAGAGGCAGAGGCTTCTGCTGAGCCTCTCAGAGCATTATCTATGATAGTTGCCCTTCTGTAACCCCTTTCTCCCATGCTGCAAGTGTATCTACACCAGACCCAGACCTAGCATGACACCCACTGCACAGCCCACCTTACCCGCTTCCAAAGAACACTGATTTATCTGCACAGGATCGCAAACAGACGTTAAAAGTGGCCTTTGAGATGCCTTTCTCTTAGCAGTAGGCTGGTTCCTACCTTCATGCATGAGTACATCTTATGAATTTCCTTGGAGAAATGAAAAGCTGAAAGGTACTTCTTAAAGCTGCCTGAGAGACAAATTAGGAGTTGGGGACGGAAATCAGTGCAAAAGAATCCTCAGTAGACTGCTAGAGAGTCACAAGATGCAGATGTATCTTAGATGAGGAACAGTCCTGCAAGGCAATTACCAGGAGCCTCAGCACTTAAGCCACATATTAGATAAGAGACTTAAGGGAACTATTTTTCACAGACAGGAGAGAGAAACATAATCGAATTCATCTTTTCTGCTCATGTGGATCTAATGTTATACAACATCTGTATGTCCAGGGAATTGCTTTTGCTTATTCAGGATACCAAACTGGCCAATTATATGACAAAGCCCTTATAAACCCTGTTATACTGTTTGTAAGATGCAAGTAGACAAAGAGCCACAGAGAGCTCTGAGATAAACACTCCCAAAAAAAAAAAAACAGCAAGCACAGAATCTTACTAAAGAAAATACCTGTGTAATGGAAGGATGTAAGTAGGGAGGTAGGTGTTAAAGAATCTCTTACTAAATTGTTTATTCTATGCCTAACTCACACTGGGTTGCTGGGGTTTTTTTAATATCCCACATTAATTATAATCCAGTCCCAGCACAATCACTCTAACAGAACTGACTAAAGAACCATAACAATAAAGTGTTAATAGACATGCAAAATTAAAACTCATAGCTAGATTCATTACTTTTGCCTTTATATAAGGCAAAGAAGAAGACAGGTACATAATGAACTGTAGTCTTGCACTTTGAACATTGAGAATGAAGTAAAATACTGGTTTTGAAGTGTGACAAAAGGAAATCACTGAATTGATTCTGGAGGAAAAAAAAAAAAGAAAAGAAGAAAAAAGTCTAAAGTAACTTATAAAAGAGAATACCCCATGCAAACAGTATAATTTTCCCAACTTTTCAGTTTTCCTTATGGCTTACATTAATTCACAGAATGCAGTTTATAATTTATGCCATGCACATATGTGTTCGCACATTTCTGAAGGCTGTTCTTCAGTTTCTACAATTCACTTTTTGCTCTAATAATAAAGCAAACATCTTAGATAGTCCACTACACCCACTCAGAAAAATACTATTGCTGGTGTCATGTCCAGTCCATTTTCAGTGATGTTCTCAGTTGCCTCACAAATCTCCTGTTAGAGAGGGTTTCCTTTTTTTTTTCCTGTCATCTAAGCCTTATCTTCATCTTACTGTTGTTAGTCTTGTCTCAAAAAATAATTCAGAATAATTACTTTCATCAACTATTTTCATCAGCACATGTAGGCAGTATCTTGCGTATGCACAGTAATCACACAAGAATTTATGGTTGTTAGCTTGATGTTTTATTGTGGATGTATTCTCTTCTGAGCAACATTTCATTTCAGGAACCCGAAGTCTTTCTTCTGTCCCGCCATCAGTGCTATTGTGATAGAAAACAGCTTAATGTTCAAAGCCAGCCTTCATCATAATTCATGATTACTGTGGTCAGTATTTGCAATGCTTTAGAATGCCTTATGCTGAAGTCAGTTCCCAATTTCTTCTACCTTGAGAAGCCAATGAAGAACATTTCAGAGCCCAAGCCTTGTCTGTGTTGCTTCCTTCATCATCCAGTTTAATGCAATCTCTTTCCTCCTCACCTTTTCCTGTAATCGATAGATCAGGTAACCTCTTGAAGTTATTTTGGCCAAGATCTTCCTGAAAGAAGGGCTGATTTCAAAGTTAGATTGAGGTGCTCAGGATCATGTCCAGCTGAGTTTTGAAGACGGGACATTTGCTATCCTCTCTGGCCAGCTGTTTCCAGTGTTTAACCACTGAACCACATATGAAGAGTGCTTTTCCTTTCATATATAAGACAATTTCCCATGTTGCAAGTTGCAATAGCTACCCCTGTGCCTTTGTCTGCCTCCTATCTAACCACCCTCCTATGTAGCTGCAAACAACCATTAGATCCCCTTCTTTTCTGCAGACTAGCTCCCTAGGCCTAGGAGCTAAAGCATTTACAGGAAGCAGCTGCAAGATGTATGGCTCACAACTCCTCTTCTGAGCTTGCAGGACCTGTTGCATCTCACAGGGAAAGGAGTGTCTGAAAAGTGATCAGCAACAGCTTGCACTCTCTAAGGGGCATCATCTCCCCTCTCAACTGAGAGGCTTAACTTCTACTTTGGAACAGAAAAATGCAGTCTTAATAATAGATCACTTCTAAATAGCTTTGGATGTTGAATGTTGGAGTCTAGTGGTTCAGTGGTGGAACCCAAATCATAGCAAAAACATTAATATGGCTTTCAGCACAGCCATGTCATCCCATTGTTTAAACCCTCCAAAACACAGAAGCAGCAACCTTACCTCAATAAGAACACCTTACTGTAGTACTACAGAAGGCCCTATCCTAAACCACCACCTCTAACCTTTCAATTTTTGAATATTTAATACTGCCTGAAGCTTGTGAGCTTAGGAGCTCTCACTCCTTCCTACTGTGCACATTAGTTCAAGACCCTCACAATTTCCAGGTGGCCCCGTTACTGCTATTGTACATTTTTGACATTTTCTTTCATATTATTGTCTATCAAACATGTCTGTTTCTCCACCAAGATTTAATAATGGGGTTTTAATGTTTTACTTGGCATTGTATTTGTAAAATTGATTACAATTGTAATTATTCTTCTGTGAAAATTTTAATTAAAATTAAAAAAACCCCACACAGAATATAGCCACCCCTTCTTTATATTCTGTCCTCATTCCTATTTCAGTCAGCCAGTAATCATTTCCTACATGTCCACCAATAAGAAGTATTTACCTAAAAGAGAATCTGTTGCACATTAAGAATGAAGAAGATAAAAGTGCTCATATACCTCACTGAGGGGTGTTACACTAAAGACAGGGTCTGAAATACAAGCAGAGACATCAAACATGTAACAGAATTGCTTTCTGGATATATAAATACCATGTATTCCATAGACATTGCTCCCTCTAATGGGAAGTTAGTGTTAAAGATGCAGGTAGAGCCTGCCCAATGTAATCCATAAACATTTGTGGATATGGTTCACACCACTTTCTGGAGGATCTCTGGTCACGCTTGGAAAAGAAGTAACCAGAAGTTACACAGGAAATGAGAAGATGAATGCCATACCAGGGGAAAGAGCTTAGACAGACCAGGACTGATTTGGCACACAAGCTGCATGAACAGGATGCTACAAACAGCATCAACACATAATGGGAGTCTCATGAAGAGGACAAAGAAGATATGAATGTCCACAGGAGTGGTGGCACAGGGGTAAAGCTAAGTTTCAGAGAGAGCAAAGAAACAGAAGGTGAAAGAGAGAAAGAAGCTCAACATGCTCAGGCCCAGTATTTTATAGTTTAAGTGTACAATATCACAATGATGCGCCTATTTGTTGCAGATCAGTTGGGACCCTGATGTATTCATGTGAACTCTTTTTTTTTTTTCTTGGGCTTCAGGAAAGAACATTAACGAAGGGGTTTTGGTTTTGCTTGTTTCTCTAATTCTGTTTTTGTTGGAAAAGCTCTTAATTCATCATTGGATCTCACCTCTGATTCATCCTTTCCAATCTGACCTCAGAGGAACCAAGGACTGAGACCCAGCTCGGGAACTATAACACTGGCCTGAAAATATCAACAATTACCACAATTACCCTCTGCTTCCCGCAAAACTGGAAAAACAGAACTTCAGTCCTCTTCCATATTGCCTTGGCTGCATTCCCTTCAACGTGGTATGTCTTCTCCAGGTTTTGTTGCGGGAACTGACAAGACAAGGCAGTTGGGAACATATTGGCTTCTATGCTGATATTCTATCACTTAAGAAAAGGGTGAAGAAATGAAACTGGTATTGTAATTCTCAGAGAAAGTGTGTTCCAAAGTGCTCTGAAGTCAGTGGAATTAATCCCACCAACGTCACCAAGTATTGGCATAAGGCCTCAGTAAATATAGTATTTATAAAGAAATCATTGTATGTAGTGGGTGCAAGAAAAGATGTCTCAAGAGCTCAGAAACCACAACCGAAGAAGGAGTAGAGGCAAAGACTGAGGGAATCATTACTAGGGGTGAAAGCTCTAAAAAAAATGGACGTCAGACCAAATTGAGGTATGGAAGGAAGTTGAAAGACTTGAAAGCTAGACTGAAGTTGGTCCAGTATTATCTACTGACAGAATAAGGCAAGCATTCTATGATTCTATGTTGTACTCTGGTGTGCCTTTTATTCCTTGAAACAGTTACCTCTTCAAATTTCTTTATCCTTAGCTGCTATTTGCTGCTTCTTTTCCCGACTGCAGCTACATTGTTAAATTAACACTTTAATCCACATGATCTGCCCAGGACAGCATCTGAATATGCTTTCTGTTTTAACAATAAAATGTGTTTGCATGACAACTTGTCAGCCTAGCTCATCTCTTGCAAATCAGTTCTGTGATCATACGATCATAGAATGGTTTGAGCAGAATGGACCTTAAAGATCATCTGGTTCTAACACCCCTGCCACAGGCAGGGACACCTTCCACTAGACCAGGCCAATCAAAGCACTGTCCATCCTGGTGTGGAGCACTGCCAGGGATGGGGCAGTCACAGCTTCCCTAGGTAACCCGCTCTGGAGTGTCGCCACCTTCACAGTGACGAATTTCTTCTTTATAGCTAATCTAAATCTCCCCTCTTTCAGTTTAAAGCCATTCACCCTGGTTCTATCACTACATGCCTTTGTAAGAAGCCCCTCTTCAGATTTCTTGTAGCCCCTTTTAGGTACTGGAAGGCCCCTCTAAGGTCTCCCCAGAGCCTTCTCTTCTCCAGGCTGAACAGCCCCAGCTCTCTCAGGCTGTCTTCATAGGAGAGGTGCTCCAGCCCTCTGATCATCTTCATGGCCTCCTCTGGATTCACTCAAGCAGGTCCACATCCTTCTCATGTTGAGGGCCTCAGAGCTGAACGCAGTACTGCAGACAGGTTCTCACAAGAGTGGAGCAGAAGGGCAGAATCATCTCCCTTGACCTTCTGGCCATGCTCCTTTTGATGTAGCCCAGCGTATGGTTGCCTTTCTGGGCTGTGAGCACACACTGCCAGCTCATCTTGAGCTTCTTATAGCCTCGTCTTCTCCCTGTGAAATCCATACTCTGACCTTCAGACATTAATGGACATTCTTCAAATATCATAAATTTATGGTCCAAGTTCATAATTGTTGGTAATATTCATCGGTCATAGAAGAAACACTTCCTCTTTGCCTGCTTGTCTGCACTTACATGCTTGATATGAGAGAGTCAGTGAATAGCTCATTTGTTTGCTAGATAAAGCGGCTCTTTACACAGTGAGCCAATAGGAACAGCTCTGCGCTGTAGGCCTGAAGATGTATTGGATTTCACCTGAGGTACAAGAGCAGCTACCGGGTGGTCTCTGTACTGTTACTCTTCTTTTGTGCTGCCAAGTCCTTGGTAGAGGGGCTGCTCCAGCACTTGTGGTCATGTCAGCCCTGCACAACAAGAAGGGCAGCATGAGATCTGGCAGCATTGCAATGATGCTGATCCATGGGGAGTTTGCTCCCTGGGGGACTGCACTCGTCTGATTTTTTAATAGCTGTTTACACTTTCCATCACCTTCTTTTCATAGGGAAAATATCGCCGGGCTGTAAAATACTAAAGTTTTCCAGCAGGGAGCAGCATTTATTCATTTGTGAAGAAGAGGCTCCAGCCTGAACGGATCAGGCACCCGAAGCTGAAAAACAGAAATCCCCTGCATAAGATAAAATGTTTGCAGATGAGTGGACAACCAGCAGTGGGAGGGGTGTGGGAGAAGGGCAGGTTAAACAATTGGCACTAGGCCTCTTTTGTCTCTTCATCGGTGTAATGCCTCTGCGAGCATGACTTGGTATCTAGCACTAGAGAGGTCGAATGCTCAGAGGCAGTGATAACAGATGAGCAGGATCAAAACATTCCCATATAGGGAAACATTTTCATCAAAATGTTCACAGTGTTCTCCCTGGTTCACAACTATTACTTCAGGTACTGGAAATCTGGATTAAGCTCTCACTAATAATGTGTGCATAATACTATCACAATCCTAATAATACAGCATATTTTGCCCTTAGGAGACTAACAGGGCTCTTCAGTCATCTAGGCTACTGTCTGTTTTGAAAGCGTTCAATTTTAAAAATACCCTTGTAGCAATGTTTCTTACCATGAAACCTTGGCAATTTCAAATCCACAGTCATGAATGTCACAACTTTGAAATCAGCCTGTTCCACAGCATCCACATTCAGGCTGTGAACAAGTGCAGAGAATATTTTAGTACTTGGAAACTGTATAACAAAACGCCTTCTTCACTACATAAGTGAATTTATATTAAAACCAAGTTTATAATCCCCCTGTACCTCATTGACAGCACACATGGTACTGTCGCCATGCTCAAACCCATCCTTGTGGCAGTCAACCTGCCCTGGCTCTGCGGAGCAGCCTCCTGTTGCTGCCCCCTCAGACGTTCCTGTGTCCCAGAGGTGGAGCTGCAGAGCGGGTGAATCAGTTCATGCAGAGTCAGGTCACTGCTGTAATACAAATGGACATACCAAAATTGGCTTTAAATCCCTGGGCTAGATCACCAGAGCAGTGAAGCTAAACCAGCATGTGCTTGTGTGATCCTCTACAGGATCCTGGGACTCTCAGTGGGGGCTTAACAGCCTGTGCTACTGACAGCTCAGATGTCCAATCCCCAAGTTAAGAAGACAAAAACAAGTTCCATCCTACCTCTAGCTAAAGGTTATATAACTTTCTAGCACCTTGGCCTTCCTTGCAGTCAAATGTGCATAGTCATAAATTAGATCAAACTGACTTTTACAGTCACACTTTACTTTCATAGTATTACTTCTCTTTATGTTGGAATTAAAGGTTTGCTTTAGTAAGATTGTTATAATCGAGTTGTCTTAAATATGTATTCCCACATCTTCAATTACTTAGATTTATTTTTTAAGTATAAACTTACTTTGTGTAAACTTAACTTTGCATGTCCTGGATTCATAAGGCTTGGTTCTGAGATAACAGCAACTTTCATGCAATATTTTTTTACTTCTCAAATTACTATATTCTTTTAGTCTTAACTGCAGATTAATGTAGCTTTGTTTCCTGGCATCCCTTACATGTTTTTAAATAATTAAAACTATATATATGTTCTCTCTTTGAGAAGCCCAAAGCCACTGTTTTCCCTAGTTTGAAAACTGGTAGGTCTGGTATTAAATTCCTTTTCAGCTTCAAGGAGTAGATCTGTCAGTACAGAAGAGAATCCACAAGCACCAGCCAACACGACTCAAATGGCAGCAGCTCTGGTGTTATGCAGTGTCCAATGTACCTTGGTAAATCTTTCTCTTAATTTGCAGTGTGGAAATCAGATACACATACCTGAATTAACTAAGAGGCTTGTGAACAATAAAGCTAGCATGTAGCCTGAAAGTGGGTAGGAGCAAGGAACACATCCATGATAAATAGAGAATAATCATTCTGGGTGGATGGAGAGTCCAGCCCAGTTCCTTGCCTTCATCAGTCGCAGATGGAGATTTCTTGGATTTCTGGGGAAGAGCATAGCAGCAGTACAAGGATCTAGTGTTACATGCCCAGGCACTCTCATAGCCTCTGGCATCTTATAGCTGAGGAACTTTCTGAGCAAGAGTCACTTTTCATATATGCAGCATTTTTTTTTTTCTTCAATAATGGATCCAGCTTCCTCTAGAACTCTCAGGAGCCACGTTCTTAGTGGTCTGTTGCAACTCCTCTTCCCTCTGGAACTCTTCCATAATTCTTTTACACCCTGCGCAACGACCTGCCTTCCTTATCTGAACCCATCACAAGTGATTCATCTGATACCTCCTATTACTGCTCCAGGAAAGGAGGCAAAATGTACCCACCTACTCCACTTGATAGCTTTCCACCACCCACCTCAGTGGTCTCCTTGCTGTGCTGAAGATGCTTAGTCGTTGCTTCGTGGGAGTCACTCCCTGCACTGACCAGCCACTAAGGGCAGCCAAGGACACTGACTACACTCAGGGCTACCAGAGCCACCAGGGCTATGGCCATGTCCAGCCCCATAGGATCCACCCCCTGTGCAAAGCGGAGTCAAGCCAGCCACTCTCAAGGGACCCTTCAAGCCCCACTGCCCAAGCTGCACGAAACCCCACGTTTCTTTGTCTGCAGCATATGCTGCAGAGTTTTGTGGTAATAGCTGAACTCAATTTAAATGAACCACAGCCTAGCCACAGCAGCACAGAGCTCAGCAGAGGGTAATTTACTCTGCCTCTTAGCAGGGATCCTTAAAGAGTCATGACAGGTCCAAGTAATCTGTCAAAGAGCAGCCTGAGGACCCAGGAGTCTCTGGATGCTAATCTGTTACAAACAATAGACTCATTATATGTAAATTAACAGGAGAAGTGGTGATTGGCCACTACATCTACCAGGACAACTGCTCCGTTTAAAAGGAACTTTAACTACCCTGAAATCCATAAGCTTAAAAAATTAAGTGGCCACAGTTTGCATTCTCAGACAGCCTGTGCATGGATCCCCTGAATGCTGCCGACATGGCAAGCTGGAAATAGCGCTCAGTGACTGAAATCCACGGGAAAACAATAACAAATCAATGCAGACACTGAATTCTTAAACAGTCCTGGTTTTAATTAATTTTAATTCCCTGCTCCATCAAGGATTTACTTGTTAAATGTCAGAAAATCTATCCAAATCCAGGGAGTGGTGTATTTGTGGAACAGATACATGGGAGGCTTTTGTACGTGGCTGTTTTCTTACAGAGGAGTCAAAGCTGAACCCGGGGAGCAGAGCAGCAGCTAGGCAGTACCTGACAAACTAGAGCAGTTTCCCACCTTGTTTGGAAGTTAAACAACAGCTGGGTAGTCAACTGCTTACTGCTTTCTCCAGCTGATACTTGATTGCGGGAAGGTTATGAGTTTTCTAATGCCAGTGCACAAAGCTGATCTTAATTAAAATATTCCATTGAAAATGTTTCATAAGATAGGAACAGAAGACTGACGCCAGTCTGTCACATCTCACTAGACTGCTTGAAATATGGAACCGGGCTGGCAGGTCAGGAGCTGCTATTGCTGTACCGCAGCCAAATGGAGTCCTGGGCAGAAGGTTTGGCTTCTAGATAGGGGTGGGTTTTTGTTTTGTTGTTGTTTGGTTTTGGTTTTTTTTTTAAAGCACACCATGTCAAATGCTTTTAGGTAGATAAGAAGCCTATAGGGTCTTTATGACTCTGTTTGTTCATGGTAACAACATGCAGGTTAAGTAAATGCTAACTTCCATAGACGTGGTGATAGACAGAGCATTTTTAAAAATGAGGCTTATACGGATGTATCTAGTTACCCAAATACACACACCTAGTTCTGAAAATCTCAGACAGAGTATAACAGAAGTCAACTCACCAGCTCACCTCTCCCCTTCATAGCTCAAAAACTCCTCCTCACTTTTAGGTTCAGTTCAAAAGGACAATTAATCTGATACACTGAAGCCCACTAAAGCATAGCTGATTTCCTATGCCAGTCAATGGATAAAGCCCAAGTAACTGAAGCTTGTGTAATGCTGTGGCTGTTGCAGTTATAGCGTGCATCAGGAGTGATAGGGAGCAGTTATCCAGCTTCTCATTTTAGTCCTTTGTCCCACATCAGATGCTTACATAATCATTAAAATTTCACATCCCTCTTCCCTGTGAAAAAAAATAATGTACATAACTGGGAGGCTGGAGGCATCTGCAGCAGATGTGAACATTGGTAAATACGGGGTTCCCCTCTGCTCCTGATCACTGGCTCACTTTGGAGGGCTTTTTCATAAGAAAGTGCTCAGCCCACAGGACCCCAAGCACCAGTGCTGTTACATCAGTGATGACCATACCATGCAGCACACAGAAGACTTTGCAGGCTTTTCCTAATTAAGCTATTTCAGCTGTACACATAGGATAAGGGAATGTGACTCAGCCTACATACAAAAATACTTTGCACTTACATTATGCTCTCCTTCCAAGGATTTTAGTGTGCTTTCCAAAAGAACTCATTTAGCATCACAATACCCCTGGGTGCTTATTGAATGAACAATTTCCCCACACTTCCTGATGGAAACATTGGCAAAGAGGTCATAGGTCCAATTTTCAGATGTTTTCAGTGCAGAAATATGCATGCACAATGCAGGCATATTGCTGAAAATAATTCTTAATTTCACTAACTACACATGCAGATGACCAGCCAAACACATGAATGGTTACTTTAATCCACATCCAGCCAGTGTTTGGCCAAAATAAACATTAAAAATAATGTATATTTGTAACTGCTAAACTCCTGAACTTCAATCTTTAAGGTCACAAAGAAAATCTGTAGGTTTATTTGATGCAGCCTTGAAGATTGCTTCAGTGACCCTACCTGTTTTAGTACCAAAATATGCTTCTTTTTTCAGTAAAGCCATGATGTTCTTGAATCTACTGAAGCAAACCTTTAACAGACATCTTTGGTGGTACTGTTACTGATGAGTGCAGCAAGGACCTTTGTGACAAGCAGGAAGCACAGACACTGACAAGCCCCACACTCCGACAGACCCACCTCAAATTCAGGGGAAAGTATGGACTGGAAAGACAGATCACAAAGTTTGAAGATGAAAGTATTTTCCCAGAATGTAAGGAGTTGTCCTTTCCTTCCTTTCCTCTTTTTGCACTACTCATTTTTTATGATATTCTGAGTAATTTTCCATTTAGGATTCTTTTTCTTCCCTCCACAGGCTGCCATCCCCAAAAGTATCATATTCATCCTTCTTCTGACTGGATTTTTGAATGATTGTTTTGGAGTCTGGCTTTATCTCCCTCGAGTCTCATATCTAAGGATCAGCAAACTGGCTCATATAACTTACAAACTGACCTGAACCATAATTCAGAACTAAGGAAATGTTTTGAAGTTAAAAAAAAAATCAGCGTACTTTTCACATTCATACACCTCTCTACTTCCACCTCCTGGAATCATCTGGGATGCCAAAAGATGCTGGATTACCTGCTGCCTCAGGAGTGTAGGTACTCTTTTGAAAGCCCCATTGTCTTACAAAGGATTTGATTTCTTGAGTTCTTATTTCTACACCAAATTGCCAGTTGTTAGTGACTGTCATTGAGAGCTGTTTTTCCCTTTCTCTATTTCTTTCAGTCAGTTGTGCAATAATCATAGAATCATAGAATAGTTAGGTTTGGAAAGGACCTTAGGATCATCAAGTTCCAACCCCCCTGCCATGGGCAGGGACACCTCACTCTAAACCATATTACCCAAGGCCTTGTCCAACCTGGCCTTGAACACTGCCAGGGATGGAGCATTCACAACCTCCCTGGGTAACCTATTCCAGTGCTTCGCCACCCTAACAGGAAAGAATTTCATCCTTATAATGTCCAATTCCTTTTCTGTTTGGAACCATGCAGAGGAGGCAGCTGGAAGAGGGCATTCAGATATGCAGTCCACCACATTTTCACTGAGAGACCACGTATAAAAAAATCTAATCCAAATGCTTTCTGTATGTGTTTTCTATCTTTATCCTTACATTAGGTGCATCTAAGCTGATGCAGCTCAATACCTCTGAGAAGACACAGACATCTCACAGGATCAGTGGCTGAGTTTTGCCACACTGGCATTTATTTTGCCTGATTATCTGGCATGTAACCTACATTGCACACTTCTTTTGATTAAGACTGTGTAAACATGCATGCTCCTTATCTAAAAGTGAAGAGGGGTACTGGAGAATCACCAGAAGAGTTTTGTGGGGCTTATTTGTTCAGAAAATATGAGGTAGCCTTTCATTTTTATTAGTTATGTTCCTGTTAGGAATCACACCACTAAAATTCTCTTGTTACACTATGTATAAGTCTTTTTCATAATACAGAGCGTAGCTTCTTTTAGGACATTTGTAGACACAGTTTCATCAAAACAAAAAGAAAGATTCAGTATGGAAAGTTCCAGGCACAGAATTTATTTCTGCTTCCACTGAAAGGGACAGGAGTTGTGTCATTGATTGTAAGGGAAGTAGTCTCAGTCTTCAGCCACCACAGCAATTTCAAAGTCTGCTGGAATAACTTTTACTTTTAAATGGGAGTTCATCTGTTTTCAAGTCAGACTGTGTACACCAAGTTAACAAGGATTATTTGGAATGCATGGCTGGGTGGATGTGATTCTGTTGAAATAACAGATGCTCCAGTAGTTGAAGTAGGCATCCAGAGTGATAAAATCAAAACTCGCTTGTCAACTGGAACACATTTCAAACATGGTAGTCTGATAAAACATTGCCCTGCTGTCTGTCTTCCTCTGGTCCTGGGTTTGCAATCATATTAAAATCTGAGGGTGGAAAAAAAACACAAAACCCAACAGCAACCAAGCACAAAAACAAACACTGATGTTCAGTGTCTACAAATTATTCTCCTGCTTTAATTATTCATGTAACTTAACATGCCTGCTAGTGTACCCATCAAATCTGTTCAAGTAATTTCCTTTCTATACCATCTTCTACTAGAATAACTAGTCAGAGAAGACAGTTATCGACATTTCAAAATATACTGACATAGGTCTAAACTATTGGGTATGACCTTGCCAGCAGATAAGTGGCTCATGACAAGCAAATGCTCACCTAAATGGAGGTACTCATATCGGCAATTTTTTTTCCAGGGTTGCATGTCCAGGATCAGAACCTACTGAATATTAATTTGTTAGGACAATTTTAGCATTTTTGCTTCACCATTTGTAAGTGAAATATCTTTTTTGTCTATTAAAATTCACTGCTGGGTTTGGTCTTTAATATTTGGGGAAAAACAGAGAAGTTCAGAGATTTAATAGAGCAACTGTAGGTAGGACTGAAATTTTTTTCAAGGGAAGTCACCCACATATATTCCTACATTTCAGCAGTGTTAATTCAATTAGTCTGAAACTAATTCCAATACAGCATTGTTATACACAATGGTGGAAGTTCTAAGATCTTCCTTTGAAAGCACTTTTACTGCCATAAAAAGTGAATGCCAAAAGCTAACTTAAATTTTCCGGCAGCAGTTTACAGATCCTGATCCAATTCCCTCTGAAGGTAACAGAGCCATTCCAATTACTCCTCCAGTAAGAACAATTTATTATGACAGTTTCTCACTCTTCATTGACCCCTGTTCAATTTATCTTCAGCAATAATCCCCTCATTCCCAATCTCTGTGTTAAACTACTACTGAACCAATTTCCCTCTCTTCACCTCTTCTTATCTATTTCATGACTTCTTCAGACCGCTGCATACTGGCCTTTGCTGGATCCCGATGATTGATTTCAACTCAGTTTGCCAAGATGAAATTCTAAAGTTGATTGGATTTTCAGTCCTCCCAGATCTCCTTCACCCACAATTTGAAGTCTCCTAATGTCAGCAAGGCAAATATTGAGACTTAAAGTTGTTGGCAAATGAAGTAGAAAGATGTATGCAGTTCAGGATTACTGGAACACTGGGAGCTTTTTTTCTCACATCTTTGCTTTATGGATGGTAAGAATAATGTAAGAGGAAACTCAGAGCCACTTTGTCATTCACACCTTTGGCAGTTCATTCCTTTAGAAAAGCAGCTGCTACTGCCAAACTTTTTTACTGCTGGTGAACATTGCTAAGAGAATTACTGGAGGTGCAGAATGTAGGGGAAGAATAGGTACTCTACTTCTTGACTGACAAATGGTATCATTCTATCTGCAATTAACTAAGGACTGCCAAATAAAATACCTTGGCTTCATGACTTAGTAATCACTTATACACCCTGTTGAATCAGGTGTCACAAATGACACTCTACATTAACTCAGCTACAAATTGGAGTTTTAACAGCTGGAATCCAGTATTAACAAATATTTTTACAGCCAGTATTAACAAATATTTTTAGATCCTCAAAGTCGTCAGGAAAGAACTGATAATATTCAATTCACTCGTAAATCTATTTCAATATAGTTTCATGTATATCGCTATCACAATGATCTGCTGTGCACAGGTACTGCGCTCACTTTGAGAGCTCTATAAATTAACACTCATAATTAAGGTGTTTCAACTGAAGATGTTTATAGTGGCCACAGTGACAGGGCTAACAATGCTGCCGATCTCTGTGCGGTGGTGGAAGAACAGCTGTTGGGAGTCAAGGAGTCAAACAACAGGATCTGGTGGCCAAACACTGTCAACAGCCAGTAACAGAGGCCAAAAGAAAAGTCCAAGGGCAGGTCAAGCGTATA
The DNA here is from genome assembly GCF_033783945.1 of Neopsephotus bourkii. NCBI lineage: Eukaryota > Metazoa > Chordata > Aves > Psittaciformes > Psittacidae > Neopsephotus > Neopsephotus bourkii. The sequence goes on along the minus strand of NW_026902105.1, from coordinate 5,451,544 downwards.
GTGCTGATTCCCCAGCCTCTCCTTCCAGCCTACAGCAGTGTGCAGCTCAGCAACCTCCTTTCCAGAAGAGGGATCTATGTATTCAATAGCCCTTAAGGGATTTATTTCCTTTTCTCTTCCCACAAATTTGGAAACCTCCGTTAGAAGGTTTTGGCATCCACCACTGACCATACAACTGTTTGTTCCACAACTTCACTAGCAAGGGATGAAAACAAATCATCTTCTCTTTATTCAAAACTATCACTCAGACATTTAGCTTAATGAGACAGTCAACAGACATTTCCTACTTTCATTATTCAGTTGTTTAGAAACATATGTCCTATTTACCCTCATTTATCTCTTTTCCAAGCTGAAGAGTCCTGGACTATTTGTTCCTATGTTAAAGCTCTTCTGCACATTTGATCATCTTTGCTGCTCTTCTCTGAATTTTTTTTTTTACTATCACATCCTCTTAAGATGGGGCATCTGAACTGCATGAATTTGTCCACAGATGAAACACGCACTCTACACATTGTAGAAAAATGATGATTTTTCTTCTTCTTCATTTCATGATGTTTCATTTGGTTTTAACACTGCTCAGGTCATGGGTCACTTGCTTTTAGTTGAATCCTTCCTATTCTTACATACGTCTACACTGAAAGTTGATGCATTAAAAAAAAAATATTTATTTTGATGATCTGGAATTAAAATAAAATTGAGAATAAGGTTTCAGTTCCTATTAACAGCTTGAGTTTGCATTCTGACTTTCTTGTCTCCAAGTCAAGTGTCTGACCTAAATTACCCTTTACTGATTCTCATTTTAACCTAAGGTAACCAAAATTTGCCACTCCTAATACAGAATGTGTGCTTCTCACCGCGCGTCTTCCACCAAGCTCAAACATCTTTGTTTTCTCACTTCAGAACCTCACAATAGCAGTACTGAAGTACCAAATGAAAGCATTTTAAATCAACAGCTGAAATGATGAATTGAAGGTAAAAATATGGTAAAATAGCAAACAGTTGACACACCTGAGCGGTCTTATTTTGTGCTTCACAATGTAAATTGTGTTCTACATCCTCAAGATTTTAGCTAGCAAGAACATTTTTTTTCAACAGGGTTTGACTAGTAAGGACTCTACCATGGACTATGTTAATCTATTTGGTCTTTAAATAAATTATTCAAACTATATCAAGGTAGGATTAAATTATAGCAAAGGATGCATTTTTATGTATTGTTGCACACTTACACTCTGAAAGGCTTTTTGCGTCAGCTAAACCATACTCATCTCTCAGAACAAAAACAAGCACAAATTCTATTTATTAAAGAGTGTGAGTATAATGTGCTTTGAAAAAGATGTGTCACTAACCAAATGAAAACATCTGACAACAGATGTGGGTTTTGAATGATGCCCAGGTTGAAGCCCAGTAGAGTTCAAACCTCGATATGATCTGTAGGTTAAAGTCAACACAGCCTAATTGCCTCACTGTGTTTCTCACCAGCCTGAGCATGAGAAGGAACTGAGGGAACAAAGTGTTGGTGCACAGAAGTGAACCTTTGAAGTTGATGATGAATTTTACAATACTACCATCTGGTCTTCTGCTTGAGGAAATAATGCAATTATTCTCCTTCTGTGCCACACGGACAAACGCAGATATTGGTTTAGAAATGACTGATGACAGGCAGAAAGGTGAGGAGATACTCAAGTATCAGCTTTTCTCTATTCCCTCTGAAAAGGAAATTTCTGTATTCAGGTTACATTTTGAAGTTCAGTTTTGTTAGTGAGATATGTTTGCATTTTCAGCTCATGGTGTGAAGCTCCCAAAGGGTACAGGACATCCAGGGGTAGCACAGGCCTACCTCATGTAGAATAACTTGCCTTTTTCATGCACAAAGGACTTAACCAGTGCTCTGAATTTAAAAGCTGTTCATTTCAATTTAGAATGAATACTTCCTTATACAACTCTTCTTTCAAATATTAAAGCATTATAAGTACCATTGTTAAAGATACAACATGAAAGTAGAACAACCCTTTCTAAAGGTCATTAAAATTAAACATTTTAATGTAAAGCCAAAGTCACACTACCACAACTACCATTTCCTTGTCTGATAACAGGCAGCTCTGAGCCGCTATCAGTCTTAATGGCAGACATCTGCACTGGTTGACCAAACGGCTACGGATATTTCAATAAACTGGAAGCAAAAGCCAACATCCCTCCAGTTCTGTCTGTTCTCTAGGGGGATCTCTTCTTGCTCAGACTTGGCGTTGGTTCTGTGTTCCTCTCCTATAAGAACTACAAGAGTGAAATAGAGTGGAAAACATCAGGTCACCAAGATCATGTGATGAACGAGGCTATTAGAGCAATTAGATGGGTTTTACCTGTCTTACTTGGTAAAGTAAAACTTTAAGTAGGCTCATCTATCTCACCCACCTGATTACTCTGGAGGTCAAACTTGCAGAAAACATTTAGATTAGTAACAGCATGAAAACTGCACATATGGTCATTAAATTACTTGTAAATACAATTTTCCTGGTCTATGCAAGAGAAAACTGCAAAAACCCTGCAGTAATGGTAAGATTTGTTTGACCTGAGCAAATCTACCAAATGCTTAGGAGTCTAATTTAAGCCAACTCTCCAGGCGTATTCTGTAACCAAGGAGAAGAGGCAGACCCCTTCAATAAGGCATCATTCCCTCATAAAATAAGGTCTAAAATAGGTGACAAGAATCACTCTCTGCAGATTTCTCCCTCTCTCTATTGCTTACAGAGCAACCAGAGATGTTAACTCAGACACACCTAATTTTTTGATGGCTGAAATGATCCGACTTCCAGTGACTGAGCAATGGCACTTAGCATTTCATGGTGATTCATGTCAAGTGATTCACACTGGAAGACATAACTGGAATTGTATCAAACAAGCTCTGCAGTAACTGCATCCACCCTGAAGAGGACCCAGGCTCATATCACACAGCTCTAGGAATGCTTTGCTTATGGCAAACTTCTTGCAGTCAAGAAAGCAAAACTCCTATGGGGCTGTATTAGCAAAAGCATAGCCAGCAGGTTGAAGGAAGTGTTTATTCCCTTTGGTTCCAGAGGGGAAGCTCATCTCAAGTGCTGTGTCCTGCTCTGGACTCCTCTGTACAGGCAACGCCAATAAACTGGAGGAAATTCAGCAGAGGGCTGTGAAGGTGATTAAGGGGCTAAAGCAAGGAGCGACATACTAGAAGAGGCTGAGGGAACTGGGATTTTTCAGTCTAAGAAGGCTAAGAGAAGACCTCATTGCTGCTTACAGCTATCCAATGAAAGGATATAGAGAAGTAGAGCCAGACTTCTCAGTGGTGCACAGCAGAAGAATGAGACACAAGGAACATAAATAACAAGGGAAATACAAAACATTTATAAGGAAAAAATCTTCATAAACATTGGAAGGGCTCTCTAGAGAGGCTGAGGAGTATCCATCCGTGGAGATGATTAAAATTCAACCGAGCCAGGCTCCCAGCAACCTCACCTAAGCTGGCTCTTTGAGTAGCAAGTTGTGCTAGATGATCTCCAGACATCCCATTTGATCTCAGTCATTCTACGACTCTATGGAATCACTGTGGGGGAAAAAAAGTGAATTATATGAATTTTTTTAGAGAATGGTATGGAATGTGATACTGACAAGATTGGGTGATACACAGATCCATGATAGTGATTCAGGTTTGGTCATGTGTGTAGGATCTATCTCACCTAACTTCAGCTGTTCAAATGTCAGTGTGCAGTCTCATAATGGAGACGACACTTCCCTCTGTAGAAAACGCAGACAGACCTTGAGGATGGGCCTTGTCTGAGCTATTTCAAGCACTTATCTTACAATGCAGTGAGATTCTCCCTGATGTGTTTTCCTAGTGAGAGATCATAGATGACTATTTTGGACTAGACACTACCTTTATTGGTGAGGATAATTCTCGTTGTATTAAGAGAAATATAAATATATTCAAAACCATAGAAATGAGTCACAGGAGCTATGAAAAAGTTAGGAGAAAGAAGAGAGCCAAAGTAATAAACACAAAGGGACACGAATATTCCAGGTCCTTTCACATTCCACGCTGGACTTTCAACAAAACCAAAGAGCAAGATTCAAGCTGTGAACAGATACGTCATCTTCCCACAGTGGAATTCACTGAAAACTGGCACCATCAGGCCAAAGAGGAAACAGAAATGAAATATTAACAACATCTTTCCTTTTCTGAGTTTATATGTTCTAAAAATAATCCCAAACAAAATTACTTTGGCAATGCTGAAGTTAAGACAAAATCAGCAACCAATCAAATAACATACTATTATAATCAACTATCCAAATTTAGTTTACCAGACAGCAGCACAAAATAATCACTTCAAGATAATGTGCCTTGGCTAATAAATAAAACTAGAAAACACCCCAGACTAGGGGACTCAGCATCTTCCCAACAGCCATATCAGATAAACAGCAGTCTCGAAGTTACATTAAATTAAATTAAAAACAAAACCTCAGCCATCACAGTACAAGGGTCTTATTGATATGAGCTAGGAAATTCCTTGCATATTATCCCATAGACGGTCTGCTTTCCAACATATCTGCTAATGAGCACTCTGTTCTTAAAACTAAATATTAAGTTAAATGGACTAAAATGTAAAGGTGTGATCTAGTATAGAAATTGTTATTTTTCTGTGTCTAAACCAATTTAAAGAAATAACTCAATAATTTAACCTTTCTCTGTCACCAAAAAATGTCTTTCAGTCATATTCCTTTCCATTTCTTTTAATCTTTTTCATCTATCCTTTGCATTTTGTAAATTATATGACAGTTTGAATCAGCTAGGCCATTATAATGATCTAATCCTTCCACCATACAAAAATGTACACCAGTTCTTGTGTGTAGTCAAATGTCCTTGAGAAGGGGTGGTCAACATGGATCCACTGTAGTTAGCCAGATTTTTCTACCCAATGATCTGATTCCTGTTTCCAGCCTCCTTGTGGTCCCTCAAATGCAGTTAAAGCCCAGAGCAGCTCATACTTCACCGTCTGCTGCCTTATTTTAACAGATGTGGGGGCTCTTCTTCTGTCGAAAGCACATTAAAAAAATATTCAGTGCAGTTAGGTTCATGAACAGAGTCCTCTGGCCTGCTAAACAGTGGATGAATATTGATTCCCTTAGAGATACAACAGATGCAAGTCCTCTGCAAGATAAGTCATGAGCAGCCTTCAGCTGCACGGCACACACATTCTCCATGTGGCTGGAAATACTCATTGCATGGTGGAGGACACCTGGATTTTGTTTGTGTGAGCAGTACCAGTCCTGTCACAAAAGGAAAAGAGGCTCATTTAAATACTCCAGGCTGGAAACAATTTATTATAAATTTGTATATGATCTTTACAGGATTAAAATCCTCACTGTTAGTTTGAACTTACTGCCTGCTTGCAGTCTGCTCACTTCAGCTTCCTGGTGCTGGGTCCATTAAAGTTCTCCATCAGCTATCAGTGGTTTCTACCAGCAGGATTATTTACCAAAAAGACCAATGTACTTGACTGCCCCTAACCTTTCTTTCTCCATAAGTTAAACAAATGCAGCTCTTTTAGGATCCAGTTTTCATTTATTGTGTTTTAACACAGTGTCTTTTTTGCAGGTCTTCAGACTGTTTCCAATTTTTCAATGCCCTTTCCAATGTGTGGATGCTGAAACAGTGCACGCTGGATCTGTACTGGTGTGCTGGGTTGAGCCTGGCTGGACACAAGATGCCCACCAAAGCCGTTCTGTCACTGCCGTCCTCAGCTGGACAGGGGTAGAAAATATAACAAAAGGGCTCATGGGTCAAGACAAGGACAGGGACATTGCTCACTGATTACCATTATTAGCAAAACAGGCTGAACTCAGGGAAATCAACTGAGTTTATTGCCAATCAGAGCAGAGTGGTGAGAATTAAACACATTCCACCACCCCCCTTTTCTTCCTGGGCTCAACTTTACCCCTAGTTTGCTCTACCTTCTCTCTCCAGCAGCACAGGGGGATGAGGAATGGGGGCTGTGGTCAGGTCATCATATGTCATTTCTGTTGCTTCTTCCTCCTCAGGGGAGGACTCCTCACACCCTTTCCCTGCTCCAATGTGGAGTCCTCCATGGGCTGCAGTGCAGAGCTGCCTCACCATGGGCTGCACCACGAGCTGCAGAGGAATCTCTGCTCTGGTGCCTGGAGGACCTCTTGTCCTCCTCCTTCACTGACCTTGGTGTCTGCAGGGCTGCTCCCCTAACTTCTCTCTCCGACTGCTGTTCCACAGCAGTTTTCCCCCCCTTCTGCTGTCTTCCCAAATTAAAAATGCATATTTCAGCTTCAGTGCAGAGGTGAGACCAAGGACACCAACACAAAGGTGCAGACCCTCAGGATGCAGAGACCAGTGAGTGACAGCTGCCTTCAGGGTAAAATTAACATTTCTGCATCAGTATGAGAGAAAATGAGTGAAAACTGTACTGTGTACACTAGAAACCCAGCTAAGATGCAGTTCACGTATTGGGTTTGCATGGCAAGGGTTTGGTCATAGAGGGGCTACCAGGGTGGCTTCTGTGAAGAACTGCCAGAAGCTTCCCCTGTGTCCAATAGAGCCAATGCCAGCCAGCATTGTGTAAAGCATTCACTTTGGGAAATAATGTGAAAAATAGGATACCCAAATAGGACCACCATGATAGCAGGGTCAATCTTGAACAAAATGGGATTACTGTGATCATTTGTCCTGCCATCATTCACCCAGCTTACCCAGAAAACTCGCATCTCTAAGCCTTTGTCTTGGGACTTCTCATGCATATAACTTTATTTGCCTGTAGGGGAAAATTCTCAGGGACATTGCATCACTGCAAAAGATATTATAATTAGGTATAATTGCAGCTTCAGAGAACAACTACTCAAAAATCAGTCAGTAAGATATTGATACTATTATTAATAATTATTTCACATGAATATATTACAACTATTGTTCTGCAATTCCATGTTAGTGCAACATGAGCATCATTTTTCACCAAACCATGCCAGGAGGGTTGGAACTAGATGATCTTAAGGTCCTTTCCAGCCCAAACCATTCTATGATTCTATGATTATAAAATTCCTTATGAGAGTTACATTCTTAATGCAGAAAAGTGAGAAACTGTCACCAAAGGATTAATGTAGTTGTTCTGGAAAAGGCCAGTACAAATTATGTGCAGGTAGAGCTATTAGGTGCAGTTAAAAGGTCTATGCTTGGGTCCCTGGGTACAACAGCAAACATGCTCAGCTCTAGTTATCTGGGAAAATACTGTGTACAGTCCCATACCTAACTGTTGTGTCTGCAAATGCAAGCATCACAAGCTGCAGATGCCACAGCACAGCTTCCCACCTGGGATGGGGAAGCACCTTGAGCAGGCAGCTCTGGACCCATGAGACCACAAGGTGAAACAAAAGGTCCAAAAGACAATGAAGTTGTATTTATAACAAGCAGAGACAAACCCCAGAAATATCCTTCAATGACTATTTGAGAAATTATAAAAAACTCTTGGTGGGGCTGGGGCAAGATTATGTTTGTAGGTAGAGAGAATACCCTGTCTGGATGAAAGAGAGAGGTTCCATCATATCTGAAACAGAACAAACTTCCAAGTTCAGTATTGGCTGAGGACCTGACAGGGCAGGCAGGCTCATGTCCACTAATAGTAAGACTTCAAAAACAAAGCACATATGCATAGTCATATTTCTGGCAAACAAACAAAGGGACCAGCCTTTCAACAGCAGTATCTGGTGGAGGCTGAGCCATTGGGGAATATGGTTAAAAATCATTTCTTTAAACAAGACAAGATTCTGATCTTGTTAGACTGGTGAAAATGGAAACTAACTCCAAAACCTTCTAGACTAGGGTTCAGAAAACTTAAGATAGGGGGGAGGGGAAAAAGAAAACAGGTCTACTTTTTCAATAATATTAATGTAAGAATTCCCTTTGATCTCTGTGGGCTTCAAATGCTTCAAACATTGTTCCCTTCTTTTAAAAGTAAAGCTTTTTATTTTTTCTATTTTTTAAAGTACCGCATGTATTACTTCTTCACTTCTGCTCTCTCACAATTCCAAGTTATGTGGAGTTTTTTATTTTCTGGTTCCACCCTTGTCAATAGATTTATAACAAAGTTTGTTGTCTGTGAAGATCAAAGCATTCACCCTTAGTCTAGCACAATTATCAGATGTGAAAAACAATGTGGGAAAAGCCTAGAATATAAGAAGATTTAAAAAACAGGGTGGGTGGGAAAGATGGAGACCAAATCTGCAGTTTGAGGGAGGACACAGACTGGCAGCTGCCTCTGCACTAGGGAATGCCGGTTGCACAAAGCACGTGTTCTTCCAGAACCTCTGAAGATGTCACCATCAATTCATCAGGCCCTCCTCTATCATCCCTCAGCCACACCAGCTCCCTCTTCCAGCCCTGCCCTAAAAGCCCTGAGCTTGTCAGCTTTGTGCCTGGAAGTGACTTCATTGACCTCACTGACACCTTCCATGTGCGTGTCTGTATTACAAGGTATACATGCAAGGTTGGACACCCATTTGCTGGCAACCTCTTTGCTATATGGAATGCAGGTACACCCACTGGAGGGCAACAAGGATGATCCTGGTTTTGGAGCATCTTTCTTATGAGGACAGACTGTGGGAGTTGGGCCTGTTTGCTCTAGAAAAAGAGAAGACTGAGAGGGGATCTCATTAATGCATATAAATGCCTCAAAGGTGGGTCGCAGGAGCATGGTGCCAGACTCTTTTCAGAGATGCCCAACAATAGGATGAGGAGCAATGGCCATAAACTAAAACACAAAAAGTTTCACCTCAGCATGAGGAAGAACGACTTTACATTGAGGGTGGCAGAGCACTGGAACAGGCTGCCCAGGGAGGTTGTGGAGTCTCCCTTCTCTGTCCCACCTGAATGTATTCCTGTGTAACCTGCTCTATATGACACTTCCTTGGCAGGGAGGGTGGACTATATGGTCTACAGAGGTCCCTTCCAACCCTAATGATTCTGTGATCCACAGGAGCTGTGGAACAGAGTTTCTGCATCCAGATCACGTGCCCTGAAGCAGGGTGAGGGGCTCCCCGGCACTGATCTGGCAGCACTGACCAGCAATAGGATGTGCCATGCTGGCATGTCGCACTCCTCCTCCTTGTCCAACAGTGTCCAGCCCAAACGTGGAGCTCAGCCTGTAGGCACCATGTCAGCTCTGCAGGCAAGAGTCCCACTTGTATCTCTGACAAGCTACTTAAAAATGAGACAGCTGTCTCTACAAACTCGTCCTCAATTTCTTATGGATGATTGATTGCTTTTAAACTAGTGCATTGTATATTTTGGGAAAGAATTTACGATTTACCAAAAAATTTCCTGCTGAAATAAAGCCAAAAGGAGACTGGTCTGGGCCAAGTTGCTCAATGTTCATGAACAAGAACATGTTTTTCTTTTTCTTCCTTTCTTGCTTTATGCATGTTTCTGGACTCATTTCATCAGCTGTCAGTAGTTAAATACCATTTCAGAAAAGGTTTTATTATTGTAATTTCCTCAATTATTCTGTTTGTTTCTGCTATGGTCTCTTGAAAAAAACTCAGTCAGCTAAAGTCCTAATAAAACATTTACTCCTGCTGCTCCTTGCAAAGGGCCTAAGCCTTCGAGGTGCTGTATTTCCTGAACTGGTTTGCACCTTGAAGACTGTGACCTTAATTGAGGGATTTTTGCTGGTGCTGCATTACTGCTTTGCAAGGGACAGCACTGTCTTCAGCTCACAGCCAGCTCATGTCCCCAGATCATAACCAAGAGCATAGCAGTGCAAGATAACCAAGAAAGGAAACCTATGACATAAAACAGAAAGCAAGAGACATTTTTCATCACATCAACAAAGAGGAAAAACAGAACAGATATGGTAAGTGGTGAAAGCAATTCACCAATATATAGCTCAATAATGGATTAGCTTAGGAAAATGTAGGTGCTCATCTAACAGCATGTGTCTTCTGAAATGTGAAATTAAAGTTACATTAAAATACATGGAAATTTTTGTTTTTAAAGTTATTCTTTATAGGAGAGAAAAGTAATAATTTTCCATGTAAGGGCTAAGCAGAGCAGAACCCACCTTCTGGCAAATGGGACGTTCTGGGCACACAGGGCCTTCTCTGACACCACGGAGGTCAGTGGAAGGCTCCCGCTGGACCTCACAGGGTTTTGGATGAGGAACCTGGCCATACGTGATGGTGGAACATGGCAAAACGCACATCAGGCAGGGTGGTGTTCCCGCACTGCTCTCCCCAAAATGAGACTGGAACACAATGCGTGACAAAGGCACAGAAAGAGGCAGCCAAAAAATCATGAGCCTCAGATGTTTAGAGTGTGATATCTGCTTCTGGCTCAAGCAGTTCTTATGTTTAATTCAGTTACCTTTCGTCCAAGACACCCAAAACCAGATAACCTCAGTTTATCGGTTCCCATTTCTATAATGTTAATCTTAAATATAAGTAGAGATTCTTCGGTGCACAATGGAAATGTAATTATTTAAAAATCAAAACTAAGCAAAATCTATTTACAGCTTTATAATTTCCCTGTGAATCATGAATAACTAGGCCAATGCTTCCAGTGTCAGGCATTCAAGATCATGAATCAAGCCTTGAAAACAAGCATTTGGCTTGAAGGGCTCAGATTTTTAAAAATAATACAAGCTAGGATTTTTTTTTATTAATTTCTCTATATTTTGGCATTTGTAGCTCTGCAGTCATTAGAACTGGAAATTTACATGTTTAAAACACAGCTGAGATTCTCCCTTATTCGCTTGACGCCAGGGGATGGATTTTTAAAGGAACACCCAACAATTCTGGGTCCAGCAATAAATTTCCAGGATTGGTTTGTGCCTTTGCTACTCCACGTGAGCATGTTAAACAGGTATCAAGAATAGTTTCTTATATTAGAAACAGGTTGTACTGAAAAAACTCAGTGTCTAAAACATTTGAGCATATGCATTTCACACACATAACCTTGCTGTCATCCAGAGATGGGATAATGAAGCGTCTGTTGAAATCATCAAAATATTTTACTGTGTCTCAGGGCATTGCATCATTTGCACCTTCTGCTTGAATTTAATAATTAAAGTTAATAAAAAAGCCCAATAAATACATTTTGCACTTTTTTTTTTTACTACAAAAATAGAGCAGCAGAGTTTACAGGACATTTGTAAATCAGCACCTTTCCACCGTGTGCGATGCAGCCCTCCCTCGTTTCCTTTGCAGATGGTAGATACACTGATCAGGCAAAGCTGTCTGTGCCTTTATGTTTGTATAGTGTCCAGCACAGAGGAGCTCTGATGGTGCTTGTTTAGTCCACTACTCTCAATTTCCTCTCACCTCTCTATGTCAAGGCTGCACCAGGCAATAAAAGCAGAAGTGCCAAAATACTGCAAGTGTGCAGAGTCTCACTTCATTTCTAGCCTACCTGGAAGCAGAGGTACCAGGGACTTTGTGAACTCTTATAAAGCTTCCAACAGCTCTAAACCATCCAGATTAGATAAGCTGCAGATAAACATCCGAACACTGATGCTTATCTATGAGAAATCAAACCTTTTGAAGTTCATCCATCCCTTTCCCTAACTACTATTATCTGTGACTTTGAGATCCTGCATCCATTCCTATCAAAGTTACATAAGCTCCCTGTGATGCTCATAAACACTCCCTCTATCATTTATAAAAATGCAGTCTCTCATTAAATGCATTTATGACTTCAGCACTTGATACCTACAGTATTTTGTTGGCTTTTTCTCAGAAATACACATTTATTTTATCATCTGATACTTAAAATAACTATTGCAAATAAATAAAGAAAAAATGTGTGTACAAGAGGAAAAAAAAAGAAGGAAAAAACATACAAAAGCTTTAGCTATGCCAAGATTGCTTAATTCTGATTAGCAATGACCATTAAGCAATCATTTATGGATTTACTGTGAGTGTTCATAGATACTAATGGGTTTCAGAATTCCTTGGGAATCCTCAAAGGTCAAAGGAAGAAAATGAACTATGAAGTGATAAAAAATGTATTAGGTGACTAATGGACAGGTTGTATATAGAATGGTTCCAGCAGAAAACGTTGAATTTTACTGCTCAGATTTAAGAAAAAGTAAATCTTGGAGCAGTGGCTCTTCCTCACTGAAGTAACTAATGAAGAGTAAATTAAAATCCTTCACGGACAGGCACCACATCATGTCCTTTTCCCTGTCACTAAGAATACGTAGGATATGGCAAGGTCACTGATAGGAGGTTAAAATTTACTTAACTTTTCTTTATAGAGGTAGCTTCTTGCTCTTTATTTATCTTCAAGTGTTTAACCATATATTTATGGGTTTGTTGCATTCTCGGCAGCTTAAGACTCCAAGTTGTTCCCAGTTTAATTAATTTATCTTTATACCACTTTATTAATAGATTAATAGTTTGGCTCTACAGCAGGAAAGGGAGTAGAAAAAAATAGAGGGGATTTGCATGCTTCACTGTAGGCACAATCTCAGGATGCATCCTCCCTGGCCCCTGACACGTCCTTGTGTCCCACAGGGCAGCCCCTCACCTCTAAACTGAACTCTAAAACCTTTGAGGGTGCACGAGCCCAAGCGTTCAACTTACTCTGTGTGGTCAGGTACAACAAAGTTGGTGAGAGGTTCTGGGAGGGTGAACTAGTGTCAGCAGAGCTTAGGCCAGATTCAGTCCTGTGTGCTGGGGCTGTGGGAGCCAATACCAGCTCTGGCACTGCTTGACTTCCAGGAAGCCAGGTACTGCACACAGCCGGTACAAACACCACATCCTTGCTCTGACTGATGGGATAAACACACAGGTCTGCTCCGCATGGGTGGGTGAGCCAGCCATGCACAGACACATCACTAATGAGTGCAGAGCCGTATGCGAAATGCACATCCATATAGTGAGAGGCCACAGAACTCACTCAGCCCTCCTCCTGGCTGAAGTCACCTCGACCATGAAGTATTCTTCTCAGTACCATCACTCAAAGAGTGATGACAAATCCAAAAGTGTTTTTTGGAGGCAGTTTTAGTGTATTTCTGTAGAGTGAGCGTCAGTTTCACTGTGCAGCGAAAGAGATCTGGATCCTTGTTAGAAATACTTTCATTCAGAGCAGAAGAAAGCAATCGGAAGTAAATGCAACCTGCAATGTGACATATGCATGTTACCCACATGAATTCTGAGGATTGATACCACACTGCATACCTTTAAAGTTGCGTTATTGGAACAAAATAATTCCATTCCAGTTATTCAAGCACTAATTCAATCAGGTGGACAAATGTGGGTGCAACTTTTAGCTTGTCAGCAAAGTTACTAACCTAAATAAGATTGTTCATATAACATTTAGTATATTTTTTTGTTCATAATCAGTCATTTTCTGCAAAAGCCACTGCTTTGTTGGCATTGAGTAGCTTTAAAATTTAAATTACATATATATAGGGAAGAGAAGGGAAGGGAAGGGAAGGGGAGCAGTTGACATCACCTTTTCCAAATCAGCTATGCTGATTTCAGATGCTGAATGCACAGAAGAAGAAGAAAACAGTGCTTCCAGCTTTCCCCTTCCCCTTATTGTCCTGTCCAGCCCAGCAGTTAATAACATGCACATGGATTGTGAGAGATCCAAGTTCCTGTCCTCCTCCTACCTCATTCAGCACAGGGGGTTGACATGAGGTCTCCCCTCTCCATGTGGGTGTCCTGCTTGCTAGACTTGGAGGTACGTGGAGGAGGAGCTCCTCTTCTCAACCTTTTCCACTTTAAATTGCTTACGCATTGCCTGAATGAGGAAGAAAAAGCTGTGGTAGATAGGAACTGAGGAGGGAGATGGGACAGTCAGCATACTGAACAACTATGAAAATGATTCATTATTATGCAAAGGACAGCAAAGGACAATATCTTCATCTCAAAGGATTAAGACAATCAGTTCATAAAACCTTGTGGTGCACTATCACATCCTAGTCCTAGAAGACAGAGGAAAGATTCTTTGACAAACACTGTACATTCTGAGCCATATATGGGAACACCACTACCTCTCACTAGCTTTATGAATGCAATTGTGTGAGTTTATGAAGTGTGCTTAAAATTACTTGGAAGTATTTACTTAGCTAGGAAAATAAACTGTTTCAATACTATGGAAAAACTAAGTGAATATTTAGTGTTTTGATTTTTGTTTTAAAATTATTTATGTTATGAAGGAAGAAAAGGAAAGAAAAACTCGGCACAGGGTGTGGATCCAACAGACCAAAACAACCAGGGATTTAGCATGGATAGTATTGCAGGTATACATACTTTTGCAGGAGAAAGATCATGCTACAGGTGCTACACTTCAGAACATGCAAGGAAGGTGAAATCCTTGACCAGATATATTAGTTCAGAAAACAGACAAGGTGTTTATTTTCTTTAATCTCAGTCAATAAGAAGGAATAAAGTATCTCTGAAAACAGGATCAGTGTTCTACTGGATGGAGAATAAAGTGTAACTGATCAATGGTTGTCTCCATCAAGATGTATTTAGCTGGGATACTTCCCTTCCAAATTGTCCTTTCTGAAGCTAGTAAAAGTTGAAAGGTGGATGGATATCTGTGAAGATAATCTTTAAGGTGTGTGTGCTGTTTTCACAGCTATTAGATCAAAGCCCCTTACTGAACTATTTTATTATCAGACTTATAAATCAGCCTCAGTTCATTTTACAGAGATTAGTACTGCCATCAATTACATGCATTTAGGACTAATGGTTTTACAGGAATGTTAATAGTACAACATCATTTCCTGAAAACCAGCCCTGAAGACTACTAAAAGGCTATTAATTGCTATATGTAGCATGCAGGATTATTTGTTTCTGGTTTTAAATAATCAGTAAGTTGGCATGTAAGTACATTTCCAACCAGTTAAACTTCATGGATATCAGATTTAATAAAAACAAAACCATTTATAAGCTATCTTTTCCAGCTTTACTTCATAAGCATAGTCTGAGTAAACCACAGACAATTGTGCTGCTGCCCTTTGAAGTCCCTATGGTTTTTCTACCGCACTCCAGACACTGCCACCATCCCTGCAGGGTGGTGGTAAGGGAAGATTCTGTCCTCAAGCAGAAGACACCTTGCCAGGTGGGGACAGGTGTCTGCTCTCATCTTGGTTGCTCAGGTAGCAGTGATGGATGCAGTGCTGAGACCTCAACAAAGCACAAATGGCACAAGCTTGAGGGGTGTGCAGAAAAGGAAGTTTTGTGTGTAGGGTGTGAATCCCACTGCAGATATCCTTTGGGCTCTGGCTCATCCCATACCTCAGAAATTATCAAGCACGTCCTAAATTTAGTAAGGCACCTCCCAGTTCACTATCCAGACCCCTGCTAATGCAGTAAACGTTCTCTCAGGTGCACAGATTTAGGTCCAGGAGTGCATAATACAAATTGCTAAATAGGATGTTCCTCCTTTTGTGCTGAAAACAATTGCCTACCCCACTCAGACCTACCCTTAACCCATACTAAGTGCTGCAGTTCTGTTTCTGAAACACTAAATATCAAAACAACCAAGGCTCAAGATGTGAATGTTACACGAGTTCATCTTATCTCCTTCCCCTTTCTGTGTCATGAACCTGAGACCTCTGCTCATTAGTTTAAGAGGCTGTTTACACACAAGAGGAGGGAGGAAAGACAGATCCTTTGAATCCTGCAGAACTACACCAATTTCCACCAGCTGAAAAGAGAGTCCCAAGGTAGCTGTCAGGCAGTCATTAATGAACTTCTATCTGGAGTGTAAACCAAACTTCAGATCTCAAAAGCTGAGAGCTACTCAGCTTCCATTAGGTCACATATTTATAATTACCTCAAAGGAGGTAGAAAATATCCAAGGAAAATCATAATTACCTCTCATAACACATCCCTGGGATGCAGCCTCTAGTCTTGTCAAGCAATGGTTGTACAGTTTCTTTCACAGTTCTTAGTAAACCATGCAGACTAAATGAATTTTGGTAGGTTGTAGGCATCATTTTACAGCTGAACCTTTATGTCAAGCCTTCATTCCAGAGTGTTTCAATATTACAGTGACCTTCATATCCCCCTTCAGATTGAATCTGTTACCCTCAGTGAGTATAAAGGCTATAAAGAAGCACCTGATCATAAAATCCACTTGGAATGCTTTCTTAAACCTCCACCAATTATCCATTGAAAATTCCGCTTTTTACAGGCTTACCCTCCTAATGAAAACTGAATAATAGTGTATTTTTTTAAACTTTTTTTGGAGAAAAGTCTTGAGAACTTAAAATAATCATTGATTGATGTGACTAGATAAAAGCATCTGAGTACTTCCATGGATGATAAGACACATCACCTGTTGCTTTGTAAGCAAGGATCTGCTCTAAAAGGAAATATGTGGATGGTCTGACAATCTCCCAATCTCCCTATCTCTGACAATCTCCCTGCCTCAGAAAAGAAAAATAATTGATATGATACTGATAATATGAAAAAAAAATCGGCTTCATTCAGAGGAGGCTGAGTTGCATCAGGATTAGGTCTTTAACAGGAAGTCTTTTACTTTGCAAGGAGCTCTGACACTGTAAGAAAACACACACCAGAAGTCACTGCAGCAGTTTCCAGTGAGTCACCCTGCGAAAGCCCAGTGTAACTGGGAGGTGTGAGGCTTTGGCAAGCTTAAATCAGCCCAAGCCGGGAAGCTGAACCATGAGGAAAAAATAGCAGCTCAGGAGAGATTTTGGTTCAGTACTGTGGCCTTTAAAATAGACAAAATATGGACACTTTGTCATTTTCACTTGCTGCTCTCCCCTCAAAATAAAGTGAGAGCTAATCTCTGTGCTCTTAAAGAACAGCTCTTGACTTCATTTGATTCTGCCATTATCACCTAATCACCCTGTTCTCCTAAGGAGCCCTGACAGTCCTTTATGCAGCCAGCACCTGGAGCTTTTCTCCAGTTTTGTTGTAAACTGCTCTAAGTGCAGCATCTGCCCTTGGTGCCCCCAACACCAGGCTCAGAGCTGTCTGTAGTGACCTGCCTCCATGAGGTCTCTGACCTTATCTTCTTGCCTCATCATCTTCCATTTATCTGAAACTCTCACACAGCTGATCATGATCCTTTTCTCCTAATGCTGGCCAATTCTACACCTCCTTTTGGAATAATTTGTCTCCAACATTATGCAGAGAGAAAACTTCCAAAGCAGTTTATTTTCCGGTTGCCTTCTCCCAAGTAAAGGAGCACTGCATAGCACATGGTCTGTGTGACTCTAAGTGCTCTCCCCTTGCTTGTATATCTGTGGACCTTCTCCTCAAAGTTTGCTCTCAAATAGCTTCAAACAGGCAACAGAAGTGCTCGTAGCTAACTAGATATATGAGGAGTGACAAGACAAATCACACAGCCCTTGGCTGCAACCTTTTCCCTGGTCTTCTCACACAATTGACTGTTTCCATTTACTTAATGCATTATTTTATCTACTAATAATTTAATCTGTGCCATGGAAAAACATGTCATGTGTTGTAAGAGATCCCAGTGTGAAAATTACATCATTCTGTAATACATACAGGCCTTTGCAACTGTTAACCAAAAAGGCCAGCATTCATGTAAATCATCTCTACTACTGCAGGCATAATGTCACACTTTCATTTCATCCTGGAGAGCAGATGGCTCTGGGGAGACCTGGTAGCATCCTTCCAGAACCTAAAGGGGGCCTAAAAGAAATCTGGAGAGGGACTTCTTACAGGAGCATGTTGTGACAAGACAAGGGGGAATGGATTTAAACTGGCAGAAGGGATATGAGGAAAAAATCTTCCCTGTGAGAGTGATGAGACACTGACACAGGTTGCACAGAGAGACTGTGGCTGCCCCATCCCTGGCAGTGTTCAATGCCAGGCTGAACAAGGCTTGGAGCAACCTGGTCTAGTGGAAGGTGTTCCTGCCCATCTCAGAGGGCTTGGAGTTGGATGAGCTTTAAGGTCTCTTCCAACCCAAACCACTCCATGGCTCAGTGATTCATGGCAATGAAGTTCCTCCAGATCAGAAAGCTCAAGAATTAGTTATGGTTACCAGTTTCAGAGAAGATAAAACCAAGAAGTCCAACCTGACAAGTTTGAAATAATCTGAAAGAGAATAGCACTGCACAGAGAAGAGGAAAATTCTTCTTCAGTCCCAGGCTAAACACCTAAGGCCAAAGATGAAATTCAGCTACTACATGTCCCAGGAGGCAATGACATTTCTTGTTTCAGTTTTCACAGTGCTAAATGTTTGCTAACGGGTGTCTGCACAGTCCTGCTCATGCCAGGGTGCACCAGGACCTGCAGACCAGGACAGCCAATGTCTGTATCCTCCCTTCCAGCTGCCCCCTGATTATTTCATTGTCTTGTCCACCTACAAGAGAAAACGCTCCCTCTGCCAGGATGTAGGAGAGCAAACCCCAACTCCTCCCTTCAAACCTGACTGGAACCACAAAACAGAACGGAAAGGAGCTGCTGTATTTTGACAGAAGGAAGCGGCCACGGACTGATTTCCAAATGTCTTGCTCACACTGCCTTTCAGAGGAGAGTTGAAGGCCACATGCAGGAGAGAGGCTAATTTTCACACTGCAAGGCAAAGTATGTGATATGGAACTCACCCTTTGTCCTCAGCGTATTCCATTTGCAGGGAGAGAGTCTGGTCAAGGCAGCCATGTCAGCTTCATAGATACCTGTCTTTGCTCCATGCTTCAGCAGAGAACCTAAGGATTTCATTCAGGGATGTTATTATGATTTGGAGACGCTGTTATAGTCCTATGGCTGTGGGGTCTCCAGAGGAGATTAGAGCACAAGTAACTTCATTCAAAAGCATTACAGAATCCATGCAGCACCAAATACCTTTCTTAACCAGGGGCATCCAAACTGTACTTAGAGCTTGCTTGTCCAACTCACTATCACAGCTAATAAAAATGGATATATTTTTAGTCTAGCAACTTTAAAAGCAAAGTCAACAGCTGAGAGACAAAATATATTAATTCTGAGACCAGTTTTTGGCAGGACTGAAGAGACTACTGAGATTGCCTGAAAAGTCTCTGGAAGCTCAGCATTGTCCTAGCAACCATGAGAATGACATTAAAGAGAGCAGATACATACCCCGTCCAGACCACAAACCCCACATGTACTGAACCTCAGGTCCACTGGGCTCTTTTGAAACAGATGACATTATTTTCCATCTTTTTAAATTTCCAGCTTTTAAATTATCCTAGCTTCTCTGAGCCGACATAAATCTAGACAGTGAGCTAAACATGGAGACAGGAGAAATATATCCAGCTCTTCAATTCCCTGTTGAATGCTGTGATGGGACTTGAACTGGGAAGAAGTTTGAAGTGAGGCTGCTCCAGACTTTTTGTGAGGACAGCGTACCAAAAGACCTCCAATCCCTAAAGCATTTTTTTTTATTACAGAACAAAATAATGAACCAAACATTAAATTCAGTAAATAGGAGAAATCTTGGAATGTCTGGATGGTACAGATTAAATAAAAGGCTTTAAAGCAGAGCTCCTTGGTGTTCTTGCAGGATGGGATAGGTTTCCTGAGCCATGATAGCTTATGTCATCCTCACTGTTACTCACAGCTCCTTGCTTTCAGGAGCCTCTGGGGCCTTGCTTTGCTGCAGACAGCCTCATTGTTCCTCAGTGATCCCAGCTGAAGGCCTCCTGAGCACCCATCCAGCAGCTGCCATGGGGCAGCTACCAGCGGGGACCCCTACCCTGTGCCTTGGCCACTGGGCTGGTGGGATGGCTGTCAAGGCGAAACAGTGCTCACCTCTGCTCCCATGTTAGGAGCCCTCTCACTTGGCTTCTGGCTGGTTCAGGGATGCTGGGAGCCATAGAATGAATAAGAGTGATTCTTGAGAGATTTCCTTTCTTCTCACAGTACAGAAGAAGAGGAGCCCTGCTTTTTATATGCAACAGTAGAGATGCTGGTGTTCTTACTCTGAAATCAAGAGAGAACATGAAATCTGTCTTCTGATTTTATTTGCATTAGTCATAGACAGATGAAGGTGAAAGAAGCAAAGGAGGAAAATGCAGGACTGGCTTTAATCTCAGCAGGGAGACTGCTAGTGGAATATAAAAGTCAGCAGGGTCCAAGTTTCATTCTAATGACTATATAGTAAATTGATAGAAAGTGGAACAGCCTGGAGCAGTGGAAACAGAAAAAGAGTACCAGGTGAGCAAAAAAGGTGAGAAAAAGAGTACCCCAGAGAACCAAATGAGATAGTAAACTTTGGGCTATCTCCAGTTGAGCAGATACAGATTTGTAAGCCAGAGCCCTACATCCGAGGAAATGGGTTGTCCATGTGCTGCAGTGGATGGGACAAGAGAAAAGGGCCTTGGGGTGGGAGACAAATAGGTGTTCTCAGGCAGTGCCTGAGTGAGCAACAGGGAAACCAGGAGGGGAAAGGAAAAGCCCAGTTTGGGATGCAAGAGGTGTCATGCAGCCTAGCACAGCACATACCTGATACAAAACATCAGACACCTCCCAGGTATAGCTGACAGTGTGAGTTCAGACAGCTCCCAGATGGGATTTTGAAAAAATTTGGCCTTTTTCTGGAGCACACTGAGGGCTGTACTGTGGCTGCGAAGGTGCAGAGTGAAACCATCTCCTGATGTAGCTCCAGTTCATCTTAGAAAGGTTTCTGTGGAATAAGGCACAAGAGAAAGCCATCTGCTGTCAGCCAGCTCAGTGCTGGTGGAAGCTTATTCCCCAGATTACAGGTCTATGCTCTTCTGTCAGGCCCTGGTGACTGAGGACGATAAATACAATGTTCCTCTGTCCTCCAAGTGCCTACGTACTGCACTGAGCAGCCTTGGCTCAGCTCCTGAGAGCTTTCTAATACAGACAGTGCAGAAGGCAGAACTGAATTAAATCCACTGTAATGAGTAATAATACTTCTGGTCTGGTGATGTTAATGAATGTGAAGAGTATGTCTCTTGGAAGACATGTCAGGATTACCTGAAGGAGGATTAGTTTGTTCCACAGCTCACACGCACCAGTCATTTAGCTCCTCGTGTATCCCTTCGCAAAGTAATTTTAATGATCCTTGATTTCTACTTTCTGCATGAATTTATTATCACAACAGATTAATTAATTCTAGGCAAATTAATTAATTACATCCAGAGCAATTCCTAAAGACAAGGATTCATGTATTTACATCTTTCCAGTATTTCAAAGGTGTTTGAAAGTTTTGTATTTTTTTTAAACACAAAGTTTCAGGAAAAATAAACAGCAAATATTCACCATGTCATTTGGACTCAGTTTGGTACACTGGGCCTTCACAGTGCAGCTCAAAGCTCTCTGGGGCCACCATCTTTCCTAATACTTGAGAAGAAATGAGACTGTGCCACTCCACAGGGAAACTCAGTATTCACTCAGGAATTCAATGTCTTTCAGGGAAAGAAAACCTGTATGTATCATCACAGCAGAGATGGATTCATTTCATCCTTACCTCTTACTGACTCCATATCAAAATCAGCTGGGTTTACACATAATTCAATGGGACTTATGACTTATTCCTGGACAGTCCTGGAGATGTGGGAACTACAATCAAACACTTCAGCTCTGAGAACTGTATGACAGATTTCTTCCTTAAGAAGGATTGGTTCTGGATGTAATGATGACAGTGGGAGAGTCTAGCTTATGGACTACGGTTTCATCTGCAGAACAGGTCATCATTCATGATGGCTCCCATATGCTATGCGCCAAACATTGTACAAACAGACACTGTTTACACCGGGATGGAGAGCAGAGGCTGAATATCAGATCTTGTTTCTGCCTTTTCCTTTGGAATGTTGATATGTTACAAATAAGAATATTAATTAAAATGTTTGTAGTTAATGCACTGCTAGCACACTGCTGTTACTGTCACATCAAAGCTATCATTCTGCTTAAATGAACTGCAGTGATGAATTAATTAAAGTCTGCTATGTGAAGAACTGGAAATCACATCTGTGCAGGATGTTTATGACACAAAAAACGATTTGAGGAGTTTGGGACCAATTACCACATCCTAACAATAATATTTAAGAGAGAGGCAACACAGTCATTTTCCACAGGCTCATCTGCACACCTCCTTCTTGCACCTGCACAGGGCAGTGGGCAGGCAGCACAAGCAATGGAGCAGCAGAGGCAGACACAAAGGAGAAAGAGCTAGTGGAGCTTTGACTCAACATCCCCGAAGCTTCAGCCAATGCAGCTGAGAGGATGGGAGCAGGTAATAAACTGACCCAGAAAATAGACGGTGGCAACCTTGTTCCTCCCCCCAGGAGAAATGGGGAGCAGGAACTGAATTGTGACTTTCATTGGCAATTTGATCTTTGCTGCATTCCCGAGGCAGTGAGACCATGCCCTGCCCCTCACCTTAGTGTGGACTGCAAAGTGACTGCTAAAGGAGATAACCAGCTGTAGGTCTTTCAGAGAGCCTGAATTTAATCCCCCCAGTGAGGGCATTCAGTTATGTATTTAGAAAGGAAAAAGGTTACTACATGGTATAAATCCTTGCTTGATAACCCCAAAGCTAATGGGGAAGGCATTCGGTAGTAAACTACAGTCCTTGGACAAAGACATCTGTAACCAGACCGGAGCTCTATGATTAAACTCAAATTCACAGATTGGTTACATGCAGCTAATTTTATTCATTGAGAATACATGACCCCCCTAAGCGGATGTTTAAATTAAATAAGAATATTGATGACAAATGTTCAAAATGTAAGACAGATGCCTGCAACTTTTGGCATGAAATTTGGAACTGCCAAGAGGTTTGAGAATACTACTCTGGGGTCATTAGGAATCTGGATATCCAAAATGTTCCCCAGCTGCTGATCTCTTCAGAGGCTGCTATACTTGGTCCTGTAAAAATATAAAATCAGTGCAGTAAGTGATGCCATATACATTGCTGGACTGGTAGAATGCATAAGCAAATGAAGAAACTTTCCCTTTTTTCAAGGAAAAATGCAGCGAAAAGAAGGCTGCCGATCCAAATCTGAGTTCAAAAATAAAAGTGTAAAAACAAAAAAAATCCCTGTTTCTTTAACAAATGGATGGTTGAACTGTCTAGATCTGATCTTTCCCACTGGCATGAAAGCCCAGGTGTGATCAGTGGTAGCTCAGTTGCGTGTTGTGGTGGTGTTTGCTTTGGTGGCTAATATCACCACCGTGCCACTGCTGGCTGCCCCTCACTGCTCAGCTGATTTCTATGGGAAGCTCTTCCTTAGATAAAATAAACAGAATCAAAACAGAAGAGAATGAGGATGAAGGTTTAGTCTTTACCCCACAACAGACATGAGGTAGAAATCCACAAGGTATGTGTGTGGGTCTGATCTGAGGCCCAGGAAGTTATGGGAAAGTATAGCATGTTATTTTAATTAGTTTCAGACTAGATTCATTATTGCAATGCTATAAATAAAGTAGAGACACTTTGTGTGGATCAGACATCAGACCAAAACTGGGAATAAACTCCACGTTTTCTGAATCTGCTCCTAACTACCAGATAATACAGTTTTTCCAGTCCTGAGTCCCAAAGCTCTTTTACCTACTGATTTGATGGGAGCTCCAGATTTTGCTTAGCCATGCCAGGCTGCCATACACGGGGCGTTCAATCACAACCCAACACGTACCACTGCTTGCCCAACCAACCTGGGAAAAACTTGCTTCAATTTATGGAGTTATGCAATCTGTCATTTCTCCACTCTGCTCTCGTGAGACCTCACTTGGAGTATTGTGTACAGTTCTGGTGTCCTCAACATAAAAAGGACATGGATCTGTTGGAACAAGTCCAGAGGAGGGCCACGAGGATGATCAGGGGACTGGAGCACCTCCCATATGAAGACAGGCTGAGAAAGTTGGGGCTGTTCAGCCTGGAGAAGAGAAGACTGCGTGGAGACCTCATAGCAGCCTTCCAGTATCTGACGGGGCCTATAGGGATGCTGGAGATGGACTCTTCATTAGGGACTGTAGTGTTAGGACAAGGGGTAATGGGTTAAAACTTAAACAGGGGAAGTTTAGATTGGATATAAGGAAGAAGTTCTTTACTGTAAGGGTGGTGAGGCACTGGAATGGGTTGCCCAGGGAAGCTGTGAATGCTCCATCCCTGGCAGTGTTCAAGGCTAGGTTGGACAGAGCCTTGCGTGAGATGGTTTAGTGTGAGGTGTCCCTGCCCATGGTAGGGGGGTTGGAACTTGATGATCTTAAGGTCCTTTCCAACCCTAACTATTCTATGATTCTATGATTGTGGCTACAGTAGAACTAGGCATTCTAAAAGGACATTGAGGTGTTCAGTGTCTCATTTTCCTGCCAACAGGAAGAACAATTTATCCACTCATACTATTTCATAGCTAGACTGATAACTGGGAATAAAAAAGGTGTGTGTTACTAATACCAACTTTTTCCTAAGGTTGTATAAATACAGGCCAAAACTACGGGGGAAAAATAAAATTCTTCAGTTTAACAAAAAAAAAAAAAAAAAAAAGGTAAAACGCCTCTTCTCTAAACTAGATGGATGTTTAGTTTTCCATAATGGCCACTGGCAGATTTCTCAGCAATTTGTTTTAATAGTGCACACTTTCTGGCAATAAAAAGGAGATAGCAACTAATATAATTAAGTCTGCAAAACAACCTCTACACTGAAATGTGTCTCCCAGCCGAACAAGCATAGGACTGTTCATTACAGTGCTCTCCAGGAATAACAAAAACAATTCCCAAAAATGCATTATTAATGGACATTCCCAGAATTAACGATAAAACAAACCAGATGTTCTCTTACATTTGTCTTATAAATGCAAAGTCAATATGCCAAACCAAAAACCCATCTTTGGAAAGCTACATTCTATTTATGAAGGCACTTTGACTGTATTTCCCTTTACTATACCAGACAGAATTCCTTATCTATAGTCTAAGGCAACCTAGTTATGAATTTATATCTATAAGCTAAAAAAGAGGCTAATGCCAAGAGGAAATGTAGGTGAAATGTAGGATTTTACATAGCCTCCATTTACTATAGAGGTGTGCATTTCAAATTAGACACTTTTTTTTTTTGTAAAACAGAAAAATACAATATTCTTAATGCAAAAAACCCCAAACCACTCCAGTGATAACCCTTTACTATAACAAATCTGCTCAAAACATAGTTTAATACTAAAAGACCTTCCCGAAATAAGTTTTATATTAGTAGGTAATAGTTTGATATTTATCCTTTACAGAACATGAGTACTCACATGCAATGGATTTTATTCCCCCTGAGTAAAGGCTGCAAAAGTCCACTGAAGCCGATAGAAAGCAAATACTACTGATAAAGAAAAGTACACAGCAAATTATGCTTATGCTAATACCTTAATGTAATAATATCTAACATGGTGGGCCATCTGGTGTAAATCATTGTAGCTCTGATGAAGTCAATGGACCTGGAGCAATTTGCATCAGCTGAGGGCTTGGACTACTGTACAGTATTTCTTAAGAGATATTTTTTTTAAGAAACCCATTAAAAAAAAATTCTTTTGAAAAGTTACAAGTGTGTGTTAGAAGTCAAGAGTGGACAGTAGTCAACCACATGGGCTGACAGCATAAACTGACTACCTTTAGTAAGTAAATAACATTAGAAGAACATACAGGATTTTAAAGCAAGCATTAGGTTCCTATTTTGTATAGATACTTGAGTCCAACTGCTGTTATTTTTAATTATTGAACAGCGTGTGGTTTTCATTTTCATTACTAACACTTTCAGCTGCCAAAAGACAAACAGAAGGGCATGGCAGCATTTGTGCTGAAGGATGCTGTAATGACAGGCTCTACTGCAATATTGTGCCCAGAAAGACACAGAGCCAAAGCTACCAAAGAAAAGGTAGAGGTAATTTCTCACTTTGTGAACTTCATTAACATGAAGTGGGTTGTTAGGGGTGTTTTTTTTCAGCATCATTCTTATCTCTGTAATGATCACTAGATAATGCCAACATCATGTCCAAAGACTCAGAGACTTTTACAATCCTTTCGGCTTCTTGCAAAGCATCCATGCTGTGAGGTGTCATCTGCCCTGCTGCTCCATCTGGCCGGGGCACTGTGCCCTCGGCCCTGACACCCAGATATCCAGTCTAAGTAACACTGCAAACTCTCTTTCTCATTATTGCTCCTTCTCTTGTCAGGTTCATGAGATGAAATGCCTGCTAAAGCCTTTCATCACTTTTGGATTACCCTGTTGCACCCTTGGAGAAGTGAACAGTCTTCCTGACCTTGCAGGACCAGAGTAAGACCACCTCCATACTCTCAACTCGGCAGGCCTTGGAGAGCTGAACATTTCTGAGCTCCAGGACAGTTCACATGCTTTTAACAGAGGGCTGAACAGTGCACAGCCCACTTTGGGGTCTCAGTGCAAGGATGGTCCAGACACATCATATCTCCTTCCCAGATTACAGCCATCTTTTGTTCCAGCAGATTCAGGGCAGCGGACGCACAGGTACATGCTTTGGTATTACCCTGATAAGGGGCTGACCTGCTGCCAGAATGCATGCCGGAACCTAGGTATGCAGGTATCCCATGTTACTTCCCATGTGAGCATGGTCTATAGCTCCTCAGACACCCGATCTCTCCATTGCAGGCTGGAGTGGGCTGCAGGACAAATGTTGACCTGCAGAAATATGCAGATCCTGTGACTGGCCTCCCTCCTCCAAACCTGTGCTGGTATTGACCAGGTGAGATTGAGACACCTCTGTGACTCCCTGAAACCTCTGCAACTGCCCATAGAGACAACAGAAAAGTCAACTGCAGGACTAATGTTCAGTTGTGTTGGTGATAAGGACCTCTTGAGCCTCATTTTCCCAAGCTGTCTTAAGGCCACAAACCCCAGAATTCCTATGTAAGTGAATCACAAACAGCAGCCTTCCTGACAGACAAGTCACCTTCAGCCTTCCTATCCCAAATGCCATAGAGTGCTGTAGCAAATGCGTACATGGCCTTTATTCATACGAGTGGCAACAAGGATGGGAAGATGTTGGTCCATCTCCAACAGGAGTTCAGAAACTGAACTGAGAAACATGGGAAAAGATGATAAACAGAGCACAGCAGTTAAAAGTATGTCCCTCCTTGGTTTGTATAGTTAGGACCAGTCAAGAAAAACATGAAGCAGCAGTGGATGCACTTCTTAGTAAGTATATATACACATTAAATGACAATAATAAATATTAAATAAAAGCAATTTAACCAAAAGAAAGAAATAATGACTCTTGTTTATTTCACAGCTACTGACTACTGCTCAGTCATAACAGACACTGGAAGGACCTGTGACAGTCTCTTCACCCAAACTCTTTCTCAAAGCAGATATTACACAATGGGGAACATCCTTCATGGTTAGTGAGGATGGGTATTTAAAGCAAATTAAGAAAATAATAAAGTAATACTAGGAGGGTGCATTCTTCAGTTCTGCAGAAGGCTGCAGTTAAAAGAGTTTTGTACTGGTTTGCAAACTAGTCCATTTAACTTGTGTTAATCGCCTGATTTTACATTCTACTTTTCATCCATTACTGATTTTGTTAGAGAAATGATGTGAAAAATGTTCTAATAGTGTTTGGGAAAGGCTGTTCATAGAAAATGTCAAAGAATTAATTTTGACCAGCTTAAGTGGCCAGATTAGCAGAAAGCACATGTCTAACTAGAATGGAGGAATACAACTGGAAACCGAAATTTTAACTGATGCTTAACCAAGTATTGGAAATGAAGCCTCCAAATTTGACAGTGACACAAAATATAAATATTCAAGAGCTCTCTGCAGGAGTCAAAAAGAAATTGAGCAATAAATACACAAAAGGAGAGCGAGTGACTACATATAAGCAAAATGAGACACAAGGGTGAAACATTTGTCAACCCTTGGGGCTAATATACCACAATCCTAAAACAGCCCCAGTGAGTGTTGAAGGTTATTTGCACAAATTTGCTAAAATCCATTTAGCAAGATTTCTCACATTTTGGGTAGCATGGTTGTGTTACCCAAGAGAATAATTATCTTGAGATGATTTTCAAGCTGAAACCACTGGATTTGTCTCTCTTGCTTGCGTATTGAGTACTGATTTTTAAAGGCCTTTATTCTTATTTACATGATTTGATAATTCAGAGGGTTTTCAAAAATGTTTTTGGTGCATTTCCTAGTGGGACGAAGAACATATGGCATTTTGCAACTGACTTTACATCAATGAGGTCACACACATAACATAACATGAAATAATCACAGGCAAGGGAAAACCATTCTTTTCACACCATTGTGGTTTTTTTAAAGATAGCTTTGGAAATAAGGCAGTTTCACTGACTTTTAAATGGGTGTCAGTATCACCCCTTCCAAAAATGTATCGATAAGTACAATGCCTATAGGAAAGTTTGCGTTATGTGTTATTGATGTACACAGGATCTGACCTCAGGGAACCTTGTGCAAACACAGGATAAGCCAGGGATGAATCAGGACCCGCATGTACCCATGCAGATCATCAGGACCCGCATGTACCTGTGCAGATCATCAGACCCATCACATGCACTCTGCCAGGAGGACAGGTATAGGAGGAGAAGGAATGTATATTTTTCATGGTGTAGTGGCCCCATTCTCATTCTCCCAGTTGCATCCAGTGCAAAGTTTCTTTCTGATCCCTTCTCTCACGTGCTGACATTACTTCAGTGTTTTCACATGAATCCCCTGGTTCTAGAAATAATTGAGAACAAATTATTTGGTGGAAGCCCAACATTCATAATTCAATCTATTAAAGCTTAAAATGTCTCAATTATTCTTTATTGAAAAAACTGCACTCAAAACATTTTAAAGCAAAAAAGTTTATTGCTCCCCTCAAAAAAATCTGTGAAACGTTTACCCCGAAGTACTATTAACCAGAAGCGCATTGAAGCCTTCTGCTGAGCCTTCAGTCAGAAAGATCTCTGGAGGAGAGGAGCAGCAGCTAAACTTCAGAGGAGGAGAAAAACCCATTGTAGCAGCAGCAGCTGCCAGATCCTGCCTTAATCCACAGCCCGCCTCACCCCTTGGTTTCGGGGGGAAGGCGTAGGACCTAATCTATCCCATATGGTGGATGAGCTTCTGTGCACTGCCGCACAGATATCTGCTCAGAGTCTATTAATTTTAAGATAAAGTAACACATGCAATGCTCATTCTTCATGTGTCATTGCTATCTGTAATTTACAGGCACAGGGAATTTCAGAACTAAGCAACAAGTTGTTGTTAATGCTAAAAGTGGTTCCCAGAGGCCTGGTTGTGCCTACTCTCCCACCCATCCAGGATGCCCACCTCAGAGCAGGCACAGTGCTTGTGAACCCTAGTGCGTACCTTACACCTTGCACCCCACACATGCACAGTCACCCTAGGCAGAGAGGCTGAGGTGGGACGGGGTCTCTGGAGGTCCCCTGGCCCAAGCTCCCGGCTCAGGAAAGGCCACCCAGAGCCAGCTGCCCACGCTGCCAGCCCTGGTCTGCCCGGGGACACAGCCCGGTGAGGGTAAGAACCACTGCTGGCAACATTTGCTGTTGTGCTGTGGATTACCATGTGGCAAACAGAGACATCACAGGTATCAGTTTGCTGGGATGGTGGAAAAGCTTTTATAGAACCATAGAATATAGAGCAGTTTTTGAAGGGACCTTCTAAAGTCATCCTGTCCAACCCCCTGCAATGAGCAGGGACACCTGCAACTAGATCAAGCTGCCCAGAACCCTACCCAGCCTCGCGCTGAGTGTCTCCAGGCATCCCCCACCTCGCTGAGAAACCTCTGCCACTGTTTTACCACCTTCAGTTTGAAGATGTTTTTCCTCACATCCAGCCTGAATCTCCTTCTTTTAGTCTAAAACTGGTTTCCCTCACCTTATGACAACAGGCCCTGCTAAAAAGTCTCTCACCATCTTTCTTTTAGGCCCCTTTTAAGAACTGAAAGGTCACAATAAGGTCTCCCTGGAGTCTTCTCTTTTCCAGGCTGGACAACCCCAACTCTCTCAGCCTTTCCTCACAACAGAGGTGCTCCATCCCTCTGATCATTGTTGTGGGCCTTCTCTGGACCCCCTCCAACAGGTCCGTATCTTTCCTATGCTGAGGCCTCCAGAGCTGCACCCAGTACTTCAGGTGGGGTCCCACAGGAGCAGAGTAGAGGGGAAAATCACCTCCCTCAACCTGCTGGTCACACTCCTTTGGATGGCAAGAATCAACATTTTCTGACTGTGGCTTGCTGGCTTGTTTTTAATAAACATAGAGTTTGGAAAACATAGAATCATAGAATAGTTAGGGTTGGAAAGGACCTTAAGATCATCTAGTTCCAACCCCCCTGCCATGGGTAGAGGCACCTCCCACTAAACCATGTCACCCAAGGCCTCGTCCAACCTGGACTTGAACTCTGCCAGGGATGGAGCATTCACAGCTTCCCTGGGCAACCCATTCCAGTGCCTCATCACCCTCACAGTAAAGAATTTCTTCCTTATATCCAATCTAAACTTCCCCTGTTTTAAGTTTCAACCCATTACTCCTTGTCCTATCACTACAGTACTTAATGAAGAGTCCCTCCCCAGCACCCTTATGGACCCCATTCAGATACTGGAAGGTTGCGATGAGGTCTCCACGCAGCCTTCTCTTCTCCAGGCTGAACAGCCACAACTTTCTCAGCTGAGGTTAACTGCTGCTATTCTTTGCAGTGTGCAAAGCAGCAGCAGGATATTTTCCACCTGCAGCCTCGCAACGTTTTCTTGCCCTTGTTGTAACCCACTGGCCATGGCTGAGCAGAGCCAAGGTAAGCTGCAGGCCTTTTTGCCTCTTTTAAGTAGACACTACAAACATATAAATTTTCTATTCCTTATGCAGACGTCCCTATTTTATCACTGATGCACACATTTAAATGTGTCTCCAGCATAACATTTGCACTGTCCTGCATATAAGATCTCTTCTAAAGCGTCAGAGATAATT
Organism: Neopsephotus bourkii; assembly: GCF_033783945.1. Classification (NCBI taxonomy): domain Eukaryota; kingdom Metazoa; phylum Chordata; class Aves; order Psittaciformes; family Psittacidae; genus Neopsephotus; species Neopsephotus bourkii. Next base: position 5,420,619 of record NW_026902105.1, on the reverse strand, counting down.
CCTCAGTCTCAACAGTACGAACATACTACATAGCCCTGGACTTTTCAGCTTGATAAAAATAATCTTCATTCTTATCCAAATGTTTCAGAGCTCTGTCAGCAAACAAAGAGTGAACCTTCACAGCCCTCAGTATCCATCCCCAGGGTATTAAACAAGGCTACATCTGTACCTGAAGTGGCAGAGCATTAGGATCAAAGTATTTACAGGGCTTCAGCTGCTTTCAAACTTCCCCCTGCAAGTTTGTCCCCATGGCTGGTACCAAGGAGCAGGTAACTGCTTAGAGCACACCTGCACCCCACAACCCCTGGGAGAGTACATGTTCCCTTCCCATGTCTGCTCCCAGGCCTGCCACACACCACTCATACAGGAGGGCTGGCAGGGCTCCTAGACTGTGGGAAAGTTGCTGGCTCATCCATGGCTCTCAGATGACACCAAGCCATGGCAGGAGGTGCCAGGCAAGGGCACGTGAGCCGTGGTGTGTGGGGTCTGTCTCATGTTTGTGCATCTGTTCCTCTCTCTGCCTTACCCTTGTTCTCGTTAGCGCCAGGCACAGACAGCGGCCAAGTGTCTGTCAGGCAGATTGAGCATATAGCACATTCCTGAGCAACTTCAAACACCACTTCCAAGCGTGTGCAAGAGCTTCTACGCCATATTCCCGGCTGTTGCTGTATCGCCCTAGGTGGGCTAATGAAAGAAAGACCCTAATGCTCAGGGTCTTTCTGCAGGTGCTTGAAGTCAAAGCATATCCAAAGAAACATCTACACCTTATTATTACTGCTTCTCTCCCCTTTTGGTCTGAATCCAAAGGGGAAAGAATGCAACTATTAAAATAGATATTCACATATACGAATTATGTTTATAACATCAAGGCATGTTCATGCAACCATGTGGCCAACCCTGGGATCTGTTGCTGGTCAAAATTCAGTAATGTGTATGTTTGCAGAGCAACACTAGATGTTGAGAAGACATATGACCAATGTAGATAGACACTAAGAAAACAATCAGCGTTAAAGAAAGGTAAGGGTTAAAATTACATGATAGTTTAGTGGCATTTGCAACTTTGGAGTAAAAATTTTTGTTTATCATTTTAGGCATATTAAAGTGAGTAGTTTATGTTGCAGAACTCAGGGACAGACAGAAAGTAATTACTCATAATACGTTAATCTAGATGAGGAATTTTGCAGTACCTGTAATTAAGGAGAGTGATAGTATGCTAAATACTAGCTAACTAACCTCTGGCAGGGAAGCCGGCTCCTGGAACCTGGGGAATCCAGTGGTGATCCATCTCCTACATGCTTTTAAAACAATAATAGGTTTTAACTTTTCCAGATTCTTGCAATGAAATCTCACACTACACAAGCGCTTCCTGCAGCGCACTCTGCACTAACAGAAATTGCACTTGTCAGTACTTTGTAAGGGGCATTAGCACTGCTGTGACCAGAAGGAAAATATTTGAGAACGCAAAAAAAAACCCCAAAAAACTTCATTTGAATAAACCACCAAGAAAAAAAGTTATCTTTAGAAGTACCAAAGATTGACCTAAATATTCTCTTCTAGAAGCAAAAAGAGGTGTTTTGAAAGACTTCGTTAAAAAATGCCTCATGGAAAGCTGGCTTTGACTTTGGGATTCAAATTCATGCAGAGGAGATTCAATTGTTATTAACGTAAACTGAGCTTCAGTTTGATTTGACTGGTCTTGGGGTTCAAGTGGGTGTCTGCACAGCAACTCAGCAGGCTGACACCACAATTCCTCCGGCAGTCGGAAGGTGAGCTGGAATAAACCAGCAGGGATTTTGGTTCTGAAGCTGGGACAGGAATCCTAATTCACACTGTGGATGATAAACGTACTCCCTGGGCTGAGGGAAGTAGTGGGTGGCTGCCTGCTCCACCTAAGCCAGTGAGTGTAATGTGAGTAAGAGGTGTGAAGTGTCATTTCAAAACACGTGTGTCAGAGAACACAGGCTTAGCCAAGAAGCTGAAGGAGGGGGGGTACATCACCCCTGCTGCTTCCTCCTCAGTTCTATACCCTGTCTCTGGTGGGACCCAATGAAGCAACACTCGCTACAGCTATAGGGAAAAATCAGCCTGGGCCAGGAACCAGGCTCAAACACTGTCATGCCGTTGCTCGCACTGTTTAGTTACATTTCTAGGTGCCAGCCAGGGAAGTGAGTGCTTCGTGGGGATGGAAATGCAACATGCCAGGCACTGTTAGCGAGACAGGGAGTGCTATAGCCCTGCAACCCTCCCTGCCCCTGAGCCTCTTGTGAGCGTGAATGAAGAGAAAATGTTCATCTCAACATTTACAAGGAAGCAAACAAAATATCTTCAAAATTTTAAGGCACTTCAACTTGGTTTTGTCAGTTGTGTGGTGCCGGCACAAGGCATTTTTTACAAAGGCACATTGTTTTGAGAAACAGAAATTATCCTATCCTAAATCATCATCTAACATTTATTACAGCCACTTTCTGAATAAATTGCATTTTAGGCACGGTGAAATGTCAGACTTCAGAGGGGGAAATTTTAAATGGACCAAATGTGTTTCAAAACTCAGTGATGACTTTTATAACTCTGGGAATGAAAATGACTAAATCCTTTTTTCCCCCCGTTATAAACCAAAGTTCGAAAATTGGAACTAGGTCACTTTTAAACAGACACATTCCACCCAATCATTGTTTAGGTGAAACAAAATATGAAAGTCACTGCAGATTTATGCAGTAGCCACAAATGAAATTCTATTCGATATAAATCAATGAAATTGGATCTATTCAGATTGATGGGGATAGGGGTCAGGGAAGCGTGCCCGGTCCTCAGCAGTCAAAGTGACAGATTGTGTAGGTTTTCTACAAATCTGATGTGGTTTCTTAATTAGAAACATAAAGGAAGCGGATATACAAATCCCACTGGTATCCAGTGGAAATGAGAGGAGAATGCCAAATGATAAACCAATATTTATAGGGGATTGTTTCCAAGAATTTATTACATTGTTTTTCCATTTAATTATCTTGAACTGGCCCTATAGAAATACTATAAAGAATATAAATGTGCTCTTCTTTTAAGAAAATGGCAAATTCCTGTTTAAAGTGAGCTAATTAGTCTTACTAAATACATTTCAGATCTGCTGTGAAATCCCAAGGCTTAGTCTTGCTTGCAACATAATCACCTTAGCTGACATCTCTCAATAGAAAAGTCCAACCTTTATGGGGCACTGGGAAAGATGATCTCATATATTATTCCAATGTTTACAAATTGCTAAGGCAGCTGGATCCATTTTTAGAATAAAATAGCACATATCGTATGATTTGTGGTTCATTATTTGCATTGAAGAAGTTAATTGTGCTTTTGTAAGAGAAAGAAGCAGGCATCAAGAACTCTGTTTGCAACAAAAATCACCTGGGGGGAGGGTTTAGGTAAATTTTTCTGAAAGAAAGTTTTAAGGAGGGACTGGGTTTTTGGTTTTGGAGTGTTTTTTGTTTGGTTGGTTGGTTGGTTGGTTGGTTGGTTGGTTGGTTGGTTTTTCCTAGAAGTGTTCAGAATTAAACAGGGGCAAACTTGTGCCTTTCCTCTCAGTCATATCCTTGAACCCAATTCTGGTTTGATTTTTAACTTAAAAAAAACCCAAAACAATCTCAGGAAATTGCTGGAATCAACACCTGCTTTGAAATCAGAAATGGTAGTCAGGAGCTACTGTTTCAGACCCATATAAGTGTAGCAGTACATATGAGAACAGACAAACACTGTGAGGCAGCAGAAGATAGGGTATATTTCCTGCAGGAAGAAATAGGAATAGGCATTTTTCCAAGTATTATTGCTCTTAAAAAATACTCTGTACTGAAGTAACACCTAAGAGTTTTATTCCTAGACCTGTCACATTTAAAAAAATGTATGATCTCTTCAGAACTTAAACCCACTTCACAAAAAACATTGAGCTCAGTATGTCATATTAAAATTCATAGGTCTCACAAGCTTAAACATGTTTGCAAACCTCAGCTTTTCAATCAAATTTGAAACAAAAGACAATGGCTAGATATAGATTAGCAAGACTGGTAAATGAATATGAGCTATCAGTAGTCAGTGAGACTTCGTATTTGTCTAGTTTTCCATTGGCAGCAGGTAAAATGAAGATCCACATGTAGCTGTAGGGAGTGGGAATGTGGGCAGAGGTCCTGCCCGGTCTGCAGGACAGTGAGGGCTAGAGCTTGTCTGTCAGTGTCTGTCTGAAAATCTGCTGTGTGAGCAATGGAAGCTGGAGCCCATCGTTGATGCTGAATGATGGGAAGGATGCAGATAACGTTTTGACAATTTTTAAGAACTGAGACAAAGGGGCTTATTTTCAAAATGATGAAGAGGGAGCCAATGAAGGATTGCAAAAGGAAGTACCACAGTCACAGGAGCAAGGCAGAAAGATGACCCATGCAGGAATACACCATTGTCTTGTTTAGTTTACTAGAAGTTGTAAAGACTAATTTAGTTTACCAAACTAGTGCTACTTTACTAGTGCCAAACTCAAAGTGCCCCTATTGTTGGGGGAAGTGGAGGGAATGGAATGAAACATGTAGTGGGTTGAGTTTACAAAGGAAACTTCTTGAACAAATCCCAAGTTTACCTAACTCACATAAACTCAACAAACAACATTACCAAAAGCCTCCCGCACTGCTTATCTACTACTAATTGCACTAATCTGTGGGCCTGCCTGTCCATCCACTGCAGGCTGTGGGGATGATCCAAGTTGTTTCTACCTGTTACATAGCACTTCCTACATACTTACCAATCACCCTAGTACTGGGGAGACATGAGCAAGTTCACCACCCTTGTCTTACCAAGAAAATTAGGGGTAGGTTGTTTCACAAAGCTACAAGCTCATTGCAAAAGTCACACCCTTAAAGTCTCCTATTATTAGTATTTATTACCTGCACTGCAGTACAGCCTATGCACCCTGAGCCTCAGTGTATGAGGTGCTACATACAAAACCAGAACAAAAAGATGTTCCCATGCTCCAGTGAGCTTATTCTGATCTGGCTGCTTAGCAATCTTGAAATGTTTTGTTGAATGTTAAGATTGAACAAACAGACAAGGTATGTGGCTTGTACTCAAATATTTTTTAATGAAAATTTCTGACCCAAACGACCTTTGAAAGGTAGAAGCTGTCATTCTGAGAAATGTGTAGGGGCAGGCGTCATCTTTTATGATGCAGAATCCAACACGCTTTCAAAACACTGGCACCAAAAGTAAGAGAGACCTGGGGACAATTTTTGGCATGAACATTAAGGAAAACTGTCTAAACACTGGAAGAAACTGAAAAGTTTACACCTGCTTGAGAATTTAAACTAATCTACGGTGCTTTGGGGTATTTTCCTTTAGAATAAGTATTCCATCTTCTATGGCACTGTACAGTACATGCAGCAGAGGACACCACTTTAGAGAAAGAAAATAAACCTCACGACAAAAATCCTGCTCACCACACTTAAGCAAACATTCTTCATATTGAATCCAACAGGACGACTTATGAAAAGTAGGGAAGAGAATTTGGTCCATTATGTGGCTATCAAATTTAAATTACACCAATAACTGAGATGCATGGGGTATCAGTGACAGGAATACTGGACCCAGAGTGTATGATTACTCAATTACTCCAATGTCTGTTGGATGCTTAAAGGCTAAAACAATTTTGGGTTCCTTCCAGTTAGTGCATATCACTGTCAGCTCTTCAGACAGTTTACCTTTCCCAAGAAGCTTTTGCTTACCTTATCACCTTCCCAGATCTGCTGCCTGCATTCTCCAATTACTGCACTTAACTGCAAGCCACGTTACATATACTTTACACTTCACCTTTATCTGTTCCATTTTGGTGATGCGATATTAGGCAAACATCTTAAACTTACAGCGCTGGGCTTTAAGTCACTGACATCTTAGATTTATTTTCCCCAGAGCTTTCAATTCTAGCAGGAGCTCAAATGGAGCTGTCAGAAAGCAGAGCAGGGAGCTGTAGCCACAAATGTGGAGGCAGTTTGGCGAAGGAAAGTATTCTTAGAATGCAAGGCAAAAAGGGGCAAAAATCTGCAATGCTCTGTAGTTCTGCCTCATGAAAGAGAACACAATATTGAAAGTTGAAAACAAGCTGAAGCAAGATGATCTAAATCACAAAGCAGAAATGTGTGAAGCAAGGGATCTAATTAACCTAAGTTAAAAGAAATCTGTAAAAGAGAACACATTAGCTGGAAACATTTCCTATTATGTTGTATTTCTACTTAAAAAAAAAAAAAAAACCTTAAAGAAAAATAGCTGTTCACAGAGTGAGCAAGAAATAACCTATTTCCTCCATTAAACGATTTTATCTGATTGAGATTTGCCCTGCAGTACCAATATTTGAAATGTAATGCATCATCCATGGGAATAACAGCCAACCCATAGCTCACTCATAAAACGAATGTGGTTAATACTTAATACCAAAAAATCAAACTCTCTTGTTTGTTCTAATTTGTCACACGGGTCTTAAACTGGCTTCTGTGTGCTGATAAAACGAATCCATAGCCAAGTGGCTTTTGCTTCCATCAATTTTTTAATGGAAATTTAAAATTACACATTTTGAACATCAGTCATCACTTCTTATAAATGCTCAATAATATTTTCCTCAGTTTGCTGTTTCTTTGGATGCTTTTTCTGCTCCAGAACTAAAGCAACAGTTTTGTAATGCAAATAAAATAAAAAGTTTTCAGAGACAAATGAGACAAATTGCTTACAGCCAGGAAGTGCAGAAAACTCATGCCAATAAAGAGAAGTAATAAGAAAAGCAGCAATGACTACAAAATAACCAAACTATTAGACTGCTTTTCTAATATATTTAATATTACAATAGAGTTTTAATATGCGATAATAATTGGCACATTTTTAATACTGTCTAGAGAAAGTGGGACCTTTTATGTAACTTTGGAGTATTTCTAATCCTTATGCTCTCAGGGTAAGAGCTCAGCCCCACAGAGCTATTCAAGGAAGATACTTCTTCAAAGAAGATACTTCTTCAGAGCCAGTGTACAGTCAGAACTGGGTCTCTGAAAAAGACTTTACAGTCATGAAATGCACTGATTTAAAAGCATCTTTGGATTTCAGGTAAGCACCTAAGCTTGTTGTTGCTGACTGAAAAGGTGTGCTTTCTTCAGAGGGTACCATCAGCACTAGTGATTGCTTAACAGCCCTGTAAATCACATTATTTCCTGGAGGTGACCCTATTTAAAATGAAAGGCATGAAATTTTAAATATCATGTCCAAGTCACACACACATAACCCACCCATCTGTACGTAAAACCAAACCGTACAAATCCGTGGAGTACCTTGCCCAGTAAGGCCACATAAACACACTCCATTATTAACAGCCAAGAAGAAAACCCTCTCTAGATAGTTATATTAATCATTGATTGGAACTTTGGAGACTTCAGAGCCGGTAACCCAAAACCTGACTCAAATTAGAAAAAAATGGATGCGGTAGTAGTTAACGTTAAGGTGGAATTCTTCTGATTGAACTATTTATCTAGTAGTGTTTCAGATAATTAAAACTAGGCTCTGAGTAACATGAAAGGGTATAGTTATGGTCAGTTTTCTACCTTCTAGCACTGCAGGGCTGTTGGGACTTGAAAATTATATGCAGGCAGGTTTGGAAGGGGTCCAAGGTAGACCACACCGGACTAAGTAACATCTGGTGTATAGGGCTTAGGATTTTAAAAGTGTGTCTGGACAGCTGTAAAATGGAAATGACATACGACTCTGACTAAAGGCTATATGTAAAGTTGGCAGCAAGTTAACTGTATGTTATTTGGAAAGGCGCTGTTCTCATCTCAAAGCTGGGTGCAACTAGGTACAACCTGGAGTATGTGCAAAGACATTCCAGCTACACTTGTAAAGAATTTATTTTCCATCAAGTGAATGAGAAATACTTGTAAAACCTTCATCTTTGATTAGTATTTCTCCTGCCTCCTTTTCATGTTTAACAAGTTGAAAAAAACCCAGAACCAAAACAGTTCCAAGACCTTGGTCCAGTCGCAGGACATCACCAACACAGACAATCTACAGATGGCTTTAGAAACTGTTTACATGGTATGAAGTGCTGATATATATCAATCTAGTCATTGCTGAATTTAAAGTTATATTTTTTACTCAAAGTTTTCAGAAAAGAAAGACTTTTCTGTAAATGATAATGTACAAGCAATGTCTGCCATCATTGTCTCGGTATTTTTCTCCATACTGGTGTAATGACATGACAGTGCTTTCTTCTGTGAAGCCATAACATCACTTTTCCATAGATAAGAGCAAAAGCCAGAGGACAAGAGATGCTTTCCTGACCCCTACGCTGGGCACATGCTGCACGGTGAGGAAGGATGTCAATGGTGGAAGGGAGGCAGCAGAGCCTAAACTTTATTACCATCTGTTTCTAGCCAACTCCAGTGTTAAATGTATATTTGCATGTTTTTTAAAAACAATAGCTAAACAGTTCCCAAGTGATTATAATCACTCTTGGGAACAATGGCCAGTGCCCACTTGTGTGTTTATTAGTCAACCTGATCTCCATTCCTCTCTCCAAATGTTCATGTCATTCCCCTGTTGCATGCTGTCTTAAATAGAAATGCTCCTGGGAAAAGTCACATATCACATGTATGTCCACACAGCAACTTAGACAATAAGAATAATATATTGTTATATCATAGCATCATACAATGGTTTGGGTTGGAAGGGATCTTAAAGCTCATCCAGTTCCAACCCGTCAGGGGCAGGGACACCTTCCACTAGACCAGGTTGCTCCAAGCCCGTGTCCAACCTGGCCTTGAACACTGTCAGAGATGGGGCAGCCACGGCTTCTCTGGGCATCCTGTGCCAGTGCCTCAGCACCCTCACAGGGAAGATTTTTTCCTCATATCTAATCTAAATTTCCCCTCTGTTGGCTTAAAGCCATTCCCCCCTTGTCTTGTCACAACATGCTCTTGTAAAAAGCTGCTCTTCAGATTTCTTGCAGGTTCCCTTTAGTTACTGGAAGCTTTTCTTGAATTACAGGTTAGTGTGATGCCACCCCTGGCTGTGCTGTTCTGGTCTGAATTTAGATATGTAAATATAACGGATATGTACACATATAAACCAAAAAAATATGTCTCATTCTCTCTTACTCATCACCTGACAAGCCCGTGGCTTCCTGCTGAAAGCAGACTTCTGCCAGCTAATCACTGGTTTGGGTGCCCAGCTAAGTTCCAGTTGTGGTAATTAAGTCCAGTCAATACTTCAGTTAAGACTGGGCTGCACATGTGCACCAGCCAACTAGTCCTTGAGGCTACCAGAACTGAATCCTTTTATTCTTCTCTGCAAGCGATACAACACATCTTTTTCCCAAGGAATCACCACATGCTGTCATCTGCTGCAGCCATGCAGTGAGGCAAAAGGCTGCGCTGGTGGCAACCTGTGAGAGCAGCAGTACACATGCACACCAGCAATCAAATCTGCTCACTCCTGGCTCGCCGGAAGCCACTTTATGAAGGTCTGTGACCCGTTGCCTTCACAAAGAGTCACACTGTAAAACTCCAAGAGACACCCCAGGACAAAGCACCTGCAAAATACACTTACTCCAGAAATACTATTTTTGTTCAACAGCATCTGAAACCATTAAGTCAGCAAATAACAGTGTTCCTGAAAGTGGAAAAAAATAAGCCAAACCATTTTCCTTCCAAAGTCTGAAACATAATTCCTAGGCTGTGAACATTGCCAATTTTTATCCCGCAATTACATTTTTGCTCATTTTAAAACTAAATTTATTGCAAACTGTGCCTGAGATTTTATATCGTATCAACTCAGTATTTAAAACTCAGTCACTAATTCCAATATGACAGATTTCTTACAACAGGCAAAATGGACCTTTAGCAGCAGTGGTTTATATTAAAAAGGGTTTAAAAAGGGTTTAAAAAGGGTTGCAGGACTCTTTACCATAGGAATGCTCATTGCAAAGGTAAAGCAGGGAGAAATCAAAATGCCAGAGGTAGAAACAGCAAAACATTTCCAGTGCCCAGGGTAAAGAATGAGGAAAAGTTTTACTATCAAGAAATGAGACTTGGTAACAGTCTCAGATGAGCAGTGCCTCTTTATATCCACTGGCTAAGGGATGAAGACATGGAGGGAGCTGAAGGGTATTACAGGTGAAGGACAGGGCACAAAAACTTTCTGTGCCAGTGTCACTGCAAGTTTTCTCTTCTACACTCTGCCTCTCTTGGCTGAAGTAAAGTTCCTGCTTTATGAAATGGTTGCAGCCATTTCAGTGTGGAAGATACTAACACAACAGCCACATAGCAATGTGTAGTAGCATGCTGAGCCACAGATTTGCTAACATTGTGCTCTTGCTTCACCATCTTACACTGCGCACTTATGCTGGACACTTTAACATCAAAATCTTCCTTAAGCAGAGAGAGACAGCTACTCGCGCTAAGCCACAGAGCTGTCTACATGCTTGTTTCTGCAAGTACCAGTGCTGTAAGCAAGCTGCTTCCCTTCAACCTTCCTCTGCGATGGTGGGGGTGAATTCTTTGAGCTCCCATATACACTATCTAAAAGAATCACATTTTAAAATACTAACAGCTTATTATTTCACTATTTTTTCACTTTTACATGGAAAGTACTATTACTTGCAAAGTACTTGCAGCTTTTTGTCTCTATCTGAAAATATCCTTCCTGATTTGAAATACAGGGAGCGTGGACAACATCCAGCTGCAACCTGAAATTCATACCAGCTTCTATGTAATACCACAGCCAGGGATGGCTTCACACTGACCTGTAATTCAAGAAAAGCTTTACCAGTTTTCATAAGGCCCAAATAACTAGAAGGTGAGGAAAAAGGCAAATATACTTTCTACAATAAATTTTAGAAGGCATAAAAATGACATAAACCCACATCCCTGGGTGACCTGTAAGTGGATTCACTCAGGAAATACAAGATGCAGCTGTGAGCTACTGGAGCGAAAACCAGCATAACTCTATAGTATACATCCAAGGCATCCCTGAACCTCCTCACAGCCCTGAGTGTGCCTCACAGCCACACTGGGTGGAAACAAGCAAGCCCAAGATAGGATGCAATGTTTTTTGTTGTGACTGAACATCAGGAGCAAAACTCTGGGCTCTCAGTAGCGTGGGTCAAAGTGTGCACTAGCGTGTCACTGTGGCATGCGGACACAGCATTACAAACCAGCTTGTCCTGTGTTGTCCTGTGCTTCCAGAATCCTTTCATTTGCTATCCATGGTTAGGGATGGTTTAGATTTGCATGGAGTAAATTTTTCACACCTTGGTGTTTTCCTAGCTATCTTCCTGACCATGCTGCTCGTCCCGGCACTGTTCTTCCTCCACCTGGCCACACCTTGGCTCCTCTCACTGCCCTACAAAGGGGAAGGCCAAACCTGTCCCTCCTGGCTTGGCCCACGGCCAGAGCAGTACAGGAGAGGTCCCTATCATTACACATTTGCTCCTTCCCAAAAGACAAGCATGGCTTTTTTCCACTCCCTACAAGAAGGATTATAACTTCCACTTGTAGAAAGTCACATGTAACAAGTCACAGCCAAACCACAGCTACTGCTCTCGTCCATACCTCCAGCCTCACCATGCACCTAACCAAGACCTGTTTCAAGTCAACATAAACTGAACTGAAATCCATGCAGTAGTTTACCCAGCGTAATTACAGCAGATTAGGTTTAATTTCCCATTGTAGTTTACCGTGGCGAGCGCTCAGCACCACCACTGCAGCCTCTACCCATGAATGGGTACCTTGCTAGAGTCTGCCGTACCTTGCTCTGTGTGTGCAGTTGTGATGGGTGATTTCCTCAGCTGACCTGGCTGCCATGTGAACAATTTGATCAGATTGCCAGGGTAAGTAATGTCCTAGCTCCATCTCTCTCAACATCCATACCTACAGTGGTTAATAACTACATTTCATTAGCAGCCCGGCATACGAGTTTTCAAAAAGCTTTTATTTTCTGCAAACACGAACACTGTATTTTCAAACCAGTCGCATGGAAAAAACACACAGCACAATGAGAACCCAGCAACATCTCTGACTGACCTTTGACCTGAAGCCTACTATTCAATTCCTGCTAAAGCAATATTCCCAGTAAAAAAAATACAGGGTAGGAGGAGGAAGGTAATACAGCACCACAAATAACTCACTATGGATGTTTATGGTTGGCAGCAATACCTGTACAACCTTCACAAATCAGTGATGAGATTTAGCCCAATTTTAGCCTAGAAATCACTGGGCCTTCACTGCACTCCTGTTGAACCCTTCCAGTTTCCACTGAATCCTCTGTTACACCATGAGCAGGCACAGAGAAACATCACCAGCCCAGCATGCAGTGTATGGGCCACCACATGCTCCACATCCCCTACTGGGCACCTTTGTGGGATGTTCCTCATGAGGTTTGCTTTTGAATGTAGCAGAAATCTGATTTTCCAAAGCTTCCTGGGTCTCTGAGCTTCATGAGCACATGTGGGATTTGTCCCCCAGACAGAAATCTTCATTACAGCTTGGCTGCAGGGAGTGCTCCCTCAGAATGAGCTAGCCCATCAAGTTTGGATATACTATACTGCATCAGGTAGATGGTTTATGAGGACTTAAACCTGACTATACCTCATAAACATGTCCTTTCAAAGAGCCCCTTGTAAACTGGAAACAACACATCCTGCAAAGGAGAAAGTGTGGCCTACAGTTAACTTATTTATTCCCATCTAACATACTACAGACGTCCTGATTTTTACAGCATTAAATGTTTTGAACCTTTTCAGTAACGTGGAGGTTTCTCATTTCAGCCTAACTGCTGTTAATCTGTTCCAAATGTTAACACTGCAAATAAGGTCTGGTTACCGTCTCTGCCCCAAGTCGATAATAAGAACAGAGCTGATCAGCATCTGGTTTAGTTCAGAGTACAACTTGCTGCCTAATACTGCAGAATTTGGGTTGGAAGATCATTGCATTTCATGAACACCACAAGAAAAATTAAACTAACAACACTCACATACAGTCATGTGTCATTATTTATTGCTCTATAGGCTTGCTAAAGATGGAATATTGCATTACTAATTTTGGCAAATTCCAGCACACATAAACAGGCCAAAACCTCTTAACATAAATTATACCAGAGCTGCCTAATGATAATTAAAAAAATTCAGTCTCTTACTTTCCAGACTTGTGATGAAAGAGTTTAAAAATAAGAGAAATTTTTAGATCAGTTTCTTATTTTATCATGCACTTTGAACACTTGAATTGTTACGCTTTGGGTTCAGTGCTAGGTACTTGCAATATAGCACTTTGAGTATATAGAAAACTATGGCTATAAAGGAAAATGGTCTAAAATTTATTTATAAAATTAGTATTTTAGTGAAATACAATCATTGACCTAAAACTCAAACCACCAACTTCAATTTTAGATCAAAATAAAACCTCCTGCTGAGTTAAATCAGACCTGAATCCAACTCTCACTATACAGAATAATTCACCTCAGGATTAGCTGTGACCCCTCTAACACTGAGAACTACCTCTCCTTTTTTCCTTCAGGCACTTTTTTTTATACTTTATTCCAAATTCCTTTATTGTCTGATCTATCGTTTTGTAGTTGATCATATAAAAATTCCACATACAACATACTTTGATTATATTTCTTCTGTTAACCTAGATGTCAGATTATCCCTTACAAACCCAATGAAGAATCAAAAGCTCTTGACATGTATAAAATAAACCATGAATAATTAATGACAGTTTAAGGTTAGCAAGGCACACTAGCTTATCCATCAACTATTTGCATTAAAGCTCAGCTTGAGAAAAAATATTAACAACTACCTCAAACATTAAGATACCATTTTCAGAATGAACGCGTGGAATGTTTAAAACATCTGGAGCCTGTATAAAACGTACATGAATTCTGCCAAATTTACCCTACACTTTCCTGTCACCCAAAGCACTGACTGGGGTGACCCACATAATATAAATTTCTTTCTACCTGAGAGAAATGACACAGAAATTGCTTCTTTTCCCAGACAGATGTAACTGGTTGATCAACGAACTAGCAATATAATATTTATGAAGTTAACCAGGGTAAAACTGATAAGCACTGTATTAATTCATGGTGACACCAATGAGCAGCGATTTTTTGGGCACAACAGATTCCCTTGAACCTATTTTATATTCAAGAAATCTGAAGCAGAAAAATTCTAAATTAACAAATTGCATCATATTGCAGAGCCAAGTCAGTAACAGAACTCAGGAAGTGGCAGGCTGTGTCATGCTGATCACAAAGCTATACCATTGCTCATGTTTTAGCAAGATTTCTCTCATTGTAACAGACTGAGTAACTCCCCTTCCACTCCACGGGAGGGCAAAATTATTAATCAAAGATGATTTCCGATAAACTTATCTATTTGAGGCACACAGATTTCACCAGAGACACTTCAAACTACTTAAGGGGAATAAAAAATGGAATAACCCCCCACACTGGATGACTCAGGAGATAAGACATGTTATCGGTAACACAAAGATCAGCATTTAAAGGTGACTTTTAAAGAAAGATCAGCGTATCAAGGCAAGCAACCTACTCAACACTGCTAAAATCATACATAAAACCAAAACCCACCTTGATCATGTTAAGAAAAACAAACTGATGTGAGACCCTGTCTTTGCTGAAATGGCAGGGAGGTAGAACTAGATGATCTTTAAGGTCCCTTCCAACTCAAACCATTCTATGATTCTATGATTCCTGAACAGCACAAATTACACCATTTGTACCCTGAACCAAGCAATGCGCTAAGTTAATTCACTATAAAGAAGTGAAGATGCATCTGTATGCCTGAAAGATAATTCACCTTATTCACTCAGCTATCACTTCAGTAGTTCGCTGATACATGAAGTTCTTCATGAAAGAAAGGCAAAGTGTCTAAGCAAGGTTTCTTCTCCTTTCAAACTGCCAAGAGAAGGAAGACTTAACTAGGCTGGCCGATCTCCAGCTCTGGCTGACTCATACAGAAGCAACAACTTCTCATTCTCAACTTTATCTTCTTTTAAGTTTCTTAGAAGTAATTTTCCATATATTGTTTACAGAATAGAGAAATAAAATTATCAGAAGCACCAAAATATTTTTGTCTATGTTCCTCCTTAAACAGAAACCTCTGCCAGGACAACCTACTTCCTGGCTTCTCCCTTTTTCCATGGCCATTTCCTGAGCTGCAGCATGCCCCTCCAAATGTCTGCATGTGTAATGACTTTCTTTGGCACCCATCAGTGGATAAAGCTGGGAACCTGGCTCTGCAGAGACAGCAAGGATTCCAGACATTTCTTCACCTGGTTTATCTGCACTTGAGGAGCCTGGGCTGAATTTGGTCCCTATGGGCAGCAGAGTCTGTACTGACATCTCAGATTGTCACCCGGGGTCCCTCCTTCACTTGCTCTTCAGA
Organism: Neopsephotus bourkii; assembly: GCF_033783945.1. Taxonomy (NCBI): domain Eukaryota; kingdom Metazoa; phylum Chordata; class Aves; order Psittaciformes; family Psittacidae; genus Neopsephotus; species Neopsephotus bourkii. The sequence goes on along the minus strand of NW_026902105.1, from coordinate 5,405,171 downwards.
GCAGAACCAGCTGTGCATGAGCTTCTTCTCACCAATCACTGCTCCCTCCTGCCTCCACTCTTTACAGGGAAGTGATGCTTCCCCTCATGCCTCCTCCCAGACACAGCCCAGGAGTCTCCTCCTCCAGAGAGGAAAAGAAGACAGCCAGGATGAGCAGCCTGGTGCTGCTCTTACAGTGAGCTTGAAAGGAAAGTGGGAAAGTCTACAGGGATCAAAGCTGCCCAAGCCCCCAAATAAGCCCTGCCCTTTCCTCACTGGAGTCTGTTGGTAAAGGGAGCTGTGCACAGAGAAAGCAGACAGGCTGCTTGGATAAACCAGCTCACCTTTGCCTTTTCAGACACAAGCAAAGCTCCATAGAACTGTCTATTCTGAGCAGTTGCCTGCTTTGAAGCTCAGCAAAACTATCCGCATCCACACAACGAAGTCCATTAGTAAGCAAAGAAAGGGAGCAAGTGCCAAAAGCAGATTCATATCTTTTTTTTCCCTGTAAAGTTCCAGGTTTGTTAGCTGTAAAAGATGCAAGTTACTGGATATTAAATAAAATGTCCTGGTTGTGAAAGATTGCAATTAATCGTGTAGTCATTAGGACCCATAAATGCAAGAGGCTTTCCACAGAAAAGCATTTGTTTCACTGGAGCCTTCTCAGGGTTGGGTTTGTTTTAGTGAATTTTAATGAGAAACCCAACTTATCAAAGTTAATTGGCCAATCTCCTGTTGAATTCTCCCATTTTCCCAAGCATCCATGGGCCAGAGACTGACTCGGCAACATGATGGTTAGGTCACTTGCTGGGAATACAAGTAACTCTAGTTCAAAGTCTCTCTCAATCAGGTAGACAACATAAACATCCATCTCCTACAACCTAGGGAAATGACTCAGTCATTAGGTTACTGGTAATCCAGTGTGGAGTCAGTCTTGTGGCTATGGCTTTTTTTCAGCAGGGAAAAGGTTTCAGTTTTTTTTCTAATATGGAACAAAACCAGAAATCAAACCTCAATTTTATTTTAAAATAGAATTCTTGCATTCTGGCCAGTCCTCAGGAGTATCACTTCCCATTTAAACAGTCATCTTCATCTATGGTATTACTCCTTCCCTGCCTTCCACTGCCATGGTGGCATCTAAGTGCCACAATAAAGACACATTCACAGCTTCCTCCAAACCACTGCAGACCTGACAGCAGACAGACATCCTCCTGACACCTTGATTTCTGTTTCACTTGCCTGAAGTGACCAGAAATGAGTCAACACAGCCAATATCTACGCCAATTCTGGCATTTTGGATTCAATCCCAAAGAACACACCCGCCATTCTCACCCATCACCAAAACCAGAACAGGACAAAACCACTACCACCCTGGCATGACCAGATGTCATCCCTCAGTTCTCATATGTGTCACAGTTGGCCACAGCATATGGACAGAAACCCTGTCCCAAATAACCACTGAGGAAGATGTGGCTCGTGGGAGGTGACAGACTAGAGATCGCAGGAATAGATGGAGCATGAGGAAAACACTATGTGGCTCCACAGCCCAGCAGAGCCCAGGCTTTGTTACAACTTCATTCCAAGCAGACCTTCACCTCACTAACTTCTAACACTTCCAGCCTCTGCAGCCTTTCTTGCATTCTTTTTGTTTAAAACATTGCTCTTACTGCATTAGTCCACAGTCACTTTCTTCCTATGATTTTACACATAGATGGCCACAATATGAAAAGGCACTTTTCAATTGCTTACAAACACACAGCCAGGATGATTTAGACAACTATCTGTTCTGCTTCCACTTAGGAGTCTACCAAATGAAGGACACAAAAGAAAAGAAGTTGGTGCCTAAATTTAAGAATCGAATCCATGTCTAAGCACTTAATGTGGCCTGATGCTCAAAAAAATTTGGCATCAAAAAAGTGCCAGCAAGGCCAAATGGGAGCTGATGGCTTGGACAATTCCATCCCTTATTTTGTTGCCTAAATAGCAACCCAGGAATAGGGCCCAGGAGCTCACTTTAAACAAAATATGTATGCTGGCTAGAGCTGGAGGGAATAACCAAGATCACTGATCCCCTCTGAATGGCAAATTGCTGGAATTTTATAAAAGCATTATTCATATTACACAGGCATTCAGACGATTGCATATGAGAGCTGGGCAGTGAAAGGACACAGAAAGGTTGCTCTTGCTCTGAGGACAGCTGGTAGAACTGGGTAAGAGGCCCATGTGCTCTCAACCTGGAACCTGCATAAGACATGGCTCCTCGCATGAACTCCAGCCACCCACCAGCATTACAGGCTCATACCCCTGAACGTCCACTTTCTGTTATGCAGCTAGGCAGCTGACACACAGCTGGCACCAGCCAGCCTCATGAACCTTCTTTGCAGAGGGCTTTTTCTTCAGCAAACTTCACATTAAAAGGAAGGGCCTATGGAAAACCAGACATAAACCTCTTGCAAGGCTTCTTTATCCAGTTCCCTCCTGAAGTGATGGTGTCACGCATCCATCTGCTCTCAAAGCTGCTCCCGAACGACCAAATCTACATCTGTGCTTTACTAAGATGGTTTGTAAGCAGAAAAGCCTTGCTGTTCCTTGAAACTGCTTGGATAACAGGCGTAGCTGTTTCTTTCACGTAGCTAATCAGGTTCTACATTACCTGAATATGGGAGCTTCCCAAGAGGAGTAAATTATCTGTGTGAGCAAAGGCTCCTTTCTCAGTCTGGGTGGTGCCTACACTTAACTAAATCGAAGTTTATTTAAAAGCTTATTAGAGCTTTTGGCTTCATACAGACATCACATTTCTGGGAAGTTTTGCTGAAAAAGCTTGGCATGGCTACAATTACAATATTGTTACAAGTCACTAAATGTTTCTGATATATTTAAAAGGAATTCTGTGCTCATTTTCTATACAATTTATCTCAATTGCAGTCAGCGAGACCAAGGGATTTACAGGCTTTGCAGAAGTTTCACCCTCATTTTGAATCTTTCGTATTTCCAGCTTACAATAAAGCCTGCTAATAACACCCAAACAGCCCCCACAATAATCCTTCAGTTCAAAATAAGAGTAAAGGAGTAACACCACTGATTACAGAATTACAAGGATGTAGCGGCTACTCAGCTACTTACTTTTAATAGACCTATTAATAATTTTTCATGGTTCCCATAGAGTCTAACTTACAACAGAATGAACTGCAGCAGCTGTTCAGGGAAAGAAATCTTGTTCTACTGGGTACCTTTCTTCTGCTTCTGCCCACATTATGATCTATCCACATTTACACCATTTCCAGACTCTAAACTGAAACAAATATCCTTAGACGGGCAGTGACAGCTTTGGGTGTTGTAGCTGTATTTAACAGAATAAAAAACACAAACCAACTTGTCAGACACACCACTGTGTCAGCTCAATTACCTAAATAAACAGAGGTAATGCTTAATTTTACTTGCTGCTCTTGTTGAAACTGCCTCAGTGTGGATTTTTGCCGTCTCTTCCCAGGAGGATTACATCTGCCTGGCTTAAAGTTTCACTTCCAAACATCATGTCCAAAACCTAAAAACTTGCTACAGAAAAACTGTGTTTTAGGAAAAGATCCTCCATTATTTGGGGGAAATTAGCACTGATCCTAATAGGAATCTTATTTAAGGCCCGTTTGTGGGATAAGTGGTGTTTCCATTGCCGGTGCAGGCAGGTTGTGATCCGCCCTAGTGGAAGCCCATCAGGCACATTTCCTAAGTGAACAGTCACTCTAAACACTCTAAACATCCTCTGGTGGTCCTGGGGCAGATGCCTGTATGATCATCAAATGGCACGAAGCACCTTAACATCAACATGGATTGCACTGCTTTATACAGGGGATTTCCTCATCACAGAACAAAATAAACTCACCTATGAAGTACACTTATTAATGTTTTCCATTTCACACCCAGCAGCTGAAAAACAACTTCCTTTACAAAAGGTGGGTTCTGGAGGGTTCCTTTTTTTGTTTGATTGGTTCGTAGGGTGCTGCTTGGGTTTTTCTGGGGCTGGTTTTTGGGGTGTTTTGTTGGGTTTTTGTTTGTTTGCGGAGTTGGTCTTGGGGTTTTTTTATTTGGATGATTTTAAGAGGTAGTAGATTAATGACCACTTATTTCTGAAAACCAGTCTCTGGGTTGAATCCAACTTCCAGACAGTGCCTATCAAGAGAATATGGTTCTATAAGGCTGCACAGTTGTCCCAAATAAGACTAATAACTAATTTCAAGCACTTTTTCCTCCAAGTAGACTCAAGTACCTATAGTTAAGTTATAAAACTCTTATTTATGCCCCAAGCAATGCAAAAAATAAGCACTATCTCAAGCCATATTAAGCAGCATTCCTATTCTAGACAAAATCATATTCCAGAACTGCCCTACTGCTCCTCTACTCTGACACCAACTTGAAGAAGGGTGGGAGAACCGTATTCTCCCTGCATACAGGGGTACATGCACACTGCATAGCACTGCTATGCTGGAACCTGTATAGTTTAGATTTTAATGGAGTGTTGGTTTTAGAGCTGAATATATGGAAGCTCTTGAGTTACAAGAATTATTATTGCAAACCTGACTACAGCTACAGTTGGTGTTCTTGGAAGATGAGGGTGCAAGTAACAAGAACCTAATAAGTTCGTGCCAGTACATCAAGTTTAAATTGCTTTTCTTTTCCCCTCCCTTCTAAAGCTGGCCGAAATGCAAGTTCCACTGTAAATGCAGTGACTAGCAAACATGGATGCCATCAAAAATACAGCGCTGCCAAGAGGAAGTCCTCCGTTGACTAATAACAGTTTCCAATAGCAAATGCAAGACATTCTGGGCACTGAACTGAAGAGATTTAGGGATATATTCTACACAAGATGTACTTTTTGCAGCTACAGAATATGAACTATATAACATTTGGACAAAAGGTTTTAAGAAGTCACTGGTAACTTGAGAACAAAGGCAGAATCAGGAGGTTTGGTGGCTCTTCAATGACCTTTACTTCAACAGGTAACAATAAGGTCTCCCTGTCAAGCCTATTATCAACTTATGGCTGCAAAAAATAAAGACACAAGTCACTGCTACAGAGTTTAGCATTACAAAGGTCTCAAGTTTTTGCTGTTGACTGAAATATGAAAACAAAGCTTTTATTTTGAAAAGAGGACACTGCTTGCTTGATACTATTATTTTTGTGTAGCATTTGTCACTGTCAGAGCACAATACAGAGCATAACCAAGTTCATTTGTCAACTACGTAACTCACTCTTTGAAAACCTCTTTTTAATGCAAGACGGCGTCAGTGATATATTACAAAATCAATTACTAGAACTGAAAATTACTTTTATAAAGATCCCATTATATCAAAGCTTATCCTCTGTACCCTTTGCTTGCTGAGAGTGCAGGACATTTCATATAGTTACTTCTGCTGCAGACACAGGATTTTGGTTTTCATTTGAGTATGAAAAATACCCTGAATTTCCACTGCTGTGATTCAGTACTTCTATCAAAGACTGCCTATGTATTTTCATAGGAGTAATTTATTTTATCTTTGAAGTAAATATAAATTTGCCAGAAACACTTGCTAGGTCAGTTTTTAAGCTATACTCTGTGGAGATTATGCCAAAATACAAGCAAAAAATCAGAGTGTTTAATAGTAATTTCAAAAATATGCTAAGCAGTAGGGAAAAGAAGGCTCTATGCAGTCAAATGAGGTGAATTTGTCATCAGATCACTGAAAACAAGAAACAGAACAAACTTCCATAAAGAGAAACTGATATATTATGTACCCAGGTTGGACTCTGTTATGTTAAAAGCTGCCTCTCAATAAAACATTATATCCGACACTTTCCAGCAGCATAGATGCCGCAGCTGCACAGGCATACAGCACTGCTGGTTTTTAATACCTTGGAGGTAAAATGTTATGCCCCACTAAGTAATTCTGGTCTACAGTATAGCTTCCCACCATTCTTAATTTCATAATGCAACCAAATTATATGAGATGTAGATAAAATAAAAAGACTAATGAACACTTACAACTCTAGGTGGCACACTCATACAGTAAAGACTATAAATCCGAAGAGAAATACATACGGTCACCCAGGATATTTTTTTGTTTTTTCCACCTGATACATACATCATCTATCAGCAAATACTGTTCTGAGCTGGGTTGTGAATTAGTATTTAGAAGGATCTGCTCTATTTCCCCAGGTTAGAACTGGGTGATTTAATAATACTCTGCAGAAGTTGCAGTCTTATATTTCAAGAGTACTGAATTAAGTTAATTTATGACTCCATATACAGCCAATTCTCATGGCATAGCACCCATGCCACCACACTATCATACTCCAACCTACTTCATGGATAATGGGAATAAGACCTTACATGTTTCTTAAAGACACAGTCTCATGCAACAATCAGTTCAGTTATACGTTTTTAAGCTTTAAACTTACAAAGGAAGTTTTTGTTGCTGCTTTGTTTTTAAGCAGGAGGTCAGCTTTGGTTTATTACATCAAGTCCACATCATAAAAAGAACATTTTAATACACAGCCTTTAATCTACCCATCTACATAGTGTAGGCAGTGTAAGAATCAGCTGGGATGGTGATGACAGTCATGAAAATGACATTGCAATACTTTTATTACAGTTTGTCAAGGGTATGTTGCTGCTGTTATGCAATCTTACTGAAGCCGTAATGAATGAAACTGCAGCAGTGCAGCAGGATTGCCATAGTGTACACCTGAACAACTTCAGGAGTGACTGCAAAATGCATAAATTAGTGTTTGACTAATTATCTGAGTAAATAACCTCATGCCTAAATATGAATACAATGCAGATTTACACTGTTCTAGATGCCTCAAGCTAATGGGGTAAAAACACTGTATCCTCCAGCAAGTACAAGGCAGGTGAACAAGTTATCTCTCATCCTCCTAGCGTAAAAACACTTGGCTACTGTGGAGAAGCTAACATACCACAGCTTACACCACAGTGAATGGGCACCCATACTGTAGGTACAAAAACTAGTACAGACCAGCACGCAGCCCTGCCTTCAGATGGTTTTGAAATTCATGATGTGGAACATATGTACAACAAAGGACATACAGAAGGAATAAAAAAAGTGCACATGCATGTACTGACTGGAGAACTATGTGGACATGGAAGCATTTGCCCACAAAGCCAGTACAAGCGCACCTCAGAAGCAAAGTACACAAATAAGTCTTCTCCATTTCTTCAATACTGGATATCAAATCATTAATAAAAACATTAATGTCAATTTTTTTTATCTAATAAAATGTATTTATAATCACTCCTTGCTGTATGGTAAACATTTGCCAGAAAATGTACAACTGTAGCATGCTTTCACTCTTAAATATGCAAATAAGACACACATTTCTATCATTTGTCATTCATCTACACACATAAATTCGTCATTTCCATTTGCAAGTCCAATAAATGGTCACTGTCATTTTTATAAATCATTTAACAAGTTTATTTCTACAAATTGTGACTTAGAAGCAGGTACTATAGATACAAAAATCTGAAAAGATTGACGTGCAGCACGTGTCATTTCTTTCTGTTGTCCAAGTGGGTAATTTACTCATTTCAGTGGGCATTCATCACATTTCTCAGAGCAGCAATAAATAGATATTTTACTTTCCATAAAACATTATTTTAGATAGCAGGTTAATCAATACAAAATTAGCATTTAACAGCATTAGAGAAACATAAACCCTAGGTCATTGCAGGCTGATCATGGAATTGGAAAATTTAATATTGGATCTCTGTGTCCACCTAGGACTGAGTAATTTGCAGGGTCTCCAACATGTCTTCCACTGCCTTCAAAGAGTATTTAGTTTCTTTCTTACTGCGACCTGCAAACTAAACAACAACAACAGAAGATTGTTGTCACATATCAGAAATTCTGTGCATAGATCCTGTGCAAATAACAGTTCTAAGCATTAAGTACCAAAAATTAACTCTACTGACTGCAAACTTAAAAGCACAGCTTATTCATTGTTTCACTCAGCCTCAGTATTTTTAGAAGCTGTATCACCTTTCCTCTAATATGTACTGGAAAATACAACAGAACTCCTTAACTTCACTCACTTGCTCTGAATTTGAATATTCAGCACTAATAAATATTCCACTTTGAAAATGAACATTTATCTGAAGTGAGATCTTCCTGCTGATTTGCTTGCCTGGTAAACTTTAACATAATTTTTACTTCAGCTTTGATTTTTTAATGTGATCCAAATTACATATTGTATATTACACGTTCACAATTTAATAGCAGTAAGACTTGGACCTGTTATTGAAGCTAATCTATTTTCTATTTTTGTTACAGCGAGACAGTGCTACTTACCAAAATCTCCTGTAAAATAATGCAGTCATCACATAATTATATTTCATGGTTCAAAGTAACTGTGAGTAATGACCTTGTATTTGAATGTAACCTCCTATTACAGCAGCAGTTTCAGAGACCATTTGAAATAAAGTCTGCCTTGATAACAAAGTACAGCTTAATAAATACTATTAATAACTTTAGATTCCCTAGGACACATGTAGCCATGTTTGCGAAAGAAAGAGGCAGAAGGGTAGGAGACTCTGATCACCTCACACTGACCTCAAAAGGGTTTCTCTAACAGTGCTGATGATTCCCATCACTTCTCATCCACATCTAATACAGCAGATTTATGACTAGGTTGGTCTTTGCTCAAATGAAACTCTCAACGATTTTTAATACACCTGCATTAAAAAGTTTTGCATTTTGGGTTGAGAGGGGTGGTAAAGAAATTACAGAAGCAGTAACTACAACTTGCTGCTAGTAAAACAGCCTATTCTCTACCTAAATGTTAACATCTAAACACTCAATAAATTTTCAATTTAATGTTTTTTATTTCAAATACCACTGGTGTCTCACATAGTTAGTCCTTGATTTATAATGTGTCCCTTCTCTCTTGTAATTAACTTAATTTAGCAAACTCTTCATGACCTGTTAGAAAAGATTAAGTCATCAAACCCAGGTAATATCACACCAGCAACAAGCTGCAGGACCTGTTAACCTGCTTTTGACCCCCAGGCTACAATCTAACACTGGGACTCTCAATCAGTACTGAGTTTTTACAAAAGTAGTTTTTGGCACAGTAAATGAAAAGCTATTTCAAATTAAGTCGCTAGGAGAATGAAATGTTGGTTTTGTGACAACACTTTATAGTTAAGAGACATACTAAACCCACTGTATTTTCACATTTCATATTTCTGGATGATGAACTGATGTGCTGTGTTTTGACTTCAGCAGTATGTATAAACCCATTCTTCACGTTGTGCAGTCTCCAGAGTGACCTGCAGCCATCAGTGTCAGAGGAAAATCAAACTCTTAAACACTCTCCCATGTAGGAGAAAGTAACTATTGCTTAGATCTGACTCAATACTCTTTTTGCTTGTTCTAAACAGGAATTGTCCAAACAGATACCTGGAGAGTCTTCAGAAAAACAAGAAAATGGCAAAACAGAGCTCAGAATCCTCCACTGAAAAATTGTTTCCAATTCAAAACATTCAGAGATTTCAATACAAAGCACAGAAGCCAGAATATATTGTGGTCAAAAATCATGCCTGGCAAGACAGAGAAAGCATGCAGAGGAAAGCTTCAAAATCAGAAGAAATTCATTTTACCTCTCTTCAGGGACACTGAAAGCAAAACTGACAGAAGACATTAGTTCAAAAAATGTTACTTGCTAATTTCAAGAGTGGTTGCCTTCATGATACTGACATGTACTTGAAGCTGAACAAATAAAACCAAACTCTGCGTCATAACAAACAGGAGTATACTTGGAAATGTAATCACTTCAAATTTGCCCTGACGAACAATTATTTTGTCTATTCTGCCATTACACAGCAATTTGACTGATTGAGCCGGAATCCATTTCTTAAAATCATGATTTAATTTTCTGTTTCCCAAATGGTTTGTAACAAAATCACCTCTCTCCGACCATAAATAACATGTGGATTGCTAACACAGAAGAATTTAGCAATGTACCCAAGAAGCATGTATCTGGAAAATTACTACGAGTAGGATCACATTAAAGATTTTCGTGAGCATTAATCAAACTCGCTTGCCTTTGCTGAAACGCTTCTACCAGAGGACATGCTAAACCAATTACCTAACTGAAGAGCACTAGGTAGCCATATTTTGTTTCGATGTTAAAGTAACTGTGACTCATGTGTTCAGTCAGAACAGAAACACATTTCTTCACAGGGTCCACACAGAGAGAAGAATCTGGTTTCCCAGTGCTAAGGCAAAACTGAGCTTATAATGAGAATAAAATAATTCTTTGAATAACAAGCATTTCTGTAAAATCTGAAATGAAAGCTTAATATTTTTTTTCTACCCAGTCAATTAAACTTAAGTGGCCCAGAGAATAATGACCTTTCTTTTAGTGCATGTGCCAGCAGCCAGGAATTCCAGCTCCATAAGCAGCCCTTGCTACAAAACCTTTCTGTCTTCCTGCAAAAGCTTACATTTCCTCTAGATTAGGCACAGATGAGAAGTACTAATCAGCACATTTAACATTCAAATAACTATATTAAACAGATGGAGCATCAAGTATCAGTACTATTAAGAAAATTATTTCATTCAACTGTCCTTTAGGCCCATGTGTCCTGGTAAACAAACTGCTGCCCAGTCTAAGCAACACTAGCAACAGTAAGGCTTTCTCTTTCATACCCAAAGATTGTTTTCTTTAACCTACAATAAATGTAAAAAGTTCCTCTGATGCCATATAGAAATGCACAGCAAAAGCAAAAATCAAGTGCCAAAGCAAACTGCCTGAATGAAAACATAAACTGAAAGAAGAGGACCAGTGAAAATATTTTAAGCAAATTGCATATGAGATTAAAACGCAACTATAGCCAGTGCTGAATTTGAAAAGGTAAAGGCAGTTTTCCAAAATTACTGAGCAAACTGCTGGTAATTCAAGTTTAAATCCAGACTGAAAAAGAAAATGGGGAAAGATCTCACTGCAAGCCAACTGCTTCCTTGTTAACTTTTTGAATTAATAACTTCATATTTTTAGGTCACAAATTGGTATCATTTGTCTAGGCACTCAAGTCAGGATTCTAAATGCATCTTATTCTCTAGAACATGAATACTGGAAAAACTGCATTTTAACAGTAAGAAGGTCTAGCTAATAAAACAAGTCAATGCCAAACTCAACAAGCTCTTAAGGCTTTTATTACACTTTAGAAAGTGTTTTAGATAATGAAGGGAAGTGGGGAGGATTTAGAGATAATATTAAGTATCTTGCTTAAAACCTGGTTAGACAACCCTTCGCTAATGGAGGAATGCTGTGTTTCGACAAGCAACCAAGGCTTCATCCTTAGGTCCAAGAGATGACAATTTTCAACTGCTCAACATGTTAAGGGAGCAACAAATCAATACAGACTCATAGGGGAAACTGCCTCCTACTACATCACCAAACACCATTTGTTGTAGCAGCTGTATGTGGTATCTGACATACACACTGGAGTGGCCAAACCCTTCTGTTGTCATGTAACAAGTTCAGTAGGGCTGGGCTAGGGCAGCCCCATCCAGCTGTACTCACTGGAGCTTCTTGTGGTACTTCTAGGAAGACAGGGGTGTTCACACCATTTGCACACCTAGCTTGAGCAAAAAAAATCTGCAAATCCTATCTTGAGCACTTACATCTTCTCTGTACCAAAATTCCCCCTGTGATTAGTCAGACACGGTGTTCATCACTTTATGTCCGAAGCAGCTAAAAAGACCAGCTGAAGTATGCAACATACCACGAAAGTATGAAGTCACAAAGAAGCTATGACATATGTTTCAAATATATGTCAGTTGTGTTAACATGAGCTGTTCTGGGAAGCATCAACCAAAAATGCTTAATGTAAGATTCAAAAGAGCTTCACAGAAACAGGGGAACTGCACTTTGCAGTAAAAAAAAACCAACAAGACTAACCTTCCCCAAACCCCCCACAGCCAGAAACCTTCACCCCCCAGTACAAGTCTTGCTTTGTTAGAAATGTTGTGATGTTAACAGGAAGCCATGTGGAGCGAAAAAAAGAAAAATAAAAAGAGGCAAGCTTATCTGGCTGTAAGTCATGTAACTACAAACCGTCACAGTTAAACTGTCACTACACTTAGAATCAGGAGATGCCTGTTTCTAGGTCTTAATCTTGGTATGCCACATTCCACAGTCAACACTGGTTCTACGATTCCATCCTGAAGCATCACAGTATCACAGTATGCTAGAGATTGGAAGGGACCTCAAAAGATCATCTAGTCCAATCCCCCTGCTGGAGCAGGAACACCTAGATAAGGTTACACAGGAATGTGTCCAGGCAGGTTTTGAATGTCTCCAGAGAAGGAGACTCCACAACCTCCCTGGGCAGCCTGTTCCAGTGTTCCGTCACCCTCACTGAGAAGTTTCTTCTCAAGTTTAAGTGGAACCTCTTGTGTTCCAGTTTGTACCCATTACCCCTTGTCCTATCATTGTTTGCCACTGAGTAGAGCCTGGCTCCATCCTCGTGACACTCCCCCTTTATATATTTATATACACTAATAAGGTCACCCCTCAGTCTCCTCCAAACTATAGAGACCCAGCTCCCTCAGTCTTTCCTCATAAGGGAGATGCTCCACTCCCTTAATCATCTTAGTTGCCCTGCGCTGGACTCTCTCCAGCAGGTCCCTGTCCTTCTTGAACTGAGGGGCCCAGAACTGGACACAATATTCCAGATGAGGTCTCACCAGGGCAGAATAGAGGGGAAGGAGGACCTCTCTCGACCTACTAACCACCCCCCTTCTAATACACCCCAGGATGCCATTGGCCTTCTCGGCCACAAGGGCACAGTGTTGGCTCATGGTCATCCTCTTGTCCACTAGGACCCCCACGTCCCTCTCCCCTACACTGCTCTCTAACAGGTCGTTCCCCAGCTTATACTGGAACCTGGGGTTATTCCTGCCCAGATGCAGGACTCTACACTTTCCCTTGTTGTATTTCATCAAGTTATTCCCTGCCCAACTCTCCAGCCTGTCCAGGTCTCGCTGGATGGCAGCACAGCCTTCTGGCGTGTCGGCCACTACTCCCAGCTTAGTGTCATCAGCAAACTTGCTGATAGTACACTCAATTCCCTCATCTAAATCGTTGATGAATATATTAAATAATACTGGTCCCAGTACCGACCCTTGAGGCACTCCACTAGATACAGACCTCCAACTAGACTCCGCCCCATAGACTACAACTCTCTGGCTTCTCTCCTTCAGCCAGTTCACAGTCCACCTCACTACCTGATCATCCAAACCACACTTCTTCAATTTAGCTGCGAGGATGCTGTGGGAGACTGTGTCAAACGCTTTGCTGAAGTCAAGGTAGACCACATCCACCGCTCTGCCATCATCCATCCACCGTGTTATTTCCTCATAAAAGGCTATGAGATTGGTCAAGCATGACTTCCCCTTGGTGAAGCCATGTTGACTGCCCCTCATAACCCTCTTATCCTTGATATGCCTTAAGATGGCACCAAGGATAAGGTGTTCCATCACTTTCCCAGGAATGGAGGTGAGGCTAACCGGTCTATAGTTACCCGGGTCCTCCTTCTTGCCCTTTTTGAAGACTGGAGTGACATTTGCTTTTCTCCAGTCCTCAGGCACCTCTCCCATTTCCCAAGACTTGGTAAAGATGATGGAGAGCGGTCTGGCAATGACCTCCGCCAGTTTCCTCAGCACCCATGGGTGCATCCCATCTGCACCCATGGATTTATGGATGTCGAGATTGCTCAGCTGGTCTCTAACCCATTCCTCATCAACTAAGGCAAACCACTCCGTTGACCTGACTTCATCTGAGGTCTCAGAGGTACAGGGCTCTTCAGGACTGCCTCCGGCAGAGTAGACAGAGACAAAGAAGGCATTCAGTAACTCTGCCATCTCTGTATCTTCTGTCACCAGGGCACCCGTCCCGTTCATCAGTGGGCCTACATTGCCTCTGGTGTTAGTTTTATCTGCCATGTATTTGAAAAAGCTCTTTCTGCTGTCCTTGACCCCTCTCGCCAGATTTAATTCCAAGGAGGCCTTAGTCATCCTAGCTGCCTTCCTACATCCTCTAGCAGCAGCCTTATATTCCTCCCAAGTGGCCAGCCCTTCCTTCCATGACCTGTAAACTCTCCTCTTCCACTTTAGCATACCCAGCAATTCCCTATTTAGCCACGCAGGTCTCCTGGCCCTCTTCCTTGACTTCCTACGTGTCAGGATGCTCTGATCTTGAGCTCGGAAAAAGCAATCCTTGAATGCCAACCAACTATCTTGGGCCCCTTTACCTTCAAGCAGTCTTGCCCATGGGATTTCCCCTAGCAATTGCTTGAAAAGGCCAAAGTTTGCCCTGCTAAAGTCCAGGGTTGCAATTCTACTTGCATCCTTTGGGCTGTTTCCCAGAAGTGCTAGCGAATGTCTGCTGGTGGTATAACTGGAACTGGAAGCTTCAGTCATAATCTTCATTAGCAATACATGTTCAGAACTACTCTTAACAGTTCATTTCATTGAGATGTAAAGCATTAATAATAGTTTTCACTATTCACACATCTTTTAAAACCTGTTTTGTTCTATCAGTGGTGAATCCATTGTCTATTCTGTTCTTCAAGGGTTTGGGTTTTGCTTGTTTGTTTTGTTGTGGTTTTGACTTGAGTCAAATTTGAGTTTTCCATTACAGGAAATGTCAGACATACTGAAGCCAAAGGAAGTCCCACTTACTTATGGGACATCAGACAAAGTTGGTAACTCATAGATACCTTACTGTTGTGAGCAGGTAAATTAATGAAAAGCAGGGAGTCATTTTAAAGAGAAAACCAGGGAAATAAACTTCAAGCACACAAGTATAAAATGCTTAATTATGTCCTCAGGGATACAATATTCTTCACTGTAAAGTACAGTCAGAAGTTACAAGGCCAATCAGAGGAAATGGAAAATACTTCAAAGTTGTAATACATCAAAACCACGTCAGCCACAAGAAACTGCACTTCTGGCAATAAACTGAAATACTGTATTAAGAATTAACTGCGCATTGGCCATAAAAGAAAATCTAATTTAATTCCATAATAGATGGAGCTGGTCAAAAGGCCACTTGGTAGTATTAACTGTGAGACGGTAGCAGCAAGAGAAAGATCAAATATTGGGTTCTGATACTGAAATATTACAGAAAGAAACGAGTGTTAGGTGTATGTAAAGTCTCTGCATTTAATACAGACATTTTTGCTCAGAAAAAGTTATGGGGAAAACATGACAGCATGATGCTGATGTTCAGGATTACCTATACATGAACTTGGACTGGCAGGTCATAAAGAACAGCTGTAAGGGAGTCAGACATACTATGTCTGGGATGCATGGACAACAGAATCTATGAGCTAAAACCTGTTTTCATTCATAGTTATAGAAAAAATATACAGACTTCTAATGCAAAAGCAAAATAGCTATTTATGCATAACTGCAAATAGCTGAAAAGCCTCCTTATGAGTTCAGTAAGCTTTGATTGTGGCCTACAAAGTCTACATTTTCACAGATCAACGGGCATTTTTCTGTAAAATTATGCAAACCCAACTTCAGTCACAATTATTAAGATAATTATTAGGAACACCATTAAATATGATTTTGAAAGGTCAGAATAAACTGAAAGAAAATAAAATTCTAGCATTTTAATTTGTTTGCTAGTAACGGATCGAGTCACTCTAAGAATTAAGACACACCAAGTTTTATTAAAATACTGAGCTGTAGGACTGAGTCTTGGAGGTCAGCATTGCCCTAGTGTCCATTCAGTTCATGTTAGTAGAAAAAAAATCTGCTTAAAGCTATTAAGTAAATACTACAAATTAGTCACTGTAGAATACCAACTTTAGATTCATTAATGCTTCCAGGACATCAAAACACAAGTAGAACATAACAAATCCAAGCAGATTATGCCGATTTACACGTCATATCTAGCCTCTTGAGCAGCAGCTGATGAAAGTGCAGAAAAGAACTACATGGCACGATAAAGACTAAAAACTCTGATGTACTAACCTGGTATGCTCTATTTATTTGGTTGGCTGCCCAGCTGGCATATTTCATATTATCTTTTTTCATTTTTGCACTTGCTTTTGGATTGGAGGCAATATGGCTGGCAGACTAGGAATACAAAAATAAAACCAGTGTAACTATAAAGTAGATGTGCATGAAATTAACTGAGAGCATTCAGCACCTTTGTATTCAGAGGCCACACAGAGTAAAAAAAAATAAAAAGGTTAAAAATACCCAGTTACTGGTAAACAGCATCCAAATGAGAATTAGCTTAAACTTTTTAAACAATTGTTTGTTCTAAATAAAGCTAAACCAGACTTCAGTTCAGTTCAGTGGTGTAACAAGTTAGGAACCAAACCTGGACATGATCAGCTAATCCCATTTGTTTTCCTGAACTGAGGGTTATGAATTAGTTTTCCCTGTTCAATTTGTTACCAGAGATGTTATAAAATACATCACTTGTGTGATCAAACTGCCATTAAAACCATGACATTTTTTTGTATCAGAAAAGCAGGTAAGACTATACATAAACTACACTCCCCAAAAAAAGAGAAAATAAGAAAAGATTCCTTAATCTCAGAGACTTCCATTTATATAAATAAAATCATTCTTCAAGGAATCATTGCTAATCCTTCCCACAATACCTGAGTGCAAAAGCACTTGAATGCAAAGAACCACAAGAACCACCAATGAAGAACCTCCAGGGAAGGTTTTAAAAAAGGAGCATGAAGCAAACGGCTACATGAATAATACAGTTCAAACTCAAAGAATGTTCCCTTACAGCTATTTCCCTGAAACTACCTGCAGACACAGGAAAGGAGCAAGGCTGTCAGAGAAGCAGTCTCCACAGACTTGGGAATGCATTCTCCGAAGCCATGCCCACATGAATTAAATTTGTGATATAGTACAAGGTCAGGGACCTAAGATGGGACATAATTCTGTCTGGTTTCCTGAATTTGATGAAGTATTGACCAGTTTCCTTGGCACATACAGCTGAAAGCCTTTGTGAAGCATTTACCAGAGTTCTGGACATTCTTTGGGGGCTATGAAGATTGGGCATGTCTGTCACATACAAAAGCAGCAGCCACTGCAAAACCAGATCCTAAAGCATGGAAACAGCATTACAAAGAAATAAGGAGCCAAAGGGTTGATTAAAAGGCTGCTTAAAAATAATAAAAAAAAAAAAAAAACCAAACAGCCATCACACTGTACTGGTACTCTTCAGTAGCTCACCATCTTGTAGAGAGGAGTATGGCTTTAAATCCTTATTCATGAAGTTACCTTAACATGTCAATAATTATAATTCTTTGAAAACACAGGCAAGACTTAAAGGTTAAGAGCACTTCAAATAAGGAGTACTTACAGGTGTAAGACTGTTCTGTCAGTATTTAAAAACAGTGTTAATAATCTGTTAAACCAACAGAAAAAAAAAACCACCCAAACAAGCCAAAATGATAAAGGATAATATACATGCATAAAAACATGCAACATAAAAATGACAACCTGGAAAATATGTAATTGTGCTTACCATGTAAAGTCCAAACAAAGCTCTCATATTTCGGTTGTTAAGCTTCAGCGCTTGCGCAAAATACTTTCTTGATAGCTCGAGGTTTTCAAGCCCCCCTTGAGTGTATTTAACCTGCAAAAATTATAAGCTCCTGAAACTTGCACGTCATTCGTACCTGAGGCATTCACTCTTGAAGCAAAGATATTATGAAACTTCTCTTCAGGTTTGTTTCACATGGTATTTCAAATCAGGTGAGTCCTACACCAAGGGCCAAATACTGGTTCTGGAGAAATCTGAGCTCTTTTCAATATACAAGTTTTTAAATATTTAACTATAGGAGGAAAAAAGCATTAATTTATTGCCACAAGCATGAAAAGTTATTATTTTGCACCTTTGCATACTTACAGACTTATAGCCTCTTTGGTAAAGTAACATGAACTTTAAATCTAAAGCTAAATTCTTACTACTATAAATCCATATTAACTTGCATGCGTTACACCAGTACACAAAAGGCACCACAGTGCCTTTCATTATCTACTCACTGCAAAACAGTGCACAAAGTTTAGAAGATTACTCCATTGTCTTTCTATTAATTTTTCTTGTTATTAGATCAACAAAAGGAGAGATAAATCCTAGAAGACATGCATTACAGTCTTTCTACTGGAAAGGTATTTAGACTTTCAAGTTTTAAAGTTAACCCAATTTTATCCACATTAACAAAACAAATAAAATCCGTTCTAAGCAGTTAACGGTATAATTTAGGAAAAAATAATAAATATCTGAAAAAAAGAGTGCAAATGGCTAAAAACCTTGAGCTAAAACTGTTAAGGGCCCTCTCTCCCCCCAGTGCTCCTTCACACAAAATTTCCTATGTGTATTCCAAGATCTGGCTCCACAGTAACAGGCAATATATCATAACCTTCTAGGCAGCATTGCAGTGGTAAAATTTAACTTCTCATGCACTTAATTTGAAAAGTGCATAAACACTTCAACAAGAATAGCTCATTTAAAATGAATTTTTATCTTCAGTAATTCCTGCTCTTACTCTTCTATTTAGCAAGTAAGAAACCAGTTTTATTAACATGTTAAGTTCTATGAGATGTTAACATTGTCTGTGTACTCTCTGAGATCTCTTGGGGAAAAATTAAATAAACCATTTTTATTCCATTTTCACCACTTCAGTAACATAAAAACAGAATATGCATCCAAACATAATTGATTCTTCTGAAAATACCTACTTCAGCATATTGCTGACAATATAAATGGTTGTGTGGATTAGTCATCATAAGCTCCTCTAAGCAGAAGGCTGCCTTTGCATAGCTGAGGAATATAAAAATAAAAGTGACAAAATGAAACAGAATATACAGGTTGTTTTTTCAGTGTCTTTGCAACATAATAAACAAAGCCATACTTTTTCCCCATTACTTCACATAATTCACAATTAAGGAAGAGATTTTCTTTTTAAACAATGTTTGAAAACTCAAGTTATTATTTCTAAATTATGATGAAAACTACACAAAAAATTATTATGTATATGTGGTAGAGCTCGTGGAAAACATTTAATATACTCCTTTCCTATTAATAAGTACTATTTCTTATCAAGAAGAATGATGAGTAGAAATAGGCATTTCATACTAAAAGACACGACTAGGAACACAAAAGAGTTAATTTTTTTCTACAAGAAAATCCAGCTGCTTAAGGACTGACAAACCAAGCTACAGACCACAGAATTATAAAATAAACATACTAAGAACAGTCTGAAAATCAAATTGTTCAAATAGCATTATACTAGTCCGAACAGGCAGCAACTTACCGTTAGAAAAGGCTAATACTTGTTCTTTAACTGAAAGGTTTCAGAGAGAATTAAAAAGTCAAGCTCAAAATGTAAGTTTATTTAATTACAGAAATCTTAGCTTCGTAATCTTTCAACTAACAGAGTTTCCTGCAGAATTTGCATCTTCTACAGATACATGAGAGCACTGTTGCACAGAGTTTACATGACAGGCTTCCAAATTTCAGAGATGCAGTGTTTATAGAGAATGTGGATAGATATTTAATATCAGACTAAAAGTAATTTTGCAATTATGAGACAATACTAAACCATCTGGATATCTAAATTCTAGATTATTCTGTAAATCAGCATTTGAGAATTTAATAATTAGTTTCTTTGAGAATGGGGTGGAAGGAGAAGTGATGGGGGAAAGCTTTTCTGTCACAGTGAGAATTACTATTTCTTCCTTGAAAATCTCATTCTTTTACTACTCTCTGGAAAGGAAGGAAACAAACAATGTGATATAATTCAGGCTGGGATGAAGAACTAAAGAAAGGGGGGAAACAAGATACACCTTTGGGTAGAGGTTAGAATTAATGCTGTGATATTAGAAAACTTGCGCTAAAGCTTTGAGCTAATCCTCTCACACTGGGATTTCCTCCTGTCACTATAGCAATAAGAAAAAGCTAACAAAAACATTAAATATCCAATAAGCAAGTTACTACAACATACAGCATTCTTGATTGCATTGGGGTTTGTACCCAGGCGACCTGATGCCTCTAACTCTGGACCCATGTTTTGTTTTGTTGGTGTTTTTTTAAGGTTACTGAAAGTTCTGACAGAGGCAAGGTAACAGAAACTCAGAAAAATATCAGCTGTTATTTATCAACTGATTTTAGAAGGAAAGAATTTAAGACCTATAACTAGTCAAAAAATCACCTGGATGAAAAAATATGGGGGAAAAAAAAGGTGCTGTTCCCTGCTACATACAAACCACTTCTTTTAAAACACCAGATAAAAAAAAAAAGACATGACTGAAAAATACAGGTAATTAAATAAACTGTTTCTGTTTTAAAATCAAATGCCTTCATAAAGTATTTGGTACTCAAATAAGGTTGGCAGTTATTTCCTGTTGATGCTTGTTATATTGGAAATGAGACAGCATACTTTCTAACACTAGTTCTTCAGAAAAAAAAAATCATTGAGGTCTTTGACTTACACAGAGGTGGTTTCAATTTAACAGTTTTTATGTGGACTTAGCAAACAACTTACTCATGTTCATTGATGTAAAGTTCTGCAAGTTCATGCCAAGCTTCTTGGTCTCCAACAAATCTGTATAGAGAAGACATGAGAGGAGAAAAGGAAAAAAAGAAAAGAATTTGCAAGGGATTCTGTAAGTGGAAGCAAAAGCGTAAATCAAATGCAAATTCCATTTTAATTAAAAAGATTTATTAGAATAGCAAAACACAATCCGTATTCTTGTAAGACACTCACTGCTCCAGATACTCATTCAGCTCTCGGATGGCCTCAAGATTTTTCCCCTGGGCTTTTCGAATGGCAATCTTACGCTTTCTTGCTGCCTATGGATTGACATTAATAAAGGATTAGGGTCTCATAATTCCCTGGGTTTTTGTAAAGAAAGCAATTTGACTGTGCAAATTATTATCTCAATACCAGTGGAATTCCGCTGCAGAGAGACTGCTAGGTTGAAGTTTATAAACATACCCTATGACATCCCACTGAGAGACTGAAAACCTCTTCATACAATCACATTATGTATGCTTTTCTTTGGAAGCACAAACTGTATGCATTATTTCATTCAAATAAATGACTGTCCAGATTCTGATAATTACAAAACAGCGGGGGATGTTAATCTTCAGCCATTCCAAAGACCCCCACCTTGTCATTCACAAGATCCATGACTATAGAGGAGAGATGGGGACTGAGTCTTAGAGAATCCCACAGATGCATCTTGATTGCCACTGTATGAATATGGCTTTCAGCCATTTTTTAAGATTCTTGTTGGTGTGCTGAATGCCATCTTTAATTAATGTTAAATATACACCAATTTCATAAACAAGTCTCTCCTCACTCCCAGAGCACAAAGTAGGCTCTTCAGTGTAAATAGCTATTTCAATGGCAAAACTGAGCAGTACTTTGGTATGTACACGGTAAATGTATTTCAACATAAACCATGTAAGAACAAGTTGTAAGAAGTAAAATGTATTTAAATTTTGAACTCTATGAAAGTTGTTTCAGACCACCAGGAGAAAAGATATACAGAATTTTAACAGTTGATGATTCTGTACTTCAACACATGATTGCAGTTTGGGAATCTGGCAGAATAAAAGTGAAACCAAATTCCAGCGTAACAAAGTTGGCCTCGAAGAGTCAACACCATCAGCCTATAACCCCTGTTACGCCCTCCTGCGTGATCACAACCATTGTAGTCAGACATGAGAAGACAGATGGCCTGGTGTCTGTGATGCATCTGAGTGTACACACACACACACATAGATATCATTTCTGCATGAGATAATATTAATGGGGAAAAAAAAATACACTTTTCCAGTAGTGAAGTCCCGCTGCTCATTCCCCTGCTTGCTCTCATGCCATTTCATACCTTATAAAGAGGTTGTACAGTTGGGTATCACCCTACGGAAGCCTTGACAACTCCTCAACAAAACCTTAAACAATTTTACTCTTTGGCTTTAACATAGCTCTGAAATTTGTTTCTTCATAATGTACCTTCCTAAGATCACAGTCACATACACCCCAGAAGAGTTCCTGTATTTTTGCAGTATTTTGAATGCAACTATTCTCTTCATTAATTTCCTATCCTCTGATCATCACTTGAACAAATTAGTTGCTTCCAGAAGAGCGCAGCATTTAAATAAACTAGTTCAAGCTACCAAAACAACACAGCTAGAAACGCTATTAACACAAACTGTAAGTTTATTCTTCCCTTTGAGATCATCCCCTTCACTTCCCTCAGAACCGTATATTTCATTAAAATTCAGTGAAAATTACTCAAGAGCAGAAAAAGCATTTCATTCTTCTGTTTAAATGCAAGGCGCAGGCAGAGAAAATTCATCAGAACAATCAGGAGACAAATTAGGACACAGGCAGCTGGGGAGTTCACCCACAGTCATTTCGTTTTCCACTGCTTCTTTGTCAAACTGCAACCTGTGAAGTTACATTCATCATTCTACTTTTACTGGGAGACATTTGGCTAAAAGCCATAACTGGCTCCGGAAATTTTAACCGCTGGCCATATTTATCACTATAACAATAACACACACTGTTTATTTTATTATTGAGTTTTTAAAATAAAGATTAACAGCATAATTAAACTTTTTAAAAAATATAAGACTAATTCCACATGCTTAGCACGCTGCTACTATTACTAAACAAAAATACCTAACCAAAACCATTGTTCTCCATCACATTTTAAGATGAGGTCCCAAAGCATTTTGTAAAGCAGGTCCACGTGCTTATGGTGGGGATACCAGGGTAGTGTTAAACTCACTACCCAAAGCCGGTATTATACACAGCCCAGTGACCTGCCCACTGAGCCCGAAACATGAAAGAAGGGAAAGTGGGGATAACAGCATGCACATTCAAAGGAGCATCTCACATAATTACAGTTTAAGACGACAGAAGCTTTTTCGCAGGTAACAGACTATCTATTATAAAATTTAGGTTTTGGATTAAAAAATCAGCTGTTATTTTTAAAAAATAAAGAAAAAAGCAATCTAGAGACTGATCAAAAGTGAACTGCTAGAGAACGGAAATCATCTGTTTCATATATAAAAATCAATCTATGTACTTGACATCTTAATTTGCAATAGCAAACAGGCACAGTGTACGTAAGCCTCCCTCCTTTTTTGTTTCTAATGCAACTCTTTCAACTGCATGCAAGTCAGGCCTCCAAAAGAGCCTGGAAACACATTTTCTCTATGGCTGCTTTATTTCTCAACCACAGCACTCCCAAGTAACATAAATCACTGGAACCTCAAGACAAATTTATTTATGAAAAGCTACAACTACTTCTAGTCACAAACATTAACTGATGTTTGCCTGTAATAAGCATGTCACCTCATGCAATCAAATAATGAGGATAAAAGGATTAGACATAATTAACATGTTCACGTTAAATGAATTACATGTACATTTGACCGAATTTATCTGCATCTAAACTACACGAAATCCCACAAAATTTCTGCAAAATTACATTTTTTTGTTTTTTTTTTAATTTGAGGAAAAATAGTATTTAAAACCTTTTTATCCACCCTACTTATCACCAGAAAAAAAAAAAAGACTTGAAATCTGCACTCCCATCAGCCTCAAATAAACCTGCAAAAGTGATGGGTAAGTTTATTTACAGAGAACCCTCAGTTCACTAAAAAGAGGCTCAGTCACTCAGAACAGTGCTGACACTCAATGCTGTACGGTAGCATAGTTTTCAAAAGTGTCTTTAAAACTACTGGGAAGAAGTCAGTGAGGATGTAGGGGTTTTTTTAAAGCAATTGCTAACATTTTTCAATCACGTAAATAAAACTATAACACAAATATTCTGAACGCATTGCTGAAAGACATACACTTATGATCAGCGATACTCATGAGTAGTAAGGCAAGCTAAAAATAAAGACACGAAAAACAAACCACTACTGCTTTTATCTATATTCACGGACTACTCCTCCATCTGACTTTCTAGTTTATCTTTGGATCATACAAACTATCAGTATTTTTTTAAAGGAAAACTGAAATCCAGTGACTCCAGTAGTCAATAATTTAACAAAACCATATATGAAAAAGTCTGTACTAAAATCAAGACATAGGCCATTTTGAGCACTGTAAACATCTTAATTCTTATTCTGATTTGTATCTTTCCTGAGCCACTCTCTGGCTCCCTGTGTTTATCAGCTTCCTCCTCAGTGAGCTGGAACTTGCACTCAGTATGCTGACTGAGTATCCTGAGGACAGCAGCATCGCTAACCACCATTTACACACATAGCACCAAGTTTTATTTCCATCAAATTAAACAAAGTGTTTTACCGTGCACACTAACAACCACTTCAGCAGACAAAAAACAGTTACTTGAAATGGAAAGCCAGACTCCTATCAATTCTACAGAAACTTTACATAGCATTTACCTCATATATCCAATTTATTACCAGCCTTAGTATCAGCTGATACAAGAAAACCAGCCAATTTCACATCTTACTAGTTTTTAATATAAATCTCACATTTCAAAATATAAGCTCGCTTTCAGGGGACCTACTGCAAGATACTACAAAACTGCAAATTGCAGAGTACCGATCTGTTCAATCATTAATTTAAAGTCCACTGAAAATATTAATAAGAAACTTAACTACAAGATCTCAGATTATTTGAAATCTATGAAGCATTCTAAGATAGCTGTGACAATTCTGTTAATACAGATTAAAAAATAACGTTCAAGAGTTACATTTTGGTTCTTTACATCACAGTGAGATTTTTAAGAATAAGCCTAATACAAAAATGAACTCAAGCTCCTTTCTCCTTCCACTTTAAATCAAAAGACAAAACTTTCAGTGCTGCAACAAGATCTGCAGTATTTGACCATGCAGAACCTATGATGTGGAAATCCCCCTATCGGTTTTCCAGAGTTTAAAACAAAACACTAGATTCTGTAAATCCTGCATTCTGAATTGAAAGATATATGCCACTTTATGCCATTTATACCATAATCAGTATTGTATGGACTAAGGTACTTTAGTATATCACCTATTTTTTTGAACACAGAACCTTTCTAAGATATTTCTTTTAAGGACTAGTAATTCCTAATCTGGCACAAGAACTAATCCTCCATTTGTCATTATTCTTTTTAGTTAGCACTAAGTAGACTCAGAGTGAAGTGAGAAGTTGAACATTTATCAATTTTTGCATTTGATTAGTCAAACACACCAAAACAGAGTCTTAAGACTGCTCTAAATTTCATGCTTGCAAAGTATTAGCAGGAGAATTTTCAGGGACTGAAACCTTGCTTATTGGATATTTAATGCAAAATTTCATACCTGTGTAACTGCTACAGTGTTAAACAAATTATATTTTGCACCTCAAAAAGAAATTCTTCAATTTTATAAATTTATAAATATCAAGCATTCACATTTTAGAAAATGCGGTTTTGATCTAAGGGTTTGATACACCAAAATAATTCCTTTCAAATAGCAGTATAAATAATCACAACAAAACTGTAAACAACTACAACAAAGATAAAGGGAAGGAATTACAAACATCAAAAAATACCACGTAATCTGACTACAACCACAATAAAAAATTAGACTTAAGAGTTCTTTCAACATTAGTCATGGAAGACAGATCAGGCCAAAATTTTCAAATGGATCTATGCAGGCACAGAGCTGCTGAGTCGAAGCTGCACCTTTAGGGATAATGGCAAAGCATAAATAGCAATGCTGAACATAACTTATTACAAAAAATGAGATTTGTCTACTCCGTGAATAAATTCTGAAACCTTATTTCTGAATGATGCAGACACATGCACCCCAAACTTACACAAGTTCAAAAAGCAGTAATAAAAGACAAAACCATAAAAGATGAATGAAGTTCTAATTTCAAAAGAAGAAAACATTTCCTTAGGATCCATGTAGCACATCCTCAGCTGAACCACTGGTCCTTCTTACAGACTATCTGAAGCAGCAGCTGAAGCTCTTCACACTTCCCACCAACTCCATCCTGCATCAGACACAGCGCCAAGATTTCTTATTTGACTCCCTTTAAAACTACCACTATACATATCTAAGCATACAACTTGTTGTGTCTTTCCTGGCAGAGCTAGCGATATATTTAATGAAACTTACACACAACAGCCCAAAAAATTCCACATCAGTAGATACTTCATTTGGTAAGAAGTTTTCTTTTTTGCAGCTTAAAGCATCCTGTAGATTAATGTACAAAGCTGCAAGAACATTCAAAATGAATGCACAGCTACTGAAGGAAATTTACAGAATTATCACTGTTCCAACCTGTCTTCAACCACCTCCTGTGCCTCTTCTGAAAAATGTCCAGCTTCGCTAGAAAAAGAATCTCAAAACAGTATGGGAAAGTGTAACTTCGTGTGACCATATGCATGCAGTTGTTCCTGCTCACTCCCATAAACAACTGAGTTGCTAGTGAAGTATTTTACACAGCCTGAAAGAACAGCTTCACCCAGAGCACTATCTTGTTCTGAAAAGTCTAATTCTTAATTCTCCCTCCACACAATTATATTACTAGACCCATGAAGTTAATGAGATTATCCACATGCCCTAAGCTAAGCAAGCATATACGACGTCTTCTTGTATTAAAAGCTTAGCTGAAAAAGCGGTAAGAAAAACAGCAGAAGAATTATCCCAGTAAACACATCAGATTTTCAGTGGATTAGAATTAAGGCAGAACTTCGTGCCGTATTTCACTTTCCCCTGGTGCTGACCATGTGCTCTGCAATCTTCTTCACAGAATCAGGAAAAATTGCATATGCATTAGGATGACAGTAGTGGATCAGACACAAACCTAAGTCTTGAACACATGAACTCAATTTCCTTTTTCATCATCAATCTTCTCTTCACTCCTTGACAGGACACTTCAAGAACGGCCTGACTGACAAAAGTATAAGGTATCTAATAAAAGGCTTTCCTCCAAAGCAAAGCAGGATGAGGATTCCTTAATTAAATACGTTAATAGCCAAAAAAAAAAACCCACAACCCAAAAGTCTTTACTACCAATCCTGCTAAAAACCCAATGCCTCCCTTATTTTGTTCTAAGAAACAGACTAAGCATTTTACTGAAGATGTACTAACAACTCAGCCACTGTTCAGCATCAGTATGAAGATTTTCAATTGACACATTACATTTTAATTAAAAAAGCCCTACAACCTAAGATGTTATGCAGCTTTAATAGCAGAGTAATCTGCCAACTACAGCTCTAATAAGCCTTCATTTCAACCAAAATGGACAAGAATGGAAATGGTTCCCATCATTATCGTACTGAAATGCACACCAGTTGTGCTTTTCACAGCAGTCACATTTCATTCATTAATGTTAAACTCTTCAGAGAAGGGACAGACTCTTACTCAACATCTACATGCTTTGATAAATGATACACGATCTCTGAATTGACAACATTAACATTGCTCCACTGTCAAATGAATCATCTCTTTCAGCAGGTAGGTTCAGAGTGAGATAAACCGTGGAGACATGATCAATCTTTTAAACACAAAGATTACTTTGAATTCTATTCTAAGAAATTAAATAAAATAATTACTGCTACCTTAATTTCAGCATTTTGCATGCAACAAAACCTCATCCAAAAGTGTAAATGTCCATTACTTTTCATAATGGAAAAGTCTACAAGGTGTCTGAAATTAATAATGTTTTGGAAAAGCTTTCTTCATTATTCTATATGAATCTGTCAGTCGATGCAAAGTATGATTTCTACATGATTCGTGTGAAGAAATGTCTGTGTTTCACTTACAGCACTTGCCAAAACGTTTAATGTACATAAGCAACTCCATGCGTCAGCAGGCCAGAAGAAATTGC
The DNA here is from genome assembly GCF_033783945.1 of Neopsephotus bourkii. Taxonomy (NCBI): domain Eukaryota; kingdom Metazoa; phylum Chordata; class Aves; order Psittaciformes; family Psittacidae; genus Neopsephotus; species Neopsephotus bourkii. The sequence continues at coordinate 5,377,294 of NW_026902105.1, read as the reverse complement.
TATAAGGTGAGTGCCAAGACAAACTCAGCAACAGTTTCTTTTTTAAAATCTTGAAATACTTATTTTCCTACAGGAGCCACATGTGCTCATGGAAATAATTAATAGGTAAAAGGCACAAAGACATCTGCACATGACAATTTATCAAAAATTTCTATTTAACTTTTGTTCTTCACATGCAAGGCTTAGCCAACCTATTCTGTAGTTACATAGCAAGAAACTTTTGCTCTGCATTTAACACTCCCCACTTCTTTTCTCAGATCTTAAGAAATCCAAGAGATCATGAAGCTGTTCTAATATTTACATCTTATGCTTCTAAATATTAACATTGTACAGATCTTTATGATTTTGTTAAGGAGGAAATCCAAATTAAGCAATAGCCATACATATTACCTAAATATATAATTTTGTTTTATAAAACCAAACCACTCAGATGACGAAAGCCATGTTAAGACAGCTGAAGAGTAAAGTTGCCAAAAATGCATATTTCAAAGATGTGTGGACTACAGAAGTCACTGTAATATGGTGCTCCATTTTCCACTGGCTTCAGCAGTAAGCCATGAAACATGCACCCGGGTGACCTATTGTTGTGGCTTCACTGTAAATGGATTCCACCTACTTTTTAAACATGACTCTGAAGACTTAGTGTCTCTGACACTCTTTGGGGCCTACACTGATAAAATCCACCAACATTTACTGCAGACGACTGTGCACCTTGCGCTCAAAATGTCTACTCAAAAACTACAGACTCTCAAAGGACAAGCAGATCACCTTCATTTTTCACACAGAACACAGTTTATGTAGTTCTGCTCTGGGGAAAATGAAAAACAAGAGTGAAGAATTTAAATTTTTCTTTTTACCCTTGCCAAAAAAATGAGTTCTATCACTGCTAAAAGCCAGTTTTATCTACCACTGTCATCCAAATCCTTAACTTGGTATTAACATTTTCAGATGTGTTACCTTGAAAATAATTTTCTGGTTTGTTGGGTTTCAGTAGTTTTTTGGTGGCGGGGGGGTTTGTTTTAAATTTGTTTCCCAGTGGTTCATTTTAGTTTAAGTGATAGTACTTCATCTATATCCAGCTCTGGCTCAATTCTACTTAACCTGCTATGTGTGTTCCTGTGGGTCTTCCCCTCCTGAACAGCAAACCACACTAACAAGCTGACTGGAGAAAGGCAGAGGTTCAAAACACAGCAAGGAAGGTTTACATGAGAATGCCAAAACATCTGCAATATCCCAAGTACTGCATTTACATGGAGTTCTACCCAGTAAAGAGAACCTTGAAACCAAGTAACAGAGTCAAGCATATACCTGCTGACAGACAAAGGTTAATAATAACTGACTGCAACATGTGATGTAAGATTTTGAAACTCCACAGCTTCTTATTTCTAGTTTTATCCTTGTGGCAAAAAATGCATGAAAATACACTGCTACAAGTATCCCTAGACTTTTAATTTTTGGCATCTAACAGCTTAAGGTGGTTTTACAACCAGTGTTCAAAAACCGCTTAGAAGAAAAGAACAGCCTGTCTCAGATTTTGTTTTATATGACTGGCATGCTTTATAGCATTTTGATTCAAAAGCTAGTGAAGAGTCCCAGACAATAAGTCAAAATAACTGCTATTCAAGCACTACCTGAGTGTATTCATACTTAATCTTTGAGCTAGATCAAGCATTACGAAGAGAGAAGACACATAGCAGACTGTGTTAGTCCTTTAAATACTTAGTATTTAGTGAAAATGTAAAAGCTGAAAGGCCCAATCTAAACCCTACTAAGACTGCACGGAAGTTTGCTAGCTATAATCCTATCTTCTAAACTCAGTTTTTAAGCACTTTAAGTGCCTTCTCATCATGAAACACATCTCATTTTTATTAATGAAGGTAATACAGATTATAATATGAAACAAACACAGGCCTACGTTTTTCCCACAGAGAAACCTACAAAATGTAAGCACACTTTCAAACAAAACACCACTGCAGTTCAGAAAACTATTTTGAACTTACTGTGTTAGTTGAATCTTCTTGTAAAATTCTATCATATAACTGGATAGCATCATCATACCTGTTCAAAGAAATCATTCACAATTATTACTGCTAAAGCAGACCTCCTGACTTTTTGACTGTCCTTGCAATACTTAATAACCCTTCTGCAACTTTTAATAATGACCATATTTAAGCAAACTACACATACAAAATTCTCCTGAGTGCTAAATATGAACAGCAGTATTTTATTTACCTAAAAAAAAGTACATAGTAATTGTTTCATGGAATATTGTTTCAGCAGCAACTTAAGTATCTTACACCCAGTATCTTACTCTCCTCCCTCTTCCCTCTTTTTCTTTTACCCAATAGATCAAATTATCACATCCCAATTCTCTTTCTCACCCTTCCCAAGAAACAGAACCCCTAAAATTTGAAAGGGCACCCAAAATAATGACTTTTTACTTCACAGTTGTAATTTAAAACTTCATGTAAGTTTCTTCTATTATGATTTTACAAAGTATAAGCAAACACATACAGTAAACTGGCAGGATTCACACAAGAGCCCAATCCTTGACTATACCAGAAATCTTGTAAAAAAATCTTCTCCACCATCACTACATAGGTTTTATTTATTAGCTCTGCTATTTGCAGTATGCACAAAACAGGTTACCCCACCTGCTGTAAATGCTTTAGAACTGGGAAACAGATCGTGTGTTCAGCCAGCTGTGTACATGATCCAAATAATTCAATTTAAAACACATTTGACTAAACAGCTGTTGCGCTATTGCCGCATAACTAGGGCATATATTGTGTCTTCATGTATAGTTTGACAACTAGTTTTTCAGAAGTACTGCTGATTTTGATACTACACATCCCATTCTCACCTTCAACACCATTTACGTACTCTCACTGCTCCCTAACCACTGCCAACATTAGCATAGCTCAGCTGTCCAGTCCAGTTACCATAAGATATGAGAACAAATGAGAAATCAAGCACAAAAGCAGAAATCAGTAGAAGGTGACTGCTACAGACTTGGCAGACATGCTGTAAAATGCTGTATTCATGTTCTCTCTAAGCTGCTACTTTATCAAATATTTTTTACAAGACTGAACAGGATGGCCATAATCCCAGCTTTACAGGTGAATTTTCAGAAAAGCAGTCTTTTGATTAGCAAGTATCTGCAGAGATATCTCAGTCTACAGGAATGTCCTTCATGATTTCCTGTTTCTGCTGGGGAAAGCACGATCCTTCTAGATTCTAGAAGTCACCTGGAATTTAATGAGAAGCTTAATTCTTCAATTGAAAATGTGATACCCTCCAGCCTAAGTCTCCCTAGGCATCATTTATACTCAAGGGAAGAGAACCAGGCTTCTCCAGGCCATGGCTGAGAGCATCTGCAAATGGGTTCCTGTTCAAAACAACACAGAACTGAAGCCTCCATCTTCTCTAACTTCTGGAGAAAATCTATGAAGATGAAACCTCACCTTTCATTAATGCCTCTGCTCCCCTGATATTCCAATCTCAAGGATCTAACATGACAGAGACATTTAGTCAAGAATTTTTGAGTGCTTTTGGAAAACTGTGGCTCAATAGCACTTCATTGCTGAAATAACACATAATGCTCATGCAGCAGTGATCTCCTACAGAGATCTGTTCCCACTTATTATCTTCAATGTAGTCACATAAGCCTGGACAGAATTCTGATCTTTTGCAATTCTGAATAGGTTTTGGGAATGGAGAAAATCTGCCGTTCTCTCACCGTCTTCTTACCCCATATCAAATGAAAACAGAAAAAGAGCTAAGTTAATGGAAATTCTTCATTAATGCATATTTGATAGGAAGTGAGTGAGAAATGTGAAACACCTAGTTGCCTTGACACTGCTTTAGAACAGAATATTAATACCAAATATGCATCCAAGGAGAAAGGCAGACAATAAAGGACAACCTCAAACACTGAGGTCATTAATCTTGGAAAGCTATAAAGTTTTAAGATGTTCATTATTTTAATAATTCCTACTAAACTCACTGTTATAACAGGATATTTCTAAACGGTCAGTTTAATTCTTAGGTTCTGCCATCCTATTTGGTATAGGTTTTGAGTTGTTTCGATAACGAATTCGATAGATTTAATCCTCACTAAGTTCCATTGGATTTATCCACACTCAGAAAACAAGGGAAAAGAGCTATATCCTGCAGTGATTAGGAACACAGGGTAACAACGAAGGCAAAAAAACACTGGCACTGATTTTCATACCTCCTGGACTCCGCCAAAAAAGTGTCTAGTGTTGTATTGTACAATGACTTTTACTGTCGAGTAAGACCTTTTCACTTTATGAAGTCTTATTGGAAGATGGCAAAAAAATAACACTGCATAATACATGCAAAAATGCAATGAAAATGTCTAAACATTACAATATGATCATGCCCACCACTGTTTTCCACAAAGAAACTGCCCAGCCTGGATTTAACATGTTTCCATAGTGCCTGAATGCCTTTTTAAGAAATAGCAAGCATCTTTCCAGACAGCACATTTTTTTTTCAATTCAGGTTTTACCTTTCCATAGCTTCAAATCGCATTCCAGTTAATCGCTTAACTCTGTGGCTCCCAGGAAACTGCCGCCTTAGCTCCTGAAGACAAAACTGTACAAATAAAACCCAAGATACTATTGTGAATACAATTATCTACATAGAAGCTGGACGAAAAAAAAAAAAGCCCTTGGCTGATAATTTAATAACCTGAAATGGCATTTCTGAGTAAAAGCAAACAGCAATTTTTGCACTAATCACTAAAATGTATTGACAAAAAGAAGCTCAGAAACTGAAACTCTGTTAGAAGACTAAATCTAAGAAATATCTTCCATACAGGTTGTTAGATCATCAGGCTTTCTTGGACATAGTTATTTGTCTAGAAAATTAAACTCATGTACTAAACCAGTTCCGATACTATTAAAACTTGAAGTCTACTTAGTTCCCTCATAATAACAGAAGACAGTAGAAAAACAAAACAAAGATAGTAAGAGCTTATGTGATGCTTCTTTAATAAATGGGTATCTCTCAATGGAAAAACTATGCTCATACTATGGTATGTGCTTATTTTTAAAATAAAACTTTGAAATCCAAAGAAAATGTTTGTCACTGGCGTGGGCCGAGCCTGCTGGCAGAAGCAGCACAGCTTCTAACTCCTGAAATCAGTGAGACACCTGGGCTGGATAAAAAGAATTCATCACAAGCAGATTTCTCTGGACTAGTGAAAAAGGGAGTGAGTCACAACTTCCCCAGAGCAAATTAACTCTAACCATATCGTGAATGTCGCTAGACAGCATTGCAGAGCCTGTAGCTGACTCATTATAATGGGAAGCAGGACAGTCCACAGGCTCCCTAAAAGACCAGTGGTTTGAATCACATTAAAAGCTTCACAGACAAACCTCCTGTTCCCAACACTTAGTTAGACAACTCAGTTTATAAAGTTGTTCTACAGACCTAAAGTTTCAGCAGAGGCCATCTACATAATCTGTTCCATTTTATCAAATCCACCGATCAAACGAATTATACAGAACCCCCCCCCCCCCCAAAAAAAAAAAACAGTAAGAATCAGTAGGTTCCCTCTCTGCTTCTGTACAGAAACAGACCGCTAGTGCACAGCAAAGAGAAACAGTCACATCTCTCCCGGATCCAGAAAAATACAGAAGGAAGAGAGAAGGGAAACATCAGTCAAGGAAATAATGCATAGCTTCAAGTAAGCACAGACTATTTTCATCATGACCACTTTAACTTGCAATGAAACAAGATTATAACAATGCAGCAGCACATAGCAAGGCTCAGGTTTAGTACAGGAACAGTTTACTGGCACTTTGAGTGACATCTAGGTGAACTGCTGCTGCACTGGACAACAAACTGTCATAAAAACTGTATGTACTTAGCAGCACACTACGGATAGCTGAACTGATCTGTGAACATTCTTAAGAGATGGGAAATCTTATCTCAAACTCCAGAAAAGTAGTTTCACTCAAGCTTTTACAATCCAAACAACCTTCTGGATTTAAAAAAGAACTTCTGCAGACAATAAATCCACACTGTAGCCCAGTAATCTGGGAATCTTGAATGACAGTGATTTTCAGTATAAAAACATGGACTTTTACTGCTTTTCCGCAGTAAAACTTTGAAATGTCAGAAACTGTAACATTTGCATAAGCATAACATAAGCTCCAGAATCTGCAGATGGACATTCACCATCCCCACTGACAATATAAAAAAAGCTGATGAAGTAGCAATCAAGCGCAGAAATACTATAAAACCAGAATTGTTCACATTAGATCCAACTATGCAATCATTATTCAACCAAACACAGCAGCCACAAGGCCAAAATAAACTCCTGTAGATTAAGAAATCAGTCACAAAAAGTGACATAAAAAGCTGTGAGACAGTCAAAACCAACTCACTGTAACACCTCTGAAAACAAAAGTGCATGAATAAATCACACTAGGTAGATCTTCAAAATATTTTGGACTCAGCAGCACTGAATGCCCCCTTTTCAAATTTAACTTGTAATCCCTATAATCATTTGTGTTATTAAGGATTTATTCTGCACTATCTGTCAGTAATCTTTGGAGATTCTCTCAGAAACTCAGCAGTTACCATGGCAAATCTCATTTGTATGTGAACCTTTAATTTGCAGTTAATTTGCTTTCTGATTTTTTTTTTAATCACATCAGGTTTAAATTTTAAAGGTCCAACAAAGGCAAAGAAATATAAACCTGGACTTCAGTATGTGAAACACTGGCAGTGCAAGTGCCTGCCAACAGTAGGTGATTGCACTAGAACAGCATGTGGAATAGGCTGGCTGCAGTAGGGGCATGCATTATGCACAGTCATTCTGTACAGGACAGAGAGGACAACAGTAAGAAAAAAAAAAAACAAAAAGAAAAAATTCAGCTAAATGACTCTGAAAACCATCTCAGATTCCTCATTCAGAGCAGATGAGACCCATCCCCCTAAGCAAAATGCATCACAGCTGTCAAAAACTCACTGCTAAAAAACAGAAGTTCCAAAGCTGTTTGTCTACTTTGAGGCTACAGCTGTAGCAAAAAGCCACATATGATGTTGACTTGTCTGAATTAACTACTTCTTTGTTATAAATCAATCAAATTAAATTAAAATAAAAAAATAAATTTCCCTCTAAGCTTTTAACCTCCTTTCTGAGCTGCATATAAACTGTTGCATTCTCTCATCTAAGCAATAATCCTTAAGAGGGCACAGCAACTGAAATGTAAAATCCCTGCCAGCGTTAGTAAAAAGTGTCTCACAACTGATCTTTCAACACTGGCTCCCTCAACAATTTTGTGAAAGTCTTCCTAAAAAGACCCTGAAAATAAAGACCAAAACTGATTTAGGTATAAATCAGAACACAGAAAAGTATTTATTTAAACAGTAAGTCTATTTGTTTTGTTTAAACAGGCAGCTATACAACAGTATTTTCTTCTGAGGAACAAAGGAAAGGAAAGTTCAGTGGGTTCATGACACGTTCAGAGCGTTGTGCTGTAGTTTCCAGCGCACTCCCATTTTACCATATATGTGTGGGATGTGAGATAAACTTGTCTAGTTCTGCCTACTTTCAAACTGCTCTTCTCCCAACTATATCCTCTAGGCTGACCCCTTGTATATCACAGACCATTAAGTTTCACCCAAATGACACCACATGAAGCTCAAAGCCTTTATGGGGTATTTTTGCCATCTGACAGCAACGCACTGGAAGAATGAAAGACCTGGACTCCTGAAAATACCTTTCTTTTCACTGAGAATAAGCTCAAGCTTGCTGGCTTTCAAGGCACAAGACAAGGTCATGGGGTTTCTTTTTCCCCCAGCATTCAGTGAAGGAGGGATGAAAAGATTATTAAATTTTTCCTGAAAAACACACTTTTTTTTTGCCTTTTTAAGTTGCTGCCTTTAAAGGATCAGCTAAACCTAGCTGGGGTTTTTGTTTGTTCTGGTGGGATTTTTTATTTTTAATCTACTGAACAGGTGTTAAGAGTTCTAAATAAACTCATTTAATTAAAACTGTTATTTGCATTATTCAAATAAATTTCCATACAAATTAACTAAGCCCTAATATCTATTAACAATATTTTTTATCAAGAATCGCTGAATAATTTGGACTGTAACAGACCTTTGGAGGTTACCTGCTCCAAATCCCCACTCAAAACAGAGCCAGCTTCCAAGTGAGCAGAGGGCCACCTCCCAGTCCGTTTCTCGGCATCTCTAAAGGAGATCCCAGGGCATTTGTCGCAAAATGCTCACTAGGTAACCACACTGTTAAAAACTTTTTCCTAGTATCTAATTGTAACTTCCATTGTTGTAGCTTATGTCTCTCACGCTTATCTTTTGCTGCAAATCTACTAAAATCTGTGTCCACCTTCTTTATACCTTCTCATTAGTACATACCTAATAAATAGCAATAAAGTCCCTTCTTAGCTTTCTCAAGACCTAACAAACTCAGATCTCTCAAGCCTTTCCTTATACATTATGTAGTTCAGCCCCTCACTCATCTTGAAGACCTGCTCTGGTATGTCAAGGACCTTCTTTGATGATAGCCAATACCACACATAATATGACATACATGACAGGAAGTTTTACTTCAAAACGCTCAAAAACCCCAATATAATTTGAGAGGTTTCCAATAAGCAAACATTCTCTGTACAACATGGGAACTTCAATATTATTCTTGACATCTAGCCCATACCAGAGTAGCTGTAAATATTTTCGTGGCTATTGGAAGAGACATGATCTGTCTAAGCAAAATTTACACATGAGAAGAGGTAGGTGATGGTAGTTTCTTCCCAGCAATGTACTTCTCAACAGATATGCTAGAAGACCAAGTTATGGAGTTCAGAATATCCTGTAACTGTCCAAGAAACTAGCTGAAAGAGACACTCAGGAGGAATACTTTAAGGTTTGAAGAGAAAGTCAACTTGAAAACTTACCAATGCCAAATCATCTCGACTGCAGTCCAGGGCAGCAATCATCACCTGTTCATATATTATCCAAACTGGACACAAAAGAGACATTACATGCAGATAAGTGATTTTTTTAAGATAATGGGAAACACCTACAATGGAAATAAGATTAATGAATTCTGCCTGTGTATTTTCCCCCTTCTACTCCCGTGGATCACTACTGAGACAGAGACATTTTAAGAAACTGCTGGAACTAATTAAAAAGGCATTGAAGCAATTTTATTGATTTAGTAAAAAAGTACCTTTTGACATCTTGAAAGGCAAAAAGGCTCTAATTCTCTACTTTTCCTAACATTATAGATGCAGTCTTCTAAACAGATCCCCATTAGGACTTGCTCTCTGATCAGACCTGGAGAACAGCCATTTGGGCTACAAAGAAAACAAATTTCCCTTAACTCTTTCACTGCTGAAGTCCCACAAATGTTGTCTTCTGGAGTTGAACATCATCTCTAAATCAAGGACAGATTACATCATTTCTGTTCTAGGCCTACCAAGCTCTTGAATGTAAAGAACTTAACAGCGTGGCTTTACAAGTTGCAGAAAGGTTACGGTAGAGGGAAACATGCAATATAAGTATTAGAAGCACCAAGTGCTTTGATCTCATGTAAATCTAAAGAGGTGCACTCAATATGTCACAGAAATGAAACAGAAACAAATGTCCTCCAAAACAAAAATCTAAAATAAAAATACAATATGGAAATAGCAATAACAAGAGTCCTCTCCTTTTAAAACATAGTTTCTATGATGAGAATTTTCACTACTTTTTTAAAGAAAATAATATTTCTTGTTAGGTATATAAAAGAAAAAAAAAGCATTAATTTGCCTGTCAACCCTCTTCATTGGAACTATTTGTAAAATACATATTCTACCTTTATTATGTAATATATCGATATTTTCTATGAATGTAAAAATACATACAAAGATATAGACAAAACACAGATAACATATATCCACGACACTTGAAAAGAAGGACGAACTCAACCCTGACAAGAAAGAAATAACTCAGCCCTTATTACTGAGAATAGTGTTTCAAAAAGGCATCAGCAAGATCTGAGAGGTATATCAGACTCCTCATCAATTCCTTACTGAAATATAACTCTCATAAATTACTAAGCAATATGGTAAGAAGGAAGTAAAAATCAAGGTTAGTTCTCAAAATTCTTCTAAAGCAGTAGGAAACTACAACTTTCTTGTAGGTGGGTGTATTAAGCCTACGCAGTCTAAAACCAAGCATGCTCCTCAGAGCTACAATGCAAGACCCCCACACAAGTGCAGTATCTGCTTCAAGCACTGGACCTCCAAGTGCACTTCATGACTCACTGCTACGTGCAGAGGTGTCTTCAACACATGATACTATGGGTAGACAACCCATGTATTTATATCCAAAAAAATTACAACATTTGCAGTGGCCAAGCCCCTTAGAATGGAAAGAAGTCCAGAACAGAATTGCAGCTGAGAGGGTACAAGACAGAACCAAAGCAAAGTATTGATATAAAACAAATTCTACCTTCAGAACCCCAAAATCAATACTGAAAGATTCCTCACCTGAGGGAGGCAGTCTTCCTGAAGTAACTATGTGGACTTTAATTCCATGAACATGGAGTTAGTTTACTAATTAAAGTTCGTTTACTAAACTAACTGACCAAGTTAACCAACTAAATAAAATTAATCATACGGAATACAGTAACTGTTATTAGTAAATAGAATGCACTGCTGTGGCTGCTAAAATCCCCTTGTGACTACATAACAGCAGTTAATAAAATTAAAGCACAATAAGAGAAATGTATTAAAGAATATCTATATTAAATGGCTTGAAATATTAAAAAAGGGGAAAAAAAAAGAAAGAATGAGCATTTAAATAAAAACCCATGTAAGATTAATATGCAAACTTATTCAATCTTGACAGCACTTTATTACACTTATTTTATGCCTATCGTAAAGAGTTACTCCATCTATTTTCACTGCCGCCCCTATGTGGGAAAGAAAAAAAAATCTAGGAATTCTGGCAGCCTACTAAGACTTGGAAAGTAATATATATTCCATCAACCTAAGCAGATACAGAAAGGCAACACATAAGTACAGAACAGAGACTAAAAAGAGAAAACAAAATCTGACAATGGAAGTTTTGAAAATAATGACTGTTTACTTACTGTCATCTCCAAGTTTAGATGCATATTCATTAATCAACTCTTCTCCAACATCCACTATCTGTTCACTGTTCCGGTAGTTTTCTTCCCTCCATTTCCTCATTTTATCACGCATATCTGGGGCAAAAGGGAGAAATAAATAAAAAGAAAATATCGAGAGTTCCAGACACTAATGGAATCTTAGTTTTATTTCCGGAAAATATGCATATGGAGAATAGGTACAGAGAGCACTAGATTTAAGAAAGTGACTTCTACTGGTATTAGAAAACTACTAGAGAACAGATAGCTATACCAGACTTCTGAAACTGTGTCCCACAAACTGTGCTCATGCTCTAATATTACCGATTCAACTTCCAAGTTTGTGGTCTCTCAGGTTATTAATATATGCAGTAAAAAACCCTTACACCTATTTATCCAATAAACAATAAAAGTTAATGGACATTCCCCCTGCTTAGGAAAAATATGCTACAAGAGATTTCTCTCAAGTAGTTTTACACTTGCATTTACAAACAATACTAAAATTGCTTTTCTGCTCCAGGTGGATAAATTTTACTTAAGAAATTTACAGTGGAAGTATTATTAAAACCATGATAATTCAATCACTGCTCATGTCTATCAGTGTAAGCAAAATGCTGTGAGCTTCCACTCACGATCTACACATTCCTATGGAAAGGAGCCTCAAGAAAGGCAGACATGGAAGCAAAGGCCGCCTACACCAGGGAAGTGCCCAAAGGTATAAAAGTTGCCACTGTTTATCTAGGTCAGATGAAAAAAAAACAGTTCATTTTAGCATTAGGATTTGTGTTTCAAGTTTACATTTTACTATGATCAGATACCCAAGACAGCCAGCTCATACTCATGAAGTCACCTAGAGAGCACTACCTAGCCCAGGTTTTATTTATCCTCTGGATGAGGAAATTGCTAAGAATGTGATTTTATATACACATATGCATTTATATACATGTAGATGTTCCATATGCAAGAATAAATTTTGAAGAAACTTAAGGAAAATAGGTTTCATTACTAGATAGTGGCTTTACTAATATGAAGGTACCACAATTACCAATATTTTTTTAGCAAAATTTAAAAAAAAAACAGCTGGAAAACCAAACACAACCATAGATCTAAACACTGTCAGTTTTTCTTGCACTTCAAAACACATAGTTAACATAACTGACAGCTAAAAATTAAGCACCGAACTTTCTTCCATCTACCTGAAGTGATCTCGGATCGCTCATAAGACTGTTATTGTGCTACATTTTGTATTTTGAAATTCAACCAAAACCACCACAGGGTTACATTTCACATGCATGGGTAAAGTAAAATGGTTCTAGGCACATGATGGTCCCTGGAAATCCAAAGTTAGACAGCAAGAATGTGAGAGAACACATTCACGAAAGCTGACAAGCTAAATGCATAAAGATAAACAAGCTGTCTGATTTCTACCCACTCATTTACTTGGAAATTATCAATGCCTCCATTCCAGTGTGATTCCAAATGGAAAAGTGTCTGAATCATGTATTAATAGAATGCACATCTAGCATTCATCACCCAAGTAAAGAATTTACAGTGATGGAAAAAAAACTGCAGGACAGAGAACAGTGTATCAGCTGATGACATAAAAACAAGGTAAAAATACATATTCTCATTAATGTGGCTTTATTGAGAGGCTCGTTGGTTTGAGAGATACCTCATTTTAAGTAAAAGGCAGAAGAAGAAAAAAAATGCAATACTAATTTAATGATCCACAAAACTTAAGAAACTTATGCCTTCCTCCTGAGAAGAGTCTCTGCATGGACTGTTGCAGGACTCCACTCATTTTCACTTTATTTTGCATCTCTTAAAATTGAGGAAATACAAAATTTTTCAAACGCATCGTTCTAAAGCAGACACAGCCCCTTGTACCGGCACAGATCTTCCCCTACACCCCAACTCCTACATTTGTATATAAAATGGCATATACCAACTGAGAAGTTGGTATGACAAAACTCCCCAGCTGGTCCCCAAAAATTTCTCTTTCAATATGCTGAAACTATGCACATAGCACAATGCCACAGATGTCCATCAAGATTCTTGGAAATAGAATATCTAGGTTATTTCTAAGAGTAGGAAGTTCACCTCCCGTATGAATGAGCCAACTCCCAGACCAGCAAACTTGAGCACTCTATACCCAGCCTTTACACTAGAAGTTAAAGATACCAACTCTGCAATACTCTCAGCCAAAACAATCTAGACATGCTCAACATACTCACAATGCATGCACTTATCCCATGAAAAAAATCTCATCTTTCTAATCTCTGACACCTGAGAACAGGTTAAAAACAAAGCAAAAAAATAAACCTCTGGGTTTTATAAAAATGTATGTTCAAGCAAAATAAAAACTGCAGAAGTTCTTTACACAAGCTGTTTTAGGGCAACTCTGAAAAAGCCCAACGATAACATAAGGAACACTCCATACAACTTCCGTGCCCAAACAGTGGCCTACCTGCACTCTACCCAAGCTGAGCTTCACCACCAGCTGTACCTCCTCAAAAAAGATATACAAGAACAAGCAACCAAGCTTTTCCCAAAATGCTATATTATTCTAATGACATCATGGTGATGCAACCAGATTTCTAAGCAAAACTACCTGTAAACTGACCACAAAACATACTGACAAGAAAGCCCTATTCTTCATCCTTAATCATTCAGCTATAACACTTATTTCTTCAGCGCAAGATAAAATATTTTCTGAGATTAATGCAATTTGACCTGAAAACTGAATATCTGAAATTCCATTTTGTCTTGCTTCAGTCCTGCAGAAAAGATGCAGGAAAGCCAGTACAGCCACTATTTCTGACAGCAAGTGACTGGCATCTGCTAAAATACATCCCATGCAATGTTCCTCCTCTTATCCACATACTACAAACCTAAACTAACCAATAATCTATAATCTGGGAATTATTTTCTCATTTATTTCTTCACAGACTGGCAGAAAATATATATATATATAAACAATATATATAAAAACAAGGATCATACAGCTGCTCTCTGCATTATGTACTCTACAATATGTTTGTAACATGCGGGACCACCTACCTAAAGTTTCCCCTTTTACAGCCAAAACTATGAAGAAGCATGAATTTGTTCTTGGTATGTGACAGTAATACGCTTGAGTGCTGTATGAACTCGTATCTGAACATGTACTGCTTATGAGAGAAGAGCCACTGGGAACGTCAAGTAAACCTCAAAATGTACTGCTATAATTAATTACTGGGATTAAACATGTGAATGCTACAAAGAGCAGGGGAGCAGGATTTTCAAGAGCTTTTATGTCAGTTCAGAGCTCCTGTGAGCTCCTCCACAAACGCACACCATGGAATTTCTGGAAAACATCAGGTATTTTTCGGGCGCTTCAGGAGGTGAACTGACACAAACTGCTCAACCAAACAAGAAGCCTTATGTTATTGTACGCGCTACATCAGTATTGTGGGGTCGGAAGCCGGGCAGAGAGAACCCGCCGCCGGGCTCTGGAGAAACGGGGCTCCGTCAGCACGGAACGGAGGCAGCTGCTGGGCCCCGCCGCACCGGTGTGTGTGGAGACAACCCCATCCCGCAGCGAAATAGACCCCCCAGCCATGGGGGCAGGCGCTGGCGGCTTCGCTCTCCAGGCTCTGTGCGCGTTACCACCAGCGGAGCCGCGGTCACCACAGGCCCCGCCACCGCCCGGCTTCGGCTGCCGGGCACAGACGGCTGCCTGCTCGTCCCCGCCGCGCAGCAGGACTGAAGGGGCTCGACCGCCTTCACCCTGCACCCAGGGGTCTGTAGGTCGGGCCGGGCCCGGCCTCGGCGGGCACGTCATTACCTTCCCAAGTCACGTCGTACATCTCCGACACCTTCGCCATCTTGGCGGCCGCCACGTGACGCGCCGCTGTGACGGCCCTGGCCCTCATTGGCGGCGGGGAAGCGAGCCCGCCCCCCGCAGTGCTGCTGGGGCCGCCGAGGGGTCCCAGTGTCCGGTCCTGTTCCCCACGCGTGCGTGCCGGCCGGGAGCCTACACTCCTGAGGCGCGAGGCCCCGGGAACCGGAGCTGGCCAGGGCGGAGGGTCAGGACGTTCGCTTTTTTCCCGGCTTGGCTTTGGCGTTTATGTAGTCGGTGTTCGCTTCGGAAGCGAAGGTCACACACCAGGAGACGTGTGATCATCTTTTCCGTGGCACCCTGCGCTGGTCCTGCCCGTGGCCAAGTGAGGCCTGGCTGGGCTGAATTGAAGTGCACAGGGCCTAAACCAGAGATGACATTGAGGCCTGCAGATTGATTTCTCTTGTGTTATAACCTACAGACACTTTCCACATCCAGTTTGCATGGCACAATGTGAATGCATGCTTGTGAGGGGGTGCCTGGTTTGGTTTGAGTTCAGCTTGCTAGCTGCCAGTGTATGTCAGGCCGTTAGGGATCCTGGAGATGGGGATGAGCCATCAAGGATGAACCATCCGTTCCTCATCTTTTTGTTCTGGCCACTGTATGTGGCCACCACATCCCACAAGTTCGATGTGAGTCAGCGAAGCGCTGAGGGTCCTAGAGCCCAGAGCAGGGTCAGGAGCCTGCAGCCTGCTGTGCCCACCCCTGTCTTCCCTGTAACATGTATTTTACAACACCATGCTTCTGCTGACAGCCAGTCATGGAGATGAAGGGTTTCTCAGTAAAGCAGGTTCCCGATTTCAATGCTGCCTAGTCATTAAGAAATAAAGGTATCTCTGCTTAAAGATGTTAAGAAGATGATAGTGGTTTTTAACTTCATGTATGCTAACGGAACTGGTTTTTAGAAAGTACCACCAGAAACTTAATTGTCTGACACTCAACTCTCACAAGATCTCTTCTGGAAATGCCTCAGACTTCATACTAAAAATTAATTCCTTAGCTCAATCAACAAACGTGCCATAGTACCAAGAAAACTGTTTCTGTATTCTCTGTGTTGCTTCCTCTGACTAGAATAAACTACTAGTTCTTAATACACTCTAGTGTAATTGGATGTAGAGTTCATCAGCTGAAAGGCCTCAACTGGAATTAAAGTGGTGGTCTAGAAAGACTGTGTGTCTAATTTTTCTTCCCTTGAAAGTGTTTTTTATCTTCTAAGCCACTGAATTATTTAGACCTTGTGTAGCACAGCTGTACTTCAAACTAGTTTTACAATGCCAGTGTCTGTGTTACCTGAACTCTTCCAAAAGCATTTATGTATTTAGTCTTGCAATGTTACTGTGAGTAGGGAAATATTACTCTTCTTTTAAAAGTAAAGGGATGAATGCAGAATGGTTATGTGCCAGATACATAAAGGATTTAGCACACACCTGCTCTGCACATTACAGGGTAACGGTGAAATAGCTGAGGTAAAATGAGAAATTAGCTTTCAGGTTTCAGTGCTGCTGAACTGCTGAGCTAGCTGTAATGCCTAATGTGGGACGCAGACAGAACTTTTAAGCATATAAATCCCCAATTTTGGTCTGTTTAAAAGCCCTGTCAGCTGTCACCTAATGCTGAAGGAACGGAAACTTGAGAAATGTGTGTTTGAAGTGTTTGGGAGAAGTTTGGACTTTCGCTTTCCTGGACATTGAGCTCTCTGCCTCTGCACCTGCCCACAGCTCTCTGTCTCAGCAGGAGGCAGGAGACGGCACCTCACAGGCGCCCGCTCCAGTTACTGTGCTCAGCGATAACTCTGATCTCTCCTAGCTAGGTTTAGACAGCTCCCTGCTTATGCTGGATCGCTTCCTAAGACATGCAGCCCTCCACCTGCTCTGTAAGAGGAGACTGGATCCTGAAGTTATGCAGTGTGTTGCCTGGTGCCTTTTTTTGGACGTTGTCTTGAACAACTTGCCTAAAATCATATACACCGTGTTCTGCCAAGCTCAAAATTGACCCTTCCACTGCATTCCTCTGCTGTTACTGGGGAGGAGAAAACTATCCACACTCACCAAGAGACAGGAATTACTGCTACAACATCCCATTATGCTAGATACTGTTCTAGTTGGAAACAGAAATGTTTTTGGTAGTAAGGTTTTTCTTCTTGGAAGCTAAAACAGTGGTTTTCAAAGCTGTTTTCTAATGCCAAGGAGCTCCAATCACTTAATTCAAAGTTTGAAGTGTTTTGTTAATAAAGATTAAAATGCTCTAGAAAGGGAGTAGTTATGTGAAATATCTTTTTTTGGATCTGTCATGTTCTGCTCTTGTGCCAGTTCTGCAGGAACTAACCAGAAAGGCAGTGATCCAAATCGCACATAATAATGGTAAATGCAAAGTGTTTTGAGGGGGATATTTGAAAGGGCAGAAAATTCACCGTGAACTTTTCGTAGGTAGCACAGCTACTTCTACATATTACCAAATGAAAAAGAAAAAACAACCAAACAAACAAATACCCTTTTTTGCCCAGTTTCCTATAAAAAAAAAAAAAAGTTTTATTATGAAACCCCTCAGTCATTTAGATAATAATTCAGTCAGAATTACTGTTCAGAGAAATGACACCTACCAGGAAAGAAGAACACAGTAATTTGATTTACAGTTTACCAATATAGCCTGGCATGGAAGTTCTGTGCATGAGCTACAGCGGAAATAGAGACATTCAAGCTCATCACCTAATAGGTTCTAGAACCTAATGTAGTTCAGTAATGGTGGGGGATTAGTTTAGTATGTAACAGTGGTGGCATCCATCAAGTAAGCAGGATTTAGGAGGAAACAACTCCAGGTCAGTCATGGCACAAGACAGAATGTACATCTATAGGATCTGTGCATGCTGTGAATGAATAAAGAGATAATTTGTCTTCTGTGTGAACTAAATGATTCATTCACGTGTAAAGATGCTCTTTCTCACTTTATGAGATTATGAACAAATTTCATTTTATATATGGAGCATTTACAGGTACCATTAGCTTCTGTAGCAATGTTAAAGGTGAGTCCCAGAAGATAAATTAGTGGATGAAAAATACAGGAAATTCAATAAATTTTAATCCTGCAAATTAAGGAATCTGTGTTTTAATGTAGCTTGCCTTTGAGCCTGGTCCTTCTTGGCATTTATTTACTAACATTGGAACTTACCTCAGGTATTTTCTTACATCAAGTTTAAAGTTTCCCAACATGAAAAAAATTGCTATGAAAATAAATAATTTTGCTTTAAGGGAATTATTGTGACAAGTAATGTATAGAGAAGAACATTTTAACATGCTTTTATCACAGCATCAGCACAAGTAAGAAACACCAAGTAAAAATCTTTTAAGTCATCTTGAGAAGTTTGGAGGTTTTTTCCTTGTCATTTTGACTAGCACAACTATTTTATATAGGAACATACATAGCAAAGCTGTAATGCTTTGAATTTCTAATGCATCATAAGTATTGAATACATCATTAGTACTGAGCCAATTTAAAATTAATCCCTAGTTTCTGACTCCAAAAGAACAAGAGTTGACTTGCAGGAGGACTTTTTTTATCCTTAATTTTCCTGGCTATTGACACTTGCAAATGGCGAACATGCCAGAATGACATCATTCAGTCTGACATGGAAAACGGCAAAGAGGAGACACTTTTGAAAAGCTGGTGAAAAAAAGAAATATAAATCAACTTGATGAATTGACAGTGTTAACAATCCTTTAGCAAGTCATATGGGACTTCCTCTATGGCTTGATAGTCTGAACTGTATCCTGAGAACCAGAGCCTCCTGAGACTGATTTTAAAATGGCAGTGAAGTGAACAAATGCCACAGATCCAAGCTTCTGAGTTCATATGATAAGGTAGTATGTGCTTAAATTGTAGGATCTACTAGCTGAATATATGCAAGCTTGATACTGCTGCCCCAAAACAGCTCTCTGTGTACTTAAGTAAGAATTTCCATAGAGTCTTAAGTAGATCCTGTGGACATTAATTAAACGTAAGAATACACTAATAGTAATCTGCCACAGAGGCTTACATTTGGTGCTGGAAGCTGTTATTTGCTCTAGCTAAAGTGAACAAATGTGCAGTGAGTGGTAGTCTTTGCCAGGGCAGGTGGGGAGCTGAGGAGGGGCATCCGGCTGGGCCAAGCCACATGCCCACTGGCCTCTTTTCCTATGGGTGGATGCTGAGAATGGGGCCAGCCCTGCAGGGAGATGGGCACAGTCAGGCCCTGCCACCCCGGTCCTCCTCAGCAGCACTGCCAGGCGTGGGAGGGAGCAATGTGTGTGAATTACCGTCTGACCTAATGCCACAATTTTCATCCAATTCCAGTTCCGCTCCCTGGGCAGCATGAATTCACCACTCTCCTTAAGCAGGGTTTGGCAGTCTTGTGCTTGCCTGAAGCAAGCAGCAATACCCCCCTAAGAGCAGACCAGGAGAAATAAATGTCTTGCCCACATACCTGCCCGGATGAGTGCTTCTCTCTTACACAAGAGACAAGGACAAGAAGCAGCGGGACCGGAGAGAGCCCCTCTCCCAGGGCAGCAGGCATGCCAGTGCTCCTGAGCCATCCACTGTAGGGGAAGGGGATGGGGAAGAGCCAGACGGAGGGCTTGGGGCCCGGGTTCTGCAGCTGAGCAGGCCCCAGGGACTTCCTTCAAGGGTGGTGGGGGATACTGCAGGTATGCCTGTAGGCCTGCACTCACCTCTCCAGCTCCTCATAGCTGCAGTAGTGTGTCATATACATTTGGGGTCTTTGTGACTGACTTGAAATAAATTGTACTGAAGTTAAGGGAATTGCTGTGCTTGCCCTGGGCTGAAGTCTGCTCTCAGAATGTTTTTTTAATGCCCTCCTGACATCCCGGCCATTTAAAGATCTTCTCATTTCTGAATGATGTGTCTGTCTCACAAAGAATTCTCCTGTGCTTTCCCGCAATCCTTGTTTATTAACTTTATTCTTTTTCCAAGTTCTGTCCTTGTGTTCAGCTACGTCTCATTATTTTTGCAACGTTTCTGAGATGAATTTGTCAGGACAATCACTGGACATGGAGGGGAAATGGTTTCTTTGTAGGGCAGCATATTTTATTCATGAATACAGTGGTTTTAAGGTGCTCCTACCCTTAAAATGAAAGGTAAACTCTACTGGAAAAAGGGACTGGTTATCATACCTGCCAAGGCAAAATAATGGTGACAGGTGGTTGGTGGTAGCTAATCCATTCTCACTTCAGCAGAGGCAGAAATCACTTCCAGTGTGGTTCTTTGACCAAGGCTTCTCCTCATGCTGAGGAGAATAAGAAATCTGTGTACCTGTTTCTCATCTCAGTGTTAGAGGTGAGAAAATCAAAATACAGGGAGCTGATGTAACTTAGCTAAGCTGCTAAAGCAAAAC
The DNA here is from genome assembly GCF_033783945.1 of Neopsephotus bourkii. Classification (NCBI taxonomy): domain Eukaryota; kingdom Metazoa; phylum Chordata; class Aves; order Psittaciformes; family Psittacidae; genus Neopsephotus; species Neopsephotus bourkii. The sequence continues at coordinate 5,356,876 of NW_026902105.1, read as the reverse complement.
AAAGCACTTAACTGTATTCATGCACAATACAATTGTCCAATTTGAAAGTCCTTGTTCTTGGATTTAACCATACTGCTATTCAGTACTCAAACACATTTGTTTTATGCGCTGCACACAACTTACACTGCCAGGTCCTGTTGCAATTAGGATAGGTTTGTGAGGCATCAAACTTCCACATTAATTTTTCTGGGTATTCCAGTCCTTCTCCTGCTTCTTAAAAGCTTAGTGGCAATGTATATCTTGTTATTTGTCATTTAATCACTCATTTTCCTTTCAAACTGTTCCAGGTTGCTTGGCCAACATTTATGAGTTTCCACAATGCCAGCTAACTGAATTTTTAGCAGTCAAACCAACTGCTCTCACACTCTAAGTGACTGGTTAGAAAAGTAGAGCCCTTATCCAAAGGACAAGGCATGTCTGGAGGAGCTACATTGAACAGTAGTAACTCACATTGGTATTGGCAGCAGCCTCCTCAGGTGTGTTTTTATTCTACCAAGGCCATGAGCACAAGAAAGATATAAACAGCTTAACTGGGAATCAAAAGAAATTCATTACAGGGCCAAGAATGTCTTGAGGAAATGACCCTGCTACAAAAACCTTAATGAGGTGCTTGCTGGTTCTCTAACACTAATCTACTGATTGCTTCATCCAGTTCTTCAGCGTGGGGCTTCTTTTTGGAGGCAGAAGCAGACTAGAAGAGCAGCGGCAGAACCTGGACACTGCAATAGCAGGTATTCCTCAGCAAGCAGAGCTGCATGCTCTCAACCTGCTCCATGAGGTGGCCTGGGGAGTTCCTCTGGAGATGCTTTTTGGTAGTGTAGCTTCAGCTGCACCCTGAGCTACCAGGCAGTCTCTGTTTCTGCCCTCTTTGCTTGATCTTGAAGTTTTCTCATGAGTTGATAATGAAAACAGAGTTAAGGGGGATTCTGACTTTCCTGGCGTGTCACTAGGATAGAAACTTTAGTTGATGATTTACACATCTCCCCCACCTAGCTGTATCCTTGACAGTGTGTCTGCCAAATGAAAAGAAATAACATTTTAAAAGCACAAGCCAAGCAGAAAATGTCTCAGAATAGTCTAAACTGTGATTCTAATTACCATGACATTGTTACACACTGGAGCTTTTACATAAGATTTGAAAAGAATATACAATACACCATTACAGTCTGCATGAGTGAATGTTAATAGACTGCAGCTTCAAGGAAAAAAAAAGTTAATCAAAACAAGGCTGTGATTTTGCCTGCGAATAATAGGACTCCTACCATTGAAACTGTTCATGTTAAAAGTCAGTAGCAGAAAGGTTCATCTCACTTCACTGTAAATGCATACAGTCTAAATGTCTATATACAAGCTATCTATCTTGGGTTCAGTTTGTAGTCAGTGGAGCAAATTATGCATTTCTGGGGTGCATCCCATCCAAAAGTAGATGTCACAACCTAAAGTCAGAACCTAAAACCAACTCTTTCTTTCCATTAACTGTAAAGGGAATCCAGAGGACTGGCTCAGCTGCAGATGCCTTCATTACAATGTCTGTGTTTAGTTGGATAAACTCTCCCCAGAGGAGTATATCCTGTCCTTGCTTGAGCCATGCTACAGCCACTGAAAATGGGAAACTGCTTTTTGCAAGTCTCCCTCTCCTAGGGAATGAGTCATTAAGGTTCTCAACACAAGAGCTCCTGGGTGTCTTTCTTGTTTGCCTCTTTGCCCGGTGATGTTTTTTCTTTCTCTTACCACTGTAATGAAGTGACATTTGCCAGTTTTTATACATCTAGTTAGTGAGTTAAGGAGATAATCATGCCCACTTTGTTCATGTATATGTTTTGCAGTCACCAGACTTGTAAAAGAGTGTACTTGAAGAAAGTTCTTCACTGGTGTAAAGTGCCACCATGCTTTGCCAGCCAGCAATCTCTGAAAAATTTCTGTTCCTAACAAGATGATGAGCTTGAAAGACAGCAATGGAGCCCTGACAATGAAAGATCTTTATATCAGTGATAACCATGTCCTGCTTACAGGAAAATTGCTATCCATCATGATAGGACACCAAGGAAAAAAATTGTGAAGGTAATTAAGTGCTGTAGAAGACTGCTCGGGCGGATTGTGGAGTGTTTGTCACTGAAGGGTATTAAAACCAGACAAAACAGGAGCAATTGCATTAGGGGTAGATTTCATGTTTCTATGCCTTCCTATACTATTTGTATGAAAATGAAGAATACAACTTACCTTCTGATATGACTGCAATTACTTTGTCTTCCCATGCTCTCCTCTGAATTACACAGCTTGTAGGCATGATAAAAGCATAAAATGCAAACTGCAGCTATGTAATACTCAAGACAGGATACACGCAGAAAGGAGGAGAAACTACACATACTTAATTTAAAACAGAACACTGAATTAACTATATTTCACACTGAAAATACACGGAGTTTTGTGGGGCCAGCTGCCTGCCAACCAACATGAATATGGCACTGCTGCTTCAGGTGGCCAAAGGATGAACCCTGATGGCCATTCCATGGGTGCTGAAGAAGCTCAGCAACTGTGGAGCCAAGGCTGTCTCCTCTTCTTTCACATTTGTTCACTCTTCTAGGTAGCCCATACTTATGCCATCTGTAACATTAGGCAGCGAGGCTGGTGTACAGAGTTGGCTGTCTTGTCCAGACCTGTTGTCTTATCCCTGAAAACACAATGTGCCCTCAATTGTGCTGGTACAACAGTTTTCTGGTTCTCAACCAGTAAGTATAGGTAGGTGAAAATTAACCCCAAAAGAGCTTTAAAAAAGAAGGATCATCTGCTCCAGCTCAGGGCCAGGGATCTAGTCTCTCACTTAAGTTAACCATATTGAAGGAGCCATACACTGTGGCCAAAGACAGGAAAAAACGGCTGAGGATTTACTTACCCATGGAATGATGAATCCCTTCCGTAGTGGAACTGCAGCTGGATGGTGTGACTTTTCTTTTCTTGAACTTTAATTTTATACACACTTCAGTTTTGGAATTATTCTGCATTTTAGTTTTGCCAAGCCTCATTTGCACATTATTTTAGCATTTAAAAGAAAACACTTGTTTGCTTTTGGCACAGCTGACTGTAGGCTTGTTTAGCTTTCTTTATCACATATTTTGCCAATTTAATAAAATTCAGTGTTTGTTGAACAATTTATTGCTGTAAATGAAATTGCAATGAAACAGAAAGCCTCAAGACACTACTGAAATATTATGAACCACCAAGCAATATGTACAGTCCTCAGAAATAATGTTCCATGATCTCAAAATTGCAGGCAGAAAAAGCTCCAGTTAAATCAATACTTAACACAGCAAAAAAAATCAATGGTTTATACACGACCAGACTTAGAATTTACCAGGAATAACATCTGCCCTACAGATCAGCATCTTCTTGAGTGCAGTATTGCAACAGTAGAAGCACTTACAGTCTGCAGAACAGCATGTGAGTTAGCAGGTGACTTCTTGAAAGGATAACTATGTGTGGCATGAATGTGAACACATACGTACTCTGAATGCCATATGTGCTGTATTTACTTGGTGTATATATGCAGAGGAGAAAGAAGTGTATGTGTTACATTTCATGTAATAAAACAGGTGTTGTTGCTTTTTGTCCTTCTCATGCTTTTCTGTGAAGGCAGAAAAAGAAAGCAGGAAAAAATTTGAAGAATTTCAATAACAAAAGGTGCTATAAAAATGCTATTGACCATAAAGTCATCCTGCAAAATTCTTCATTATTATACACTAAAGTTCCAGTGTGACTTTCCTAATTTCCCTGGTCTCTTGAACTAGGACTGCATTGCCTTTGGGAGCTCTTTCCAGATTTTCAGATCAGCTAATGAGTTCATCAGTATCCAGATATTATTCCAACATTTAAAAAAATTACCTCCAGTTTCCCATATATTGTAAAAAGGTAAAGCAGGTCATCATCATATGTGTAGTATTTATAATATTGGCATTCAAGTGACTCTTGCCTCCAGCCTTCCCAGTGAATAATCTACCACCATTCTGCAACCATTACAGGCTGTAATAGCATGCACTGGGTGGATACACTTTGCGTATATTTGGCTTCTTAATTCCTGGCAGGAGAAGCTAGATGGAATTCTTCAGAATAACAGGAGGCACCTGCACCCTATTGAGAATGTTATTAGTGGGAGACAATAAAGATCTCAGCTTGTCCAAGGGTGTGTGTGTCTTACTGTCTCCAAGTGCAGATGTTGTGTATCTTGCCAATGCCTCCCAGGCTGGTGTTCATGAGCTTGCGCCATGGTCCTTAGTGATCTTAAAGAACCTCTTATGGTTCAGTTAGTTACTAGCTTCTTTGGTGAAAGGGCAAACACTGAGTATATTTGTACCATCTGTGGCATCACCCCAGTTTGTAAGCCCTGTCCTCTGAAAGCCAGGCTCTGGTATTTATTACTCAGAGCCGGACATCTTTCAGAGTAGCATCAAAAATCTGTGCTACTACATGCAAAGGTTTTTCAAGAACAGATGCTGATCTTGATCAGTTTTCAGATCATGATCTTCTGCCTGCCATAAGCCCTGTAATTTGTGTGTTTTGATGGTAGAGTGATGGGTAGGAGATCATTTAGAGCAACAGGTTTTCCAGATCTCTCTCATTCTGTCACTGTTCTCCAGATCATCTGAACTTGAATGTCCTAGAAAATTCACTGAAGTCATTCAGCTTCTCTCTGACCATCTGCCTGCTCCACAGATCCACATTCTAAAAAATTCTTCTGATGGATCAGTGGTGGTTCCTCATGCCACATGACTAGTTTTTGCCCTTTGATTTATAGCACTTCTGTGAATATTTTCTTTAAAATGATACAACCAATTCTCATCTATTTTGACAGGAACCTTGCCACGGCATTCCCAAAGTGAAGAATGGGTTGCGGACTTTTCCTGGTCCCACAAGGATCTTTTTGCCTGGTGGTCTACTCTTCCAAGGCTTGAAACTAAGACTGCATTCACCTTTCAGTTCTACCCTTCTGCTCTTTGCCATTATACATCCATAAATCTTTAACAAGGGCACCTCTGTAAGGCAGACCTGCCTTTTCTTACCATGAATTTTAAGTTTCATGTTTTCTGTTCTCCCACCTTTTGGAGTATCAGTCAACCTTTTGTTCTTCCTGATGATCTCCTAAATATAATCATGATTTCTACTTAAGCTGTGACCGTTGACTAGCTCCATCATATTTCTTATTTACTTCTTCATACAGAATCTCCTTTCTCTTCCATCTTTTGATTCTCCCTTTATTGTACGATGAAGAAAATGTGCTAATAATTCTCATTTTTCTTCTGTGTTTTCCTCCTGGTCATCTCACAGATTAATGTTACCACTCACAGATCAGTTTTTCACGTCTTCTCATCAACATGTATCTGCAAATCTTATCTTTCCTCTTCTCCATGATGTGCCTCTCAGCTTCACTGTGGACTCCAGACACATTTCTGTATCTTCTCTTCCTTAGGGCCTGTCAAATGACCCGATATGGCACAAACACCTGTTGAACGCCCAGTGGTATCTTTCAACCCACAACTATTGTGTGCAGATAATCTTCATTATCTCCACAGTTTTCCAGATCACTTCTACTTCTCTAGCAGCTTCTGTCTTCTCTGTCTTAGCAGTAAAGAAGCCACCACAAAAAACCAGAACCCCCTCAACCTTTCCTTCCTTCTTTTGTCTGGCTGATGTTGTCCTTAGTTAAAGGACTCAGGTATTGGCAAATTAAGTTTTAAGTTTCCTTGATTCAGAATAGATATTTGACTTTGAAAATAAAACATTTGACAATGGCAAATCTAAAAGTTGCAGATCTAAGACCTGCAAATCTAAAAGTTGCAGTTTTCCATTCACAAAAATTGATGGTTAATTCCCCATGTACTACGGAGGAGGTTGTGTATGCTTCCTGACCGTGGCTTGGTTAGCTTCTGCATTGCTTACCATGTGTGCACAGCCAGAAACTGGAGGTGTACCTGCCCTTTTTATGGTTCACACCACACTTAAGTAGTCCCAGCTTTGGATCTTTTTTAATTAAATATTTCCTCTACTTTTCTTTCTTATTACTCATTTGCTGTTCCATGGAACTGCAATTTTTGGAAAAGGCAGCAGTGAATGTAAAAGTGCATGATGTGTCCTTCGAGATGGGTAAGTCAAATGCGGATGTAGGATCTGTAAAACTTAACATTGTTGAAGGGCACCAAAATGAATTGCATGTGGTCATTTTTCAAATTTCCACCTCACTTATCTCCAGGTCTTAAATCTTACTATCTCCAGATGATTGTGAGGGGTTATGAATCAGACTTACCAGGGAACACAAACACATTTATAACCACATCAAATAATCAACTGTCTTTCATCTAACTACAACTTTTCTCAACAGGACCAAAGTATAAGGGAAGTTACAATCTCGAGCTGCACTCCAGACCTGCCTCAAACACAGCTTTGATGTCAAGAGCCCTTCCTTGCAAAACAACTGCTCGTCTCCCTGCTTCTGAAACTAAGCCAGAGATGGAAAGTTTGACCAGGAAGGAAAACAGCTTATGTGCTGAAATTGCTTACTGTGGAAACCCAGAGAAACTGTGTATATGCCTTTAGCTTAATTCCACAGGCAAAAGGAAAAAATGTTGAATATATACATTTTAACAGCCCATTCTCAAGCATAAGAAACCACAATATGTTGTCATTTACACTCATAACATGTCTCAAAGAACTGGCATCACAGAAGCAGAAGTGAGAGCTGACGGCTAGATCACCCCTGACTATAACAACAACCATCTGGATGTTAAGGAGAGAAAAATCTCCATGATACTCCTACAATGGAGTTGCCCCTACTGAATGAATCACAGGACCCTAACTCAAACCCAGATGCCAGGGTGCGAGGTTTTTCTGGTGAAAGACCCCTTGTAGTGAAAATTAGGAGGGTTATTGGAACTTCTTGTACTGCTCTGGTAATACAGAGAACCTCATGCTTGTGAATGATGCTGTTTGGACTGTCATATTCTGTATCCTGAAATTCTTGGTGGAAGAACTGCATTTACCATGGGTGAGGTCACAGAGGCTGTGCTATGGTCCTCACTGGCTATGTCTGTACAAGTAAATCCCTGTGTACAGGACCATGCTTTGGTACTGAAGCAAACTGGCATCGAACAGTCTGCATCTCTACTGTTAAACTCTCTTGTCCTCCAAAATATGGTGACTGAATCCAAATTGCAATGGTCTCTGGACTATGCCTCTTCCTGGATTGCACCCTGGAATTACCTGTGAGATTGCTAGTTGGCCTTGGACACAGCTATCCCGGGAACTATTATGGTAATTTAAATAGTGGAGGCTGTTGATTTCTTTCTTCTGGGAATACTGTTTGGTTTCACCTAGATGTAGTCCTTGGATTCCATGTAGAAGAATGAATAAGACCACTGGCACGTGTAAATTGAGAGATATGGTGGATAGCGAAGAAATGGCAATCAGTTACTGAGCTCAGATACTGACCAGTGAGTGGCAGTGGATTTGTGACATCCTTACTTTTAAGTGATAATATGGATTGTCAGTGTTTTTTGTGGAGGTTTTGAGTATTCGCAGTTTTAATCTTTTTCTGCCTGAACTATTATTTTATAAATATAAGGGAAAAATTTTCACTTTCAGTAAATGATTTTTATTCTGTGACTGGTCTTACAAATATTTCCAGGTTATGTTCATACTCAATGGGTAGAAAAGTAGAAAAATATGTCCTTCAGTGTTTAGGGAAATGAATTGGCTGTGCTTGCACTCTCTGTTCTCCTAGGCGCATCAGGGAGAGCTTTGATTGCAAAAGACAAGCAGAATATGGACCAGTACATGTGTAACATATTATTTAGTCATCAGCACTTTGCTTGGCAAATAGATGTCTGCTAAAAATAATAGCTGTTACTATCTTCCCTTCAATTGCACAGTAGTTCTACAATGAGTACCAGAGATGCATTAGTATGGCAATTGAAAGTTTCAACCACAACATTCTTCTCAAAGGTATCACTGCTAGAAAGCCCAGGGTTATTAAGTAGAAAGGAACAAGAACTTATTCCACTACATGAACCGCAAACTATGTCTGAGCGAAAAATGTGCAAATGTTGTCAAAAAAAGCAGCTACTGTGAACCTCACCATACATCGAGTGTTGTCACTGGATCAATTCTTGGCTGAGTAGTTCAGGCTGTTGCTTGAAAAATATTTTGCTCCTGAAAACCAGAATGAAATGAAAAGTCTCTACTGATTAATGGAATTTATTGTTAACTTCAGTATCATCTTTCATTTTACTCAGTATTAATTCAGGCTTGCATTTACCGAGAGTTTAGTTAAAATGTGTTACAATCTGATGACAAGCTAGTAAATGTCATATAATGAAATAGTTGATGTTCACCAGTGTATTGAAGACATCCACACATAATGTGTGGGATTTATTTGGTCCCGAATTTACTGGACTTGATCCTACTCAGTAAATTTAATTTCTGTTTCTATAAATGGCAAAAGTTTGAAGTATACTCCAAGATGTTTTTCTAGTAAATCAGAAGCAAGAGACAAATGTTAACACTTCCCAAAGTGTTAATATTAAGTCATCTAGAGCTATACAGGGTGCTCTTTTTACCTCTCAGACAGTCTGCATTCCGTATTTTTTATATGAAGTGAGAACATGGTATGTTACCAGCACAAATAGTTAGGTTTCTACAGGTCACACTTTGTTCTGCTGTGGTCCTGATGCATCAAGCACAGTTTATCTACTAATAAAATGATAGAATGGCATATTTAGGCATTTGCAGGGAGTTCACATGAAATTGTCCAGCCCATATTAAAGTGGGGAATTTTTAGATAGAATGTGTTTTACTGCATTGAAACTTCCTACTCGTAAACAAGAAAATTAACATATTCAGAACTGTAAAAAGCAAATATTGTCTAAATTCCATAGAAATCACAGCTTCCGGTGATAGAAATGGAATGAGAGCTGTTTGCAACTCTTAGTTTGTAATTTATGTGGATTTACTGCTTATATTTTTATATACATTTGATAATAGAATAATAGAATCATAGAATAGTTAGGGTTGGAAAGGACTTTAAGATCATCTAGTTCCAACCCCCCAGCCATGGGCAGGGACACCTCCCACTAAACCATGTCACCCAAGGCTCTGGCCAGCCTGGCCTTGAACACTGAAACAGATGGAGCATTCCTGACTTCCTTGGACAACCCATTCCAGTGCCTCACCACCCTTACAGTAAAGAACTTCCTTCTTATATCTAACCTAAACTTCCCCTGTTTAAGTTTTAACCCATTACCCCTTCTCTTGTAGCTACAGTCCCTAATGAACAGTCCCTCTCCAGCATCCTTGTAGGCCCCCTTCAGATACTGGAAGGCTGCTATGAGGTCTCCACGCAGCCTTCTCTTCTCCGGGTGGAACAGCCCCAACTTTCTCAGCCTGTCTTCATATGGGAGGTTCTCCACTCCCCTGATAATCATCGTGGCCCTAATTATCTGAGTTCTTAGCAAACGTAACTGAAACTTTTATTATCCAGATCACACTCAGTATGCACTGATTTCTGTCAATGCCCTTTATTGTTCACATATTCCATCTTTCTTCAGTAACACAAATGCCTCTTGTTCCTGTAGAAGAAGATCTGCCCTGAATCCCTTGAAGAACCAAAAGCATACTGATGTCCCGTGGATGCCACAGGGAGTTGTACCTAAATGTCTGTTATAATTCCAAGCAAAGCCACTGGGATGTGTGCCATACTTAACTTCATTTTACATTCCATCTTCAGACTATCAAAGCATCTTGATTTTTTCCTTCCCTGGTGGAGAGATACTGCCTTTTGTTTTTCTGAAAGAGAAATAATTGTGTTGAAGTAACTTTAAGCAGAGAAAAAATGCTCTTTTGTCCTGTTAGGAAGTTCTAACTGACCCTCTTCAGTGACACCTATGAGAAAACTTGGCTGAAACTTGAAAACTGAAATGCCACTGCTAAATTGACTAGACAGCTCTAATGGTGACATCTGACTGAAAAATCACTTTTGAAAATACTCTCCGGACATCTGTCAAGAAGCACCTCCTCACTCATGATCTCACATAGGAAATGGAAAGGCATATATTATTTATCTGCTGAATTTGATAAAGCTGAGACTGAAAAAGCAATTGTGTAAAGAAGACTGCAAATGCCTCGTTGCTATGTTCAGAACAAATTTCTCCCCCAAATTGTTGCCTTATCCTGAGGGAGAAGGTGGAAAATCCTGCAGGAGCTAAATGCAGTTAGTCAGATGCTGGACTACACAGGGAACATTTTAAAGGTCAGTTTGCACAGGAAGCAGTGTGGTTACAATATCATGTTGGCCTCATTGTTCTGTCTGTGTATTCTGTGCAAGCACTGTGTGCAGAACCCAGGGGAACAAACACATACCACAAAATCCAAACTGCAGTGGAGGGGGGAACTGGTAATGCCTTGTTATCAGAGAATCATTGAGTCGTTTGAGTCAGAAAGGACCTTAAGATCCTCTAGTCCAACCCCCCCCTGCTATGAGGAGGGGACTCCTTCCACTAGACCATGTCGCTCAAGGCCCCATTCAGCCTGGCCTTGAACACTGCCAGGGATGAAGCATTCACAGCTTCCCTCGGCAACCCATTCCAGTGCCTCAGCACCCTCACAGTAAAGAGCTTCCTCCTTATGTCCAACCTGAATCTCCCCTGTTTAAATTTGAACCCATCACCCTTTGTCCTATCACTACAGTCCCTAATGAAGAGTCCATCCCCAGCATCCCTATAGGCCCCCTTCAGAGAGTGGAAGGCTGCTATGAGGTCTCCACGCAGCCTTCTCTTCTCCAGGCTGAACAGCCCTAACTTTCTCAGCCTATCTTCATACAGGAGGTGCTCCAGTCCCCTGATCATCCTCGTGGCCCTCCTCTGGACTTGCTCCAAAAGTTCCTTCAGTTGCAGTCACTCACGTTCACAGTGCACTTGTGTAATGTTTCACTTGTAGGGAACAGTTTGATGGGATTTTTTGTGAAACTTCCTGTTTCATTTTGAACTTTACAGGCCACTAATTTACTACAGAAGTTCAGTATCTCAGCCACTCTGTGCAGTTCCTAAAATTAACTACCCCATGACACAACTGGTAGGTCCCAGCCCAAGAAGCTGCTGTTGCTGGTACAATTCAGTAACATAACTGCTTTAAATTTTGAGAACTTTGAATAGCTATACCAATCTTTTTTATAAAGAATAGTTTTTGGCCCATGAAAAGCAGCGATTTAAGACACATTTTATTTTCATTGGAAATTATTGTGAACATGTGACTGCCCCATACTTGATGTGTATGTGCTTGGCTGAACACCACAGCCTGTCAAAGGAAAAGAGACCACTGTAGTCAATGGCAGCTTCCACGATCTCCTAGAAGGAGGCAAAGCTTCATTGTGGAAAGCCACAGGGGTAATCCTCCATGCGTTCCACAGCTGCTGTTGTGAAGGAAATGAGGACATTTTGTAGGTACTCTGAATTACAAAGATAAACTTGGACAGCCACAAAAAAGCATTAAAAATTAAATGCAGCCAGACTCCTGTTTCATTTTCCTTTTGGAGGTACACAGCTCACTGTCTGTGTCAGTGTTAGCTAACCACAAATAGCCTTCTCATCTTCTGCAAGCTGCATTGCTGTCAAATGATAGTGATCACCCAGCCACTCTGTCTAAAGACGTCAGGGGAAGAGAAAAACCAGACTACTACAAGTGACACAGCAAATACTCCTTTCCTGTTAAATTCCACATTAAATCTAAGTAATTACTTGGCTGCAGTGATACTTAGTCTACAGGACAATGCTTTCACAGGCATTTAGAAACAGCAGTTTACAATAATGCTTGCATATGGGTTTGATATCTTGTGCTGTTAAAACAAATCAGCAAGTCTAGACTGTAATTTGCTGAAGCAATTTATGGTTATTTCATGGCCTTTTTCTCTAAGTGGAGGTGAATACATTTGACTGTCCTAAGAGGAAGGATGGTAGTGTACATTCTTTTCATTTTAACTGTAAGGCTGATCTGAAACACAAGCATTAACATCCTGATTTCATACCACATAAAAACTGCCCTGGACTATTAGTGCTTTATTCCATATGATGTTCAAGTATTGCGTGAACTGCTAATTAATCATGAAGAAAATTACTGCAAGTTGGTCAGTGCTGATGCAGCCATTTCTTCACAGATTAGTAAGTTGAGACTGTCCGTACAGGAAGTCGGTAGCAGAGCAGGGAGCAAGGACCCATCTGATTAGCCCTCAGCTGCCTTGTATTGTTACTGAACTCACCGAAGCGTTACAGCTGAGAGTGGTTGAGGATTCCCCTTAGCTCTTCATGCCTGGGCTCCTGCTTCAGCAGCAAGGCAAAACAAATGCTTTCAGTATTTCTGGAAACGCTGCTTTATGACAGACTTGCCAAAACTTTTCTTCTAGGTGAGCAACATAATTTTCTCGCCCTATTTTCCCATCTTATTGCGAGTCTTACACAGAATCAAAATCTGCATAACACAAGAAGACACCACACTCATTATCCATAGATGTTGCATTTCTTGCATTTCTGAAGAATGTAACACAGTATACAGATAAATAAAATAAACAAACAAACAAAAAACCCCAACCACCAGGCTTTCCAGGGCTAAGGAATACTTTTGCAGTGAGAGTTTAGTTTCCTCGTATTGTTCAGCCAGCAAAAGGAGTCCCCAGCCCCACATGGCTGGTGCTTGAGTTCCCACTGTGGCACACCCCAATGTGAGATTTCCAAAGACCCAGAGGGGCTCTGAGATTTGCCCTTCACAAAGATGTCTCCCACGTCACAGCTGCCTGTCCTCCAGAAAGAGAGCCTCCTTTGAACACTGTGGGCTATAGCTTCAGGGCACTCACCAGCACACGAGTACACTTGGTACTGGCAGAACAGAAAATGGATTTATACAAACCAGTCATTAGCTGAATACTAATCAGAAAAATATTAGACCGTATCTTTTTCATAAAGTTTTGTAAAAAGAAAGGGCAGAGATTTAGCCAACAGAGACCTTTTAATTTGCATGGACTGCAGTGCTTTCCAAAGCTCATCAGTTATTATAATGAAGATCCTCATGGACTTGATGGAGCCTTGTACTGTACTGCTTTCTTTTTTCTTCATTTTATGTTTGTATAGACGTATATGAATTACTTTCTAACAACTTACTGTTTAGATAATTATTTTGTGTGATGTGATTTTCATACTACTGACAGAAAGACTTTGAAAAAACAAATAAAATTCTTTTTCCTAGAAATCAACAGATTTTGAATTTACAAAGGTGTGTCTTTTTATAAGGCAGCAGAATGGCCATCATCCTCTATTGGTACAAAGTGGCGTAACTCTAGTAACATTGATGATTTGCTGCACTACCTTGTTTTCACTGAAAGTGGAGGTACGTACAGGAGACATTGACCTTAACCAATACCCCAGCTCCTAGAATTCCATCTCACCTTTGCCATTGGCTTCTAATTTCTATTCTTCAGACAAGCATTAATACACCATTTTGAAGTAGAAAATGGAAGACTTGCTGTTTTACAGAGCACTACATGAGGATCTGACAGCATTGTACAGAGCGTAACTAGTCGAGCCTGTGAATCTTCCAAGCCTTCGGAGACAGCAGTTGGACTGTACTCCTGTTCAAAACAGACTGCAGTTTATAACAAGGCATCTCATTTCAAATGACTGCTCTTCTGATATTATTACACTTTGGGCTGTGTTTGGTTTTACTTACTTTGTGCTGCCCATATGAACTGCAGCTTTTCTGTAACTTAATCCTTAAAACATCAGTTCTAAGAAGAGATCTTCCTTCATGTTAAAGAGATGTGCATATTTATCAAGAATCAGACTTGAGCTTCTACAGGCTTGCACTCCGAATCCTATAAATGGGTAAAAAAGCCTATTTTGATGATTTTAAAAGGCTGTAGAGAAGCAGACGTGAAACTGTGTGATTGTACTGGGGTAATCCACAGTAGCTGAATATCTGTCCCTAGCTGTCCAGAGAGTGCGCTGGGTTATTATGTTAACAATCGTAAATGAAAAATGTCCCAGGGCTCACACTGGTGTTTGTTGGAGGCCTCTGTCCATGTGAGATGTTTCTGAAATTTCCATGTGCCATTCCAGGATATGTGTCATGGCCTCTTCTGAGAAGCATGAAGTCACTTGGCCTTTGGTCTTGTGACTTCCAGCACACCCCAGGAAAGGAGTATCTCATCAGGAGCCACAGCCTGTAATGTCTTCTTCTTTAATTGCTGTTCTAGCTGTGCCAAACTATATTAACCCTTACTGCACATATGCTGCCATGCTCCCTGAGATGCCTGTGCTTCGGTAGTCTTTGAGAAGGCTTACTGCGGTATCTGTTTCTGTTGTAACAGGTAATCCCAGGAGCGGGGATTTCAGTCTCCCCAGTAAATAGTTCATGCACAGAATCTGATTTATCCTTCTGCTTTTCAGAAAAACACGGAAAGTTTTAAAATGGAATAAAACCCAACCAAATACAAAGTCCCTGCAGTCAAATCAGAGTCAATATTCTCATATTCCTTTTCTCCTATGACTTCTGTCAACAGTTTGTTCTTCAGTGCAGGATGACAACACTGGAATGTGACTGTAACACCACAGCCGCTGACAGTCTGATCAGACCAAAGCTGTTACTGTCACAGACAGGGTAGATCTGGGCTTAGCAGAGATATGCATTTAATCCTTTAGAGCCCTGTGCCAGATGGGAGAGTAAAATGAGTCTTTCAGTGCCATCACCCTAGTGTCCTCCTAGCAAGCACTCCCATTTCTGTGTGTATGACACTCATTATATCTGGCAAGAACGATTGTGTTTAAACAAATGTTTCTAAGTAGATCCTTGTCTTTTACTACTATATTAAAGGGCTAAGGACATTAGATTTATTAATGTGTTCAGGCAAATATTCTATACATGTTTTTTTCCATACCTCTAAGCATTTCTGACACTATCTTTCACGATCTCCTGTCCAAATGTTGTTCCAGACCTCTTAGCAGCAAGAGGTCACAGGTATCATTCTTTGCTGTTTTCTCTACCAATCCATGTACAAAATCAGAGAGAATTAATTTTCTAAGAATTAGAAAAACTAGCTAGTACAAAACTAGAAGAACTGGTTCATGAACATCCCCATTTAACATAGGACTTCTCAGTTTTTCCACTTCTGGCAATTAGTGTGCAAAATTACCACATTAAAACAACACACTTTGTATCTAGCTTTGTGTAGAGCATTACGTTCTACATTAAGTGACACTGATATAAACACAAAGCAACTATACTGAAATGAATTTCCTCCTGATTTTCACCAATGTGAAAATGTGATTGTCCTTTTTGTCAGAGCCCTTACTTTTCATCTGGAAATTCAGCCATTGCTCCAGATGAAATGACATTTGACTAATGACAGGAAACCAGTGCCAGAAAACCAGCATATAACGTACCACATACAATACACATAGCAATCAGTCATGACTAAGGCATTGTGGCAAGTGTGCTATTTATCAGTGCTTAAAACCTATGTAAAGCTTTTCTCTGAGGAAAAATGAGAAAGAATTCTGAATTTTTCACAGTAGGCCTAACTGAGAAAACAGTTCACTGCAGAAGGTGTATTTAATTGCTTTTCTGAGTGTGTGCTCATCTCTGCTTCTGCTGATATTCTTCCTTGTCCTGAATTTATTGGATAAGGAGCTTTCTGGCCCATGGCTCTAGGCTGAGAACGGCCCTCTCTTCTCACAAACAAAAGCCAAAAGTCCATCAGCTGCAGCACATCTTAGACATTTCGCCTCTTACAATACCTTTTTCAAAGTAAGTACAACCAGCAATCATAAAATAACTTCCATTTGCAGCTGTAACAGAATAGTGTTACATTATCTGTTGGATCCTGGAACCAAGTACGTGGTGGGAAAGGACTAAACCTTCCTGGGCACTTCCCTGCAGCCACACCAGGCTGTACTGGGCCATAAACTAGCCTGTCCAGTCTAAAGATCATATTAAGCATATTGGAAACTGCTCAGTGGGTTATTTTGATCCTGTTGCTGCTTCAATCATGAGAATATTGCTGGAGAAAAGAGCGTCTAGCAGAAAAGCTGGGACTCATGATAACAGACATCTTCATTCATTCTTTATGAATGTCCCCTTTCAGCTGCTCTTAGAATTGACTTAAATTCCCCAATAAGAAGATGCTTTGAATCCTTTGTCAGGGCCTGTAAGCCTGATTGGAGAAAGGTAGCAACCGGGCCTTTGGAGGAAGTACCGTATTATTCTGGTACTCACCAAAGTAACTTTGAACTGAAGGAGGATGGACCAACCAGCTGGCTTCTGGTTGATGGCAAAAGAGCAATGAGGGGGAGAGGGACAACAGACTGAAAGCAGACTATCCACAACAAGTAAGAAACATGAAGCAGGAGGACCAAACACTTCAGATGCGTAACAAACAGGTTATCTCAATGTTAATATTTTGACCAATGTGACAAATTTCTGGGAAAGCACGAAGAAGCTAATTTTAGTGGATGACTGAAGAATCCTACCTTGGATACAAATTCTGCAATGGGAATTGAAGGAATAAACATAATGTGATACCAGAAACAAGAGAATAGGAGTATATAACAATGCCAAAATCATAAAAAGAAAGACATTTGTGGGAAAAATAGTCCTAAACATAAGTACTTCAGCGGAGTGGGTAAATGGAAAAGTGTGTTACTAAAGATGCCTGCAATCTGGTTTACTCTTCCATCAATCCATCTGATATTTCTGCAGTGCTGTCTGCCATTATTCTTTTAATTTGATATTGCCACTTGTGTGTCATGTGAAATACCGTTTGAATGCCAAGGCAACTGAGATTCTGGCACACACTGTTGACAGCTGTTTTGAAACTATGAATATGATGTATACTACATCTGGTGAGGTTGGAGTGGAAAAGTATGGTGGAAAACAACAATTTCTCTTTTGGGACTTTTGGGAAGGGTTTACAGTATCTAAGTCCCTTATTTATTTATGGGACTCTCCAATTACCTACCCATACAGATGTTCTTGTAAAATCAGACCCAAAGATTGATTCAAGTATTTCTGCAAAGCTGGTTTGTTCTGTGGAACTAGGGAAAATGACACAGAACATGAAAGAAGAGAGATGCTTGAATGAGTTAAATCGGTGAATCAATAAATGATCTAAAAATATTTTTTCATTAATTTTCATGACACAGATGTGACTATGCCAAGCAAGGCATCATGTGTTCTCAAGCCTAATAAAGTCTAATACCTATGACTCAGTAGCAGCAGTGGCAGCAGGCCTCCTGGAAGCTGAAATGAATAATCAAGGGATTGTTGGTGTTGGGCTGATGTTGTAGGCACTACTGAGGAAAAGAGAGTGAAACCACAAAAATGTGCTTTATGAAGTTTGGAGCATAACAGCCAGGTAAGCATGTTACCTCTGACTGTTCTCCATAGCTGATTTCTAGAAAAGAAGTCTGAAAGAAAAACCAATAAATAGATGATATAAAAAATATAGATGCTAGTAACAGCATCTACTGGGGACAGTGTTCCAAACCCACCCTGACCGAGAAGTATATAATCTTTAGAAAACTGTTGCCTCTTTGTGCTTCAATTTATCCTTTGGCTACCAAATTGTTAGAGCCTTTATATTGCAGTTTGCTGCACAATAGTCCGTCTTTATGAGGAGAAGAGAAGAAATGCTTAATCCTTTCTAACCTTACCCAGGTAATCCTTGGAGCTATGAGATGCAGACTTGACACCAATAGATAGGGCTGGACCTGCACTTAGGTATCGCACTTTCATGGGATATTATATGTAAAAAAGTAAAAAAAAACTATTATATGTAAAAATGGCCTTTATTTTTGCTGTGCTTTTACAAACAAGCTGTTAGTCAGAACCTAAGGGTTGCCTTACCAAGTGCATTTGGACTGTGACTCTCCTTCTCAGAGAAGCAAGTAAGACAACCAAGTCTGGGATGATGGAAAAAACTTCAGCTACATCTTGGCTCTGGAGTCTCTCATTGGTTTTTCTGTTCAGTTTTCTGGTTGCTAGGAGTCCTTTGATATGCTCCTAATGGTTCTGTGTATTATACTAAGGTAAGACAGATCAACCTGTTTTTTTAACTTTGGGCAACGCCAATGTCTAAGCTTAGACAAATGGCTGGGTGCAATAGTGAGTGAAATGTATCTTGGCCAGATTCACTAAGCACAGAAGATTCCACTACAGTTTGCTAATGTTTGCTACCAGATAATTAAAACTAAAAAGGACTGGAATGCTGTTTCTCTGCATTGTTTTTTCTATATAGAAGGAGAACTAACAGAAAATTAAAAATGAACAGATCATGTAGAAAGAAATCCTTGATCGGTTTTGAAACTTTTACTCTGAGTCCCTAAGACACTGAAGCCTCTGCAGCAGATGGCTTCCACCACTGGGGCCCCCAGGGCCTCCTGGAACTGCGTATTTGAAACCAAAGATAACTGATAGTTTAGTTCAGAAATAATATAAGAATTAAATGTTTTCTTTGCAATCTGCCTTTCATCATTTTAATTTTCATACAGATGGATAAATTTAGGCAAAACGCAGCTAAGATACAGCTCTAAAAATACTTACTTACAAACAAAAAACACTGAAATAATAGGAAACAGTAAAGGACAAAAGACTTATTTTTCCATGGGGATGCAGGAGGTGCATATGGACATCCATGATGAATAACCAATGATTTTGAAGAGATCTGGTTGCCACAAAGAAGTGTAAGTATTTATGAGTGCATAACGTATAAATAATTAAAATATACATAACAACATCATAAATGTCAGAGAAATAATTCAGGCTTTCATTATATTATTATATCATGCTGAAGCTAACAGTTTCCCATTGCTTCCTCAATAATTTGAAATAATGATTTAATGCACAGAATGAAAAAAAAAGTTAAATGTTCAAATTCAACCACAGAAGTTCTGGAAACCATATAACATGTGGGTGCTGAGTAAACTTTAGACCACCCAACCATCATTTGGCCATTGGTTCTACAAGTAAAACCTCACCAGCTTATAGAAGTCTGAAGTACTACACAGTTTTTCAAAGTTATTCTTGATGGGGGTAAACAGAAAATGAACATTTCATAGAGGTAAAATAGTAATTTGAATGTTCCCCGACGTTTATGGGGATAAGAAGCAAGGTTTATTAAAAGTAACATATCCAGGGAATATACAGGTCTCTCATTTAACAAACAGTAATGTACTTATGATCAACAAGGTTTCTCTTCTTAAAATGTGCAGTGAATGGAGCTGAGTAGATTTGAGATTTTCTCAATTTCTTTTTCCTAACAGCAGCTTTCACTTAATGTAAAATCACTGTGGCTGACACAAAAATCTTTTAAATATGTAATTTTCCCAAAACTAAAGTCAAGTTCTTTTGCTCTTTCTTTAATACACATTGATTAGACTGAGTGTCAGAACTCAATTAGGACCATCTGATGATGGTGCTTGCTTGGGGAAATTGACTACATCAACAGAAGCACTAATATTTTATTTCAGATAGAGAAACTCTTTCTGTTGAGGCTGCACATTTCTGTGCACTGGAATGATTTGGATAGAATTTCACCCCAAAAATCTGAACACTTACATTTTGTATTTCTATTTGCTACAGGGCCTTCAACAAGGAGATGCAGTGCTGTCAGGCTGTCCTAGGCTCCACTGAATCTCTTGAAATATGACCAGAGTGGAAGTTTATTTTGATGACCGCCTTATTCTTAGTTGGCAAGGACTTCTGCATTTCCATGAAACAATGCCATTGGCTTCAAATACAAATACAGTCTTGAAACCTCAGTGACATGGTTTAGTGGTGGGCTTGGCAGTTCTGGGGTAATTGTTGGATTTGATGATCTTAAAGGTCTTTTCCAACCTAGCTGATTATAAGATTCTGTGAAACTGGAAGTGAAGAACGAGCACAGTGCCATGCTTGAACAAGAATATACTCTGGTGAAGCCACAGAATAAAGCACTCAGTGGGAATCTCCAGTTTAAGCACAAAAGCGAAGACAGGTCTGGATTTTCTGTAATAACCACCACCAAAGCATCTAAGTACATCCCAAATGCATCCCAGATTGACTTTATCCAATGTTCTGTTCTTTCTTCCATACCCTGTGGAGCTTCACTGTCCTGAGCACTGATGTAACACTGCTAGAGAAGAAAGGGTCATCTCAACACCTTGACAGCTCCTCTGCTGCAAGGGGGATTTGTGGAACTGGACAGAGTTGGGAAACACTCCATCCAGGCCTCAAATGGTGTGGTACAGTGAGGTCAAACTGTTGTTATGTGGCACAACACAGCTCTGAAGATTGATATAATGTAGTGGGAACACAAGAGATCTTCATCTTCCCATTGACCCTTTTTGCTTCAGAGACATATCCAGTATTCACGGCTGGCGCTGTGTCTCCAAAATCCAGGAGGATGAAAATACTTCGAAAAAACCCAAGAAAATGTCAATAACCAAAGCAGTCGACTTCCCAGCCACTTCGTTATGCATTATAAAATACTCGGGATACTTCTATTTTAGGAGAAACATTCTGGATTGATAAATAGAAACCTGAAATATTTGGAAAGTACTACTCTCAAGAATAAGTTTTTTAGGAGGAAAGCCCACAGTTCCAAAAATGCATCAGACCTGGAGTGCTACAGTGTGTAGAAGAACTTAGCCAGCTTTATTTTTTAAATATGCAAGGACACAAAGTGAATTTCTGTTTTGCTCTGAAATTAAGCAATATTGATTTTATTTTTATATGACACTAAAAGATGTCTTGTAACTAGAAGAATGTACTGGTTTTGTGTGAAACAAATGTGTGAATTAAGAGTTTTTGAATGGACGGGACATGGAATCATTAATAAAGGATCATCCATCTTTTTCCCAGAACAAAATGTTAACAGATCAAGTTTAAAAACATGACTTGCCAACCCCCTTTCCTTCCAATCCACTTTTTTTAAGACATATTGCATCTTAATTAATTCAGTTTGGATTTCTTGACATTGATAGTATTACCATTTTAGCAATTCTCCTGTCATCCATAAAGTCTGCTATGAAGCCTAGATCCAACCTTGCTTTCCTATATAATATATAAACAAAACCATATCTTAAAAATTAGAATGAAAACAGACAGAAAATGGATATCTTTTGCCTGCCATTTCAGGATAGCATAGGCAATGTTCATGAGTCCTCTAACTCAATATTTAACTTGTTTTAATTTAACTTATTTTGTAGTATCACAAAATGTGCCTTAGAATCTTTGGCTTTCATTTTGCAACGGCATCTGCCTGAGTAGATCCTTATGGAGTCCCCTTCCTGAATGAGAGCTTAGATATTGTAAATCTATCCCAGTCATCCCTAAAGAGAAATTGGACTTTTCCACTGTCTGCACTCAAACCTCAGCACCTCCAGATGTAGCACGCATTGAAGCCTTCACTTCAAAACAGCTGTCAAGAATGTGTGCCAGACTTTCAACTGTCATGCCATGTAGGCAGAATCCCACACGACATAGGAATGGCAAAATGGAATTAAATAATGGTACATGATATGAAAAGAAAAATGCAATAGAATTGCAGAATGGTGGTGGTCATGCTCCCTGACATTACAGAATTCAACATTTCTCTGTTGGAGTGAGTTTAACACCAGACAGTTCTGAAAATCATGAGGTTAAGAGGTAACTGCATTTCTTGAGAGGAGAGTAAATTTACCTGCCTAATGTATCTTAAGAAAGATGGCCTAAAATTTATCTCAACTCTTAACTTGTCTAAAATGCTCGTTGCATTTAATTTAGCTGTTACTTACTGTGCATATAAGGCTATGCTGTTCATGAGTGATGAGGTATAGAGTGTAACTTGTGGCCTTCATGTTGTGGTGTAAAAAAACCCTCTGAAACTGCTGTTACAGAATTTGGAATTATTTCATCAATTACTAACACTCCTCCTAAATAGAAGTAGAATTTTAGTGAGTAGTGTGTTTGATGAGATAGATTAAGCTGACAACTTTCATTAGGGAGACATACAACCATTGTAATACTCTTCCAAACCAAAAGGTTAGTCTTAAGAAACTAGACACTGATGTTGGCAGGTTCAGAGGTATTTTTTCAACTTTATACAACAGTTCATCTGTGCCATTTTAAATAACTCAGGAAGTAATATACTGAAATATATACCGATGGCCTGACACTGAAAGAAGCCAAAGAATAAGGAAAATTTAGATGGTTCTGATCAAGTGGTTTTATTTGTCGGATGCTATGACACCAGAAGCAAGCAACTTGAAACTCAGGTAAATACTAGGAATTAAGTTTTGCATTGGATTTTGGAATAAATGCCACCGTAAAAATGGGTATTCAAGGAACATATTGTGAGAATTATTTCATTAAAGATCTAGATGACAAAGGGTTTATTTTTGTCTAATAGCACTGTAAGTTATCAGTTATACAGTATAAAATAAATTGAGGAAGAGCCCTCTCAGAGGACTCTCTAGACATTGCTTTTATACAAGATCAGCTCAGGCCAGATGATCTAATAGTCCCTTGTGACAATAACATCTATAAATCTACAAAAAAGTTTTAATAAAACATAAGACCAAAGATGATCTTGTGTTTCTAAGTCTTTTGAGCTTTAACATTCTCTGCCTCCCATTTTGTGTTTATCCCAAAGCACTTCAGCTTTTTATTTCAAATTTTCTTCTACATTTAAGCACACTGGTTGCACTGGTAGTCCACTTTCCTGTTGTTATGATTGAATTCAGTAACCTACCAGTCACAATTTCTATTATGGTGGTGCTGCAACTATTTAAGCTTCTTTTATATTATTTGTAAACTTAAACAGAATGTTTAAAACAAAATATTGGATCATCTAAATACATCACAATGGAAGATGAATACTGTATAGATTTTTCCCTGCCTCCTAATTGTACAACTTTCATGCTATCTTAAAAACTTGTTCCTTGTTCTTAAATAAGAATCCTATTAACTTCTCATAGACATAACGCCCTGCTAGTTAGCTCTAAATAATGGGATAATTTCATTATTATAGTATTTTAGGTATGTCCTGCTAACCTATAACTTTAATTGTTGACACTACCACTCATTATATTATCTGTTCCCTGTTAATGTAGCCTGTCCTTTAATTCCTGCCAAATGGCACTCATCTACTTCTTCAGAGTGAGAACTTACCCTATTCAAAATAACTATGATTTCTTGAGTGTCACTCAAGTAGTATTTCACTCATTCAATATTGCAGTTTTTATTGGGTGTCACTCATGGTGGTCAAGGAATTCTGCACAGGTTTTCCTAATACAATGTCAACTTTTTTATGACAGGTCATCTAAACATAACAATGCTTTTGCAGGGTGGGTTTGCCTTTTATGTTTCTGAAAGAATGTAGTGATTGTGTAAAGCTAATACAAGGTTTGGGCATTTATTTGTTTTTTAAATTAGTTTTGAGAATATTCTACAATAACAAGAAAATTCGCCTGTTCAGATTATAATAATGAATGTCAGTTCAAGAATCTACATAAAAAGGTGGACTAAACTAGTTTTCTTTTGCTTTGTATCCACTTAACAGCAACAGGAAGCACTCAAAGAACATTGTACTCACTTGACTTTTGTATACCAATTTCACAGACCCAAAGAATTGTACTTAAATTAGCTGCCAAACCTGGGTTTGTTGCCAGCCTGAGCACTTTCAGTTTATCACCAGCTGACCTGCTGCTGTAATTCTAATATCCACTTTCTTGCTACACACTCACAGTTCCTTAAGAATAAGATTCCATGGTCACTTCAGCAAATCATAGAATGGTTTAGGTTGGACAGGACCTTAAGATCATCTAGTTCCAACCGCCCTGCCATAGGCACCTTTTTCCAATGTGTAAATCTTGGTTAAAATATGCCTGGAAAAGACTGTTGTCTACAAAGCACCCCAATATTCATGGAGCTCCTACCTGTGCTTATAATCTCTATAAGGTATTGGAATCACTAACTTTTTATGGGTATCTGTATCTTAAGCTGACAGCATCCACTGTAGCCTGATGCTATTCCAGTTGGTTTCCAGCAGAATTCATGCGATTGGGCAGAGTCTGGATCTGATTTGGAGGATGGCGATGGAAATAGGGATTGTTAAAAACACCCCATTATCATATGGTCTGGTAGTTGGCTACAGTGCTGTTCTACAAACATGATTTAGTACAGATGTTTCATTTAAACTCTAGGTTTATAAAGGTACATATTTTTTTGGTTTACTCTGATTATAACCACAGTCTACTCCTCCCCAGTAATCAACTGCTAGAATTTGTCAAATGTTGTCATTTAATATATGGGTCACTTCCAGTGCTGTGTTTGTTGCATGGAACGCTCCACTTCCATAGAAACAGATGTTTCAACTTAACAGCAAAAAGAGCTAAACAAGTGCAT
This sequence comes from Neopsephotus bourkii, assembly GCF_033783945.1. Classification (NCBI taxonomy): domain Eukaryota; kingdom Metazoa; phylum Chordata; class Aves; order Psittaciformes; family Psittacidae; genus Neopsephotus; species Neopsephotus bourkii. Next base: position 5,332,432 of record NW_026902105.1, on the reverse strand, counting down.
GTGAAGGCACCGTGCAAATAATGTGTTTCATTTCTGTTATTTATAGCTGTCTGCAGCTATCATAATTTTTTTATTTGAAAATTATTAAATCAATTACAAGAAGTTTATTTGCAGATACTGCCAAGAATGATGCATGCTAGGTAACTGCTTCTGGGGAAAACTCTCTTCGTACTGGCCATTACAAAGGCGTTTAAGTGAAGCCAATGCATTTCTGAAAGGTTGCAGTATGACAGTGTTTATACAACCAGCTTTCATGCATATGCAGAAAAAGCTTACCCTTTTTAGATCTCCCAACCCTCTGGCAGATATGCCAGGTGACAGGGACAGCGGATCTTCATTCCCAGCATATCTGAAAAGGGCAAGGCCAGCTGACACGGTGGTTAGAAAGAAGGCCCTGGCTGGAAAAAGGCTGGGCTGAGAGGATGGGTTTGTTCCTTCTTTCAGTTTGATTTAACTCAGATACATCCCATCTAACTCGGGAGTTAAGGTTGTATGAAAAGCTAGTAGCAGCCTTATCTAGAATGCAATGGGGGCTGGTGGTGGTGGTGGTGGGGGTTATGATATTTTTTTGAAGCACAGAACTGTTTACACACACCACAATGAAGCAAGAAATCAGCCACCTGTGAAATTCTTTGCTCTTTTAAATTCTACCTGACTAGTTTCATGTCAGTGTAGGAGCCACTCATAACAAAGGTGAGGTTTGAAAACGAGCCACGGTGCATACTTTCCAAAGCACACAGACTGAATAATTTGTAACAGGTCTGTAATATTCCACATCCAGGGGCGGATCACATAAAGAGCAAGCTGTGTGCAACCAAGGTAGCGGCTGATAGCTGATATTGCCTAACATCATTTCCCAAACAAATCCTGTCATTTCTACACTTGAACCATGGGCAAGCTTGAAATACAGCCCAGGTTATTCCAAAAGTTCACTCTGTTCCCCTCTACTGCCCACCCAAATGCCCTGGACATGTACTCCACCCACCTATACTGAGGTTTCTGTGCAGAAGACGGAGACGGGCCAGATGAGAGAAGCATCTCTGTTTGGAAAGCCTCTGTAAATGTGGGACACAAAAGCAGTAAACAAATCAAATGGGATGCCAGACCAAAATGTGTTCCGCATTTGTGAAAATAACAAAGTTGAGTCATAAAAAAAGGTTTATGTGTCTTCTTCTAGTGCAATCCTTCCCAAGGTACTTCCTTTCAATCCTCCTAAAATTAAATCCAGCACAGAGAGCAGCAGTATTTGTGAGTACACAGCATTAACCAAATGACAGCTCCATGTGGCTTAGCACCAAACACAGCTCTGAGGGATGGGCAGGTGTGTCCTCCCACAGCCCTCCTCCATGCCCAGGCATTCTGAGGGACACAGAGATGCCACTGCACTGCACTGCTGTAGTCATTTGCGCCTCACCTGCCATTTGCAGTGGACCCAACCTCAGGAGCCCCGCCAGCAACTTCTTCCCATGAAACTCTCCAATCTCTGCCTCTACCATTAATTCCTGCATGGAAAAACCTCGGGATCATTTCTGTAGCCATGGGAAAGACCTTGGGAAGCCTGCCTCTGTTTGTGTCAGTGACGGAAAGCCTCTTCAGACATCTTTCCAAGGGACTTGTGAAACCACAGGAATCAGCGCACCTCTTGTAAACAGGTTACACAGCCCCTGGGAGCTCCGTGGTTTGGTGTTTGATAACTATACAACAGCAACTGGAAGCAAGATGTAACTGAAAAGCATACAGGTAGTATGAGATAGAATTGCTGTTCAATACCTGATTCACATGAAATGCTAAATGTAAAAAATATAGATTACTGAAAAGTTTTGCCAAAGTTTCTACTAATTCAATTTTATATGAAATCTTGATGTGACAACAAGTCACCCAGGGCTATTCATTAGAAGTGTGCTTTTGCACATCCTTAATGAGAGATGGGAGTTTTTGAAAGTTAGGAAATCTGGAAAGCTTTTTAGCTCTTTTCACTGCATTTCAACTGAATATTTAATGTCTGCACATGGTGAGCACAGTCCAACACAAACTTGCAATAAGGAAAAAGAATGTCAGCTGGTGTTCTGAAAGCCTACTCTTTACACAAAATTAATTAAGTCATCATGACTGTCTGTAGCAGATCAATATGAAGATATTAATATATTAATGTATTATATATTAAGGGGTACGGGCATATTATTTATTCAATTAACTCAGCCTTTTCTCTGACTGCAAGTTTTCTTCATAGCAAGTGCTATAAATTTGTTTCGCATTCTTTTTTTGTCTTAAAATAAAGAAGTCAATTTATGGTACAATTTACATGATTGACAGCATTCATTTAATACTTGAAATTTAGAATTCCATTGTCTACCTGAGTCACTATCATTATTTCCAGGCTTTGTTGGATAACTTAACATTTAGAAAGTGGGCAGAGGGCCTCATTCATTTAGTGGGACTTTCATTCCTTTAGAAGACTGGTTAAAGAAGGAAGATCTATTACACTAGCACTGCATAAGCAGATTAAAGGAATATTAGGGCATTACATACTTTTTCTTGCTTTATTAAATAATAAAATATTTTCCTATATATATGACCTTCATATTTAATACAGGCTCTTTTCCTGAACAGATGAACCACAAAAACATACTGCAATAAAACCCAACTGATTTAGTAGACCTCAAAATCCAGAAACCTTTTTATGCATCCGATACATACAGTTTTGCCTGCACTTAATAGTTACATAAATCTTTCTTCCCTTGATATGGTTATTTGCCGTAGAGTCAAAGTCTGGAACAAAGATTTGAGGATCTAAATAAATATCAATTAATATTTAAATATAAAAATATTAAATACCAATGAGAAGAAAAAGTCTCACTCCATGATGTTAGGTGTGGCCTCTTTCTGCTTTTATTTCTCTTAAGTAGCTAAATCATCCTCAGGACAAACCTAAAAGGGAAGGAAAAAGTCGTAACAAAGTTACAGTATAATTTCTGTACGTGGCACCATAGCCATGTGTCTTCTTCCATTCTCACAACTCCTTTATTGACTGTAAAAACCAATGAAAGAAAGTATTCTCCTGCAGGAATCCTGGCTTTTTCAGGGATTTGTGTGCTGGATATCCAGGAGTTCAATGGAGCTTCATGCCATACCAGCCTTCTCCATGAGTTTCCTTTCACTCCTCTGATGTGCATGCCCATGCTTTCAAGGTGAAGGCTCACAGGTGTGACTCTTCTCAACTTTTTCATCATTTTACCTACATTTTATATCCTTGTTCTCAATTCCATACATGTGAAAATCTGTGCACTGCAAGCTCCAGTGTCTTCTTGATCTGAGAAACAACCAGACAATAAGAGAGCTGAGACGAGAAACATTTTCGCAGAGCAAAACTACCCTGTGACAGCAGCTTGACAATAACCATTGTCATACAAAATTACATTAATCTATCATCCTGTTTCCACTATGTTAGTTTCTATTTTTTGTTTTCTTGAGTTACCACCACTCACCACTGTTATTTTGCAGCAAAGAGTTAAGATACAAGAATAGAAATTATCTTCACATGTGCATCTGTTGTCTCAGCAAGACCCGTCTCCCACCTTCAGCATGTGCCTGCACACAAAACGCAGATGAGGAAACTCATCTCCTTTGGTGCACACCGGACCATCCCCCTGAGAGGGGAAGCAGACAGCCACGCATGGGAGGTATCACCAGCAGAAAGTACCAGCTCAAACATGACAGTTTCAGGCTTTGACTTGTGTCTGCTGCTGCTGCTGTGCACTTAGAATCATAGAATAGTTTGGGTTGGAAAGGTCCTTAAGAACATCTAATTCCAACCCCCCTGCCATGGGCAGGGACACCTCACACTAAACCATGTCACACAAGACTCCATCCAACCTGGCATTTTCCACAGACCTGTTCCCAAACCTGGTCCAAATGGACACAAACGTTTAACACACACATGACCAAGGTGTGAACCAGTTTGATTCCCCTCCATTACTGTATTTAACATGCATTCATTCAATGGCAAGATTCAAGACTGCACGCACCTCTGTCATTCCCCTTGAGCCCTCTTCACACACCCTAATCACTCATAGCGGTCAAAAATGTACAGTTACATTAACTGGGACACTGCTGCAACCCACAGGTAGATATGTCTGTATGCTTTAAACTTCATTAAGATCAATGGAAGATCTAAAAAAAGTAAGAAAAAAATGCAGGATGAACAGTAAAATCAGGTGAAGTCCTGGATGAAAAGCCCTCAAAATCTGAGTCTTGTTTTCTTCAGGTGTTCTGCCTTTGCCAGTAAAGCTGTTGTGTCCTAGGAAAACATATTCATCCCACTGCTTTGTGCTGAGTTCTGCCAGCCCCCACAGCAGCTCTCTTAACCTTCAAATTCTCACTCGACCTGCAGCACTGTCAAATTTGGTAGTGCTGCAGTTGCTTTGATGGGAATTTCAAGCAGTTAATTCTCAAGAGTTAAATTGTTTTTCTAAACTACCTAAAAAGTCCAATTTCTATATAGAATTTCAGAAATAAACTTGTCTATTAAACCCATGTGGAGCTAAATGCTGTGTAGTTGAAACTGACATCTCTGGGAGAATCTCAATTGGACAAAATCCACAAAACCAGTATTTCAAAATGAATTGCTATTATTCTGGAAAGTTGTCATTTAGAGGGTTTCAGGATAGTATTTGCTGATGCTATGTTTGGTATTTTATTTTACATTATTTTATCATGTCTTGTTTAAAGAGTTGCTTTACCTTTTCAGAATCCATAAAGATACGATCATTAAGCTCACATATAATTTTCACTGAAACAATTTTTATTTCCTTCCTAAGCCAAAAGACCTTGTGTTTGATAATGAGACAGCTGGACATATAGATACTACATGTGCATAATGTGCATTACCATCACCATACCTGAATAAAGCCGAAGTGAAAGTTATACAAAAATGAGAACTAATATAATACAGTGCAAATAATATTTTTAAAATCTACATCAAATTTTACAATACCTTCAATATACTTTTCATCAAAATTAAATTTAAAGGAAATATTTCAATATAATCAAAAGCAACATTTTCATAAAAAATATTTTATGAAAAATTTCTAACTTCTGTAGGGAGTGATCAGAAATAAGGCAATAAGCTTAACTATTAATCCCAGAATTAGGAGATACAAATACCCACTTCTCTTTTATTATTTATCGTGAAATATGAATTCCTGAAAACTGGTATAAAATGGTATAAAATTATAAAATATATTAAATGAGCAGTATTATATGGTAAAACTAAGGGAAATATCTCAACTTATTAACACCTTTTTCCTAAACCCTACAGTCTGTAATTTCAGGGGTTTGAAAAAGGTATAGAAACATGGACATTTTTTATTATATTTTCTCTGGAAAACTCCTTTTATGTGTTTGGGGTATAACAAACTCAAAATTTCACCGATATGCCAACATGCTGTTTTCCCCTGCTGCAAAGTTAAAGCTGTAACTTTCATTAGATGGATCGTTGGTTTCTGCCCCACTGAGGAGCTGAGCCCTCAGCACTGATCACTTATCTCCCTGTCTCATTTTACAGAGGTGCAATGAAACACTGATTTCTTTATGCACTTTAGCTTAGGATGCTAGTGTCCAGGTATTAATCTGATCCTCAGTTTCATTTCTGTTGCTGCAGAGAAACATCTTACCCTTTTACAGAGCGGACTAAATGCTTCCCTCATGTTGTTTTTTGATCTGGCCACTTGTGACTACATCTGTAACCTTTTAGTGCTTTGCAGAGTCCTACCAGCAGAGCACAGGCCAGGAGATGGCATGTTCTCCTGGCTGGGCCATGCAGCTGCAGTCCACAAAGACTTCAAAATGCTTATAGAACCATAGAATCACAGAATAGTTAGGGTTGGAAAGGACCTTAAGATCATCAAGTTCCAGCCCCTCTGCCATGGGAAGGGATACTGCACACTGAACCATGTCACATGAGCAAAAGCCACCTTGTGAGACATGAACAGCAATAGGTATGAATTTACCTGGAGTTATAAGGTGGGTAATATTGAAATGTGCGGCCTCAAGACACACGAGGGGAGTTTTACACGGGATATTAGGAAAAATTTCTTCACCAAAAGGATGATCAGGCATTGGAACAGGCTGCCAGGGAAGTGGTGGAATCACGGTCTATGGAAGTGATCAAATACCGTGTAGATGAGGCCCCCAGTGACATGGTTTAGTGGTGGACTTGGCAGTCCTGAGGTGAAGGTTGGACTTGATGATCTTAAAGGTCTTTTCCAACTTAGTTGACTCTATGATTCTATTATATGAAATGACATTCAGAACTCCACTTTACAGGCAGCTCGCACAGTTACAGTGGGTACGTGTTTCATGCAGGCTCTTTTCAGGATTTTCCATGGAAAGTACCTTCAGCCATATTATCCACACGATGCATCATCGCAGCTCACCATCAACAGAATGAGAACCCCAGATGAGTTGCTGCTGAACTTCCCTCTGATGTCCACTATGGTAAATCTAGTCACATCCTTCTCACAATGATGACAAGAGGGATGGGTTGTCCAGCAACAGCAGGAATTGTCTGGGCTGTGATCAGTCAAAATCAAGCAAAAAGCAAGGTTCTTCTTCCACCTAGAGTTAGAGAGGGAGCAAAGATACATCCAGGAATGCATGTATTTCCTGACAGTGTTTATCTCTAGTGTGATCATGTGTTCCCTGAACAGAGTTCCTATCCCATAGGTCTTCTATACACTCTGCTTTCCATCCCTGAGAAAAGAATGTATCTGTACCAGCAGCTTCTATGTTCTTTTAAACCTCCTTTGCAGCTGCTGTCTGTGCTCACCAACATTGCCTGCAAGCAGTCTCCTCAGGAGGAAAAGTACGCTCATCTTCTGTTAGAAAAATCAAAGCATCCTCTGGAATTGAATAACAAGAATAATTAAAATGAATTTTGCAGACTGTATTTTCTAGTTGTCTGTTCATACCATGATTCAATATTAATTAAAATCTTGCAAAGTTTGCAGACATTATTTTCCTGGGGATTTTTTTTTTTTTTTTTTTTTTTTTTACTTAGCAACAGTGCTATTTTAAAGCAAATTTTCTGTCCAAAATAATAATTTCAAAGACTATAAGAGGTTTACTGTTTTAGGAACACATTACCCCATGATGACAAACAAAAGACTCAATAAAAATGAAAGAAAACCTAAAAGAAATGAAGTGCTTATGGATGCAACACCACTTCCTAAACCATCATCCTGAAATATAGTCAGAAGGAACCCAGTAGGATTCTCCTAAACTCAATAAGCTGTAGACTAGATCTAATTAGGTATGAGTCAGAAGTTGTCCATGCTCACTGTGGAGCTGATTTCTGCTCACCCTTTTGCCAGGGTAAAAAGAAATGTTTTATCTTTGCAGGCTCATGGGACATTTACTGGACTTGAGCCTTTGGAGGGTGAGGAGACAGCAGGTCTGCAAGACAACAGCATCGCAGAGCACCTGTTCACAGTACAGGGAATGGGAGAGCAAGGAAAACCTGCTCCTGCTATGGAAACAGAAATTCTGCAGTCTCATTTTGTTCATTATGGAAACACAGCCGCTGTCTTTTGAGGGTCGTGAGGCGCTGGCACAGGGTGCTCAGAGAAGCTGTGGCTGCCCCATCCCTGGCAGTGTTCAAGGTCAGGTTGGACGGGGTTTGGAGCAACCTCTCTGCTGGAAGGTGTCCCTGCCTGTGGCTGGGGGCTGGAACTGGATGAGCTTTAATGTCCCTTCCTACTCCAACTGTTCTATGATTCTATAGTATTCTCTTCCTATTAAAAAATATAAAAATGAACAAAAAAAGGTTATTATTTGTTCTGATAGTAATAATGATATTTAAACCTGAAATTTCAGCTGCTAAGGCATTCTGGCTTCACAACTTTCCTTAATTCCTATGCAAAAGTTAATTACACACGTGTGCTTGAAGTAACTGGAATTATTCCACTGTACTGGTGGCAAAGGCAGTTTCCAACAAGTTGGTTCCAATGTTTGACTCTTATTTTTACCTGGTTGGGGGGGCTTATCCCATCAGCTGGTGACACCTGCACAGATCCATGGGGTTTGCATGCAGTTCCTTGGCAGGTTCAGACCTCCTTTGGAGAAGACAGCCAGGGTAAATAATCCCTCCTGCCAAGCGGGCTCTGCCTGCTCTGCAGTTAATGGCTTTTGGTAAAATTCAGTCCCTGTCTCAAGAGTCCAGAAGAGAAATGTGAAGCTTTCACCTAACAAAGCAATTTCATTACTTAGAAATCAATCCCTTGCTACGATTTGATAACTGCAACAAAGTTCCCTACCAAATTTGACAGAACTTCTACTTAAATCAATCTATAAGCTTGTACTTAAGCACTTCATTAAATGAAGACTTCAGCAGAGGAAGACAGCAACTGTGAGCTCTTCTTTAGGATAATAATCTGAAATGCTTCAAATTTGGTTTGCAGCCCCTTACGCCTTCTATAGCATTCTGATTCCCTAAATCAGAACTATCATCTGCAGAAAAAGTGAGATGGTGGAAAATTCTCATGCTGGAAATTGTTTCCAAGATGTATTTTTCTTAAACAAGATGCTAAAGGTGTGTATTACAATAAAATTTAAGTTTTACTTAATTTTTATACTAAGTTTTAGTCTGTAAATGTCGAGTGTGTTTAGCACACAGCTCCTGGAATGACTAATCTCCAAACTTTTTGTTGCAACTGTGTTTTCTGAATATATTGCTTTTCCTCGTATATTGTAATCCATGGCGTATATTTTCTTTTTTTTTTTTTTTGTAGTATTAGCCATATCTATGTGGCAAAACCCCTTGTATGTTTATAAGCTCTATCGCTTCTTTAAGATGACATAAAGAGTGTTATTTTAAAAATGGGAGATAATATAAAATTCCTTTCATCACACTTGTCTTTCTCCTTCACTCTTCTGCTTCTAGCTCTACATCTAAATCATTGCTTTCCTCCACGTCTTGGAATAAGTGTTTACAAGACACAACACTTGGATTTCCTTTTTGGGCATGCAGAGTCAGCCCAAGACCTGGGGCTGAATGGCACACACAGATTTTATGCAGAGATGGATAAACAACACCAGAAAAAAAAGGCAAGAGCAAACGTGGTTATCTGTGTATTCATTTGTACACCATTGCATTGTCTTAGTTTAGTAGATAGAAGCACACATATTTAGATTAGCACATACAGTTAGTGGTGGGTAAAAATTTTGTAAAACATTTTAACTGTGCAACACTGACTGCATTCATTTTCTCATTCAAGCTAAAAAAAAAAAAAAAGCTATAAGGCACTGCTGATGGAAGTAATCACAGAACGGTTTGGGTTGGAAGGGACCTTAAAGATCGTCCAGTTCCAGCCCCTTGCCACGGGCAGGGACACCTTCCACTAGAGCAGGTTTCTCCAAGCCCCGTCCTACCTGGCCTTGAACACTGCGAGGGATGGGGCAGCCACAGCTTCTCTGGGCACCCTGTGCCAGTGCCTCACCACCTTCACAGGGAAGAGCTTCTTCCTGATGTCTAATCTAAAAGGCAGCTCTCAGCGACCCTCACACTCCAACAACATTTTTTGCTGGTCAGAGCATAAAATGTTAATTTCCTTGGGCAGCCAAAGGTTATCCCATTCAGGCAAGCACCCCTGAGGAGCAGTTGGATGGTGCTTCCCTCAGGCTGGCCATCAAGAAGGAGCTTTGCATGCAAGGACTGAGACACCACAAGATGCTAAACCACCACCAGCTTGCCCTCAGTGGAAGCCATTTACAGCAGTGCTGCTGGAGAGCTGATCACACGTCTTCTTAAGCGTGGTGCCTAATAATGTTGTTTTTCATGAAATTATGAACTATTAAATCTACGTGACATAGAGATGAGAGAAGAAATGTTCACAGGCCAGTGTAATTTATGAACATGTGCTGCACAGATGTGAAATTTTTCTTGCTATACTTTTGAAAATTTGGATTACATTTTCTCTCCTCTCTCGTGTTCAAGCTCTGTACTTGATGCCTTATTAGATGTCTCAGCAGGGTAAATGGATGATTAATAATTGTTGATGACAGAAATTTGGTTTCTATAAGCTTTAGAGTGAAAGATAAATATGATAGGAATGGTCCTACCTATGTATGACAACTAAGCCTCTTTAAGAATGTCTTTGTTAGGGTTACCCATGATTTATGAGGATGTCACCACTGCCCCTAGATATTGAAAATCTCTTGCAACTTCTCTTACTGTAATCATCACTTTTTCTTCAGATAGCGGGGGGAAAAATATTCCCCCCAAAAAGAAAAGGAAAGAAAGAAAAATTTGCTTTTTTCAGGGCCAGGAAATATTCTATAAAACACCCAACTCCTGACCATTAGGTCATTCTTCAGAGCAATGCATACACCTGTGCTGCCATCTCTCAATTAACTCTTGAGAACAAACCATCAAAACAAGACCATGGTGTGCGTGCGCCAGGAGCCAGGGCTGAGCTACAGGTTCATCTCAGACTCTGGTCCCCAGTTCACTACCGTATTGTGAGGAAAATGAAAACAACAGTTCTGAATCCCTCCTGAGCAGAGATGAGCCATGCTGTCTGGATCCTAGAGAGCTATATACCAAGGTAAGGGTTTGCTTCAAGACCATCTGTTTTGTAATGAGAAGTGGCTGGCCACAGCAACTGAAATCCAATTTCCAATTAAATTCAAAGAAGAGATTTTAATGGATTAGGTAGGTCAATTGACAGGAATAACTCACTCAAAGCAATTGGAAAGATGAAAGCCTTCCCTTATTTTGAAGCCTATAATATTCTGAAATACAAAATCCTCATTTGCAGAAATACATCACTTCTGCTTCTTCAGGTTGTATTTGTTGTATAAACAGGAAAAAAACAACAATTTTGTTAGTAGTTCTGATTTCTCTACGCCTTCTAAAAAGTCACATAAACATTGCCAATGTGACATTTATTTGTTTCTAATAACAACTCCTGACATCTGCAGAACCCTAAGCAGAACTGGAAATCCTATAGTACAAAAAAAGCATAATAGGAACAGACATAAAGGAGAAAACAGGCTGAAAAATAAGCAAGAGATGTCAGCTATAATGGCTGAAAAAGGGGAATCTGCCTTACAAATATATAACAACTTATTTCATACCTATAGTAGTATTACACGTGCTAAACAAATTGCAATTGATTACTCATTATTCTATAATGCAGGTCCCTTTAAATACATAAGCAACTACTTAAGATACTTTTCTCACTCAAAAATTTTGCTCTGAAATTAAAAAAAAATAATAATAAAAGATTCTGTCTGGAAGCTTTCATCTGTCCTGAAGTGAAATGGTTTATAAACTACTACAGTTTCTCCAGCTCTTACTGTTACAGTGTTATCCCCCTTTGGGTTCGCAGGACAGAATCTCTTTGCTTTTCTGCATCTTTTATCTCATCTCCATGACATTTTCAAGAGTTAAATTTGCATGTAGAAAGAGAACCACTCCTTCACACATCTGGTAATTACTCTGGGAAATGTACTGGTACAAGAGACTACAGGCTTAAGAACCGCAGTTGAACTGTATGTCTAGAGATTACTCTTCCTAATTAGTAATTATGCATAATGATAGAAACCTCATCTGGGTTTGTGCTTCAAGAGAGTATGCAGCCTGACAAAGGGGTTTTAATACAGGCTAAGAAGTCCACTTCCTGTTTGTGAAGGAAACATCCATCATGTTAAGGTTTGGCCCTTCCCCTTGTTGCTTTGAGTTCCAAGTGCATGCACACCTGAAAACCTAATGCAAGACTGACTGCAGGCACAGTTAGCCTGAAGATTCAGGAAGGGACTGTGCTGCAAGAGGCTCAGATGATCTGCACTGACACATTGGCCTTCTCCTTCTCCAGGATTTTAGAAAACTCTGCAAATTTATATTCTCTTATCTTCTGCTTTGATCTGAGCTGCTGGGAAGTGTTCCTCCTGAACAATATGAATTACCAAAATCAATAGAAAACTCCCCTTAATTTTAATTGGCTTTGGAACAATGTCTTTTAAACATGGCTAAATCAGCTTTGATTTTGATCACAACTCAACTGTGGACAGAAGGAGTGGAAAATTGAGAAACCCGTGCCAGATGTTGCTCTGCACCGTCAGAACTGGTTTCATTATAAAACCTCACTCCACTGTGCTGAAGCAAAATGACTGCTCTCAGTTGCTTGAGCAGACAGATGAGCTTGAGGTACAGCTCCACTCACATATGGCTCTGTGGCTGGCAGGAGGCATTTCAGGAACACACAAAACTGCTGGTCTCAATAGAAACAAAAAAAAAACACAGTAGGAAAATCTACTCTAAAAAAGAGATCTAAAGCTCTTTTAACCTGATCTCACTCACTGCTGAGGGCTCAGAGAAGCTCTGATGCCCTGACAGCATGTCACCCTTGTGCTGCTCAGGCTGAAAGGAGGGTGCTGGCACTTCCTACCAGCTGCAGCAGCTCCTCTGCAGCCTCTCTCAAGGATGGCAAACTCCTCATGCAAAGATATGTGATAGCCACTGTCATCATACTAGTTTTGTACCAGGATCTCCAGAGCTGAGACCACTGTTAGCTTCCTCTACACAGGCAATTTTCTTCAGCTCTGCCTACAGCAGACTGTCATCTCTGCTCTCCCCTCAGCACAAAGAGGGATTGACAGAAGGGGTTCGAACAAGCTCCATTAGGAAAAAAAGGCAATTTCTTACAGGTGGGAACAAGTATGTTTCAATTCAGAGATACTTCCTCTGGAGCAAAGCTATCACTTAACAGTCTGAAGCAGGATGTGTCTTTGTACTTTTCCAGGCTGAAGCAGGGGAGCGACCTGACCCAACAGTACTCCCGTGGCTTCCCAGTGCTGGAGCACGTGTCTGTCAGGTCTAGCAGCAGGGGTGGAGGGACCGAGCTTTTCAAGTTTCTCCAGCTTCCAAAAACTGCTCAAACTAGCACATTCTCAGACATACAGAATAGTAACCTACTACTGTCCCAGAGCACTGGGCAGACCTTAACTTGTTTAAGGATTATCAGTAGTTTTCAAGCCAATGGAAAACAAGACGTTCAACTGCCCCTGTGTTTCAGCTATTCCTAAATTTTCATGCCACTCCCAAGGCTGAGATGGATGTTCACATTAATTATAGGTCAGTGGTGTTGAAGACAATTAGTTAGTAGATTGGATAGGTTTGGAGTCTTACCACTTTTGGTGGTCTTGAATACCCTTACCCACCTCTGAATTGCGTTATCTTATAGCCTAGCAATAGGCTTTATTTTATAGACAATAGCCTTAGACTATCTTACATCTAGCTCTATAGGATGAGGATAGATGGAGAAATGTACACCACCATGGATACCCAGGTCAGACATGTACAATACAGATGTGCACAGGAATACATTTCTGCTGTTCCACACCCTCTTGCTGTAAATCCCATCTCGGAGAGCTGGAAATGTGCACATTCACAACACAGAATAACACCACATCAGTATTACAAATATTAACAGCTTGACCAAAATCAAATCTAGTTTCTTTTCTGGTTTCCTCTCTTCACCGTAGCTGAGACTGTGCAGTAGTTCTCCCAGGTGGATCAGGATGATAGTGAAGTTTTTTCCATAGAGGCTGATAGAAGCACAGTGATAAGTAGCATAAAGCTATAACATATATGAGAGTTCCTCTGTTTCACATCTGGATTTTTGACGTTTACCAAGCTAAGGATTGAACAGTTTTACAGTTATTTTTTTTTCCTCAGTAAGCAGCTTTATTATTATAAATGCTAATTCATGAAGAATAATGCTAAAGAGAGCAATTAATTCATTCAGGTATTTCTGATCATCTCATAGTTCCCAGCAATAATGTAGAAGAAACCATAAGAACAAAAGATGTAACTTGTGTCCTTATAGTCTATATCCTGGACTGAGAAATCCATGAGCATCTGAAGTAGTATCACATTTAGATACAAACCTCACTCACAGCTTCTCCTTTCAGTCACCTCCAGAATCCTCAGGTTAGTAGCAAACCACAAGGCATAAAAGAAAGGAAAGCATGCATTTTGTAACTGATAAGAAAAAATTGAGCACTTACTACCTTCTATTGATGGATTCATGCTAAACTTCAAATATTCTTGCTTTGTTGCATTTCTAATACGCTGCCCTGTGTTGCTGAGAGGGGAAAAAGGGGACAAGCTTTCTCCTTTCTCCCTTTTCCCAGCTGATCTGAGCTGGGTGCAAAACTGGGGCTCTAAAAACTTTAACTGGTTCTGGGGGGACACACAGAGCCTACAAAGGACTAGTTCCTCTTACACAGGTTAGAGGAATGTAAGTTTTTCTTATATCCTAACAGTGACAAGCACTCAAAGCCCCTATCAGTGGGAAAAGTTGTGGAGGGCATTACAAGAGCATGTAACAAAGAGAGAAATTATCTAAGGGGGAAAAAATAATCCACACAAAAGACTGTAATAACTAGGTGTACACAAGAGTGTACTTCAGCAGAAAAGTATAAAGAAATCAGGATCCCATGTGTTATTATAAAGTAGATGGGTGAAGTAATGCAAAATGTGTTGCATTGAACAACCTTTCATTAGGAGCAGGAAGGACACAGTAAACTATCAAGTAATTCTTCTTATCATGTATGTCTTTTATTGCTTTTGAAAATAACCTGGCTTGCCAGACTGATCCTTGCTGTGGGACAGAAGAGCCTCACATTTATAACAATAGTCCACAAAGAATGAGTCAGTGGGGAACCCTTTGTAAGATGCATCTTTGACAACACTTTGCAGGTTGAAATGTGTTGCTTTTTATTCTCTCTTTCATAAGCAAGTACAAATCCAAACTATAACTTTTAATGGCAGGCACGTTGTGTATAACTGAAGCAGTTTCTTGTAAATACGTGAATGTAACGATCTAAGGCAGACTTACCCCAGTGAATGACAAAAATGAAAATATAACCCTGAGTTGCACTGGTGTGTGCTCACGCAACACACACCTACTGGGACTTAGCTTAAAAGGTTTTTGAAATAGTTTTTTCTCTAATATTTATTTAAATGGAAACTTTCCCAGCTGTTGATGGCAGATATCATATGCTTGTGGTGGCAACAAAAATGGCAATTTCTCTGTTCCTGTGGAATGTCTTGTTTTAGCTGTGTGAAAAGAAACACCATATTGTAAAGCCGAACTGGAAGCCTGTCAGTGACACGAAAATAGGGAAGAAATTTAATTGTTTCCATAATTCCTTATTTGAATTAAATAAATCTACTCAGACATAAGACCCTAAAAACGGGAAAAAGCTGCAGATGTTATGAAATTAAACAGTTTGTGGTTCTCTTGATAGCAAATCTTATTAAATGTGAACTGGTAGGGTTTATGCAAACATACAAGATACAAATAGTAGGATCTTTTAATTTAACTCTGATAACAGCTTCCAAATATAATCTGTAAATATTTAAGCAGGGACAAAAGGTACTGTCTTTTACAGATCTATGTACAGCATTTCATTAAAAAACCCCAAATAACCCGTACTTTCAATTATAGTGTAACGCTGGTAATGCCTGTTGCTCCATCCAGTATTTTCTCATAACGTCTGTTACTTTCTCCCATTTTGTGATTGCCCGGAATTTCTCCTCTTACTTTATCAAAACCAGGCCTGAATCAGTTTGGTTTATTTCTTTCTTCAGACCAAGGAAGAAAAGGCAGTATAATTCCCACTAAATCTTGGAATACGCTTTCTTTTGTACTAGCAAGTATTTGCTTTTTCTAAAAATACTACATGTATCCATTGTTAAAGCTTGTTGTAAAATAGAAACTGAACTGGCAACACTGAGTAAAACCACATATCCAAATCAATTCCTTTGCATCTGCTTTTATTTCTTGGACTTCTTCAACCTTGCTCAGATTTCGGCTCCACGTACCAAGTAAGCAAGAATTTTGCAAGGGCTAAAGCTATTAACCTGCAGGAACAGGCAGAGTTCATCTGGAAGGCTCCAAAGATACTGTCTGAGGGGTCAAGACGGATGTGGTGAGGTTCCCCCTGAGCGTGCTGTCATGTAAGGCATCCTAGCACAACGCCTATGTGAAGCCACTGTGTGGGACAGCTAGACTGCATCAGTTACAGGTGGTTTACTTTCACAGTTATTGACTATTATTGCTAACTAGTAGCTGGTCTATTAACACTGTCGCTGTATCACAGCTGTTAAGGATTTTATGTCTGGATTAACTTTTCTTATGTGTTTGAGGGAAGAGGCGTCTAACAAGGAGGTGAAATTGAACCTTGAACCCAATAACCCAGACCTGTCAGAAAGAGGCATCCCTAATTCAGAGCTGATCATGACTGGCCATCATGCACACAGCTGACTGGAGAGGGGCAGCAGAAGCACAACCCTGAGCTAGTCACAAGCACAACAGTCCCATGGCACTGGAAACGCTGGCCCCAAGAGAGGGTGTGAGCATGGCTGGCACATACTGGAGACTAGTCCATGAAGCAGTGGGAAGATTTAGACCTGAGACATAATTCCTCCTTAAACCAGTAACCCCTGTCCTCATCACACTCAATATACCTGGACATAAATCCTTTAGCCATCTTACAGAAAACCAGAAATGACTTTTCAGAGGAGCTGTATTTCAGATATTAACTTTAGAGTCTGGCCTTTCTGTTTTGTTCTCTAGTCAATTAAACAAAGAGATGCAGAAGAACCAATGAGAGAAATATGAGAAGCTGAAAAAGATAAGTGCTCTTATGATTGTACAATGGGCTGGTGCTACTTACAAAATTTGTGTATTCAGATTCAATATTTTCCATATGAAGATCATCACTTAATATTAATGCTGAAGCTGTATGGAGGATAGGGCCCCTCTTCCAATAAAGAATTTGCAGCTACAAGGGCAAGTACAATCCCTGCCCTGAGGAGCTTGGAAATAATATCCTGCTTGTATAAGTTGAAATAGAAATGTGTTTATTTTTACTACAGTCAGTGCTTGACATGCAATAACTAAAGCAAAACTATTATTTCAAAAGGATTTAGAATAATATTTTAATTATCCCAATGTTTATAGTATTGAAAAAGCAGGAACTTTTAGCTATTAATAATGACAGTCTCAAATACTTCTATTTTTTATTTGGAAGATCCAGAGACTGGTATAATGCTACGCATTTGAAAGCAGTTAGGCAGAGGAGCTCTTCCATTACGGGATTTGGCCTAGAAGAGTGCAAACTAGCATCTCTTCAGAGCAATTTATACCTATCAGCCTCCAGAAATCTATATTGTTGAGGAGGATCTTTGGGAGTTTTATGAGGCCAAGTTATTTGGAATATAGAAGTTATTTGCAATACCAGCAAAGAAACAGTAACCACATTAAAGAGTATGTCATACTTTATTCACATTATGCGGTAATACAGAATATAAAAAGTAGAATCATAGAATCATAGAATCACAGAATCATAGCATGGTTTGGATTGGAAAAGCCCTTAAGATCGTCAAGTTCCAACCCCCTGCCATGAGCAGGGACAGCTCACGCTAGACCATGTCACTCAAGGCTCTGTCCAGCCTGGCCTTGAACACTGACAGGGATGGAGCATTTACCATTTCTTTGGCAACCTGTCCACTGAGGCCTTTACAGGATCACCCACTCTATGGCATGAAAGAGCAAAAAGAAAAAGAGGAAAAGATCCAGAAGAGAAAGGAATACAGAAAGGAGAAGAAAACACTGCTTTAATCTGCACCACATGTACAACACAACTGAACTACAAGCTCCAGGGAGTCGTAACTCTGAATGTCCTGACTTTTGTGTGTTTAAAATCTCAACTGTAGCATTACAACATGGTGGGGGTTTTTTTTACATTTAATTTAATTTTTTTCTTTGGGGAAAAAGAAAGCATGCTTTAGCATGCTCAAAGAGACGGACAGTCAAATAAATATCATCCATACAATTATTTGCAAGATTAAGCCATCAGCCAGTCAAGTAAACGGAATGAAGTTCATTTATTTGAATAACCTCCAAGGTATTTTGGGGCACATAAATAAAATGGGGACATCAAGCAATGGCCTTTTATTTTCTCATTGCTTGTAACAGTTCAACTCTATAGTAATTCCTCTGAAAAAAATGTGAAATCAATTCAAGAACAAACTGATACACATCTGAAAACCTTTCTACTTTCCCCATCCTCACCCATACACATAAAAGCTGATGATTTTAATTCTTTGTGAAAGGCAACACACATTACAAGTATTTGTCCAGACAAAGTTCAGTGCTGTAGTGGCTAACCAGGTATCTAACGCAAGACAGTATAGTGACTGCACATCCTTTCAGGCATCAGGTAGATAAGCAATTTCCGAAGAGATAACAGGAGAAAGGTGGCCAACTGGTTGTACTGTTCTTACAACTTTAAGACAATTACATTATTCAAGAGCATGTAACATCTGCATTGTGTGCTGTGTTTTCTACATCAACTAACAACCAAGAGGACAGAATTGGTAAAGCAGAACACTTGGTGTGTAAGACCTGACACGCATAGTAAGCACATTTTAAGGCTTTTTTTGCTTTTATCTTGGTGGACTTCTGAACTAAATCTATGCTGGTCACATAGACTAAATGCCCTGCCTTGGGAGCAGTGCATTAAGTGTGCCTTGGGAGCTGATATTCCAGTTTAATTTCATCCAAAGGAATCTAGCCGTATGCTCCAAAACTACCCCAGATTGAGAAGTAAAGCACAATCAGTAGGGACAATCAGGAGGTTTATTTCCAAGTACTCCTTATTTGCACCAAAATGTTAACACAGACATGCACTGTGAAGGAGAGGAAAGATGACTTAAGTTGATGAACTATGACTGCTACATATTTCTCAAAAGTAAAAGAATAAACCTTAGAAAAAGCACCCAGTTCTCACTTCTCCCACGGTGTGGACAGATTAATGCACCTACAACTGGGAAAGCTTCAAGCCAGAATTGTGGAAATGCTTCCAAAGAAGTGCATATGAATTCAGACAGTACTTATAATCCTTTATGACTCAGTGGTATGATGCGTCATCATGAGTCCTGTGCTTAGGGAGTGATGACAGAAAATGGTTTAGTATCCAGAAGCATTCAAATACAAAATGGATCTTATTTTTACCATCTGAAACAATAGTTTCATTCAACAATGAAAAATGGAGTTTTGTCTTAACAGTGAAGTACAACATTACAAATCACAAAAGTGGAAAAAGTGTGAAAATAACCCAAAGTGATGAAGCAAAGCAAAGCAATGTTGTAAAAAAAGGTTATATCAAGCTAAGCAAAACGTTAGATTTCTTGTGCTGCCTTAGGCCATGCGGTGTTTTCCTTATGTGTAGGATCACAATCAAGTCCATGAAAACAGCAAAGGTTGCAACTTCCAGATCTGGTGAAATCTGATGATTTATAGTGGAAACACTAACTACTCCACATGACTGCCCCAGGAGCTGGGTATTCTGCTTCATATCATGCAATACCCCAGTATGACATCATCACTTCCAGCAGATGAACTACATCATATGGGGACCTCACGCACATGTCTACACTGTGCTTAGCTCCTTGGAACTCTGAGGTAGCGGTCACCTGGCTACCTTATTCTGCAGCTTTCCTTTGGAGAAAAATCAGCTAGAGCCCTTCAAATCAAAACATGAGGGCAGCTCTGTGGATAGGTGATTAGCAACACTTCTCAAAAGACAGGATGGGCTAGTCTGCACTCTGGGTCTTGCTTAGTGTCATCTTACACAGTATTGCAAACAACCACACATTCATTTCTGTCATACCTCAGAGCCTGGAGCACATACCTTAAGACTCACATAATGAAATCACCACTCGAGCAGACTGAAGTACAACCCAGGCATTATCGGAAAAACTTAAAAGATAACAACTTGCGGGGCCACCATGTGAGGCTCACAAAAGTTGCATGCTATGGATGTGACCGGTCTGTTTCAGAGTACAGTAGCCCTGAAAAACATGGATGTGACCATCACTCACCAGATGGTCCCTGACCCAGGCATCATGTTGCACAGCAGACACATTTCACAACATAAATGTACTAAAAGTATCTTAGTTTCTTTACAGGAAAATCCTTGATAACAGAGAAGTTATGCGAGGAGAGCTAGGTGGATTAAGCTTGGCTCAGAAGTCTCAGTGAAGGAAAGTGAAGGCTATTTAATGGTTATGTCAACAGGCACAGCAGTGCAAAGGAGACAAAAGAGCCACTTCCAGCTAAGATAGCCAGCTTCCTAGAGAACCAATACATTCCTGTCAATGGAATGCTTAGGTAGCCCCTTGAACCTGAGCTACTGTAGAGAGAACTCCTACAGAGGTCTCATATATAGAGGTCTCCTGTGTAGAGGAACATCAGCCATACAGTGATGTGCCAAGGTCTAGTAAGCTAAGCTACATATCATGGCAATGACTCTGGTGCCAGGTAGCTATAAATTGCCATCTCTAGGACCATGATACCAGCCTGGAAGCCTGTGAATACAGGGTAAAGAATGCTGAGGGTACAAGTCTGGAAGCCTGTGAACACAGGGTGAAGAATACCCCTTCCCACAGTAGATGGAAAGTGTGCATCCATCAGGTTTACTCACACATTTTGGGTGACTCTGTTAGCTGTTTCAACTACAACAGAACAAATGGTTTAATAAAGAGATTTATTCAAATATTTATGTCTGCATTCCCAGTGAGGACTGAGATTGAACCCATTATCATTAACAAGTTTAATCCTGACATGAGTGGGACATCTGCCTGAGTAATGATGGACTCCAAGCTACATTACCATGCACTTTTACAGATAACAATGGCAGCTGCTGTGAAAACAAGACCATTATTTGGCAAGAAATGAAATTAAACCACATTGAAAATATTTAAAGCAACATATATTACCAAACCTTAATCACTCTGTTGTGGCACCAGCAGGGATTTTGTTAACTCCCTCTGTAACAGATTTTATCAGTCCTACAATAAAGGTTTTAATGATCGATCTAAAATGAAAATGAACCAAACCATAACTTCTCCAGATTCTTCACAGCTACTCACCAAATATGATCTGCTATTTACCCCTGAACATACAGAGCTTAACATACAGATTGCTACTTTGAAAGTCTCTGAAATTCAGCAGACATCTATTCTAGTGCAGCTTAAAAAAACCCTTTGTACCTTCTTCACCCTTCAGTTGCCAAGAAGAGGCAAGGGAGGGACAAATGCAACGAGAACAAGAAAACTGTTTTTGCAGAAACTTTAAAAAACAATGTTGTTCACTACAAGATCAAGGCTTGAGCTAGCCAGTACTCACACTTGTTTAACTTCCCTAGTGTGAACTTGCAATCAGTTCCACAGATTCCCTGTGGCAAGCTGTGACTGAGCTTTACTCAGCAGGCACTGATGCAAGTTTCTCTTTTAGTATCAATTTTCATGAAATGTGTAAGACCTTAATAGTTCTGAGACCTCTAATCCTCGGTGAAATTTGGCTGAAATTGGCTACCAGGTTCAGAAATTACTAGAGGACTGTCAGACAAGCACATGGATAGATGAACAGAAGAGCAGTATAATCAAGTAATTTGTCTTTCCTTATAAGAATGGCTTAAAAGAAAAAAAGATTGAAAGTAGGTCATGAATCAAGGAAAAGGTTCCTACTGATGTTTTTCTCTGATTACCCAAGTCTTCCAAAGAAAATGGTGGAAATGTCATCCCTTGAAACCTTTCAAACCTCACTTGACAAAGCATCTGTGAATATATAATAAACTACCCTGCAGGCAAAGCATTTTTATAGTGAATAATTAGGTATTTTCAGGAGAATTGGTAGATGATATACAGAGATGGTTCCTTGTTATCTCTCTCTTCATGGGAGGAAATATGCATATTTAATATACAGAAGTTTATAAAGATATAAAACAGTTTCTAAATTAAAATCCCCCTCATTAAGTCTTCTTAAGATATGAAAAAAATGTGCCCTGGTTTCAGCTGGGATGGAGCTACTTTTCTCCCTAGTAGCTGGTGCAGTGCTGTGTTTTGGCTTTAGTCTGAGAACAATGCTGGTAACACACTGGTGTTTCAGTCGTTGCTCAGTAGCACTCACCCCGATCAAGGACTTCTCAGTGTCTCAGGCTCTGCCAGTGAGGAAGGGCAAAAGAAGCTGGGCGGAAGCAGAGCCAGGACACCTGATCCAAACTAGCTAAAGAGGTATTCCATGCCACAGCATGTCATGCCCGGTATATAAACTGGGTGGGAGTCACCCTGAAGGGACTGATTGCTGTTCATGTTGGGCTGGGTATTGGTTAGCAGGTGGTGAGCAACTGTATTGTGTATCACTGGTGTTTTCTGAGCTTCCATTTCTTTTTGTGTTGTTTCCTATTATTATCAGTATTGTTATTCTTGGTACTATTTCTATTATCATTATATTTTACTTAATTTCAATTATTAAACTGTTCTTAATCTAAACCTGTGGGCTTTACATCCTTTCGATTCTCCTCCCCATCCTGCTTGGGGAGGGGGAAAAAGGGAATTAGTGAGCAGCTGCGTGGTACTGAGTTACCAGCTAGGTTTAAACCATCACAAAATATCAAAATGGAAACCATTAAGGTTCAAAAAGAATACTGTAGGTGTTAGACCAAAAACTTGTCACTGCTGGGCTCTACATCAAACTATCATTTCAGATAGAGAAGTACAATGAAAATAATTTGGTTTACTTAACATTTGTATCTGAATGACTCATCCTCAAAGTCAACCTGAGTATCTGGTTATATGTCCTTTGTCACCAATCATTCTAAGGAAAACCAGTCTTAACTATCTCCTCGAAGCGCATATGGCCAGTTTTATTGAAAAGAATGGACACTGGCAGTTAACAGAAATCTCTTTACCTGTACAGCTATCTGCCAGTGTTCACCGTGTCTGTACTTACAAAAATATACCCCTTCCTCAGTCTCTGTGTCAGCATTGATCAAACAAATTTCCTTATGAAGAACCAAGTTCCAATCAGTTTCTCCTCAGCATCTTTATTGTTAAGCAACACCTTTGTAGAAATTCTTCATCTAACATTTGGAGTTGTGTTTCATTTCATTTCACAGACCTAACTACAGCAGCCTTCAACTGCTCCGAGCCCCACAGCATGCACGGACATATGGTGATGAGATTTGGTAATGTAAACGCAACGTTCATTACAGGGTCGCTGGCTGGGAGGTGGTGTTAAGATTCTGGGATCACAAAAGCCAGAAGTATGACCACGTAGTTTATTGCAAAAAGACTCAGAAACATTCACTGGTATGTAAGCCCACAGAGCTGTAATACATACGGGTTATATTATACAAATATTACTTTTCTTTTATAAAAATGGCAAAAAATTCTTGAATGCCATATCCATACATCAGTTCTGATTTTCACTGGTTTATTTTTGTATTCAGCTTTTTACTACCAGCAAGGTCAAAGAGAGAAAGTAAGGAATAATACAGCACACAAAAAAGGAAATCCCAGCTGACAGCTCACTGGTAAGCAAGAGAGAACACTCTCACTTTTAGGAAACTGTTAGATGGGTGTACAATGCTGTGGGGTTTCTGTGTGCTCACCTTAGTCGTGAGGACAGCTACTACTGCTTTCCTTAAACTAATGGAGTAGCTGAAAGATCAAGTTTAAAAGTGTAAAATTGCTCTTAAATTCTTATCTGAGTTAGCAGATTAAAAAAGTTTATCTTTTTAAATGTGAACAGCCAATCAAGGTCCTACAGACCTCACTGAGCACTGCACGTTTTCAGCATCTTTAGAAGGAATTGTAAACTTATAAGTCACATATATGTCCACAAGCGTAAGTCCTATCCTGCTCAAGTCAATAGTAACCTGCCTTCAAACCTTGCCACTGATCGCTCACAGTCAAGATGTTACCAGCAGATTTTAAAACAGGCTTCACAGGTTACTGGAACCATATCCCCCTGGGTTGAACGAGCCCTCAACTCCAAAAGTTGGTTCAATTTCAAAGAAGCTTGACAGAAAGCTGTGTGAAAACACAGACCTGTCATTGGGAAGAGGACAGAAGAGCTCTACACAAGCAATCCATCCCCCTGTTCAGGCATACTTCTCCCATGTCTGTCTGCATGGGCCAGGCACTGGGGCCAATGTGCTTTTGCACAGACTGCAAGTAATTTCCTTCTCTCCTGGCAGCACCTCGTAAGAGCCAGCAACTGATGAGTGGACGACAGAAGGAATCCTGCTTGTGAACCATGCCAGACTTCTGACAATGTTTAACTACCCATGTAAAGAAAAGTTTAGGGGATACGGAGACTTAGTTACAGTAAATTGTAATGAATCTTCCCATCCACGTTGCCTATGGGGCCTTTAAGAAAAAATTGCTTTTCAGTGCAGCCGATGAGAATTCGCCAGTTTCCAGTTTCGTTATGTACATTTGGCAAACTGTTCAATGGGACTTGCAGCCTAAGGCCCCAGAGAACCACATGGGTTTGCCAACTTTTCTCTTAGGGACAACTTGGAGCATCACCACAGATTTTTCTCTTTCCGATCACAGTGTTGCACAGATGTACTGACACCAGGAACTTTCAAAATAATTATTATCTGCAGCCTAAAGCCACAGGGGACACAGGGATGACAGCAGAATAACTGGAAAGATTAATGATGCCTCTTTGGAACAATACCATGTAAAATGAAATGTAGATTAAAACAAAAGAGAAAATGAGGTGATTTTACTTGCAAAGTGAATTGAAAGCTGCCATTTCCTATCCTTCATTTCACCTATTCTTCATGTTGTCTTTTAGTTACCCAGTAATAATTAAAACAATTCTTACCTGCATTCTCTGCACTTCAGTGAATTAAATGCCTCAACTTAATATTTATTTACAGAAGTTTTACCATTCTGTGTCATGAATAATTCTGAATCTAAGCTGCTAAGAAAATAGTTCCTTCAGGCAAAATTCCTACTGCTGTCCAGAAAGATCTGAAGCACTAGTGAATGGGGACAAGAAGTCATTTGACTTTCTGTCCTATTGAAACAATTACCAAATTTTTCTACTCCAGGGAATGGTAACATTAGAAAAAGGATGTCCCAAAATCTCTCTTTTGAGAGAAATTAGACTTAAGGTCAAATTCAGGAAGTTGTAGCACCTTAAACTGGGTTTCATAGTCAGCTACTAATTCTCAAGTTCAGGTTCGAGGCCTTGCTGGAACTCAGTCATTCACCCTGGAGGAAACTCAGGAAAGACTTTATAGCAACCTTCCAGTACCTAAAGGGGGCTTACAAGAAATCTGGAGAGGGACTTTCTATAACAGCAAATAGTGATAGGACAAGGGGGAAGGTCTTTTAACTGAAAGAAGGTAGATTTAGATTATATATTAGGAAGAAATTCTTCACTGTGAGGCTGGTGAGGCACTGGCACAGGTTGCCCAGAGAAGATGTGGATGCCCCATCCCTGGAAGTGTTCAAGGACAGGTTAGATGGGGCTTGGAGCAATCCGGTCTAGTGGAAGGTGCCCCTTCCTATGGCAGGGGGTTGCAAGTAGATGATCTTTAAGGTCCTTCCAAACATAAACCATGCTATGAGTCTATGATTTGGTGTTCTTTCACTAATAAAAACCACCATGGTGATAGTGCCAACAATCTTGATACTGGCTAAGGTGATTAGAGCATTTAAACTCATAAAGGATGGACAAGATGTAGTATACTGATAGATTTACTGCAGTGACAGGACAAGGGGTAATGGGTTAAAACTTAAACAGGGGAAGTTTAGATTGGATATAAGGAAGAAGTTCTTTCCTGTGAGGGTGGTGAGGCACTGGAATGGGTTCCCAAGGAAGTTGTGAATTCTCCGTCCCTTGTGGTGTTCAAGGCCAGGTTGGACAGAGCCTTGGGTGAGATGGTTCAGGGCAGGGGGTTTGGAACTAGACGATCTTAAGGTCCTTTCCAATTCTAACTATTCTATGATTCTATGATTCTAAGACAAACCGGATTCAGGACTGCTCTCCCATGTTTCCACAGTTAAGTTGCAGCTAAGTTGTACTTGAAGCAAGTAAGAGCTTCTTTGCAATTTGATCTAAGTTCAAAATCACATTCCAATAAATTACCAAGGAGAGGACAAATATTAGTGCTACTTTGGAAAAGGTTAACCTATGCCAGGATATACACTGGTCTGAAAATAAGAAGTAAGACACCTCAAAACACGTGTGGAGAAGCAAAGACAAAGAGCTTCCAAAATTAGAGAAAAAGTGAACCTCAAGATGATTCCTTCTTCTCTTTTGCTTTGGGGTGACTGTGTGAGATGCTTGCTGTAAGCCCTGTCCTAAAGAGTTGGGATCTCTACGAGATGAGATGCTCATCTCCAAGATGCTCAAACACTGCAATGCTTTAGAGAGTGTTAGATCTACTGCTTTACCTCAGAGTTCTGAAAGGCTTTCTGAAATACTGGTAAGTGCTCCCTATATAAATATTTCTGCTTTTCTACAAGCAGCACCAATCAAATATAACATGAAAAATTCTTGCAAAAGTATAGCATAGAATTATACACCTGCCACTATCAGAGCTGCTTACAGATCTATGCAGTTGGCAAAAAAGAAAAAGAGTAAAAGCGTATTTCGTGTATGATTTTTTTGTGTGTGTGCTTTCTTCTCTCAACCTATGACACAATTCCCTTTTTTACATGAGTTGAAATACATCAGGAACATTCCAATCCTTAGTTAGCACAACCTGAAGTTAGTTATTCCTCATTTGCAACACTTACACAGATCTGCAGGGAGAGGAGGACTTTTCTTTATATAATTTTCTTTGTCAATTTGTCGAACTATCACATTTAATTCACGGATTTAACTGTGCATGAATCAATCGTGTTCACATTTGTTCAGTGAGTAGTTCTATTAAAATTTATGAACCAGCTAATGTTCCAGTTATATCCTGATCCAGAGCCTATAACTCTCTCTCTTTCAAGCTAAGTGTAACTCATGTAAATAGGAAAATATACCATGATATGAGCAGCAAAATCTGAAACACAGAATTGTATTCCAAGCTAATTTGAAGTCTATGATCAAAATCTGGAAAAGTGAATTTTATTTCAGTAAAATATGTTGTTGATTATAAGGCAGCATATTGAATCATCCCTTACATCCAAGCCTTCAGTTTTAGGAGCTGCCCAAGCAGTATACAATTACACTTCTCTTAGCAAAGCTTAAAAGCATACTGAATTACGATGGGTCAGAATAGCTAGTAATACGCGCGCGAACATGAAGGCACTTTGTAAGACAGCCTATTGGTGTTTTGTAGTTTGCAAAATAAGGTGTATTGTAAACTCTGGAACCCACTATCTGCAAAATGTTCTGCTTTGGCCTGTTTCATACGAGCTTCTGTTATCAACAGGCAGCCAGTCACCTTATTGGGTTTTCTATGAAAAACAGAGTCCTTCCATTTATGTCAACGTTGCACAAATGAGTTTGAACATCTTCACTGAGGGATATCATTAAATTTTGTATCTATATGTACAGTTGAATGTTTCAAAAATCTACTTCCTGTTATCCTCAGGCAAGGTAGAACAACACACAGATTAACAGCAATAGCTAGAAACAGTTTTTATTTGAGCTCTGAGTATACAGCTATTGAAGATATTCTCAGTATTTGTAGTAACAGCTGTGATTCCTATACATATTTTGCCAATGGGAGGACAAGCATTTTCCTCTGAATAAATAATCATGCTTCCAAGGGGCTGCATACAGCAACATACACATCCTTTTGAGGGAGCAGAAAACACCATCTCTGCTATAATCCTGACCTAAACCCAAAAGAGCAAGGCCCTTAGGACTGTGATTGCAAGCAACACTACCCACACCTTTCCCTTCAGTCATGCACTAGATCTTTATTTCATCACTATGGGAAAAGGAGTATGAACAAGTTCACTTCTGCTTTTGTATTTCTCATGATTTCAGCAGTTCCTAAAGTCTGATGCATAGAAAGGTCTTCCTACAGACTGATTATAGGCTGGTTGCCAGAAAGATCAAATAAAGTATTTTAAGCTTCATCAACCATATAGACGTGCCTTGTCTTTTTGGAGGACATATTTTTCCCCTGAGGATTTCCAGCATTTTAAAGTTCTACTATATTAAGCAGAATTTCTAATAATTTCAGATAAATTTAGGATGACTGTGAGACTGAGCAAGAACCTGAGAGTAACTGTCCAAAACTGCTAAGTTCTTTGATGTCAGTTTTCTTTAACCTGTGTGGTATTTGCAACTGTAGGTACATTATTAATATGAAATTATTTTTAAAACAGCTTAAGGTTTGTTGCACACGTAATTAGCTACAATTAAACATTTCTTGAAGAAGCTGGTTTTGTCTTTGGTCTCATGGCTGAACAGTAACATCAATAGCCCCCTCCTGCCCCTCAACACACACACAGTGTTTTGCAACTCTATCTTCAAGTTTTCCTTTTCTAGTTCTATTTGTTTTCTGCTGGACAAGAGATGTAATGCTCTACATTTTGCAGATAGATACATACCTGAGGGACTGGCTAACCTGAAAGTATTGATCTACTTGGCTGCCAGGAAATCCTTCTGCTGAGTCTCACCTCTGCGCCTGGAAAAATCTTGGAGCAGATTCTCCTGGAAGGCATGCTAAGGCACATGAGAAACAACAAGGTGCTTGGTGACAGCCAGCATGGGTTCACCAAGGGGAAATCCTGCCTCACCAATTTGGTGGCCTTTTATGATGGGGCTACGGAACTGATGGACAGCGGTAGAGCAGTTGATGTCATCTACCTGGATTTGTGTAAAGCGTTTGACACTGTCCCACATGACATTCTTGTCTCTAAATTGGAGAGACATCAATTTGATGGATGGACCACTCGGTGGATAAAGAACTGGCTGGATGGCCGCACACAGAGAGCTGTCATCAATGGCTCAATGTCCAGCTGGAGACCAGTAATAGGTGGTGTCCTTCAGGGATTGCTGTTGGGACCGGTCTTGTTTAACATCTTTGTTGATGACATGGACAGTGGGATTGAGTGCATCCTCAGCAAGTTTGCCGATGACACGAAGCTGTGTGGTTCGGTTGATACACTGGAGGGAAGGAATGCCATCCAGAGGGACCTTGACATGATTGCAAGGTGGGCTGATGCCAATCTCATGAAGTTTAACCATGCCAAGTGCAAGGTCCTACACCTGGGTTGGAGCAATCCCAGGCACAGCTACAGGCTGGGCAGAGAAGAGATTCAGAGCAGCCCTGTGGAGAAGGACTTGGGGGTGCTGGTTGATGAGAAAATGAACATGAGCCGGCAGTGTGCGCTTGCAGCCCAGAAAGCCAACTGTATCCTGGGTTGCATCAAAAGGAGTGTGACCAGCAGGCCCAAGGAGGTGATCCTGCCCCTTTATTCTGCTCTCGTGAGACCTCACTTGGAGTATTGTGTGCAGTTCTGGTGTCCTCAACATAAAAAGGACATGGATCTGTTGGAACAAGTCCAGAGGAGGGCCACGAGAATGATGAAGGGACTGGAGCACCTCCCATATGAAGACTGGCTGAGGAAGTTGGGGCTGTTCAGCCTGGAGAAGAGAAGGCTGCGTGGAGACCTCATAGCAGCCTTCCAGTATCTGAAGGGGGCCTATAGGGATGCTGGCAATGGACTCTTCATTAGGGACTGTAGTGGTAGGACAAGGGGTAATGGGTTAAAACTTAAACAGGGGAAGTTTAGATTGGATATAAGGAGGAAATTCTTTCCTGTTAGGGTGGTGAGGCACTGGAATAGGTTGCCCAGGGAGGTTGTGAATGCTCCATCCGTGGCAGTGTTCAAGGCCAGGTTGGACGAGGCCTTGGGTGATATGGTTTAGAGCAAGATGCCCCTGCCCATGGCAGGGGGGGTTGGAACTTGATGATCTTAAGGTCCTTTCCAACCCTAACTATTCTATGATTCTATGTTTCTAAGTCTCTCATCCTTTGGAAGATGAACAAATAGGTTCAGGGCCTGTCTTCAGCCCCTGAAATACTACAGAAGATTTTCCCTTCCAGGATCTCTACTTTTAAAGTTGACAGAAATGCCCTACAGGTTACAAAAAGACTAACAGAGGTACCTGTGACATGACTGCAGAAGCCTTACTTCCTCAGTGAACTGGGTCAAAACCCAAACTGGACCTCTCAAGTTACTACATGTGAAGCAGTGGCTGTTGAATACTTTGTTGAATAACTATTCATCTGAGCTGTTATGCTAAGGTTTTACCAGATCATGCTTATAGGAGGCAAAAGGAGGTGGCTCTAAGTTTTTTAACACTCCACTTATCCTCATCTAACTACCGCACAAATCCCCTATTTGAAATCCTCTGAAGCCAGTGAAGCCAACCGCACAAAGCACCATAATGGGATGTCAGTTCAAAGCTCTGGCAAGGAATAAACTTATGCATTTGAAAAATCCTCCTTCAAGGCCTCCTTATCCATATCTGAAGGAAAAGTGTGATGAATAGAACAAGATGTTTATCCCTGTACAGTGTTACTGAAATGTATAGATCATTAATTTCTCCTAAAATAGAAAATTGTCCTGAAAATGTTCTAAATTTTTGGTAAAAAAAATAAGTTAAAAAATTATAATAATGCATACCACATAATGTAAAGTAGCCCTTAAAATAAAGCCCCCAAAGACTCTAGAGATAAATATGTACATGTATGATGACATTCACCACATGTAACACTTAGAACATGTGAGCTTAGGTATGTCAAAAAGTGGGAGCAGACGATACTAGTGCTACAGAATCTAGACTATTATCTCCCAATAATCACAGTATCACAGTATCACAGTATGTTAGAGATTGGAAGGGACCTCAAAAGATCATCTAGTCCAATCCCCCTGACGGAGCAGGAACACCTAGATAAGGTTACACAGGAACGTGTCCAGGCGGGTTTTGAATGTCTCCAAACAAGGAGATTCCCCAACCTCCCTGGGCAGCCTGTTCCAGTGTTCCGTCACCCTCACTGAGAAGAAGGGTGGACTCAGGTTTAAGTGGAACCTCTTGTGCTCCAATTTGTACCCATTACCCCTTGTCCTTTCATTGTTTGCCACTCTCAGAGTGCTTATTTCTTGGACATTCCCCTTCAGTATTCATAGGCAGACTATAAGAGCTTATCAACCACCTCCTCTCCAACTAGCAGCCACACACACTCTAGCTCCCAGCTTTTTCCCATACCAAGGGAGATGCTCCACTCCCTTAATCATCTTAGTTGCCCTGCGCTGGACTCTCTCCAGCAGGTCCCTGTCCTTTTTAAACTGAGGGGCCCAGAACTGGCCACAATATTCCAGATGAGGTCTCACCAGGGCAGAGTAGAGGAGAAGGAGGACCTCTCTCGACCTACTAACCACCCCCCTTCTAATACAACCCAGGATGCCATTGGCCTTCTTGGCCACAAGGGCACAGTGTCGGCTCATGGTCACCCTGTCGTCCACCAGGACCCCCAGGTCCCTCTCCCTACACTGCTCTCTAACAGGTCGTTCCCCAGCCTATACTGGAACCTGGGGTTGTTCCTGCCCAAATGCAGGACTCTACACTTTCCCTTGTTATATTTCATCAAGTTATTCCCCGCCCAGCTCTCCAGCCTGTCCAGGTCCCTCTGGATGGCAGCACAGCCTTCTGGCGTGTCGGCCACCCCTCCCAGCTTAGTGTCATCAGCAAACTTGCTGATAGTACACTCAATTCCCTCATCTAAATCGTTGATGAATATATTAAATAATGCTGGTCCCAGTACCGACCCTTGAGGCACTCCACTAGATACAGGCCTCCAACTAGACTCCGCCCCATAGACTACAACTCTCTGGCTTCTCTCCTTCAGCCAGTTCACAGTCCACCTCACTACCCGATCATCCAGACCACACTTCCTCAATTTAGCCGCAAGGATGCTGTGGGAGACCATGTCAAACGCTTTGCTGAAGTCAAGGTAGACCACATCCACCGCTCTACCATCATCCATCCACCGTGTTATTTCCTCATAAAAGGCTACGAGATTGGTCAAGCACGACTTCCCCTTGGTGAAACCATGTTGACTGCCCCTCATAACCCTCTTATCCTTGATATGCCTTAAGATGGCACCAAGGATAAGGTGTTCCATCACTTTCCCAGGAATGGAGGTGAGGCTGACTGGTCTATAGTTACCCGGGTCCTCCTTCTTGCCCTTTTTGAAGACTGGAGTGACATTTGCTTTCCTCCAGTCCTCAGGCACCTCTCCCGTTTCCCAAGACTTGGTAAAGATGATGGAGAGCGGTCTAGCAATGACCTCAGCCACTTCCCTCAGCACCCGCAGGTGCATCCCATCTGGACCCATGGATTTATGGATATCCAGATTGCTCAACTGGTCTTTAACCCATTCCTCATCGACTAAGGCAGACCGTTCCATTGACCTATCTTCATCCAAGGTCTCAGCGGTACAGGGCTCTTCAGGACTGCCTCCGGCAGAGTAGACAGAGACAAAGAAGGCATTCAGTAACTCTGCCATCTCTGTATCTTCTGTCACCAGGGCACCCGTCCCGTTCATCAGCGGGCCTACATTGCCTCTGGTGTTAGTTTTACCTGCCATGTATTTGAAAAAGCTCTTTCTGCTGTCCTTGACCCCTCTCACCAGCTTTAATTCCAAGGAGGCCTTAGCCATCCTAGCAGCTTTCCTACATCCTCTAGCAGCAGCCTTATATTCTTCCCAAGTGGCCAGCCCTTCCTTCCATGACCTGTAAACTCTCCTCTTCCACTTGAGCATACCGAGCAATTCCCTATTTAGCCACGCAGGTCTCCTGACCCTCTTCCTTGACTTCCTACGTGTCGGGATGCTCCGATCTTGAGCTCGGAAAAAGCAGTCCTTGAACGTCAACCAACTATCTTGGGCCCCTTTCCCTTCAAGCAGCCTAGCCCATGGGATTTCCCCTAGCAGTCGCTTGAAGAGGCCAAAGTTTGCCCTGCTAAAGTCCAGGGTTGCGATTCTACTTGCTATTCTACTGACCCTACCACACAAGATCCTGAATTCCACCATCTCGTGGTCGCTGCAACCAAGGCAGCCCTCAACCTTCACCCCTTCAACCAGACCCTCCTTGTTAGTGAGGATGAGATCCAGCAGCGCACCTCTCCTGGTTGGCTCATCCACCATTTGCATGAGGAAGTTATCATCCATACACTGGAGGAACCTCCTGGACTGCGGCTGGGTTGCCGAGTAGTCCTTCCAGCAAACATCAGGGAAGTTAAAATCCCCCACGACGACCACGGCCTGTGACTGTGAGGCCGCTCTCAGGTGCCTGTAGAAGGCCTCGTCAACTTCCTCACCCTGATCCGGTGGCCTGTAACAGACCCCCACAACAGTATCGCCCCTGCCAGCCTGCCCCTTAATTCTCACCCACAGACTCTCGACTCGCTCATCATCTGTCCCCGGACAGAACTCAACACACTGTAGCTGCTCTCGCGCATAAAGAGCAACCCCACCACCCCGCCTGGCTGGCCTGTCTTTCCTGAAAAGGACATAGCCCTCCATGACTATATTCCAGTCATGTGAGCTGTCCCACCACGTCTCTGTAATTGCCACCAGATCATAATCTCCTGACTTACACAGGTTTCTAGCTCCTCCTGCTTATTTCCCATGCTGCGCGCATTGGCGTACAGACATTTCAGGGAGCGAGCCGAGCACACTGATTTCACCCCAGGATTACAGGAGGCCTCCCAGTCTTCATCAATTCTGGAGCGCTGTCCCACTGAGGCAAGCCCAGCTACAACCCCATCCCCCTTCAAATCTAGTTTAAAGCTCTCCAAATGAGCCCTGCTAATTCGTGCCCCAGCATCCTTTTACCTCTGTGCGATAAACCTTTCCCACATGCCAATGTCCAGGCCGGTGCCCTATAAAACCAGCCGTTATCAAAGAATCCAAAGCCCTGCCTGCAGCACCAGCCTCGAAGCCAATCGTTTATGGACTGAATTTTCCCATTCAGTCCCACATCATCAACAGAAGATGGAAGGAGCGAAGAGAAGATCACCTGAGCCCCAGAGTCTTTCACCATCCGCCCCAAGGCCCTGTAGTCTTTCTTTATCTCCCTCAGACTGCGGGAAGCAACTTCCCCCTCACTCGTCTGGAAGACCAGCAGCGGGTAGTAGTCTGTCGGGCGCACCAGGTTGGGGAGCACCCTGGTGATATCCCTGATCCGGGCTCCAGGCAGACTACACACTTCCCTAATCAGCAACAGAAAGAGCAGTTTCTTGTAAAACCAGTGCTGTGCTTGTTTGTGTGCCATGTTAAGATATGTGCACAGTAACCATGAGTGCCACAAAGAAATGTTAGCAAAAAGCTGCAGTTTCTATTATTTCACAGCAACTTCAGAGCACACAAAGAGCACAGGGTCAGTCCCACTGTCTTTGCGTTCTTTAGCAATGTCATCATTAACAATATTATCAAAGGAGATGCTGGCCTACTCAACTTCATTTCAGCCCCTGAAATATCTTTCTCTGACTTCCAAAAGAGCTGGGCACAGTTTTATATGAATTATATTTCCCTTTTAGACTTATTTGCATTTTATGCCCATGTTAAATACTACCAAAACCCTTAAGAGACACAAAATTTCCTAGAACCTACCTTCTGCCCTGCCTTTATTGAACAAAACCATCCAGAGTAGTGGTGTACAAATGTAATGAACTAGGTTTTGGCAAGTTTTGCCCATCAGTTAAATGTTTATCAATCTTTTTTTAAAATAAAACAAGTATGCTCAATCAAAACTGAAGCTTGGAAACACTGCTAGGAAGGTTAACTACTAAAAGGTTTACTACAGAAACACCACCAAAAAAAAACAAAACAACAGAATTCCTATCAAGTGGGAGAGAGCAAATGTCCCATTAATTTCCACAGTTAGTATGGACAGGTCAAAACAAACACTGTAGCATGTAAGTAATAACTGCTGATTTATTGCACATTGCAAGCGCTTCTTGGAGGAACACAGAGAACAAAATATGCAAGCCAGTTGTATTTTTACTGGCGTATCAGCAAGACATAGGGATAACTCACTAGGGCCTCAGGAGTGTAGTCTCACCCAATGAGCAATACGTGGTGCAGCACATGCACTTCAGGAATGGCTGTACATGTGCATAGCCTCCCCCATCCGCCTACTGCTGCATATGGCATCAAGACAAAACAGAGGGTGTTGGCAGAGGCAGAAGAGGAAACCACAGCCTCTCTAAAGAGCAGAGATAGCAAGCCCTAGAAACAAGTGCATAGGCATAGGCCATCTACAGCAGCAAATCTATGTACAGAGCACACATACATTCAGCAGATGCAAACCTCCTCCCACACAAATGTGAAAACCTTCCAGATCCTTCCCACACTTGTTCTGTTTTGCTCAGGGAGCTTATCCTTCTCTTAGCAGACAAAGCTTAAACCTACTGCTCTACTTACATATGATCACAAAGTAGTTTACTGTTAATACCTGAATGCATACACCCCTAGATTAATTACAAGATGAAAACTGAGCATCATTTGCTCTCACATATGTAAGAGTGCACACAAAGTATCTTTAACCTACATGGTGACAGCTGTGACAATTACATTTTATTTAAAATATATGCCATTGCCTTTAGATTTAGATGTGCTCACAGTATTTGAAATGTCATGTAAGCATATTGTTGCTGTAGTCATGCTGTGATTCCTGACCAAATTTCCTTAAAATGTGATGCATACAGTGAGAAGACTTCCCCCCGTCCTCCAAGGATGTATCAAATATCTTGGGAACATACTGCCCCAAGCAATAGTTCTTTTTGATATCCATATACAACCGTATGTCCCAGATTTTTCACTATCCTCTGGATTTGTTCCCAGAATAATTTCAGGAAATTTCTGGGCCTTTCTGTGTAAGTAAGCTTTCCTAAAATACTCTTTGGGGATAGACTCTAGAAGCAGATGGATCACAAACATTAGAGCCCAGCAGGAAACAGATTATTAGCAAAGTCAGTATTTACACACTTGTACTTCCTTAGGACTTTTCCTCATGTTAAAAAGTGGTGAGTTATTGCTGAAAAACTAACATCATCCATTTTGGTCTTCTGAACAGTCTTTTAGTTATATCCGTGGCACCCAACTGTATTTGCCTGATATCTGCATCCTTCTTACCTTCATGATGCTACATGAATTTGTGCTAGTGATACAATGCTCTGCCTCATTTGACTAAACAAAAAATTAAATTTCACATCACGTTCTCGTCAGGTGAGAACACCCAAATGATTCTTCAAAAAACAACATTGTCTCTTGTCCCTTTTGAAAGAACAGCCCTTAGAGATGTAGTGAGGGGGCTATTCCAGAAAATAGAGTGGCAAAAGACAGAAGTCATTGAAGAATCTCAAGGGCTATTAATTCCAGTTCCCTCAGGAACACGTTTTGCTTGACATTACAGAAGATAGATAGGTGTGAATCATACTCTACTGCAGGTGAATATGGAAGCATATTAAAAAGCACTACCATTTCCACTGGATTTCCCAGATCCTGGCCTCCCAATTAAGTTTTCTTCTATCTCACATGTAATGTTTATCAAAACTTTTGAACACTGAAAAGGATGAAATATAGTCACAGGAAAACAAACTGGTCAATATTTGGGGAATATGTCTTTGATTCTTAAATACTTCTAAAAGGCTGCAACAAAAAGTGATTTTTAAGAGTATTTCATATTAAAATAAAATACCTTTTTACTCAAGTGAACTTAAACTTATGCTGTAACTACCATAACTTCGTATTTACATCTGATGTAACTATGGATCAAAATTTACATGGAAACGTTTGCTTGAACATAACTGCACTTGCAAGCATTTTCTCCCACTAATATTTAAACTTCTACCTCAAAGTATTCCAAGACAAACCACTGATGTATAGCTAAACAAGCTGGCAGGCAGGCAAAGCAGCATTTCAACAGTTCTTCAACTTATTGTTGTCTCAGCATAAAAAAACCCATACTCACTTTATGAAAAATGTTACAACATCTCTAGGGTGTATAAAACAAATTGCTTTTAATGCAGCAGCTTTGGCTCATATTAAAAGCATGCAGAGATTAATTTCTCTCTTTTTGAAGGAAAATGAGTTAACTCTGCCAACAGAAGAAAAGTTCTGATACTCTTAAGCACTCCACAAGAACATCCAGACCCCAAAGTAATGTGTCAATGTAGACATTGTGTGAAACACTACACACCTAATATTGAAACTTTATGTAACAGATTATTTTTCACAACCTTTCAGGTATAAGCAAGAATTTTCATTTCTACTTTCATTCTACATAAGTGCTTTTTATAAATGAACATTATTTTCAGGATACAACCATCCACTTAGATCTGGTATAAGAACCAAAAAGTCAATAAATAAATGCATTTTTATACTGTTTTGCAAATGAATATTGAATAGAATACTGCCACCTTTTGGCTATGATCTGGACTTAAAAATGAGACTTCTCTGTAAAACTTCTATAAACACTGGATGTATAACAATTCTTTTAAAGACTTCGTTATGTGAACAGGCTAATGTTATACTTATCGTTGATGTAAGAATCAAACTTTTCATATTTAACTGCATAGCATTATCCTATTATTTCTTGATAATGAGCAAGCACTTACACAAGGGCTTTTGTCTTTACCAGAAAAGACACAGGCATAGCTTAGACAGGAAGCTAATGGAATTACTACTTTACAATCATGGCAATTCCTCTATTGCCTAGAGAAAAATAATAGTATTTTCATGCAACTTATACATTTGACTTCATAAATATTGATTCACTAACTGATTCTCAGAAAATTCTTACTGGAGAATTGTTGAGTCTAATATTAACATATAAGCCCTTCAAAACACAGGTGAAAGGCACTAAGTCTTTCAGCAACCTCTAAAAGAAGGGCTCTAAAGTCTCTTACTGTGAACAAATGATGCCACTAGAAAAAGCAGTGCAGAAGAGTACAGGGCCTGGGATTTGGATTAATCCCCAGCAAGTGTTCCAAGTCATTGCTAAGAGATTCTCCTAACTGTGAGGTAATCAGGTTTCAATTTAATTAATTTATGCTAAATAAATTAAAAAAGAGGGTTCGATTGATCTTTGTGGAGGATTTTGCTGACTAAAAAGTTCAGGAAAACAAGCACTCCATTTTTTGTTTCAGTATTTGTTTTATGAATTGGAGTGACTGGCTACCAAGCTATGTGGAAGGACCATCACTTACCTATGGGTTACTTTAAACCAGACCCTATAAACCTACAAGTTTACTATGAATTCAACTGTGTAAACTCTCCGGTTTTGCTTTTTTAGAATATAGCTAGTAACTTGTTGAAAAATACAAAGAAAACCCTAAATCCCCCTAATTTAAAAGAAGAAAGGGTCTTATCCAACTCACTGTGAAATGCTAATGCTGCAGTTAAGTGGAACATGATTTTCAATTGTAAGCATTTTCATAAAATCATACTTTAAAGAACACGTTAAAAAGCAATAACCACAAACCACAGTACTGTAAAGGCAGAGTTCTTGTATCAGCCTTTTTCCTAATATTTCAAATATTTTATACAGAAACTTTAACAAGCCATATCAGAGTTAAGCAGGGAGAATTCACTAGACTGGAAGCTTAAGTTCCATTTACAAGTATAAACATTTGAAATACATACTGGTAAGAATATTTTGGAATTCCAAGACATCATTTGCATTTAGAGAAGAACAAAGAGCAGGATACACAATTCATATATTTTTAGCCACCAAAACACTAGTTTCCTCTTTCAAAACAATCCTACTTAAAATACCTACATTTTTCTGCATTTTTACCTACAGACCATCCTAGTTTTCTAATTAAAACTGTGCAGGCTCAGCATGAAACTATTTATACAGAAAAATAATTCTTCATAATTAAGGAGGTATATACACAATTTCACTTTAGACATTTTCTTCTCCATCTATCCTCTTCAAAACTATTTTTACCAGAATAAACTGAAATGGACAACTGGCCATATTTACAAACTACCTGTACTTTGGAAAAAAAAAATTAAGCAGGGTTTAACTTTGACAAATAACCTTCACTAACCTTTACAAATTTGCCTGTAGGGATAAAATGACAAATGACATTCACAGTGGGGCTTATTAGACTCCTAGAATATTGCTTTAATATGGTCCTTCAGGAAATACTATTTCAGATTGTATCAGCACTTCCATTTTTCAGGGCCTAATATCTCAGCTTGAAAAAATAACAAACCAAAAAAACCCCAAACACCCACATACACATTCCCTATGGGATGAAACTTTACACACAACATCATGAACAAACATTGTTTCAACAACTTAAAACATATCACAGTTTCATAACATTCTGTGCCTGTATGTAGCTTATGGTGCCTGTATTTTTGTAATAACACTGTAAAAGATTAGCACAGGCAACTGAAATGCTTTCAATATTTTGGGAGGGGAAAGGAAAATTGCACTTAAAGTGATTTAGTATAGTAGAGAAAATGGTGTGCTGCTGCAGGGAATAACGTTACCTATTACACTAATGCCCTGGTCTCAATCCTGTATCTGCCTCTGACCTTCTAAAATTCACTGAAATCAATTGATCCTTCCCGCTATCTTTGATCGGTTTGGATAAAACTTCCTAAGATTACATATTGCCACAGCAGACTTCTCTACAAGGAAATGATACCAGACATTTAGACATACTAGTCTTCTTAGGCAAGAAAGGAATAATTATTGAGATCTAAGACATTCTATTCTGTTGACTGAAAACGCAAATACAAATTGTGTAGATCAATATTGTATTATGTGTCCACCAGTGAGAAAGGAAAGTAAACTTTCTCTATACTTTCCTGGCTGAGGCTGCATTTAGAATAGGGATTCCGAAGCAGTTCCTACCAGAAGAGCCAATCGCAACATCTTAGTAGCTAATCTCACTTTATTGTCAGAGAGAAGCCCATATCCACAGGGTGAATTTGATACATTGACAGGAGCGCCTGTCAGCATTCCTCTTACACTGCTTGTTCCTAAAGTAGCCATGTTCATTAGAGCATCTGCTAAAAACTGTGGCGGACACAGTAGATGGCTGTTAGTAAGTTTGTATCTTTACTTCAGCTACTCCTTCATTCTCCTCACTGCAGGCTGCATCTTCCCTTTTTTATCCACTTAACTTCCCTGTTACATAATCTTTCAAGATGTTCTTAAAACTAAATTTGTCAAGAGTTCAAACTGTCCAGGCCATACAGTACAACTGATTAACTGTGAGAACAGAAGAGCTTGAAAACATGAGAATAGTTGGCTCTCAAAACCCTCAGCACAGACCTGGTAACAATCTATAAAGGGTGTCTCAGGGGAAAAATAAATCAAACACAAATCAAACTTTGCCTGCTCACTGCTGCCTATATCCTACACCCTTCAGGAGTGTAAAAGAGTAGCTCCTACCGACACGTGCTCTGCTTCGAATGCATTGAGTTAGCTCACATTTTGTAGGGCAGCAGTCTCTCTAGTGTTACAACTGCCTCTTTGGATGTGCCCGGATGGCTCTGCAGGCTCTGTGGTGTCTGTTGGGCCCAGCCTCAAAAATACCCAGACCCTGCCTGTACACCTGGATTCCATACCACAGGAAAAATGTGCTCACCAATATGGAAAAAAAGATGACAGGGTCCATAGGAGGTACAGAACTCTTCATGAATATACACATTACATTTCCTTTTCTGCCCACAAGCTGCTTACTGTATTTTTTCTGCCTTACCTATTTGTAATACTTCAACACAGTCCTGTTATATGACTTGTTCCAACATATGTTTTAGCTGTTGTTTCTCTTACCCATTTTTCATCCCTACTTTGATCTGCTGTACCATCTCCCACACTGTACCCCACAAAAAATGTCTTTAGCTTATTTCTTGGAGCTGCCTTTGTGTATTTTATTATGTTCATATGATCTTCTAGTAACATTCTTGCACAACTTTATCTCATGTATCAATCACCCGTTCTACATATTGTCCCACAATTATCACAATGAATGTAGGCTACTGCAGCTGTGGAAGAACAATGCCTTCAAATACAGCTCTCAAACAAAAGAAGAGAAATGAACATCTTCACCACAACCCCCGCCCCCGTGAGAAATTCTGCTTTCCACTGTCTTAGACTCATTACCGACTGGAGGCCCCTACAACAATTAAGTACTGCAAGAGACCAGAGTGAGGTCAGATCTTTTCCTCTTTCCATGGTCCTGCCACCAATCTATTGTGCTAGCTCTGAGTAAGTCTTTATCATCTCCCTGCTTCAATTTTCCTCCTCAACAAATGCGCCTACAATGTTATCCCTCCTGGAGAAGTTAATTTGAGATGAGTACAGGAACACTAAGACTGGAATGTTTTTCTTGTAGTTAGCATGGTGACTCAGTCCACTTCCCATGGACAAAGCCCGAGAACAGCGATGGCATCTTTTTGTATTTTCAGGCATCTTTGGTGCATTACTGTTGTAGGGAAAACGGAGTTCAAACACTAGAAGGCAGGTGATAACTGGGTTACACCTGTGTGAATGTCTGAAACTGAACTTTTGAACTCTCAGGAAGACTGCTGCTTCCTATAGTCAAACAGTATGGTCTGGCTATGAAGTTTGATAAAACCGTGACTTGAAGAGTGGCATATCCCAATTCCTCCAATTAATTCAGGGACAGAACCGCCAATTAGGAGGCTGATCACGCATTGTGTTTCTAGACATAGACTACTTGAGAAAATGGGAGGCAAGGGGCCTCAAAGAAGGGTTCCCTGAAAAAATTATGTGGTTTTCGAGACAAGAAAGGGGCCTGGAAAGAAGGCAGTGAAAATCCCAGCTGAAGAAACAATCCTAGAGATCAAGGGGTCTGTATGGAAATGACTGGCAGGGGGTGCTCAGGGACCTTGGTCTGTAACGCTTGAGGCCAGTAACTGCGAGCAGCAGCACACCATAATCCAATATCCAGCATTCCCGGACCACCACTGACCTTCCTGCTGGGAAGGGAAGCCAAGACCTACTGACCATAATTCTGCAGGGGAGCAAATACATGTGAGATAATCTAGTAGGGTAAAAGCTCTAATCCAGTTGGTTCTCAAACCCAAGTACCTAGATCCACAGTGGGCTGTTGGTTACTCTGCCTGCCCCATGAACACTACAAGGCAATCCTGCAGCCTGTAACAGTCCCATCCTTTCTGAGCAAATGCCATCTGTTTGACACTGATGCACAAGGCCATGAATGTATGAAACCAATTTGAACACAGCTTTCTTGCAGGGTTTGCTATGATGACTGTGACCATTACAATGTCCTCCTGAAGACAGGTATGTATAATAAAGGCATTCAAAGGTGAAATATCCTGCCTATATTTATGTAACTCCAGACTGCCCTTAAATCTACACTATATACCCCAGAGGGCACCCACAACAAAGGCAACTGGCACTACCTGCAAGCATTCACCACCACCCTTTTCCAAACTATTCCATTTCAAGAAATGCATCCATTTGCTACATTTGCTTAAAGTTTGCAACCTTCAAACTGAAGTTCTTGTGAAACAAATACCCTATTTTCTACTCATTAAAAGATTTTAAAAACATTTTAAAATACTAAAATTTGGAGGTAAACATCTTAAGCTAGAACAGTTTCTAGCCCTGTCTCCTGAACAATGAAGAGGGGAGCAAATTTTTAAAGCCACAGCCAGAAAATACATCTGAGGTCTGAGACAAAAAAAAAAAAACCCACCAAAACCAAAATGACCATATAACAGGAACAAAGGTCATGAAATTCATGGCTACAACCAGGTTTGTATCAAATCCAGATGGTTTTCAAATGATTGCTTCAAAAAGCCTGGTGATGCAAATATCTGTATCACCTCGAACTCAAATTCTCATGTACAATCATTCCACAAATAT
This sequence comes from Neopsephotus bourkii, assembly GCF_033783945.1. Classification (NCBI taxonomy): domain Eukaryota; kingdom Metazoa; phylum Chordata; class Aves; order Psittaciformes; family Psittacidae; genus Neopsephotus; species Neopsephotus bourkii. The sequence goes on along the minus strand of NW_026902105.1, from coordinate 5,289,648 downwards.
TTAATTTTTCATAACTGAGCCTAAACTGATGCAGCAGTCAAGAACAGAGAAAGAATATACAATAGGAGCTGCTTGCTGTTCATCAGCACGTAGAGTTCTTTGTGTATGTAAACTTATAAAATAATATTCACTGCAAGTCATTGTACATACACCGATTATATTGGAACTTTTTCATAGTAAGCTATTACGTTTCCCTAAATACTTCCTGGGGATATAACATTTAAAAGTATTTCCCACTAGGAAAATCTTCCTTTCCCCCCCCTCCCTTTTTCTTTTTTTTAAATAAATCAAAGGAGCAACAACTTCAAGTTTCTTAATGTATGCTTTATTGTATCTTAACACGTAATGCTATATTGAAAAATAACTTTAGAACATGACTATTTTGAAAAGCCTCATTTGTTTCTCTGATCTCCAGATCAAGTATACTTGAACTCCAACATTTTTTCTCCAAACCCCTCTCCTGCAAACTTAGGAGTGGAAAGCAAAGCTGGTTTCTCTCATGCTCATCCATCATCACCAATAACAAAGATCTGAGATTAAATTATGCCCTTCCTCACTGATTCCAATGCTCTGGGATAAAAAGATTTACTTATAATTTCCTTTATCTTGTTTTGTATATTTAAAGTATACTATGTCATACTTACAGAGCCAAATTCATTTATTCTGTAGCAATCCAACTGAACTCACTGAAGTCTTCTGTAATTCCCAGATCTAGTTCTGCCTCCTAACAGGCCTTTCAAATTCCTCTTGAAAGCATAGAATTGGACAAGCTGATAACACTGAAAATGCATCTGTTATTTTCAAATCAAATTATACTTTTCCCTAAATTGCATTGTTACCTGGACAAACAAAATCAAAATCCTACCACAGGATGGAAAGATAAAAGGTTATTTGTGTGTAAAAGGTTTTCCCTCCATTCCTCTGACACGCTGCATTCTCTCTATAAACCAAAGCAGTAGACTAGGAACAGGCTCAAAGCCTCAAGTCATATAGTTTTCCTTGCAATTATAATTTTAACTCTAGTATGTATCAGTGTATTATGATATATCATGTATCTTTTAAGAGGATGTCAGCCAAGTGAGACATCTGTATGTATAAGATTCAACTTTTAAGCCTTTACTCTGACAGGTATCTTACATTTGGAACCTATGAGAAAGGGACTATTGGAATGGTCACATAATATCCCTTTCTTTACGGAATAATTACCTCATTGCTTCCTCTGTTCTTCCATCACCTTTGTGGAAGGGGAGGAAGTATTTTATTTACTTGTTTTACAAACACCTACTTCGGCTGAAACCTCGAGAGAGAATGTATTAAAACTAACTTACAATGTTCACCTCTCTATTCAAATTATTGCTGAAGCTTTCAACACAGAGTTCCATAAGTTGTTTGGGTTTTTTAACAAGAGAAGTTATTTCCAAAAATACGAAAAATGTCACATTGCAAGCTGAGGATAGAGCCTAACACCATTTGTTAGTAACACGTAACCTGGTAAGCATTGCTGCTTTCAGCTTTTTAATACAGTCATCCTTTCAAGTGATGAAAACCTGCTTATACAAGTTCCACTACGACAAATGCAGAGTAGCTCCCCTAATTTAATTATCATTCCATGAGACAAATTCTTTACTAATATCCTTGCACTAGAAAAAGGGTATCAAATAAGGTTTTAACATGCTACTTCCATTTTGGACCCTTATGTCTCCTACTTTTTTTTCCTCCAAATACTTTAAATAGCACATCAACATGGCAATCTTTTATTTTATGATGATTTAGCAGAATTATGAGATACAGTTAGTGTAAATTTGACTGCTACCAGAAATAGCTTACAGCAGTGAATTCTAGAGGTCACGTTTTTGATTTTAACAAGTGTAAAAATATTTATGGAATGCAGGAATTACATTTTTTTCAGCTATAGAAAAGCTAAAAAAAGAAAAAAAGACAAATGTAATTTCAGAATTATTAATACATACAAAAAGAAAAAAATAAACAAGTTTCATAAGATGTGAACTGTGTCTTCTGTGTCAAGGTTGTGGAAGAAGTTAATATGTTCCTTTTCCCTTTGATAATGTGAGACAGAAAAATATTTCAGTATGATTTCCTAGTGATAATTTAGTTCTAACAATTCAAAGAATGTTGGATCCCACTGCTGTGTTAACAGTAAGATGAATAGCAACCAGTTATGTAAATCAATACTTTAGACAAAATTTCCTCCCATTTAAGAATTACAAAATCAAAAGACCAGAGCAAGAAACATTCCTGATGATATTCTGAAGATATTTTTTTAGGTAATTCCCCCCAAATGGCTTTTATTTCATGAACCAAACTAGCAATCTTTAAGAATCTTATATACAGTGGACTGAAATACCGTAAGGAAAGCACTCCACTAGGTTGAAGCACTTCAGGTTCAAGTCTGGTCTATGTCAAAGATTTGGCTTAGAGGTTACTATGCCTTGTAATTCCCCAGTCAGGTGTTTGTGCAAGGGTTCACAATAAACTGCAGTTTCCAGTTAATCAGTTACGACTAGCTCAGACTGTTTTGCCATGAAAGCTTAGATATATTTGAGTAAAATTTTTACCAAGGGAGTTATAGCTATTTCACTAAATGATATAGCTAAAGCAGTTAGACAAGCTTGTCTTTTCCCAGAACAGTAGTCCTCACAGTATATTCCACTTTGGGACAGCTCCTCTTGGTACAGTATTGTTGTAAGATTCTTTCTGCTAGAACTCCTCATCTAGTTCTTTACACCTTTCCACTTATTACTGGACTTGTTTCTTGCAGACAGTCACTCACCAAATAGAACTGAGTACTGCACAGTGCCTTGAATGCTTTAGCCTTTTGTAGTGCTGAAGGCCTTCCACTGACAACTCCGCAGCCTAACTGCCATAAGGAGAACCAACAGCAAGTCTGAACAGGCCCTGGTGAAAACCGCATAGTTATTATGGGAAAAGTATTAGAGAGAGACAGCTTTTACCATCGGAGATGATGTATATCATCAGCGATATGTGGGTACCATATAGGTACCATTAAAACAAAGTAATACCTACAATTACTATGGAAAATGTAACGTTGTCTTGCAGATAAAGAGATTCTCTTCCACAGCTGATATTCTGAGAAGACTGTTACTAATACAAAACTTCATAGACCACAGATTCATATTAAAGAGTTAATAACTCATGGTCACGTGAGAAACTGACTTCATTCATCCTGCATACTTCCTTTTTTTTCCCCTTACAGGATACCTACCATTGTAATCATTGAGCTGCTCTGAAAACTCACCTCCAAAACCAGTCTGTCATGTCATGAATGGCTTAGTAGATGTACCATGCCCTTATTTCTCGTTTCCCATTTACATTTAAAACAAACCAGCCAACTCTAAAACTAATCTGTACTAACTAACAACTATACTAACTCACTATTCAGTCTCTGCAGCTGCCATAGACATAGCCTGTAGTTACATGATTCACTAAGCAAATTATTTATGCCTCTGTTTAGGGATGGGAAAGTTTCCCTGTGACAAAGGCTGATGTCATGCTTTTTGTGAAGAGACTTGACTCACTAAAATCAACTGTATGTTCTGACAAAAATCAACAGAAAACTTACACAGTATAAAAGCAAAAAGTACCTTTTAGATGCATCAATGTTCTGGTGAGTTAACATCATGGTGAATCACGGAATCATAGAAATGTTTAGATTGGAAAAGGCCTTTAAAATGATCTAGGGTGGACAGGGCCTTGGACAACCTGGTCTAGAGTCAGGTGTTCCTGCTCATGGCAGGAAGGTTGGAAGTAGATGATCTTAAGGTCCTTTCCAACACAAACCATTCTAAGAGTCTACTAAGTCCAACTGTTAACCTTGCACTGCCAAGGCCACCACTAAACCATGTCCCCAAGCACCACATCTGCACACCTTTTAAATACCTCCACAGACAGTGACTTCACCACTTTCCTGAGCAGCCTGTTCCAATGCTTCCTTACTCTGGCTACAAGAAGTATTCAAGTCATCATCCATATTACTGATTCCCGTTTCTGTTCCTAATCTCAACATTACATTTCCACCCTTGGTTGGATTTCACTGTGTAAGTCACTGACAGCTAGCTCTCCACCCTCCTTATTGCCTCTTGTCATGCCCTCAGCACGAAGAGCTCAGAAAAATGGCCAACACAAACCAACACTTAAAATATTTCACTTGGTGCCAAAAACATTTTAGGTCCTTTTCCAGCTCCTCTGTTATCAGATTAAATTAAGCCAAGTTCCCACACCAAGCACAGAGTGGTTGAACTCGCACTTCAAAGCTACTCTGTAACACTTTTGGAGAAATTCACCACTTCAGACATCGAACTCAAGCTGATACCAGGAGAGACAAATTATCTCTACCGAGCACTCGTTAGCGCGCTATACCAACTCCTTCACCCAGGCCGAGGCCGAGGCCGAGGCCGAGGCAGGCCCCGCCCCCACCGCACCGCGCACCCGGACGGGCCCTACAACCGCCTCAAGCAGAAACCAGGCCAGGACCCAGCTCCATCATTCCCTCCGCAACGACACAGCAAAGTCCCAGCTCCCTGCCGAAGTCCCGTCCGCACCCTCCGCCAGCCGGGCCAGCCCAGGCCATCCACTCCCACAGCCGCGGTCACATAACTGCTCAGGGACACTCCACCACACCCCCTCCAGACGGGACCGTGGAGATCAGAATGCGCATGCACAGGAGCCGCGCAGGCGCACAGCCCATAAAAGCCGCGGCCGCCTTTCACCTCCCCGCGCGCCGTTGGGGCCCGCCTCTCTCTTTCGTCCCTGTCGCAAAGATGGCGGAGTACGACCTGACCACCAAGATCGCGCACTTCTTGGACCGGCACCTGGTCTTCCCGCTGCTGGAGTTTCTCTCCGTCAAGGAGGTACGTTGCTCTCCCAGACTGGGTAGAAACGGCCCCGCAGCACGGGGAGCGTGAGAGCGGCAGGCGCTATCTCCAGCTGCCGGTGTGGGCCTAGGCGCTTCGTGGCCGTCTCCGTCTTCAGGCCGTGTGCGGCCTGAACCCGGCTATGGGGCGTCTTAGACCTGGCTGGTGAAGGGAGGAGTGCAGGGCTTCCGCACCTCGCGGGGCGAGGTGTGTGGGCTTTCTCCATGAGGGATGAGAGGAGGCTTGAGGGGGGAAACTTCTTATCCTTCCTCGCATTTGGTGTAGTTTCCTTTCTCATTTTCGGGGTGGGAAAAGTGAACGTTCCCTCTCACAGCCCTGGTTCGTGTTCTGCTGCTTCCCGACAGCTTGAGACAGCCCCCGTTAGCTCTGAACCTCGCTGGGGGCGCTTGTCACTATGCTGCCGCTTAGCCGTGGAGCTGCAGAGCCGAATGCGGGGTTGCATCAGTATAGACAGTGTTGATAAGTAGTTTTGATTCTAAATCGTTGTAATTACGAATTTGTGTTTAAGCCAAGTGCATGTCTCTTCTAGCGTGTCCACCTTGGTCTTTTTATATATATAATTCAGGCTACGATACTGCAGAGAGCCTGGTAATGCGGGAAATAATTTACACTGATGAGAGCTGAGTCTAAAGTACCTGAAAAGTTTGTCTGATCCATTTTAAAATGGGAATAAAATGTGTAAAATTACGTAGGCTTTGAATTTAAAATAGGCACTTTTTTAGACTTTAGCAATTAATCAATTAAGCATGTATGCGTTGGGACAGCTTGACAGACCATTTCCATGTATAGTGTATGGACTTTGCTTGATGTCTGTCATCTCAGGGGCGTTTTTAATATTTTGGTTCAAATTAAATAGATTTGGTTTTACAAATCTTTCCCAACATGCTGGTGAAACTTCTGTACGTTCTGTATCTGAAAAATTTATGAATGTGATGTGGTGAATTATAGTACAGCCTTCATGCAAATGTAATTTTGAGATGTACTCTAGTTTAGGCCTCTACGTACATCTTCAAGACCTAACAGCAGTTTACAGCTCATGACTAAATTATGGGGAAGGAGCTTTGAAAACCAATTTGACTATCCAGTTAAACAAGCTAAACTAAACTTGCTCTTATGCTATAGACCTAACAACATATTTTAGATTAGTTTGTGCTACAGTTAAAAGTTTGATCTTGAGTATCCCTTATGGTTTCATTTCAAATTATTTGTATTTGCTACTTGTACTGATATTTTGTCAACATTAGAAATATGGAGAGGCTGTGTAGTAAGCACACTAAATGGCATAGCTGTGAGGTCTTGTAAAGCTATGAAATTTGATGTTGAGAATTATTTAACTGGGACAAAAAATAATCCATAAACTGTGCCATAAGCATAATATGAACTGGAAATTATTTAATAGTATTCAAGAAATCTGTTAATCTTATTTCAGATCTACAATGAAAAAGAGCTACTCCAAGGAAAGCTGGATCTCCTTAGTGATACCAACATGGTTGATTTTGCTATGGACGTGTACAAAAATCTTTATTCTGATGAAATTCCACATGGTAAGATGTTTAGAAGTAAAATCTGTTTTACAGTCATTCTGTCTAAAATAAATATGTAATGGTAACTTGCTTGTTGCACTGCAAAAATGTAGTGCAATACAAAAACTACATTTAACTTTGGCCTTAGTGAAAAGAAGTGCAATACTGAAACAAGTGGAATCCCCTAATCCCATATTTGGGTTTGTTGGTTTAATAGGAACTTAGTATTTGAGTTATGTCTGAAGTATTTGAATTTTAATTTCAAGCACTTTAAAGGTAATAGCCTAAGAGAGTCACACTTCGCTTTCATCTGCCAAGTTAAACGTTGTTGCACAATGAGTTGGAGTTACTAGACTTTTTTTTTTTTCTTTAAAGCATCCAGTATGCTAAGGCTGGATTTCCATTGTGAGTAATTCTATTAATCAGTCTGTCTGTGACTGATTTCTAGACTTTGTGGCAATACAGGTGTTTTTAAAAACATGTTTTCCTTAGTTTATGTATAAACTACTGTTTCTCTATTAATGACATTTACAATTATAGTGAATACAGAAGTTAAATCTCTTACTGTCTTCTACATGGTTTTGGAGACTTTCTTGTTAAATTACTTAAATTTCTATTTTCCTGAGGAGTGCTTGGGGAGGAAGGGAGAAATTTGAATAACTCACTTTCACTAAGTTCTGTCCTTCATATTTGGTTTTGGGGTTTTCTTGGTATTATTTATGTTCTTCTGTTGTTTTGCCTTTTTTGTGAGTTTGGGTTTTTTTTGATTGTTTGATTTTTATTTTTATTTTTTTTTTTTTTTTTTTTAAGCGGTGGGTGGGAGGTCTTTGGTTCATTTGTGGTTTTCCTACTGATTTTTGTTGTTTTATTTGTTTCTTGGTGTGTTGTTTTTTTTTTTTTTCCTCTTCCAAACCCTAATCTTTAAATACAAATTTTGTTCCTAAATTTTTTTTCCATTTTGTGGAATTTCTCTCCTTTTTCTAAATCAGTGGGACTACAGTCTGTTCTTGCTTGCAGCTTAGGAGGAAGAGATTTGGTTGCTTTTGCGTAGTCGAGTACAAGATGCAACAGTTGTTCTGTATCTGGGTCTTACTCTTTTCAGGCACTTGAAACTGGAGAGTTGGCAGGTAGCCTCTTTGGAAATACATGAAGAGGACTGATAGATTTATGAACACTGGATTCAGTGTGTAACCAAATATTAGATATGCTACAATCAGATCTTGTCTGCGGGTGTATACATAATGGTGTGTGAGACTGATAACAAATAGAGTCAGAGGTTTTCACTTTTGTAGTCTAAAACAGTTGTAATGATAGCTTCACCCTTAGATTTACTTACCAGTTCTACTGATCAAAAAAAAGTCAGACCATTTCAGGGCTGTAAAAATCTCAAAGCTGAATAGGTTTTCTTCTTTCTTTCTTTCTTTCTTTCCTTTCTTCAGCCATTCTAAACTGTTGAAGAGTGTTACTGTTATCAGTAGTAAAATGTTAAAATTGTAAACAGCACAAAAAATAGTCCTAGCGCACTTCCACAAAGTAACTCATCTAATGTCTTTACTGTTCTGATTACAACCACTTAAGCAGATTGCTAAGTGTGTTTCATGTGTCCATAGCTGCAAATAAGTTGAATGAATTTGGTCACTGGAAGAGCTCTGCCTTCATGCAGTCAAACAATTTCCACACTTGTAATGTTTTTGTGATGCTAGTTTCAAAATATCTCTTAAGATTTTACATCAGATTGGCAATTTTTTTTTCATGTGATGACTTTCTATTTAATCTGTGGCTCTTATTTAACAATGTAAAATTAACGTAAGCAGTGGTAGTACTTTCACATGCAGTCGGTTGTTCTGGGTGCTAGCTTGTACAGCTTTCTTTGAGAAGATCTTAACTTGCTCTGAGATCTTTCTGGCATGTATTCATGCATCAACACCAGAACACCAGAATGCATCCACACATACAGGTGTTTCTGCCTTGTGGAACTGCTGGCTTTGTTAGGATTTTACACTGATTTCTTTTTTTTTTTTTTTTTAAGACCTCACTTGTTTAAGTACTCAAAGCTAAGTTCATTTATGCCATTATATTTAGAAATGTCCCTGCACAATTTATAATTGCTTTTGTCTTGTTTTCCTTGAGAACAACTTACAATTATGTGGCCAGGAGATGTCACAGGAAAACATTTTTGTACTCTTAAATGAATGTATTTTCTGTCATTTGTTTGCCCTTCCTCTTATAATTTCAAGATTCATCTGAAGTTGGAGATAATTTCTCCATATTGGAACACTTCATATCAGGCAAGTCATTCTTAAATTCAGGTTGGGTCACCATTATGGTGTTAGTCACTTTGGACTCTCTTTTTCGAATACATATACATAGTCAAATCATGAAAGAGATGTCTAATAGGTTCACTGTGGCACTGAGTGTCCTGGTGTATGGATCCCTTTAAGCTTCCTGCATACTGTTCTCTTCTGGGATATGGGCTTGGCTTCTCTGATCTTGCATGTTTCTTGACTCATACAGCCAGTGTCAGGCTACTGTTTGGGTCTTTTTAGGGGTTTGTTTTGTTTTGGTTTTTTTGTTTTTAGGCATATATGGTTTTCTGAGCTTTATTTAAGTGTTCATTTTTATTGCACTGGTAGCAGCTGGTGAGGAAGTTTGGGTCTATAAAACACTCACCATAAAGCAGTTAGTTCTATTTCCTCACCTTTTTTCATAACAGGTTTAATGTTCTAATTATGCACGCATAGTGTTTCGAATCGTAATTTTGCAGGTTGAGCTGCTTTAAATTTTTCCTGTCAGTTGTCATTAAAGTTTATAAAAATGTGCTTTCAGAACCTGGTCAGTTAAAGGAGAAAATTAACATTATTTGTATCATAGCACTTGTTTACTTCTTTCCAAGTTTATCTGGAGTAAATGAACTTGCTTAAAAGGTTCTTTCTGCCTTAGTGGAAGCCTGAAAATAGCTTGTTTAATACAGACTGCTGCAGCTATACCTGTTCTTCAGTGGCTTGATTAGAATTCTGCACAGGAAGAAAGTTGGGGCTGTTCAGCCTGGAGAACAGAAGGCTGCGTGGAGACCTCGTAGCAGCCTTCCAGTATCTGAAGGGGGCATATAGGGATGCTGGGGGTGGTAGGATATCTGAAGGGGGCATATAGGGACTGTAGTGGTAGGATAAGGGGTAATGGGTTAGAACTTAAACAGGGGAAGTTTAGATTGGATATAAGGAGGAAATTCTTTCCTGTTAGGGTGGTGAGGCACTGGAATAGGTTGCCCAGGGAGGTTGTGAATGCTCCATCCCTGGCAATGTTCAAGGCCAGGTTGGACGAGGCCTTGGGTAATATGGTTTAGGGCGAAGTGTCCCTGCCCATGGCAGGGGGGTTGAAACTTGATGATCTTAAGGTCCTTTCCAACCCTAACTGTTCTATGATTCTATGAAATATTATCAGCTTTTCTTAAGTTACTGAATTGTTAGATACCTCTGGTTTTGTGACTTGGCTAAGAGGACAATTGAGATAGGAATTGGGTACGTGTTCAAATGTGCTGTCAGCACCATGTACTTACAGGTTGGCATCTATAAAAACTTAAGCATCACACAAATCTTTTTTTGTTTGTGTGTTTAGCTTTGCGTGAGAAGAGAACAACTGTTGTTGCACAGCTGAAGCAGCTTCAGGCTGAAACGGAACCTATTGTCAAGATGTTTGAGGACCCAGAGACTACGAGGCAAATGCAGTCCACCAGGTAATTTCTATGTTATTTATCAGTATGGCTTCTTGGTATCTCTTAGGTGTTGATGATAGGAATCCTATATGTGTAGCAAATGCAAGAAAAAGATGTTTTTATTTCCAGACAAATCTAAGTAATGCTTGTGGTCAGGTAATTGAAATTGCTGGACATGATTCAATCTTTTCAGTACTTTTACCTGTTGTGCATAAGGCATCTCTGTTAATGTTTACAACGCAACTCCAGGCGAGTGACAGTCATTCATTGCTTTTGGAATTTTCTTAGAGTATTGAATGCATAAACTCTTCCTTCTAGCCTGCCGAAATCTTGACAAGGTGTACGTGTGTTTGGGAACAACCTCTCTGAAGAAAATGGGTCCCTGAAGGGGGAAGAACTTGATTAGACTTTGCTCCTTGTTTCAAGTGCAGATGAGCATCCTTTTGTCCTTTCCCATCTTTGCCCAACTTGCTGATAAACCTAATCCACCCTCTTGTCCTATGTTTTCTCCACTCTTGTGGTTTAACCCCAGTCACCAGCTAAGTACTATGCAACCGTTAACTCATTCCCTTCCCCTCTGTGTCCCTCCACCCCTGTGCACATTGCTTTCAGAATCTAATTTAGAACTCAATACAGAAATGGCGAGGTGCAGTGTATTGGGTCTTGATGCACACATGAAACAAGATGTCAGTAGAAATCATGAAATCTGTTGGCTTTCTAGCACTTCAGAAAAAGCTTCTATCTTCCATTTTCATAACACCAGAGCGTACTTAAGCTTCTGTTGTAGGAAAGCCCTGTGAGGTGCGGGATCAAATCTCTGTATCTGATTTCAGCTTGGATATTTATGTCAGATAACTGTATGAGGAGAAGGAATGCATTTGCTTACGACTTGAGTGGTTATGCAAAGCCAGGAGCCAGTCAACAGCTTTTGGAAATACAGCTTTGAAAGTGAAAGGCCCAGTTGCTGTTATCAACCACCTTGAAGCTGCTGACTGGGTCTATTTTAATAATAAAAAAAACAACAACAAAAAACCAAAAAAAGACTACTTGATGCTATCATAACTCTACTACTTCTCATATGTAGCAAGTTTTGTACTGGAACTGGTACATCGTTTTTGTTTATAAAATATCTCAAAACTTAACAGTTCAGAAACAATTTATTTTAGTTACTGGCTCAATAAAAGTTCCCTTCCATATTGTTGGAGTTGTACAGTAATGGGGGGAATTAGGCTGAAAGGCGTCAATCTGTCTAGACCCTGAGGAGCACGCTTTAGATAGTAGAAAGCAACTCTTGATTCTTTGGCTGTTGTGAATTTTTGCTGGTGATTTGGAATCTCTATCAAATTTAGAGCTGCATATTATCAGGGTTTTAGATCACAGCCTTTGCTCCATGACAGTGCTGTTTGGAACATCAAAGTCTGGGAAATGATAGAAGATGATGTGTAAAGGAGACTTTGCAAGTGGAAGTTCTTTCAAGAGTAAGCCAAAAATGCTTCACTTTCTTTTTCATATGCAGCTGTTGGAGGACATTCACTTTAAAATTATAGAGGAATAGTCAGTATTCCTCATGCTTGAAGTATGTTCCACTGGAAAAAAAACATGAGATTATTTCATTGCTTCCACAAGTTTTACTGAAGATTGTCATTCTTGGCTACTTTGGCAGTGTGCCATTTCCGTGTAGAATTTTATATCATGAGTTCTAATTAAACAAGCTCACAGCTTTGCAGTCAGTTGATCTCAGAGTAAATGAGGAAGTTTTCCAATGCATAAACTTTTACTGGATTAGGGGTCATTTTCTTTACGGTTTTGTGAGTTTGTTTTTTTCCTTTTTTTGATTTGCCCTTTTTTGGGGGTGGGGGTGGGGGGGAGGAGAGGAAGGGAGGGGCAGAATATATGGTTAGTTTGTAGGGTTTTGGGTTGCCTTTTATTTTTTCCCCCCAAGAAGAACTTCAAGCTTCATGTTCACATTTTCAGTTAAATCTTGGTTACATGTGCTATCAAATACGGTAGTTTCATTAATTGGTTGAAGCGTGAATGTACAAAAGAGGTGAAGGCGGGGGGGGAGGGAGGGGGGAGCTGCAGGTGTAGATGTGTGCCTGGGGAGTGGGGGTCTGGAGAAAACTAAAAATGACAGGAATTCTTTCTGTATTGGAGAAGGGCAGTCTGTACAATCAAAGTGCCAAATTGAAAATATTTGGCTTTCATTTATAAATGTGAATTCAGCTATGGTTCTTCTTGCCAGATGTTTGCAGCAGAGTTTGAATGGAATTCTTATTGCATTGAAAAGCTGGTGTGCTAAAATTTCACTCTGAGCTGATCAAGATTCATTGCAGAAACTGGAGAAGAAAATACAAAGTTTAACTATTGCTTAAAAATGTCTATCTAAAGTCTGATCATTAATGTGAGACGTACTGGTGGTGGCTAATGTTACATTTGCTTACTGGAGGGTTGAACTTCCTTTGATCTAGGGAATACTGCTTGTCCTATTGTCTATGTTGACTAAAAGAGAGGCTTCAGAAATGTGATCATGTATAAATTAGATGTTTAGAACTTACCAAGTCTGATTTTTTTTTTTTTTTTTTTAAGTTTTGCACTCTGCAGGCATATGCAGTGGTAGAAATATTCTTGCTAACCGCTATGCCCAGTGCTAGCACTGGGATAAGTTTCTCATTCTATTTTATTTGAGTTTTTGGACTTTTTTCCCTGTCTCCTGTGAAGTTCAGACTCTGAAACTGCTGTGGAATTAGAAGCTCTTTTAAATCAGAGGTTAACTTACATGCTGAAAGCTCATTATGCCATCAAAGTTAAACAAACCTCTTACCCTTTTTTAACTCCAGTTATTGTTGCAGGTGCCATTCTTTATTTAAAATTACAGTAATTTTAAGATTTTGAAACTTTTTCATGACTCTTTAAGAGTAATTGGCCTGCTGTTTCTGCAGTTGCTTTTGCACAAGTGGAGGAGTATCATTTAAATTTATGTTCTCTCTGGATATTTTCTAGGGGCTGAAGGTTGTGTTGTGTAGTGTGTTGGTGACTGGTGACAAACTGGTGACAATCAGTTTGTTTTGCAAAAACAGTGGTTTTGTTTTTTCATTATAGGGATGGTCGGATGCTGTTTGACTATTTAGCTGAGAAGCATGGTGTAAGTGTGTTAATTCTTTTATCTGTTTGAATTTAGCTAAATATGTCCACCCAGGCTCCCTCACAACCAGCAGCATTGAGCAATTACAAACTAACATTTTGCCCTGTCTCAAGTCAATGTTGTAAATAGGCAGAATTCCTAATGCTAATGTGTTTTACTTGAATGCCTTTGAGCTTTTAATTTTTATGCAAATAAAAATAAAGCTGTAACTTAATGTTAGCTGCATGCTTATAACTAAGATGTGCTTTACTTTGTAATGCAGAATTTCACAGTTTTCCCGGTACTGGTATAACCTTTCATTTGGTGTCATTGATTAGGAGTATAATAGTTTAATATTGTCTTTCCTGTGTACAGCATCTTTCTAAGGATCTAAACACTTCAGAGGTTAACTTACTATTGGCTTGCAGCAGTATGTCTCTTCCTAGTGAAGAAAAGCTCTTTGTGTTCCTTTTCAGTTTAGGCAGGAGTACCTAGATACACTCTACAGGTATGCAAAATTCCAATATGAATGTGGTAATTACTCGGGAGCTGCAGAATATCTCTACTTCTTCAGGGTTCTGGTAAGTTTGGGATATTAGTTGGCTTGGGGAAGAAGGGGGAGTTGTGGTTTATTTATTTTAATGAAATACTTAGACCAGTAAGTGTCTATATTAATAATTAAAATCTAATACTTTTGTCCTTCTTTTGAGACAACTACTGTGCACCACACAAAAGTTTAAACTAGTTGTTAATAATCTCTAACAATTGCCCACCAAATCTGTTATTTTCATGCTGAATTTAGAACTTAGTTTTTAGGTCTTGTGGTAACATATAAATATGAAATACTTTCCTCACTGCAAATGTATCCTGAAAAATATGTTTAAAAAAACCCCAGAAAACAAACCAAACACTAGCAGCAAAATGAGTGCTTGTTTTGTGCATGGATGTAATTCACAGTAGTGAAAAGCTTGCAGGTCGTTTGAGTGTAATTGGTGGTAATGAACTATCACCTTATCATCTGAGCTGTCATCTGTCTTGTTTTGAATTTTGTGATAGAATTAAGAGTATAACTCGTTTGCCCAGGAGATGCAAGCTCCTTAAATGAGAATTGTAGCACTAAATAGATTATAGTCTCTGAAGCAATGCTTTTCGTATTGCTATAATTCATACAATTTGTGGTGGGAGTGAATTTTGAGAATGAAGATTTGGTGTCTTGTAAGAATCTTAACACAGTAAATTTATTATTGGTGGTCATTTTACTGACAAATGGAGGTTTAAGGTAACTGCTTGAAAATCCAGGTACTGTAGCTACAGCAGCTGCAGTATCTAAAGGAAGTTACTGTGAATTTATTAGTAATTAAATGATTTGGAACGAGTAGAGTGTGTGTGAACCTTCACAACTAAAAGTATTGGCTAAATTGGCACTTTTTTTTTTACCTGTACTTTGAACTGTAAATTTCACAGTCATGGGTTTGTGGTGCAATTGCTGAAGATACATAGTGGCTCATATATTGAGATTTATTTCTTGCTAATTTCTAGTCCCATTAAAAATATCCTTAACTTTCTGAAATACTGCTAGAGTAAATAATAATTTCTGTAATTGACTGTAATTAAAGAAGAAAAATTGGGAAATATGTATCTTAATCAGTGTGGGGTTTAAAGTAGCAACAAACTGAATTCTTACTCGAAGTTTTGATTATAAAGCTCAGGCAGTGTTATAGGTATATTCTGTATACTGAGAGAGAAAATAAGTCATGTATGTAGGTTTGTGAGCAGCTGTCTTTAATTCTTCTTAATTCTTGGCTTAGCATTATGCTCTTGTATGTCAAATAGCTGATTTCATAAAGCTTGGTATAAGACTTTCATTACTAATTCTGGTGGAAGATTTGTTTAAAGTTTTGTGTGATGAAATGTAGCCTATGAAAGAACTATTGTAACTGATCTGAGAACAGAATTTGACACTGTGAGTAGCCTAGTGTAATTCATTCCTGTATAAAACTAACACTGCTTGACCTTAGGAGTACCCTTCCAGGAAGCATTCACTGCAATGAAATCACAGGTTTACTGGACATTTCTTTAAGAAATATGCTTCTTGGCACTCATTAGCAGAAAGAACATTGAGTACTAGGTTTTTTAAGGTGGTTACCTACTGCAGTGGGTTCCTTAGGAGACTGGTTTGTTAGAACTGTGTTTCAGTACTTCAGAAGCACTTAAATTGGCAAGATAGGACCCTGCAAGTCTTACAAATTAAAAATACTGCCAGAAATATTTTTTAAAAGCAATTTAGAAAAATTGAGAGTATGATGATTTCTTTTTTTTTTTTTTTTTTTTTTGCTGCTGCTGTTGGAAATAGGTTCCAGCAACAGACAGAAATGCTTTGAGTTCTCTGTGGGGAAAACTGGCATCTGAAATTCTGATGCAGAATTGGGATGCAGCCATGGAAGATCTCACAAGACTAAAGGAGACTATAGATAATAATGTAAGTAAAGTCTTGGTCGTGTCATTAAGGTGAGAGGTTAGAGGTGTTAGCATTCAAGTTTTATTATGAATTGCTTGCAGTTCTGTTTCAGAGGAGTTTACCAGCTTTTCACAACATATTTTCTAAATAATGGTGGAATAGTTGAAGTCTATTTGTAAAGAACCAGTAAAACTTCCTTTTCAAATTATTTGCTTTCGTCTTGTCACATTTGAAAATGTAGCTGGGAATTCTTTAAGTATTTCCAATGACCAGAAAACCTATCCTCAAAGGTGAGCTTGAGGGCAAGATATCACTGTGTGAAATACCTGCTTGACTTTCAGATAGTTGTACTATTAACTTTCCGAAATGAAAATGAAATGCTGTAACGAAACTTCACTCTTCTCATGTGAAACCACACTTTCGACACAAAGTGCAAGACAGCTTGGTTTTGGAAATAGTTTTCAACCAGTTCAGCTTTCTTGTCAGCTCCTGAGTTCAGTGTGCCCTAAAAACATAAAGGGAAAGAGTGGGAATGCAGTACTAATTCAGAGCAACTAGATTGATTAAGGACTTTTCAGTGTTTCCCCTCTACTCATGAGGCTTCAGTGGCCATGTATGAAATATGGAAGTTTTATTCTCCTGAACTGGGATCTTGAAAAGGTGTCTGGTGGTTGATTGGTTTTTGTGACTGGCTTTTGTCTGTTGTTGTTCTCCCCAAAATTGTTCTTTGTAGCAGATAAGTAATGTTAATAGATTTTTATTTTTCTCTATTTTTCTCTCTTTATGAAACTAGACTATTAAATTTGACTTACTCATTAGTATCCAACATTTCTTTAGGATAGAATCATAGTAATTACTTGTCATGGTCTTTAGAGCGATTATTTGCTGTGCGAGTTCATTCTCAAAGTGTTGCTTTGCAATCTATTTGAAGTGCTGCTGAAATCTGGAGCTAATGCAGATACTTAGTGCTGATTCCTTATGTGTCATTATCAGCTGGCTTAAATGAACATAGTTACATTCTTGGCTGAAAGAGGTTATAGTGTTTCATCATTGTCTGAGAGTGTATGGTGAAAAAGCTAGAGTCTTTTGAATGGAAGTAAAACTGAAAAGCAGGAGAAGCCAAGTAGTTCTTCAGATCACATCTGAAGAGGGAATGCAAGAAACAATTCAGGATTAGAAAGGGAAAGAGTAACCTAAGTTAGTGTGGTGGTCTTAGGATAACTAAAATCTATCCTGGTGCCATTAACAGAATACAAATTTGACAAACAATTTAGAATATAATAGTGGAAAATTTATCTTTGTTATAACATTCAGCACGTTTATCTTTAACAGATGACAGGTTAAAGAGCTAGAGGTCAAATTCAGCCTGACAGTGCTAACTAACAGCTAAAAGGAGCTGGGAAAAATCACAAGCTTTTCAACAATTACAGGTTTCCATGCATTAGTGTTCATGCAAACTGTGTTCTGTTTGACCTAAACCAATGTTATGTTTTCTTTTAGTCTGTCAGTTCCCCGCTGCAGTCTCTTCAGCAAAGAACTTGGCTCATTCACTGGTCTTTGTTTGTGTTTTTTAATCATCCTAAAGGGAGAGACAATATCATTGACCTTTTTCTCTATCAACCACAGTAAGTTGTGCTGTGTTCCGGTCTGTAAAATGAAGGCAGATGATGAACATGCAAGCTTGTCAAACATTTTTATCTTGAAGCTGTTTCAGAAGCTCTAGTGACAGTAACAATTAGAATATTTTTTTTCCAAGCCTTTCTTTTTCCATGCTTGCCTTCTGATTTTTATTTTGGGGTTTTTGATGTGTGTTTATAATTAGCTTTTCTTTATGGTTATACTCCCGCTTCAAGGGGAAGCAGTGTGGAAGTAGGAAGTTACTCTTTATTCTGGTGTTTTGAGGGGATGGAATAAAGACTAGAATAAAGCTAGATTACCAACCCCGTCACATCTTTTAAGACTCTAGGGGAAGGTATTGTTCTATTTTGATTTTACAAAACCTTTTTAAGAAGGCAACTTGAGAAAAATCTGAGAATAAAAATTAAGATTGAAATGCAATAGCCATTTGTGAGACAACTGGCTTGTATGTATATCTTCAGGTCAAGAGCAGCTGAACACTGAAGTTAAGCTACAGGTAGTACCTAGTTGGAGATGACATATTACAATGGGAATAATAATAATAAAAAGCAGTTGAATATTTTTGCATGATGATTACAGTGGGATGGTAATTTGTGGGATTTTTTTGCTTCCTCTTTGTTTCATAGTGTATGTGTTGGTATGGGTGGTTTTTAATTTCTCACTTGTAATTATGGGCTAATTCATTGGACAGCTGAACAGGAAAGTTGCAGGCTCAGATGACAATTCAGAAAAGGACTTCCTGTGGTTCTTTGTGCTTGTCCAAACCCCTCTTGTGAAACTGGTGTAGCTGACAGCCAAGGCCAGCCTTGACCTGAACACGGCATACCAACCATTCTTCTGCAGTACTAGCCTCTTCTTTCCCTAGTGCACTGCTGCCTTTTCTACCCTTTGTTTTCCTTCCTCCTCCCTGTGCCCGAGAAAGATTGACAAAAATAAATCGTTCTTCTGTATTTTAATAAGTGGTCAGTCATAAACCCTGGTATTGAATTGTGTAAAAGGTGTCTAAGCTATTTATCATTAATATTGTTTTGATGCAAAATTGCATTGTCTGATCTTGATCTGTGTTGTATCTTTCTAGGTATCTCAATGCAATTCAGACAATGTGCCCACATATTCTCAGATATTTGACTACTGCAGTCATAACAAATAAGGATGTTCGAAAACGTAGACAAGTGCTGAAAGATCTAGTCAAGGTTATTCAGCAGGTAGGGACTGAAATCCATTAATTTTTTCATCATTTTTTCTGAAATTTCTTCATAACTTTCTTCTAATAATATGCCTGGTTTAGGACTTCTATATTTTTTTTTCTTTCATTGAACAGTTTTTTCACTGTAAAGTAAAATGCATGTTAATCCGTGGGAGGACAGAATGATCAATTTTTCTCTTTTGATGTCAAGTAATAAGCAGAATATGCTCTTGGTTTTGCATTCTTACTGTGTTTAAATGCAGAAAATTCAGCGCAGTGCGTGAAATGGCTTTGGATCTGATTCTTGTGTTTCAGCCATTCCTCCAAGTAGTTCTATGAATAAGGGATCTTGCTGGATCTTGCTTGCATTTCAAAACCCCTGAAGTGGATTGTTTTGTGTTTATTTGCATTTTCTTAAAAATTATTCTGTCAGTTATGAGGGTTTAGATGTGGACAAGAGCAATAAAAGAATTGTGCTTGATAGCAGTGGAGCTTATGGCAAAAGGTTTTCATTCTAAACACTTGTTATTATAACAAAATAGTGAATAATAAACTATGGTGTATGAGCGACAATGAAGTTATTACAGGGTAGCAATCAGTTATATCTACTTCAAGCATTGATGTTTAAGTACCTATACAAAGCACAATCAATGCAAAGATCAAATTTTAAGTGTATCTTAATCTGGTTCCAAGCATTAGTGTTCGCAAAAGTAGGATAAGAAATTGTAAAGCAGTTGAAGTGTTAAGACTCATCTTCTGTCTTAAAACCCAATTTTAACATTGAAATTCTAATATTTGAAGTAACATTTCACAACAACTTTTGTTTCTGTTTTATCTTCTACAATTGGTATGAATAAAAAAAATCGCTAGAGTTTTCCTTTTGAAAATACCAACTTTGTTGGTTTTGATTTTGAAATATCTGACAATTGATTTATTTTCTAGTACTCTTCTAGTCTGTATGGTTCATTACATTAAATCATTAAATGCAGAGGTTCTATACATTTTAACGCAAATAAATAACTAGGATAACTAGTGACTTTCCTATATAAGAAAAACAAAGCATCAAATTAAGTGATTTGTCAAATGTCATAGGGTAGGGTGGTTACTCTATTGGCAATCAGAGATTGGTAATACCAGCAAAACCTTTGCAAATATTTAGCCAACAGGTAAGCAGTGTGTTCATCTCTGTTAATTTTAGAAGATGATTGATTCAAAGCTGTTTTACATAGTGGATGTTAATTATGTGGTTAACAAGGACAGTTGTGATGTGAAGACCTCTCTACCTATAAAACTGAATTTTAAACCTAGATAATAAGACTGTAAATACAGTTCTTCGAGGAAGAAAAAACAACTTTGATCTAGATAAATCTATTAGTAACTACTTTAATTTGCTGATCTTACTGTATACTGAAGCAGATATTTACAGATACTGAGTTAACCTGTCTTAAAATGTACATTAAAGATGTATTGGAGGATGTTTAATTACATCTTAATTTACCCAGATGTATATAGATCTGCCTTGTAGTTGAAAGTTTAGTAATTTTTTTTAATGCCAAAATAAATTCGAGTATTTTGATGTCATCTGCCTGGACTTGTGCAAAGTGTTCAACACTGTCCCACATGACATCCTTGTCTCTAAATTGGAGAGACATCTATTTGATGGATGGACCACTCGGTGGATAAAGAACTGGCTGGATGGCCGCACACAGAGTTGTGGTCAATGGCTCAGTGTCCGGCTGGAGACCAGTTACGAGTGGTGTCCCTCAGGGATCAGTGTTGGGACCGGTCTTGTTTAACATCTTCGTCGCTGACATGGAAGTGGGATTGAGTGCACCCTCAGAAAGTTTGCCGATGACACGAAGTTGTGTGGTTCGGTTGATATGCTGGAGGGAAGGAATGCCATCCAGAGGGACCTTGACATGCTTGTGAGGTGGGCTGATGCCAACCTCATGAAGTTTAACCATGCCAAGTGCAAGTTCCTACACCTGGGTGGGAGCAATCCCAGGCACAGCTACAGGCTGGGCAGAGAAGAGATTCAGAGCAGCCCTGTGGAGAAGGACTTGGGGGTGCTCGTTGATGAGAAAATGAACATGAGCCAGCAGTGTGTGCTTGCAGCCCAGAAAGCCAACTGCATCCTGGGCTGCATCAAAAGGAGCATGACCAGCAGGTCGAAGGAGGTGATCCTGCCCCTCTACTCTGCTCTCATGAGACCTCACTTGGAGTATTGTGTGCAGTTCTGGTGTCCTCAACATAAAAAGGACATGGAACTGTTGGAACAAGTCCAGAGGAGGGCCACGAGAATGAACAGGGGACTGGAGCACCTCCTGTATGAAGATAGGCTGAGAAAGTTGGGGCTGTTCAGCTTGGAGAAGAGAAGGCTGTGTGGAGACCTCATAGCAGTCTTCCAGTATCTGAAGGGGGCATATAGGGATGCTGGCAATGGACTCTTCATTAGGGACTGTAGTGGTAGGACAAGGGGTAATGAGTTAAAACTTAAACAGGGGAAGTTTAGACTGGATATAAGGAGGAAATTCTTTCCTGTTAGGGTGGTGTTGCACTGGAATAGGTTGTCCAGAGAGGTTTTGAATGCTTCATCCCTGGCAGTGTTCAAGGCCAGGTTGGACGAGGCCTTGGGTGATATGGTTTAGAGCAAGGTGTCCCTGCCCATGGCAGGGGGGTTGGGACTTGATGATCTTAAGGTCCTTTCCAACCCTAACTATTCTATGATTCTATGTGGAAAGTAGCATTACTTGATAGCTACGTTGTCTGTTTGAATCAAACAATCCTTCAATATGGTTTAGAGCGAGGTGTCCCTGCCCATGGCAGGGGGGTTGGAACTTTATGATCTTGAGGTCCTTTCCGACCCTAACTATTCTATGACTCTATGATTCAATTTGAAATATGAAATATCTAGTCTTGGACTACTGTTTGAAACCAGAATTTAGGAAGAGTGCCTGTCTGTCAGTCTATTCTTCCGTATTTTAAGAAATTTGGAGGCTTGAGCTAGAACTAGCTCTAGTCTGTAACATTTTTCAAACCAGAAGACTGCAGCACTAAAAGCTGGATGTGAAACTACACTTGTGGTTGTTTATCCAGGCTGTTGTGGGTGGGGGGGGTGCAGTTATACTGGTTTTAAAAGAGGAATTGGGAAGTTTAACTTATTATTCTTCAAGGTGGTTTATGGAGAGATTGAGGTGCTGGAGTGAGGCTAGAGAAGGATAATGTAGCTGGTGCAGGGCCTGGAGCACAAGTGTGATGGGGAACTGCTGAGGGACCTGGGCGTTTAGTCTGGAGAAGAGAAGGCTCAGTGGGGACCTTATCGCTCCCTACAACTGCCTGACAGGAGGATGGAGCCAGGAGGGGGCTCGTCTCTGCTCCCAAGGAACAAGGGACAGGACAAGAGGAAATGGCCTCAAGCTGCACCAGGGGAGGTTTAGATGGAGATGAGGAATAATTCCTTCCTCAGAGGGTGCTCAGGCATTGGAACAGGCTGCCCTGGCCAGTGCTGGAATCACTGTCCCTGGAAGCATTCGCACACTATGTAGATGAGGCCCTCCATGCCATGGGTTAGGTGTGGCCTTGGCAGTGCTGGAGTAAAGATTGGACTTGATGATCTTAAAGGTCATTTCCAACCTGGTTGATTCTATGATAATGGACTTGTTTCTAATATTAAATTGTTTTTAAAGAATATAAGAAATATTTGAGTTACCTTGTGGCATTGATTCCTAATATTCCCAATTTTTTTTACAGGAGTCCTACACATACAGGGACCCTATCACAGAGTTTGTGGAATGCTTGTACGTTAATTTTGATTTTGATGGTGCACAGAAGAAGCTGAGAGAGTGCGAAACAGTAAGGATCGTCACATTCATAAGACTGTTTTTCCTTTATGTAAAGATCTCTTAAATTCATAATGGCCAGTTAATTTTGTTTGAAGTGGTGTTTGATTCCCTTGCCAATATTTTCTGATGAGCTTCAATTCATGAGTGTGTGGAGTTGGGTTTGCTGGGAGGTGGATTTTTCACAACTCATTTTGTAACACTTAAACAAGACTTAATGGTAAGGATATAGCTTTAAAATTACATTTTATCAGTTCTAGAAGTAGTGATAGGTTCATTTGGCTGAGCTTCAGCTTTTCCGTTAGTGCTTTAGAAATGCTCGAGAAAAGCTTGGATTATCCTTTTGTAGTGAAGGATACTGTATCCTGGAATTGTAGTGGTCGAAAGTAATGGAAGTAATATTAAGATGGCTAGGTACATATTCTTGGAAAACTCCTAGTTAATATAGTGTGAACAGCAGAAGGTATCTAACACTTGGGTTCACTCGTGTGGAAGTCAGTATTCCCAATAGCTGACTATCAGTACTGTTTCTTACAGCCTCTGGTTTGGCTTTTCTTTGATTAGTATTAGTCACCTAACTGGAAATCGGGTGGTTTGTAATAGCCTTCACTACATAGGGCTGCTGGTCCTGTAATCTAAACTTCATAGGCACACTTGCACTGCTAAGGAGCTGGTTTGCTTGGTAAGGAGAATGCTGATAAAATTGCAAAGTGGAGTGGGAGAAGAATCCTACAGTATGAGCAGGGTGCTAAATTTTGTTGAGTCAGACCTCAGTAATCATGTTAGCATGCAATTTTAGTTTACCAAGCTGCAGAACAATGAAAACCTCTAAATCTGTAGCTTTTCCTTCACATCTTAGAATATACCAAGAACTGTGCTTAGATCAACTGTTTACTGATATTGATGGTACAAGTAAATTGCTACTTCCATGTTTGTCCTCAGTGTCCCCATTCTCCTTACTCTGCAGGTGCTTGTGAATGATTTCTTCTTAGTTGCATGCCTTGAGGACTTCATTGAGAATGCCCGTCTCTTTATATTTGAAACTTTTTGTCGCATCCATCAATGTATCAGCATTGGGTAAGATCACTTTTTAATTCAGCAGTTCAGAAAAATCAGTCTTGGATGACAGTTTGACAGTGTAAATTTAAGTACTAGACTACTCAGTCATCAGGTAAAATCATAAAGTGTAATTGGAAAGTTGCCTTTCTAGTTTTATAACTCTAGTGTGATATACTTAAATTACAGCAGTCAGATTTCAAAGTTGAATTCTTGTACTTAACTTTAATGTTCACTTTATAAGGAGGCTAATACTTTAGTTAAAATCACATTGAGTACTACACGCTTAGGGATAAGGGGTCTTTGAATAAGTATTTGGAAGAACAAATGCAAATATAGTTCTTCTTGATCGTTTCTTGCTATTTCCTATAATTTATTTTTATTTTATTTTATTTTTTTAGTACTGTGAATCTTTTGCATATTTAAGCACAAGTTTTAAAGGAAATTAGGTGCTTAAACTTTTTTAACTAAAGACTAGATGTTGTTGTAAGAAGTCTGCTTCTCTGATCTGGCTCCAATCAATTAGCAAAGAGTGTGGAGGATGTATCCTTAATATGCTTCCAGTCTGTCAAAAAATACTGATAAAGTGTATATAACATACTAGTGATTTGTTACAACAGAAAAAGCAAGCTCTGTTTAACAAATCCAGGTTTATGGTAGATGGTTGTCATTTATTTAGTGTTCACTTATCTTATGGTTTGCATTTTTTTGTGCTTTATGTGTTATTTCAACTTCAAATAGGATAGAAAATGTTGTATTTGGCTCTCCTTGTTATGTGTGATTCATAAATACAGGCAGCAGTGTCATAATTTTATAAGCATTATAGTGTTCTCTGAGATGAATGATGTACTTTGAGTTGAGGCAGACACATCTCAGACTGACATGGATATTCTTACCATATATCACTTCAGGTAATTACTGTAAGATTCCTTTCAGTAAGTCATTGTGTTTCAAATAATGGACATAAGCCTTAAATTTCACCAAGCTTTAACAATCTTTAGATGTGGATTATTAAGTGGGGTGCTTAAGTATTTCTTAGTTCATTTCAGACTTGGTTTTGAAGAAATTTGCTAGTGAGAATGCTTTCAATTAAATGACTGAGGCATGGTTCTTGCATTTCTTTGTCTACAAGTGATTTTCACTGCTATTCTTGGAGTTGAAAACTAGTTGGTTGTACCACAGTGTTTGATAAGTACTGTTTAACTATTCAGAACAAATTTGAAAACAATTAGTGGGAAATCTGCTATTCTTTACGTTCAGTGCAAAATAGATGGCTGAGTTAATTTTTTTTTTACTACTTACATCTGTTAAGCAGCTGACGCTTTCAGAGGATGTAGTTGCTTTATCAGTTGTAACGTAGAATTTATACATCCCAAATCATCCTGCAATTTACTGTTTGAAATTACCATATTTAACAAGCAGTAATAGATGAAAATAATTCAGAATGTATTTTGGTTAGTTTGATATGCCTGGATTTAATTGAAGACCTGAATATGTTTCATTCTTCTTTTTCTTGTGCAGTACAAGATAGGCTTGTTTATATACAAAGATGCGTGGAATTTAGTAAACTTGTGCTCTGAGCAAAGGAGAACTTAAATCCTGACCCTAATAAGTGAATCTTCTTTTAAGACATAGGGACAGAAATAATCTCAAGAACTGTTTTTGAAAGTACTCTTTGAAATTGCCTATAACTTCAAATGAGAGACCAATGTTCTTGAAACAATAAAACTACTGCATCGTTATTTGGTAATTTCTGTTGCACTACAATTGGGGTCTTTATGAATAATGGTAATCCAGAGTGCAACTTTTCATGCTTCCATTCCTTAACACTAATGGTGTTAATGTGTATTTGTAAACCTGAATGTGTCATTACTCAGTGTAGCCAGAAGGCTTTTTGGTCATGTCTGTAGCCCTTACCTCATGTTTGTTACCTTAGTCAAAAAGCTGATGGAAGAATGAGCATTATAAATGTCCTGTATGAGCCAACTGTCAGCAGGAAGCTGAAGGAGTTGGCTGGAAAGCCACGGGAAATGCCGTCAGAAGGAATTACTCCCGGAAAAGAGTGTTTCATTAAGAATTTTCCTTGCTCTGTCTTCCTTCACTTTCCCTCCTTATGCTATGCTCAAGCTTCTTGCAGTTTTATCTGTCACATTTTCTATACTATACTCTGTGTCATGGTTCTGTCTCCTGAAGCTTCAATGTGAAGTTTATTGATAAACACTTTCCTGGACTAATTGGTCTAAACTTTCTTGACTGCTGGCTGGATTTAAGTAAGAAGAAAATCAGTTCAATTGTTCTTGTTACAATGGTGTTTGCTAGCTTGTGGTTAAATTACTTAATTGACTTTTTCCCAAAGAATGTTCGCATAGGCATGGTTTAATAGGAATATAGAAAAATAGTGCAGATTAAAATTTTAACCACAAGGTGATGTAGTTCAGAGTAATTATTTACTTAAGGATGTGAATTCCTTATTCACACTGTCCCAGTGTAAAGCAGTGGGGATGGGAGATGAGGCAAGAGTGCATTTATGTAACCTTTAAAGTCATTTCAGACGAATGGCAGTGCGCATCCCAGTTTTGTGGTATTTATTGAATACAAGTCTAGGGCTGTATCAAATTTTGTGTTAGCTTAACTTGTATTCCACAGTCCTTAGTAGTGTTTACCAACATCAGGGAGTCTCTTATTTCACAATCTGATAAGTCTGTTATCTTTAGTATGTTGGCAGATAAACTAAATATGACTCCTGAAGAAGCAGAAAGATGGATTGTCAATTTAATTCGAAATGCACGACTAGATGCCAAATTGGATTCAAAGCTGGTAAGACTGTACACATGGATCCAAGTGAATTTGTTGAGTTTTTCATTAGATTTCTTTTACTGTATTCAAGAACAGAGTTCTAATTTCTGCTGTTTTTCTTTGCCCATAAAGTGTAAAGTGACTCATGTATTCCGTTTTGATCCTGTGTGTAAGGTGAATTGTGAAAGCTTTGAAAGCAGAGCATCCTATTAAAGGCTTAGCATTCTGAGTGATTTTTTTAATTGTTCTATCTTTGCTGTGTTTTAGGGCCATGTAGTCATGGGCAACAATGCAGTCTCACCTTACCAACAAGTGATTGAAAAGACCAAAAGCCTGTCTTTCCGTAGTCAAATGTTGGCTATGAACATTGAGAAGAAATTGAATCAGAGTGGTAGATCTGAGGTTAGTATAAGTTATGATTTTCTGAATTCCTGATTTTTTTTATTTTTTATTTTTCTGTGAGATATACTGAAGTATAATTCTTAGCCTGTTCTTTAATTAATCAAATATACCCACTTCTAGTTCTGGCACTAGGAGTCAAAATTGGAAAACTTTTTTTTCCTCATGGTGAGCATTAGGCAGTGATTCTTGTTCTTGCCTGCCTCTTAATCACCAAGTATTCCTTTTATTGTTGCATAAATAAGTGTATTTCTGTCACTATTTGATTCTCTAATTCCTTTAAATGGTTTACTTCACCACCTGAAAAGGGCTAATTTTGAAGGCTGTTTTGTGAAAGTAGTTGTATTACTTTTTTTCAAGTGGGTTGTATTTAAATATCTGTAGGTGTATATATAAGACTTAAGACTGGAACATGAAGGAGGAGTTGTGCAAAACCCTAACTGTTAAACCCATTTCATGGAATACTAGAGATTATAATTAGGTCAGCCAGAGGTTTAAGTAGAACTAGTGAAAGTGAAGAAGTTGGCAAGGTCATCTGGTTTTGCCTCTGTCTGCCTTGAAACATAGGCAGCTTTGTTGTAAAGAAGAGCAGCAGTGTAAGGTGAATAACTGAGGTCTACTAAGGACCCAGCCATATATATTCAAAAGCACCCAAAAACCAAACCACACATTAAAAGAACTTGGAAAGTGTTAAAAGTTTTATTGGGCTTCCTCATTGCTTGTCTGAAATACTGACAGGAGTTGGACAGGGAGTGGTGCATTAGTTTATTCTGTTGAAGATAAGTCATGTGAAACTTACGTGATATTATTGCATTAAAAAAAATATATCTGCTTATTTTATGTGTTTCTTTTAGATTCATTTAGAATTTTTCCTTTTTGAAAGTACCAGCTTAGAGGGCTCAGGCTGTACAACTTAATTGCATCATGTATTTCTGCTGTATCAACATCTGCTTTAAACTTGTAGGGCATTCTTCCCTAATTAACAGTATTGCCACTTCATAGCTATGTGTCAGTATTTTTTTTATAATTTCTCATAAATTTCAATAGCCAATAGATAATACAGTAATTTATTTTTTGCTAATCTTTATTTATTTATTTTTAGGCACCTAACTGGGCTACTCAAGATTCTGGCTTCTATTGAAATATTCCTGCAGGGGAGGGAATCAGTTTTCACTTCAATAAAAAGCACATGAATATGTAACTTTTTTGAATTAAGAAGGTAATCATGTTTTCATCTAACATTGTTTGAATAAAATTGGCCAATTTTAACAGTCTCTGCCTCTCTCTAACTTAAATAGATAATTATGTTGTATAGGAGCTTTTTAGCATAATGGTGGTCTGAGGCATTTAGGATCACAGTCTGCAAAATTTATAGTATTCGTTCTGTTGATTTGTCCTGAAGGATGCAGTTGCTCTGAGAGCTGTTTAAGTTTGGAAGTGGAAAACTACAGTTACTATTGCAATTGTTGCATTTAAAAAAAAGTGGATGGTACAAACAAATGGATTCCCACTGAATGTTTGGCCAAACAGGAATCTTTCTGCACTTGCAGATTTTTGTTTGTTTGTCACAGAAGCAGCTTGGTGGAGCGAAAGCATGCATAGCCTACACCTTTTATGAAACCTAAACCTACAAGCAGAATAATTTGGGTAGACCTGTGTGTTCATGCTTCAGATTTTTTTCTGTCCTAAATCTCCTTTTTAATCTTGCCCAGTGTTTGAAACTTTCTGGAGTAGAGCTTTTTGATTCAAGGAGGGGAAAAGCCTTTCAAAAGGTGTAACTAATGAGCTGTATATGGTTTAAAGCTTACATTTTGAAATTTTGAAGTTCTTGAGATTAATGATGCAAACATGAAGCAACAAAACCCTGTGGTGTTCAGCTGTTGTAATTTGAAGGGTTTCTTAAGTTTCTGGGGTTTTCAGCTAGGGCTTCACACTTCCCTCTGTTTCCTTAGCACATTTGCACTGCAGAATATATCATAGTACCTCTAAGAAAATTCAGGATCCTTTTCAGGGTTCTGTGTAGTGACTGATGAGTGAGGTGAATGTGAATATTGAAAAGAAACAGACACTTATCTCTTTATACAGTTTTGCATTTAAGGTTGGAGGGAAAATTTAATGAGTTGCCTTCACCTTATTCCATCCATGTACCTTTTTCCCCTCTTTGCTCCCAAAGTTCTGGAATTCATCTACATCTATTCATGTGGAAAGTTGCTGTAACTTGCCAACCCTTCTGCTTACTGTCTGCAGTTACACTTTTGGCTGGGTAACAGTCACAGGAACTGATTTGTCCATCAGAATGGCAGGTTTCTTTCTTTAGAAGTATTCTCAAGACAAACTAGTATCTTCACTCTTCCATGCCTATTCCTGTACTATACCAGTATAGGAGGGGAGCAGTCTGTATGCTGGAGGGCAGGGTTGCAGTTCAGGGGAAGTGCAGAAGGCTGGAGGAATTGGGTGATGGAAATATCTTGAAGTTCAGCAAAGCCAAGTGTCAAGTCCTGCATCTGGGATGGAATAACCTCATGTAGCAGTGCAGGCAGGGGTCCTGAACTGAACAGAAATCTGCTTTCCAGAAAAGGGCTTGGGGACATGGTGGACAGCAAGGTGAACACAAGCAACAAGTGTCCCTGTGGAAAGAGACATGACCAAAGGGGAGCCATAGTGTCCTTTCTGGGCTTCATTAGCAAGGCTAAAACCACATCTTATTGTTGCTTTTGGTCCCTTCAGAGGAAGGATTCACTGCAAGACTGGTCGGGAAGGTACATGAAACATGATGAGTGTCAGTGGACACAAATAGGGTAATTCCGGTTAGTTTTAAGGGGTTAAAGATTTTTTGGGGGTTTTACTATGAAGAAGATCAAGCACTGAAACCAGAGATCTTATGGAATCTCAGCCCTTGGAGATGGTCAAGTGAATTACCTCACCATCCTGATAGACTTAGACCTGCTTTAAGTAGGGAATTGGATTCAGTTGACCTCCAGAGGTTCTTTACGGTCTAAATGATTTTATGACTTAATGTCTTCTATTTATTAATACGTATACTAGTAACTTATTTTAGAATACTAATAACTTATTTTAAAACATTTTAATACAGCATAATGTTATCAGAAGAACTGCTCTAGCTGTAATAAGCATTGTTTATTGTGCTTAGTTAACATATTTTGCCTTATGACAGTCATAACAGTTGTGGTGGTTAGCAGGGGGGGAATTTTAAGAAGTGAAAATTGGCAGTTAAAGGTAGAATTCTGCTGGACTATATACACCAATGCAGAAAGCTGGTCTGGAGTGCAAGGATTCACTTTATGAATAGGATTGGCTGTTATGATGAGGATGAAGAGTCTGAATTGGGGCTGAAGGTAGCAAGTTTCTTTTTGACAGCAACATTTCCTAAGGCTGAGCGTGCTTTTTATGCCAAGTTTCTTATTGCTCCTCAAGTTTTTTCTTGAGAGATTGACTAAATTGCAAGCTGTAATTTCATTCTATATCATTACAGCCCCAAAACACTCACTTTAGAACAATCCAGATTGTGTAATAGCCATGTTCCCTGTTTGATAACACAATCACAAAAGTGCTGTTGTGTAATAATTGAAGAATTTTTAAATGAGATAAAATTGGAATGTTTTTTGTAAACAGCAGCCACATGGCCCACATGCAGCTTTCCTTTTGACAGGAAGAATTTACTTAAATAATCTGAGTTTTAAAATCATCTCAGGAGCACAAAACTGTTGTCATAGCTTTTACTGGGGTTTTTTTCTGGCCTTTCATCCAGCAGGTGTGCATTTATACAAAAGGTACCTGCAAATAGTAGCACTGCTTCAAATCTTGGTGGATACTTAATGAAGCAGCGGTTAACATGAACAGTTTTGAACCTTAAGATTTTTTTTCATGTGTAAACCTTAAAGGAAAGCTTCAGTTTGAAATTATGAAAGACCTGCTGTCTGCCTAGGAGAAGTGGAAAGTTCATGTTGGTCTCTGAAATAAAAACCAAAGCATAAAGATAGTTATGTGATGGAGGGGTGTGTTCTAGAAGTATATCTTCTGTTATGCAGTCAGGGTAATGTTGCTAAAATGATTCTCTTAAATGGCATGGATTTCACCTTGGTTTGATAATGAAAGGGGAAGGCTTCACTCAGGGTGTCCTGTTGGCTGTGAAGGGCTGTAGTTCTAGGTAAATCTTGGTGAAGTAAACCTACTGGGTGCTTCCAGTGACCTAGTAGGAATTTGCTTTTTTTTCTGTGTGCCTGCCCTGCTACTTGGAGAGGAAAGCTTTGCTGAACCAAAATCACTGCAGTAGAGCTCTGTGCTGCTGCTTCTCTCTATATCTAAATGTGGATTAGCCGTATTTAAACATACAGCTTCTCCTTATGTCTAAATACATACTCAGCAGGGCTTGTCACATAGGTATTGATAACATGCTGTCTTCCTCACAGAGCGAGTCAGGAGGTCACAGAATAACTCAGGTATGATTGAATTACACAGGGGCTGAGCAAAAGACAGTAGAAAGCATGTTCTCAGCCAGGGGACACGGCTGCCCAGAGCAGGGGTTTGCAGTAGGTTGGCAGTAGATGAGACTTGAAGCATGACAATTGCAAATTCTGTCATAACTTTCCATTGACTAAGATTCAGCAGTCTCATTAGTAGCAATATTTTTATAAACATCTAAGAATAGTTGTCCTCTTTAAATGACATGAAGGTAAGGTCCACTTCGTGCTGCTTGCTTTGGCTTGGCTTTCACAAAAATATTTGTTGTAACGGCTAAAAGAAGCCCTTGGAAGCAGGAGAGGAAGACCAGTGTAAGATTTCCCTCCCCTTCCCTTCTCTAGAAGAAAAGCAGAAGATGGGGAAATCCTGTATTTCCCCCTACTGCAAGGAATCTTTTCAAGCAAAGTTTCATTTGTTTTTTTCTTCCAATGAATTCATTGAGCAGTTTCAATGTTACATTGCAAGTTTTCCTTCATGTGTAGAAAATAACGATTGTGTTTTTCTCTTTACACAAGTGTAGCACATAAAGCTATGAGTCTCATGGGGTTAAAATGTTTCATTTCTGATCTTACTTAGAGAAGACTTGTTGTCATGTTTGTAATTTTGGAATAAAATTTTTAATGGTTTCAGTAAATGCCTTCTCGGTTCTCATTGTAGAAATGCCATCAGAAATGAAATCTCAACCCCCATTCAAGGATTTTTAATTAAAAGAGCAGGGTGGTGGTACGGGAACAGTTCTGCTGCTGGTAATGGGTTCCTTTTACAGCATGTACAAGTGGAAGAACAGTGTGAGGAATTAATATCTTCCCTGCAGTTAGCTGATGATTAATTATATAACCTTTAATATCCAGGAGAAAAACAAAATCAGATGCCTGTGAGCTGTATATTAAAATAAAGGTTTAAACAGAATCCCACCAGCAGCTTGGAAAGACACATGATTCTCTACTCCAAGTCCTCACTAAGTTTTATGGCCTAAGACTGTGCTGCCAACAGAAAGTGCTGGCTGCTGTAAGGGTGATGAGTCAGGACCAGGAATAAGTGACTGAAGGAGGTCAGCAGAAAGCGCTGAGACATGGACCTGGCTTTCCTTGATCCTTTTGTACCTCTTGGCAGAGAATGAGGTGTATGTACTATCTTCACTGTTGACAAACAAGATGGTAACAAACAGATACCTGCCTCCTTACAGGTAAATAATGCAGGAAAGACTTCATGTGACAGCATGGCTGCGTGGTTAGTACCGATGACAGAGTGCCAATGCACTGTGCAGGAGCTGTGCATAACCTCCCACAGCTGGAGCCATTAATTCTGTATCCTTAGAAGGGATGACAGCTGCCAGAAGCAGCAGGGTTGTGAAAATCATTCATTACTGTGATTGTCCAGCCAGCCGACAGGCTGTAAACTAACATCCTTCTTTACTTGTATAATGCAGTCCTCATTAGACTATAATTTAAAGATGTGAAAATGCAAAACTGCAAATCTCCAAATGAATGTTCTCATTTTGTATGCGAATGAGCAATGCTTTGCAAAGAGCAGAACTGTCATTGCTGTATAGCTATCCAAAGTTGTTAAGTTGTTCAAGTAGAGGATTGCTATGGTTTCTCAGCAGCCTCAGCTAAGGAGTAAGCCACATCTCGGCCACTCCACACAGATCTTTATAAGTACTATATTTGTTTCTTGCTCAGTGCATCCTCAGTGGCAGGAGGACATTCAATTCCTACTTCCCCTTGTAAAAGAGTAGGCTACATGTTAGCAGCCTAGACCAGGCACAGCACTCCTCACCCATCCATGCTGCACTGATGGTATGAACTGAATTTCTCCATCCATTGTGTCCCAAAGTATCTTTGTGAAGGTTTACACTCACACATGCATTATAGCCACTGGACAAATTTGCACTTTAGTATCAGGTAAAATCATAATGTGGTGTAAATATATTCCATAGCGTAAGGAGTTTGAAAACATTCATAAATTAGCTGATCATGATGCTGGAGCTTATCTTTCTGGAGGAACCAGCCCTGAATACACAAAGTGTTTACTAAGTAAGCCACAAAGAGAATTTTTAATGCAAACAACATGAAAGTTTAAGCTTGTTCCAGTAGATTGGGCTTGTTCCAGTGAACATCCAATGTACATGGAAGAATTTGTCATAAATACTGGATTCTCGTGAGAGCCTTCACACACTGCAATAGTAAGTGCAGAAAGGTGCTGGCTGTGCTGCTCAGCTACAGCTGCCTTGGCTGAAATGGCCATGGCCTGGAATCACAGAATCCCAAGGGTTGGAAGGGACCTCAAAAGATCATCTAGTCCAACTAAGTGAGCTTTTAAGAGGTGGGAACATGCAGGTTATATTTGTCTAACAAGGACCCCGGGCAAGGTATGTGGGAGCAACTATTTAAGACAAGGATCCTTTTATATCCCCATTGAGAACACTTAATTGTTGTGCCTCAGGTCAGAGGTTATGGTATTTAAGGAAAAAATCGGGCTGTGCCAAAAAGGCATTTATTGGTCGTGTCACAAGTTGTCAACCTTGTGGTGGAATCATGAGGCTGGTTGTGGAAGGATCAAGATTCTACACATGGCTTGGACACAGCTTTCTTGTTTAAACTCAAAAAAGGAAGCGTCGTCTTTGTGTCTGCACTTAGGAATTAGACGTTAAAGTACCTTTTAGGAGTGTTGATACGTTAATAATTAAGTTATTTCACTATGTTTTCATATCCTTGTACAAAGAGGGCCACAGAAATGCAATGTGTTATTTGGTAATAATTGTTCAGATGATGCTTAACTTGTTTTTCCCCCTATTACTACTGCTTTTAGGAGCATTCTGCCTCCCATAATGTCAGGTTGATATGAAGGGGCAAAAAGATGATGACATTTAGATAGTAAGTTTATCCTACACCAAACTGCAGTTTATCCATCTGACTTAACTTTGTGTTGTATGATTTCCTTGGTGTAAAAAAACCTTTTTCCTAATGATTTTTTGAAAAGAACAAAGAATTCTTGTTTGCAATACAGGAAATTTAGAGGTTTGAGTAATATATAGAGAGCAATCTGTTTGTTATTTTTTTTCCTGCAGGTTTTTTTTTTGACCTAACTAGGACTATTTGTTTAGAATCTATGGTTCTATGATTTTATACCTTTCTTTCTGTGTATGTGGCAAAAGCTGTATTGCAAACTTCTTTTCCTCTCCATTCCTTCACTTCATACTGCCTCATAAATCTCCCCAAAGGATCTGAAACTCACTCAGGGCAGTCAGCTTCCAAAGCTTTGAAAACGTTTATTGGAAATTATATGAAAAATCTAGTCCAATATGCTGTATGATTTGAATGCAAAGTAAGCGTTACCAAGAATGGGAAATGTCAGAGAATTTGTGGGGTTCAAATTAAGTTAGAAGAAGCAAGGACACTTGTCTATTTTGGATTTCAACATAATTAGATACTAGTTTCTTGTACAAATTCAATCAGTGTTTTTAAAGAATATACAGTTTCAGGTGAATTACTTGCACAGATTAAAGGCACTAATAATTTGCAGTGTCCCTGCCTGGCCAAGTAGACAGAATTTGTGAGAGGTCAAACACTTCTGATTATCGAGTACTGTATGCCTGTCTATAGATTGAAGAACCTGATTTAGACAGCTGTTTTATCTCAAATCTTGGCTACATTTTTGTAAAGTGGCATAGAAGCCTTTTGCATTCAAAGGTGCTTTGTTTTAACAGTACAGTGAGGGAATACCCCTGATGTGAAAGGAGCTTTCCATTTTGACTTCACTCAGTCCTCATCCCCCCAAAGAAACTGTCCAACTGCATCATGTTATATAATTTATCTGTCAATTCCGTCAAAAAGGAGAACTTGTGTTACTTGGAGGGCCTTCATGCCAATTCCAAAATGAAAAGCAATGTACATTGCCAGTACAGCAGTTGCCTGCAGACTTACTGAATTTCTTCACTCCCACTCACCACCAAAACCAGCTCAGGAAAAAAATATCCCCCAAAAGGCTTGTTAGAAGTCAGCAGAACTGCAAGTGATAAAATACTGACATTTTTTCCTGAGGGGAAGATAAAAGCAAAATTATGTATTAAACATTATTAATAGGCTATCTCATGTATAGAGCCAGCCTCAGTGAACTGTTAAATGTGTAGGCACAGGGATCCATAAAAACGTATCACTTGTGTTAGTTTAAGCCCACATATCCCAGTACCCCACCACGTCCTGTAGAGATGGCCTTCCTCTCTTTCAGCTTCTCTATGTGTTAACTCTCTACACTGTGAGAAAAGTACATGTGTGACATGGTTTAGTGTGAGTTGTCCCTGCCCATGGCAGGGGGTTGGAAGTTGATGACCTTAAGGTCCTTTCCAACCCTAACTATTCTATGATATAAAAGGGTATCTATCAGCTGGCAGGGTCCACCTACTTAAATGTAAAGGATGGGAAGGAAGCCTCCGCTCAAGGCTTGAAAGGAATGTGCAAAGAAACAAGACATAGCAAGTAGAGGAAAAACTTCAGGAAAGTATTCAAAGGGTGAAACATGTTATGGAAGAAAGAGAAAAAAGAATCTGTTAAATAAGAAGAATTTTAATAAGAAGAATTTTAATAAAGAATCAAAAACACCAGGCAAAGTTAGGAGGAAATTTGAGCAGAGATACAGATAAAGTAAATATTCCATGCCATGAATATGGGGAAGAAGTGTTAAATTTGCTTCAGTGTATGGGGCTCATCAGCCAATTACGCGATTTCTGTCAGCTGTAGTTAGTGATAATAATGGGGATGGAAGAGCTGGACAAAGTACAATGGGGAAAGAAAGAGGATAAAATAAGCACTGGTGTTTGTCTCTTAATTTTATCTGTTTTCTGTGTGTTGGCTCATTAGGAATCCCGCCTGCTGCCAAGAGAGAAACCATTTCGGTTTTGCATATTTGCAGCCATGTGGGGGAAAAGAGATAGAGTATCCTCTCTGAAAACTTTTGTTTTCTCTCTAATGTAAGATAAGATATTTTGGGCACACCATGCTGTTTGCATGGAAATATTACAGCTGAGGAGTTAAATGGCAGAAACAGAAATGGAATTATAAACTTGAGGAAAGTAGTCTGGTTGGCAGCTGATCGGAGGTTTTGGTTAGTAGTTATAACAATCCAAAAGCTTCTAGTACCACAAGCGTCTTTCTTTTCTTTTTGGTTTACTTGTGATGAGAGAAGAATGACAGTAAAGATCCAATTTTAAATTTCCAGCATGCTTATATTTTTTTCTGCTGTGTTCGGAACGGTGATTTATTAAGTGACACCGAAGCAGGCTTGTCACTGGGGGAACGGCACAGTGCAGCTCTTGCTATCTGTTGGGCAAAGGCTCCAAGCTATAATTTGCATAGGAACTCTTATGCAAAATGCCACAAATAAATAACACGATGGGGGGGTGGCTAGGAGCAAGAAGTCACCACAGTCCAAACTTCCCAGATCTAGAGAAGTCTGGCTGAGCAATCCTTCATTTAAACAAGGGAGAGAATACTTCTCATTCTGGGGCAGGCTGCCAGGAACCGTAGGAATCAGTTTATTACTGCTAGATTGATCTAAAATGAGGATAAAAAAATCACAGAGCATAGTTGTTCCAATCACTGTAGGTAGCTTTTTTGTCTTGGTGCTGTCAAATGGCCTGGAATATGGAACCAGAAAGGTAGCTGTTGCGTTAAGTCAGGAGTTTCCAACCCCAGACCTGCTTTTCAGATCCTTCCACAAGCCACCTTCCAGGTGCATCTGTCTAACTGGCAGATGGAGAAGGGACAAAGTTCACTGAAGAATTAGAGCCTTAAGCCTTTTCTTTACATCCACC
The DNA here is from genome assembly GCF_033783945.1 of Neopsephotus bourkii. Taxonomy (NCBI): domain Eukaryota; kingdom Metazoa; phylum Chordata; class Aves; order Psittaciformes; family Psittacidae; genus Neopsephotus; species Neopsephotus bourkii. The sequence goes on along the minus strand of NW_026902105.1, from coordinate 5,252,713 downwards.
TGATCTGCCCGTAAAAATTTTAGTAAATAGCTGTGTGTGAACAGGGCTTGGACAATCTAAAGCATTCATGGAGCGAAGTATGTACTCGAAAGAACAGAGGTGTGACCACCGCATATGAGGGTGTAGACATGCCAGCCTGAAGTTACCTGATAAAGAAACTAGTAGCGATGAGGATGCTGTGTTACAGGACTCAGTGCAGATGAAGGATCTCAGGAAGGTCTGAGCCCACAGGGAAGCCCAAACCACGTTTGAGAGTCTTTCACTTATAATCGACATTTAAGTGCTCTATTCAAAGCAAACGAGCTATCTCTGCTGGCTTACACTTGCAGTTTCACTTGCAGCACAGCTTTAATCTGGGTGCTAAAAATCCCCGAAACTATAGCAATGGTAGGATTGCCCTGTAAATATCAAGAAGTAAGGACATTACTATTGCTCTTACAGCAATATTGTCCTCACCACACTGCATTCCTAAAACTAACTGGCTTTCAGAGCAGCATAGCTAACTGTACTTTTACATCTGGCACAAAGTCTGTGGGAGGTTTGCTGCAGTGTTTACTCAGATCATCAAGACATAGTGTATAGTGTTCATTTTTAATTTGTTTTCAACCATTATTCTATTGATAAAGAAAGAAACCAGCAGGAGATGTGTTAGTTAGCACAGGAGGTTGTGTTAGTTTAACAGGCAGAAATGTGTAAGAACAGCCAGTATTCAACCGTCTTTCTCCAGCCGGGTGGTAGGATCACAGTAACTAATGAATGACTTTGGTAACCATTAGACCATTTGTCACCAGTAGTGTCCCTGTTTCACCCTACAGGATGAATTAGTAATAGAAAATCCTTTCATGTGCAGGTGCCTACATATGAATTTAAACCTGCGATGCCTTCCAAAGCTGCAATCTAATCCTTGAGACTTCTGAATACCCCCATGGCTACATTCCCAGTGTTGTGTATGCAGGCTGAGCTTTGCAAGAGCTGACTGTGTTCTTTCACCTGGAGTTCATCCTGTATGGTGGGCTCTCTCTGAACTTATTTGTGAGACCTGGCACAGCAGAAAAACAAACAAAAACAACAGAGGGATGTCTGCAGATAGCCTGAGCCCATGCCTGAGACATGCAGCGGCAGGGTTATGTCTCTCTGTTTCCTGACTTAGCGCAAGGATTCGAACCTCAGCATCTTACCTCTCAAGAAAGCACCAGGCTGACTTCTCCTTCTCCTGTTTTTACACTTCTTGAATGATTTTTGGAGCAGGTCTGCCCCAGCAAGCTTGAGATTCGTTCCCTTATAATCAACATTTAAGTGCTTTGTTCAAAGCAAACCAGCTATCTCAAAGAAAAAGAAGCAGACTGTTGACTGAGAAGCCAGAAACCCAAACACAAATATTTTCTATACCTTGTATACAAAACAGTGCAATTTATGGGAAGGTTTTGGTTTAACTAGAACTCTCCACCAGTATAAACAGAGTGACAAAGTGGATTTATTTTGACTGAGGTATCAGCTAGTGATATCTGAGACATATGAGATATCTGCAGTGGGAATCATTCTTAGCATAGCTATGCTAATTGCTAACCTCAGGTGGTTGGCTCAAAGAATGGCTTTCTTCTACTATTTGTTTGAACAATTTACACAGTATTGCAGAATTTTTCTTATATATCCAGGTCTCATACTGGACATGTATGTCATGTGGGCTTTAAATATATATATATATATATTTACCTAAAATATTAAATTATTTTAGCTGCTCTGGAATGTTTTATCTGTTAAGCTACTACTTGATTTTGTGAAAGCTTTCTGCTTCCAGAGTGTCTTGCTGGAAGACTGAAAAAGCAAATCATAGAAATCAATAAATTTCTCAGTCAGTATTGTATGTATTGCAGTGTCAAATGCAAAACCAGTTTCAGGCAATTTGGGATTTAATTAAACACACTGCAGCTACCTCAGTCAAATTGCTGTCCCAGTATAAACAGACTCTACCAGGTTAGACAGTAAAATAACACTTGTCATGTAATTTTGTTATGGCATCTGTTCTGCTGGATCTTGGATTGTATGTTCACAACAGTTTATCACACAGTCCACAACCAGGCCCAGATCTTCTGTCCTCAGGCTTCTTAAGCAGTTTTAGGCCTGTGTCTATCTCACGTGGCCTTTCTGTGCCAGCTCAGAAGAACCCCCACTCATTTCTTCAGCTCTACAGAGGTGTGGATTTACTGGTGTGAGTCCACTGAAGCGCCACAAAGATGATGCAGAGACTGGGGAGCATCTCACATATGAGGAGAGGCTGGGGGATCTGAGACTGGATCAGCACAGAGAAAAGAGTCCTTAGGGAGATCTTATCCGTGTGTAAAAAAAAGTACCTGATTGGAGTTAATGAAGAAGAGGGAGCCAGTCTTCTCAGTGGTGTGCAGTGACAGGGTGAGAGGCAATGGTCACAAGTTAAAAACCATTAAATTAAATCTGAACACAAAACCCCTCGTTTTTACTCTGAGGATGATGAAACACTGTCACAGGTTGTCTAGAATTTTTGGGTTCTCCCTCCTTGGAGATATTCAAAAGCCATCTGAGCAATCAGCTCCAGGTGTCCCTGCTTGAGCAGGGCAGTTGGAGTAGATGATCTCCAGAGGTCCCTTCCAACCTCAGCCACACTGTGATTCTGTCATAGGGCCCTTGTACATGAGACTGCTGAATGGAAACGTGTCAGTACCAAACAGTGCAACTTGCCCACATTTAATAAAAAGTATGACATGGCCATGCAGCTATGGCAGAGCTAAAGTCAGGCCCCAGGACTTGCTTGGAGTGTATTCTCCAAGACTGGCATGATACGCTGCTTCTTGCCGTGGATGGAGGTCCAAGATCTCCACTAGTACAAACCATGCGCACAAGGACAATAGTTTGGAATGCCAAAATAAGTTGCTCCCAGCAACTGCAACGTGAATGTGGCCAACATATGGCACAGCAACATGATGAGCTCTGATGAAGGTCTGGAAGCAAGTTTGGTTTGATGTGTCCTCTGGAAACAGAGGAGAATCCTGCTTCTATTGTGAACATCTGAGTCATACCCTGGGCACTAACATGAATGGAAGGGGTTCTGGAGGAGTCATCTTCGTTCAAAGATAGTTTGTGTTTTGCAGCTCTCAGGAGGGAAGCATAATGTAAGAATGACATATGAGCAGAGTGAATGAGTGAGAAAACCATCAGTGGTGTGGAGAAGTCTGCTTTAAGTCTTGTCAGCAGTTCCATGCGTCTACTCTATTGCTATTACTACCACTGGTAAGAAAGATGATTTGCTGCCTTCCCACCTCACCCAACAAGCAGTCACTTTACCATATCAGTGTTTCAAATGAAGCAGATACCAATACAAAGCATCTTGGTCTGGGCTTCCTTTAGTCTGGGTGATTTTCATGCCCCAGGGTGTTACACTGCAAACTGAGGGTTGCCTAAGATGCATGTGAGTGGCTGAGTGAAGCTCAGCAAACACATTGGTGAGTGTTCTCTTTTTGACCATTTTCTCACCATTGACTTGTGAAGGACATTTTTTAAAAGCCATGAAACAACAGGTAGCTCTAAGCCAGTGATGCAGAGGCCTCTGCTTCCCCCCAAAATGCCCAAAAGCTGACCTTGTTTGTTCTGTGGAGCTGCTCAGGAAACTGTTGAAGGAGTCCCACTGCAGATTACAGTTACAGCGTCCTAAGCAAAGGTATTGAGGTGGCAGTGCAGTGTCCCAGCTGCTCTCCAAACAGCCACCATAAGCCAGATACTGCCCCCATCAGCAAAGGGTTTGGAAAAGTATGGTCACCACGTGCCCTTACCTACAGCCACTCTGTCAAAGAAAAGACCAACATTCACCATTTTCTTTTAAAAAAGGCCTGGAAATTTCATGTCTGTCTTCTGGGGAAAAGCTGGACTTAATGATCTTACAGGTCTTTTCTAATCCAGTTGATTCCACGATTCTATCATTCCGTGCAGTAATTTACAGGCTTAGCCATTCAGCCAGAGTACTCAAACCCATCTTTATCCTTTGTGTCAAGTCACATCCACATTTCCTGGACAAAGCCATGTGTTTTCCTAACTGGAAACCAGCAAGAGACGCATTACTTCCTTCACAGTATCACAGTATCACAGTATGTTAGAGATTGGAAGGGACCTCAAAAGATCATCTAGTCCAATCCCCCTGCTGGAGCAGGAACACCTAGATAAGGTTACACAGGAACGTGTCCAGGTGGGCTTTGAATGTCTCCAAAGAAGGAGATTCCACAACCTCCCTGGGCAGCCTGTTCCAGTGTTCCGTCACCCTCACTGAGAAGAAGTTTCTTCTCAGGTTTAAGTGGAACCTCTTGTGCTCCAATTTGTACCCATTTCCCCTTGTCCTTTCATTGTTTGCCACTGAGAAGAGCCTGGCTCCATCCTCGTGACACTCCCCCTTTATATATTTATATACACTAATAAGGTCACCCCTCAATCTCCTCTTCCTTCACTCACAGCAACTTAATCATTATTCAAGGCCAGGCTGGACAGGGCTTTGAGCCCTTGGTCTAGTGGAAGGTGTCCCTGCCTGTGGCAGGTGGCCCTGTGGCAGGGCAGCTGGAATTAGATGAGCTTTAAGATCCCTTCCAATGCAAACCACTCTGTGACTCTAAGACTGATCATGGACAGAGTGTGTCATGGGATGATTGCTCCAAATGAGCTATATAGCTGTGGGCTCTCAGCCTCCTGAAATGTTTTTGTGGCTTGACGCATGTAACATTTTATGCAGTAACTGATGAATATATATGCACATCTTCTGGGGGGGCAGAGACCAGAAACCCGATATTGAAGCATGGCTCTTTCCTAGGCTTTGGGTTCCTTTCTCCTGCTTCTCTCTAATTAAAAAAATCCTGATTTCCTTCCTGCGTAGGGGCCCAGATGCCATAGGGATGGTATAGATCGCCTCCTCCCCACCCTGCCTTTCTGTTCTAATTACTTAGGACACATTCAGAGATGAAAGTTTTCGTATAATTCGGCAAAAGAGGGAAAATTGTTATTGTGTGGTATGAACATACTGTTGCTGTCTGTGTCTTTGCGAAGAAGTCACCACAGTTGGGTTTTGCAAGGAAACCATTCAGAGTGATTTTCTCAGAATGTGTCTGATAAATCACAGTCATGGTTAGAGAGATAGACCAAAGTCCTTGATACACATTTTGCATTCAAGTTTTGAGAATGCTTGTGTCAGTGAGGGCCTCAGCCTTCCAGATTTGCTGGTTTGAGGTAGAAGCAAAGCTTTGTTCCTCCAGGATCTTTGAAATCGGGCTAAATGGTGCCACTGAGTTCAAAGCCTCTAAATGAGAAGCAAGCTAAAAAAGGGGGGGTTTAAATTATTGTTATTTCCATTTTGGATGTAGGTGCATTGACTCAGGTGACATTTAGTTGCAGACATTCAAAAATGTTCCACTTGACTGATCCGTAAGTAGTTGTGAATGCTCCATTCATGGCAGTGTTAAAAGCCAGGCTGGACAGAGCCTTGGGTGATGTGGTCTAGGGTGAGGCATCTCTGCCATGGCAGGGGGATTGGAACTAGATCATCCTAAGGTTTTTTCTAACCCAAACCATTCTATGATTTAGCCCTAGTTTCTGTCCCACAGCCCAGAAAGCCAACCGTATCCTGGGCTGCATCAAGAGGAGTGTGACCAGCAGGTCAAATGAAGTGATCCTGCCCCTCTACTCTGCCCTCGTGAGACCTCACCTGGAGTATTGTGTGCAGTTCTGGTGTCCTCAACATAAAAAGGCAATGGAACTGTTGGAATAAGTCCAGAGGAGGGCCACGAGGACGATCAGGGGACTGGAGCACCTCCCGTATGAAGACAGGCTGAGAAAGTTAGGGCTGTTCAGCCTGGAGAAGAGAAGGCTGCGTGGAGACCTCATAGCAGTCTTCCAGCATCTGAAGGGGGCCTATAGGGATGATGGGGTTGGACTCTTCATTAGGGACTGTAGTGATAGGACAAGGGGTAACGGGTTAAAACTTAAACAGGGGAAGTTTAGACTGGATATAAGGAGGAAATTCTTTCCTGTTAGGGTGGTGGAATAGGTTGTCCAGGGAGGCTGTGAATGCTCCATCCCTGGCAGTGTTAAAGGCCAGGCTGGACGAGGCCTTGGGTTATATGGTTTAGAGCGAGGTGTTCCTGCCCATGGCAGGGGTGTTGGAACTTGATGATCTTAAGGTCCTTTCCAACCCTAACTATTCTATGATTCTATATATGTATATATGGAATAAGATACAATTATCTTATCTTTTCCTAATATTGAAAAAGCATCTTAATTTTTGAAGGTGACCCTTTGGTGAGGACACAGCAATAGCATAAGATTAATTCACTTTTAAAAATCCCTTGCCTGAAGCTTTCCCAGCCACATCCCTCTGCGTCCCTCACGCTGAGCAGCTAAAATGTGGATTTTGATACTGGAACAATTGGTTACTGTGCAAGAGGCTGTGCCCCAGAAGGACTAAACAGTGAGGAGTGGACTCAGGCCCAGTGTTATTATTAGTTGTATTCACCAAGCCAGCTATCAGTCAGAAAGTATTCAACTGCCAGCTGTGGGCCAAACCAAGACTGGGGTGAAGGAAGGTTTGGGAGTGTCATGAAGGCACTGCAGATGATCAGTAGCTGTTTTTAGACTGGGGCATGTGATATGTAATATTCCATTTGTTAATTGTCATGCTGGCTTAAACCCCAAACTTTTAATTTTCCCCAAGGAAAGAAGCTGACATTAAATAATGAAAATCATCACTGAGGTCCAACTGAGCTGAAAATATCCATTAAAGCGATGATAAAAACTTCAGTGTTAAGTTCAGGGAAAGCAAAGTGAAATATCTGCATTTGGCATGGCCTCACTTATTCTCCTCTTTTAAAGGGCTCAGTGGAGGAAAAAAGGAAGCTTCCAAACAAAAGCAGAAATTAAAGGTAGACAACATCTAGATTGCCATATGTTTCATTCTGCCAGTGCATGACTGAGTTCTTTAATATTTATTTAAGTCTTTCAGTCCATAAGGAGCATGATTTATAGGTTTTTCTGCTGATCAACAGAAGATAGGCATGGTTAAAGACTATGGCTACTCACATACTGTGGTTCATGCTTTTGGCTCCAGCAAGTGCTTCTCAGCCCTTGGGGTGTTGTTGAAATGGCAGACATCACAGTTTCTCTGCCCTATTTTCTAATTCAATTTTACTCTGAAGAATGGTGACCTTAAATTTGCACTTTTTTCTGCTAATGGCTTAGCTCTATCTTACTATAAGGACAGATATGAGTCAAATTTTTGTTCCAGAATAAAGGTATGGTACACCTTCCCAAAACCTGCAATGAAGCAAAAGCTGGCATTCAGCTCCCATGGTGATTAGCAGGGTACAGAGCCCAGACAAAGCAGGATTCTAATGTGGTTTATGCACTTTTTAAAATTAAAAGCTGTATTTTGTGGCTCTCAAGTTCTGAAAATATGTCCTTGGGTATAACTGTGCAGTTCTTCTGACAAAACGGGATGTAAGCTCTTTTCTTGCCCTTTCACTGGAAATCTTCATTTCTGGGCTCAGGTATTTGTCACAACAACATGTGAAGGGCTGGCGTCCTGAGCGCAATGAGATCATCCACCCATTTCCTATTGGTGTCACTATCTACTGATCCTTTGCTGTAGGATTATTTACGGATCCAGGCTTTCTTCTGAGCTGAGCTAAAGAAGGTTGCAGTGTTTTGGAGAGAATGCTCATGTGTTGCCTTTCAATTTGCTTTCGTGAGCTTTGTTTGTTAGATATATAAGAGAAGGGGTAATCAATGATGTGACAGTGGAAAAGTATAATATTCTCCAGATTATGAAAGTTTCTTGAACATATCCTATCATATTAATGGATGCAATTTTACCTCTGAAACTCACTGTAGATTAACTACACAAATTGTAGGATTTTATCTAGGGATTCTTAACTGTCCAAAATTCTTTTTAAACTCACTTCTTTATTATCATTTGGCAGAGATGTTTCTTGTATAATCCAACAAATATTGCAATCACTTTATTGCTGTATAGATATGCTGAAGAAAGCATGTGCTTAGCCTCACAATATTTAACACTTAGCCTTTATTAACATTAACCAGTAAAGGTCTCTAAATTGTACTTGGGACACATCTCCAAAGCCAGTTTCTAAATTAGAAGGTTATTCAGAAAAGATATTCATAAAATGAATCATAGAATCGTTTGGGCTGGAAGGGTCGTTAAAGATCATCCAGTTCCAACCCCCTCCCTGCCACAGGCAAGGACACCTTCCACTAGACCAGGTGGCTCAAAGCCCTGTCCAACCTGGCCGTGAACACTGCCAGGGATGGGACAGCCACAGCTTTTCTGGGCAACCTGTGCCAGTGTCTCACTACCCTCACAATGAAGAATTTCCTCCATATATCTATTCAACAGAAACAGTGGGAAAACAAGGTAGATGTCTTGAAGAGATATCTTTAAAACAGATGCCTGAAAGAGACATCCTTTAAAAGAGACATCTTTGATCTTAAGGATGTCTTTTTTTAAAAAATATCATAAATACTTTATCATCTGATTTACAGGTGGTAAATAAACAGAGGAAGTGCAAAAACTCAACTGGAGAAGGCCCTCAGCAATCTGACCTTACTCTGAAGTTAGCTCTGCTTTGAGCAAGAATTTAAATAGACAGGATTCTGAGGTCCCTTCCAAGCTCAGTTACTCTACGATCTTGTGCTAGTGGGTTTATATGTGTACCAGAGATAAAGCAGTGATTGTGTGCAGCTTTGGGCACAGGATGTAAAATCTATGTATAAGGATGTAAAAACTTATGTAAAAACCAATTCACATTACATCTTTGCATTCCACGTGTCCTTGTAAAGCCATTTTTCTGAGGCCATATTAGAGCAAATTTAAACTCATATGTACACGTTGCAAACCTGTACTCTATGGTTAGGGTGCAATGAAAAGTGCTGCAAACCAGAAAGCCTGAACTGGCCTGGTATACATTAGTTTTTCAGTACTTTTCTGATATAAGTGATGACAAACTGAAATCACCATTCTCCATAAGAAGTGAATTATCTGCAGCTGACAAGATGGAATTTGAACTTCACCTTCAGAATGTGATATCCACAAATGAGCACACTGGCTCTGGCACACTCCAAGAGAAATACGGTGTCCACCGCTGGCAGGCAGGAGCTGGTTGTCTTGTGCTGGTCCAAATGGGGAGAGGAGAATACACATCATTTCGGGCATATCTTTCTCATTACTTTTTCTGTGTTCCCTTTTTTTTTTTTTTTCCTACAGAAAAAACTTGAAATTAAACTCAAGAGAGCTACAAAAGTTATTTTAGAGATGTTGCCCCTTCTTTCCATTTGCTTCTCTGAGTTCTTAATTAAAACCTTCACCTTTAATGGGTTTTTTCTTCTCCAGGAAAATGCTCATGGATACTGCAAGAAGTGTTGCATGAGCAAAGCCTGCACAAGCCTGTGAAAAACTAGGAGTTGGATTGTGTTTCAGGGAGGCATGAGAGTTAGAAGGAAGACAGTCTTTCTGTGTAAGAGAATTTAGTTAGATTTGCTTCGAGTCACAGTCTGTTAATAACTACAGTCTTCCTCCATAAAGCATTGGTTATTTTTGCTGAGACAAGACCTTTTTTAAAATTAGCCTAGCTTGAAATCTCTGTAGACAGAACAATTCAAGATAGTGAATTCACTGGCTTACACAGATGATAACTTTTAAAGAACATTGTAGCTTAACATTAAAACCAGACTGATTACTTCAATCATTTTATTTCTTCAAACTGTGGAGGATTTTATGAGAGTTTGAGGGTTTTTTTGTGCACTGTGGATGTTGCAGAGATACCAGGTGGCTAGGTAGTGTTTGAAGGGAAGCTACACGGGTGCCTAAAAGGTGCATGGGGCAATCTGTTTTGGGAGCTCGTGGTTTTTATAGGATTGCCAAATCATCCAGGTTGGCAGGGATCTGGGGAAGGCCCCCATGCAACCTCTTGCTAAAAGCAGGATCAGAAGAGTCCAGACCAGGTTGCTCAAGACCTTGTCCAAGGAAGGCAAGTCCACAACTTGGACCGGTGATTACTCACCCTCACAAGGAAAATTACTGTCTTCTATAGCCAGTGCGAACTCTTTCTCCTATTTCAGTTCATGAGCACTGTCTTCCATTCTTCTGCCCAGAACCTCCATAAGGATCTTAGCTCCACCTGCTCAGTAACCACCTCATAGGTATGGGAAGGAGCTGTTAGGCCTCTCTCAAATCCCCTTGTCCTGGTTTTTGCTAGGATAGAGTTAATTCCCTACTAGCTGGTGCAGTGCTGTGTTTTGGCTTCAGTCTGAGAACAATGCTGATAACACACCAATGTTTTAGTTGTTGCTCAGTAGCACTTACCCTGATCAAGGACTGTTCAGTCTCTCATGCTCTGCCACTGAGGAGGGAGGGGTACAAGAAGCCAGAAAGGAGCAGAGCCAGGACACCTGACCCAAACTGGACAAATGGGTATTCCATACCACAGCACATCATGCCCAGTATATAAACTGGGGACAGTCACCCAGAAGGGGCCGATCACTGCTTGGGTTGAGTTGGGTATTGGTCAGCGATTAGCGAACACTTGTACTGTGCATCACTTGAGGGTGTTTACTTATTTTTTTTCCTCTCTCTATGTATTTCCTATTATTATTATATTTTAATTTATTTCAATTATTAAACTGTTCTTATCTCAACCTGTGGGGTTCTTACCTTTCTTTCCAGTTCTCTTCCTCATCCCACTGCAGATGGGAGGAAGCGAGCAAACAGCTGTGTGGTACTTAATTACTGTTTGAGGTTAAACTACAACACTCCCCTTCCTCAGAGGGAAAAAACCCAGGTCCCTCAGCCTTCCCTCACATGGTTAGTACTCCAGCCACCAAACATGGTGGCTCCTCATTGGTCTTGCTCCAGTTCTGGGAGATGCAAAACTGGGCACATTGTTCCATTATTGTTATTTATTAGTTTAGATCACTTTTCAAAGAATTAACGGATAACATGCTTTTAAACAGTTTAAAGGAGGTAAAGATTATCTTGGAAATAAAGAGTTGGAAGCTGGATTGTGTATAAATTTATTTCTTTTTTAAGTTTAGATGTAAAACTTGCCAGGATCACTCATTTCTTCCACTGAAAATAAAGATACATCTCTTCTACTGCAGTGTAAAGACTTACATATTATTGCTGAAACTAGCCTTAGGAAAGATCATGACTTCAGTGTAAAGGAGATGAGTTGCCCAGCTACAGGAATAAGGATAAATCTCTTTTAAAATAAACTTTGGTATTGTTCATTTTAAGATCTTTCTCTGCTATGTGATGAAGTTAGGATACTTACAGATCACATCATATGGAGCCCAATAAAGAATGGAAAGGTTCAATTACTTTATACTGCAAAAGCAGCAGTACTTTGGCTTTAATACAGCCAAAGTGTAGAAGGTAAGGTCTTTTACAGTCAGTGAAACATCTGTGGAGCACAACACATAAAACTGAATTTTCAATGAACAGAACTCTGGTTCTATAAAATATTAAGATTTTTGAACACTGTAATGAATCATCTCAGCACTGCTCAAGTACATTAATTTGGTTGCTGAGACTTTTGAATAAAGTATGTAAAATGCACCTCTTCTGAGCTATCCCCACAGCTAAAGCTGTTGCCCAGACTCTCATCATCTGGTATTTCAATCATTGCCACATCATCTTCTTGGGCCTGGACTAATGCTTTCTTTCTATGACCATGTTCAATGAACACACTATTGCTCAGGCAGTTTTCCCAGTTCCTCACTTTGATGAATTCCCCCTTAGAATGCAGGCAGTGTTCATTAGTGCCCCAGTGCTGCATGACGGTACACATGCTGTGCCATGCCTACAGTGAATTCCTCTCTGTTGATTTCAGGGGGACTACAGGCACAAAGGCCTACCACATCCTATGGAACCCGTCCCAGTTTTTTTTCCTTGTCTGCTCAAGCCCACTTAGTCTTTCCCTTGTGACTGTAAACATATTCTGCACTCCATAGACTCTGATTTGGCTTCTGAGCCACTGGCACCATTCTTCCCAAGATTTTTAAGGACCGTTTCTTAATTATATCTCAAAATTAGTTTCATTCTTCTTGATTTACTGACCATCCGAAACAGCTACCTATATGCTCGATTTTTTTCTACATTAGTTCTTGTTCTCTTCAGTGTTTGTTTACTCTTACCATTCTTTCAGAAGCTCACCCAAAAAGGGATGCTCTGGTGATCCTCACCCACTTTCCGGCTGCCTGACAGGGGATGACTAGTACTTCAATGTTCTATTTTATCTCCTCCTTCTACCCTCTACATCTGGGCAGTCTTCTCTGAAAACACAGGTTCAGATATTATTTCTGTAACAGCGACTAATCATCTGAGACCTACCTGCAGATTTAAGAACCAAACTATGTCTAATCTGTATCTAGAAAGAAGATTCTTTCCATGCAACCTATTTTAAAACACGAATTTGCCATCCACTGTACTGTCAACACTGTGATCCAGATACTTACTGCCAAATATCTTGCTTTTTGCAACATTATATTCTCTGAATTTAAATCCAGTTTAGCTTGCTGTCTGTCCAGCTTTGTGTTCTTAGCCATTAAGTTTGATTGTAATAAATTTCGTTGCACACTTCCACTGATTCTTCCTCATAATAGGAAGCGTAAGTGGCTTGTCTTCTTTTTGAAAGCACTTCTTGCCTATCATACCTCATGCAGTACTGAGAGTTTACCTCCAATCACCATTTGATCCAGGATGCAGGTGTCCACCACTCAGACTCTGGATCTTTCATACAAGTGCTTTCATACTGTCCCTTTAACAGTCCAACATGCCTAGAAACATCTCTTGATAAATAGTTTTAAAATAAATAAATAATTATATTCCTTTAAATGTTTCCTACCAAAGTATTGAAAATGCCACTCCAGCTCAGATGCCTGCCTGTTACAGACCAACTGTCTGCAGACCTCACTGCCTGCAGATGTTCCCTGCCTTCTGTCCCTTGGTTTAAATCACATGAAAACTACAAGGAAGTAGTTATGTCCTGTACTTACACGGCATGATAGTATGCTAGCCCATGGCTAGCTGTGCCAGGTGTAACAGGGGCTGCCTGTGGGTGGTCTAGCCTGGATGCTGAAATCCCAGCAGCTCCTGAGGCACTGACTGCAGGCTTCCTCTGCAGAGCTGGCTTCTACCTGGGCTACTGCCTCCCCCATTGCAGATAGGCAAATCTCAGTGCTGAGGCTTACTCCTGCTCTTAGAATCTAAGACTTTCACTTGGAGATACCTTCCTCATATTTACTTTTCCACATCTTGGAGCCCAGGGGGGAGAAGGGTGACAGGCTCCCTCCTTAAGAAATGGGGCAAAGTCTGAGACCTGTTTCCCCTGAAACCCAGTACTACATGTTGAGGGACTTAACATCAGTGTCAGCAGGGCACCTTTCTGAGAGTCCATTTATATTTTTATGCATTTCAGACACATCCAGAAACAGAGTTGTGTTCATGGTGAGGTCTTGTTATCACTGTTTAAACAAAGGACTCTAAGACACATCTCCAGGTAACTGTTGTAAAAGCCCTGTGAGTATGGATTTGTAGACCTGAAAAGAGTAAAGGAGGTAACTTCCTGGAGTGCTTACAAAGCTGTGGTTAATCCCTCTGATTTCCCCTTCTTCTTGTAGTCTGATGTCTCTCTCCCTTGCAGTACAACTTCGGGGGGGATCTCTAGGGTGGTCGTATGCTTTTTATTTCTGCATCAGAAAACTGTAACCATGTGCTCTAAAGATAGTGCCAGTGCAAAAAACTGTCAGTCACAGGTACCTGTGGCACACAACCTGTCATGTGAAGTTAGAGTGGATATGGGACTACACATCTTGGAGAACTCTGGTTGCCAGTAAACATCATCCACTAAAATAAATTATGGCCTCTGTTGCAACAAGATATATTGTAAAGTTTCACTGTGTAAGTAGACATGGGAAGTAAAGACCACAAACCACATTTAGACATGCCTTCATTTTTGCGCTCTTTCCCATAGCATCCACTCCAAATCCACTCAGAGACCACTGACACGGAGCTAGGCTGACCTTGGCTGACCTAGTTCTTAGGTCTGTGTTAATTATTTGACGGGTCACATCTCTGAAATTCTTAGGTTATGACAACACTGAGAGGTACAGGTGCTCTGTGTAGCTCAGTGGGATCTTGTACACTGTAACCCCATAATGACAGTTACAATAAATAAAGACTTGACATCGGAAGATGCTATAATTTGACTTTACAAAACGTTTACATTTCATACTAGTGATTAAACCTGTACATCACTACTATTGTACAGTAAGTAAGTGTAAAACAGGGCAGCCCAGGGGTTATTTATAGTAGTGTCTGAGAACTTGTGAAACTCAGGACTAAGTTTTGATGCTGTCTTATACATCCTTTTTTGATTTCAGGGGAGTTATTTAGCTTCTCTGTAACTCAGTCTTCTGTCTGGAAACTGAGGGTACTGATGCTTCTGTGCTTCAGAGGGATATTATACTAATAAATACAGTCAAAATTTCTGGGGTCTCAGGATGGGATGGTAAGCACCATACAGTCAGGCATCATTTATCTGTGGTCAGATTGTCTGGGCCATATACAAAAGTCAGCTGGGGTCTAACATGATTTATTAGCTCAGGCACAGCGCCATGTGAACACAGTTACGCTCCTTCTAGAGTCAGCTCTGTTCTGGAAAGCATACATCTGCTCTGGTGAGAACCTAGCTGGCTCCATCCCGAGGCAGCTCAGGTTCTTTGCCACCACAAGCTCACAACCAGAACTGTCAGTGGGTGTAAAGGAGCAGAAACACCCAGCTCAGAGCCAATCTGGATCCAGCTGGGTTTATTGAGACCTGCCAGCTGTGTCAGACCCAAGCTGCCTCCCCAGCTTCCACACCTTCTCTGTGGTGTCCCAGGTCTTCTGGGGCTCATTATGTCCAGCACCGCAAACAAGAAGCCATGCTTTGTTGATACCTGCAGTGCTGGGGTACAGGCTATGAGTAAAGAGCAGAGAAATCAGATAGCTCTGTGGGGTCAGTGTAATAGATGCTATGAGAATTAACAGGCCCTCCTTCATCAGAGCTAAGTTCACCTGGAACCTCTTGGGTGGTCACTTGTTTCATCCTCTCTTACCTGCACTATTGGGGTTCCTGCTTTACCAGCTCCACAGTACCTTTGCCAAGTAGAGATGTGGCTAGAAACAGCTAAACAAAGTTGTACTTTAGGAATTCAAGAGCCATGCTCCCAGGACAATGAAAGTGGCACTTTATTTGGAAAGTACGAGCTCAGATTTTAAGAAGCCAGAAGAAAAGGAGGGGAAAATAAATGGATAAAGGTTTTAAAGCCAGGGGTGAAAGAAGGAAACAGAGTTAATTAGCAAACACTGCGGGAAGAAAAATAAAAAAGGAATAAAAAAAGCGGGATAGCAGTGCTGAGGACCAGCTTTCCCGAGGCTGTGAGCAGTGCAGGGAAGCGGCGAGGAGGCTTTGCGGGAGCGGAGAAGAGCGCCGAGCGAGGCAAAAACCTCAGCAGCTGCCGGGGCGGGGGGCGCGGGGCGGGCGGGCGTTAGGGCCCGGCGGAGGCAGGGTCGCGGGCGCGGCGGCGGCGGGCGGTGCTAGGGCCGAGCGGGGGGGTTGGTCCCCCGGCGGCGGCAGCGCTACCAATGGACCGCGGCCCCGCAGGAACTGGAGCCCCGGGCGGGGGGGAACAACACGGCACGGACACCGCCTGCATGCGGCCGCCGCCCGCCCCGCCGAGCCCGCGGGGGGCTGCCCCGTGGCGCGGAGCCGGTGTCCGGGTCCGGCGGCGGAGCAGCGCCGCAGAAGGTCGGGTGGGGGGAAGCGGCTGCGCCCCGCCGTGCCCGCGACCTGAGCGCGTGTGGGCGGGGTGCGCCCTGCGCCGCGATAAATAGCGCTGTGCCGCGACTGACAGCCCGGCCCGAGCGGCACCGCTGGCCGCCGAGGTGGGGAAAGCTGCGCTCCGCCGTCTGTGCGCGCCCCACGGCCGTGCTGCTTCTCGTTTTGTTTCTCGGGGAGAGCCGGAGCAGGGGGCGGACCGGGCGAGCCGGAGCCAGGCTCTTTCCCCTTCTCCCTCCCTGCGGCGCACGGGAGATGCTGGAAGCTGCTGCGAGTTTGCAGCGCCCGAGAAGTGCGGCGAGAGCCGTGTGAGCTCCTGCCGGTCCCCGCTGCTGGCAGCCGCTCGTAGTCCCGTACGCAGCCGGCCCCCGCCGCCCCTTTCTGCCGCCGGAGCAGGCTGCCCACCCCGCAGCCCAGGATGCAGTTTCGCCTCTTCTCTTTTGCCCTGATCATACTGAACTGTATGGATTACGGCCACTGCCAAGCCGGCCGCTGGAGACGCAGCAAGAGAGGTGAGTAGCGCTGCCGCTCGCCCGGGACGCCCGCCTGGGTCAGTGGTGCCAGCGGGGCACCAGGACTGCGTGTGCCCGTCCCCTTCTTCCGCTCCGGGGCAGCACGGGCAGGTGAGCTGTGTCTGCTCCGTGCAGGCACGGCGAGCAGGGGTGCGGGGCTGCTTCCCGTCCTCCTGCTGGGAGGCCGGAGCGGGCGGAGCGGCGTGGCCCCTTTCCCGATGGGAGTCTGCTCCGCGGGGCGCTGCCGGGGCCGTCGAGCGATAGGTGCAGTCCCCCGCCACTCCAGCCCCTTCGGACGTGTCGTCCTTCTCCCCGCGGGGTCGGCCGAGCCGAGGTCTCGCCGGGAACTGCCCAACGCGGGAATGGAGCTGCCGGCCCCTCTGCTGCCGTCACCCATGGAAGCGGCCGGTCCCGCCGTCGTAGCTCACGGCGGCTCGAGGTTCGGTGTTTGCCGCGCCGCTCAGGCTCGTGTGCCCGTGCGGCGGGCTTTGAAGAGCATCCTGTCCAGCATCCTTGGGGTGACCGTGTTTCCGAGGCAGGGCTCTCCCCTGCCCGCACGGTCCCAGTCCCGTTCCCGCCGCTCCCGCGGTTCTCGGCGGCTCAGCTCGGGATTGCCGGTAAGGCGGAGCGAACCGCGCCTCTCCCAGCACCAAGGGATGCCTGTGCCGCCAACTTTGGCTAAAGCAGGCAGATCCCTCTGAGTTAGAAAGGGAAACGGTGCGTTAGAGTTTAATTTGTTTTTCCTAAAATGCTGGTGTCGGGATTACTGGAGTTCAGAAGTCGGAGCGGTGAGATGTGCCAGTACAGCACCCATGTGGACGAAAAGGTTACTGCAGCTCTCCCAGCTGTCAGCGCAGTCTGGTGGGCTTTTCTGCTTCTTTCCTTTCTTTTTCTTTTATCTTCTTTCTTTCTTTTCTTTTCTTTCTTTTTTTTTTTTTTCCTCCTGTTTTTGGGCTTAAACCATCAGTATAAATACTTTTATAATACAAATATTTCGCTAACCCCTTGCGTATTATTTTCTTGGCCATGTCTTTCCTTCCCATTCCTAAAGTTAGCTGAGGTTATCAGGTGTCTCAGCTGCTGCGAAATTCGTATTTTTGAAAGAACTGGACTTTTGGTGAAGTTATTTGGAAGGGGAAGGAGCTAATATCTCCTGTGTTAAGCCAGTGCATATAGCACTGAAAGTGTGAAAGGGCAATAGTCTGCACTTTTATGAAGATGTTACCTTCAGAGTACATACAAATAAAATTGTGAAGCAGTTTAATTTTGGTGTTTTTTCAACAGATGGTTTCCGGAATTTAATTTTTGTGTGTGTGGCTAGAACTCTAGGAGTCCTTTAAAGTGACCAGACTATCTGTGCTAACAAAGGGTATACTGTGTCTTTAATTAAATGTGGAACTACTTAGAGTGCTGGCTAGACTTCGGAGGGTGATAGTGGTATTTCTGCTTTACAACAGAGCTTAAGGATTGCATTGTGGGAGTACTGAAATGAATAGACATCCAACTCGAGTTGTGTGAATTGTCCTCCAACAAAAACTTAAGCTGGTTTTAATTGATCTCATGTTCACTGATTGATCTTAGACCGATTGTTGCGCTTGTTGAACAGTTGGCTTTTCCAAAAGAGATTGATTTAAATTAGGTTTTAGTTTAGTTATTGGGTAAATACCATCAGTATTGACAGTTGACTTACTGGCGCTGTTTCATGCTGTCACCTAAGGGTTCTGTTTTGCGCTTTGAAGAATGCAGTCTTTTTCAGCTAATAAGTCTAAAGTAGTAAGCATAGCCAGTTCTGAGCACTGAAAGCAAACCCTAAGAATGTATTCAAATTATAATAGACATTTGCTATGACACATGCAGTCTGAAGTAATGCTTTCGTACAGGACCCAAAATTCCAATAATTTCACAATTTTTCCATATCCCATCTGCAAATAATAAGGCATTCACTGTGGGGTACTGGCAGTTAAAATTTCTCTGGCATTCTGTTTTTGTCTGTTACATGATCTCAGATGCTCCATAATATCATTTACGTAATGAAATAAAATTTTTGGCATAGATCAAGTCTCCTGTGAGGTAGAAATCAATTGCATTCAGTGGAACTGTGGGCAACTACCATGTGTAGCTGACTTCTTTAAGCAGCTAAATGTACAGTAGACTTCAAGTATATATGCCTATATTGGAGTTTGAGTGGATTTGTATCTGATGTAAGATATTCTAGTGAAAAAGAATTTAGTAAATGCGAGGCGATGTTCCCAGTCATCTTCAACCCTTTCCCAAACCAAGGCATGCAACTTTGCAGTAGAAGCGGAATGAAAAATTGAGGTTGAGTGTGGTTTCTACCTGGCATTGATTTGTGTTTTGTTAGTCAATGTTATTTCATTAAACATTATTTGGTAAATGCATTATAATCAACAGATTCTAACTCCACTGCTGCTTTTAGTTACTTTTGCAACTCATTAGAGTATTTCTGTGCCTAGCTGGCTCAGAACCTTGATTTCCTTGAAACAGGCCAGCAAATTCTCACTCTGCAAGTCTCTGTCCTGAGGAGGTAATTATGATTACTTGCTTTTTGTGCAGAACCTATTCTAAAATGGATCTAAGGGTTACTTACATAGCTTGAAGGTCAGTGGTGTAATCTCACACCTGATGTCAAAGCAAATCCTTTCTCTTTGTAGTCTAATTGTACAACTTCATTTTTTAATTTCTTGTAGTACTCACTTTTTCATTTCAATTAAAATTTCCTTCAGATTTCTCTTTAGCAGTCAGTATAACATGGAAAAGTACATAGTGTTCACTGTAAATAGCTGTCAAAATCTAGATGTTAACAGAATTCCCTCAGCATAAAAAGGTCAATGTGACAGCAGTGCCTGCATTGATGGGAAGATCCAACTGTAGTACCTCCAGTGAGGCTCTTTGAGGTTGGTGAAACCAGCTCTGGAATAATGAGTGATGTGAATGGGACACATTAACACTGGGAAATTGGAAGTTACCTATATCCAAGAACTCAAAGAGAAACTATGGGTGTTGAATACTTGTCTTTCTGTTTAGCTCATGCTCAAGGAGTGTCGTAAGGGCTAAGGTGCGTACTTGTCTCCTGGACGTTATTCTATGATACTATGCTCTCACTCAGTATTAGATGTACTTAAAGAAAGGGGTACTATCTGTGGCAATGGGTGAATAGTATGTGACAGTGGCCATGGCAAAATATCCATAGGTGGAAATAGCAGGAATGCCTGGGAAAGATTTACCCAGGTGTTTTTTTGGAGCTCACTATAGCTCTGTGTATGGCAATTGTAGCAGTATGTGTATGTATGGAGGAACATGGTAGCTGGAATCAAAATTATGTAAATGAAATCTGTATTACCTTTATGTAAGATGGGAATCTTGACCACAAACAAGTTACTAATATTATAATTGTATATAGGCTGTTACATGGATTTTCAGCTAGAAAAAAAGCCTGTTCAGATATTGGGGGCTGATTTACCTTTCCTGACTAGATACTATGAGATGGTGAGACCCTTGGAAACTATCTCAGTTGAACTGTGCAGTCAGGCTTTTGGAAATACTGATGATTTGAGCACTAGGAAAAAGCAATCTATGTTGGAGGTACTCAACTGAAGTAAGCATCACATCTGCTTTTATAGCAACTGTACTACCTCCGAAAGAGTAATTTGCAATCTCAAAAACCCCAAACCTAACATCATAAGACAAAGAATATCTTCGAATTGTCCAACAGTGTCCAAATATTTTACCTATTCTATCTTTTTCCCTTTGAACTGGAAACATGTTTTACGTTTGGAGGACAGTTAACTTTGTCTGTGGGTTAAGCCTTAAAATCTTAGGAGGAAGCTGTACTTTGAGATACCTGTTTTTCTCAGGTGTTACATTAAATACTTTTAACAGAATTTGTAAAAGAGCTGAGATGTTAACACTTCCTGGAGCAATTTCCCAGGTAGTTGTGATCAGTAGTAAAGCTTTGGAGGGTAGCTTCTGTGCCTCAGCCCCTTACTACTTAGGATAGTCAGTTATTAAGCATTCTTTATATACACATCATTACTACAGCAGCAAGAATATGCTAACACTGTAACCACTGAAAAGTAAAAGCTTTTAAACTTTTTGGCAACACCCTATGATCTGTTAAGTCTGAGAAAGTTTCTTACATAAAATACCAGCAGAAGTCAGAACTTCTGTGTTAGTGACTGAGTACCAACCTAAGTAATGGTGCAGTTACTGAGGATAGTTGATGCTCAAGTGTGTTTGTAGGAGAGATGATCAAAACACCAAGAGCAAGATTCACCATGAAATCAGGCACCTAAGTTTAGGGCCTTGGTTCAGTTTCCTGAAGTATGTTTCTAGTGCTGCTTGTAATATTTAAAATTGGACAACCTGGGCTTGGCATGTATGTGATCTTGAGCAAGCGGAGGTCAGGCAGGGTACCCTGGAACAACTTGTGTGCACCTGTCAGGTGTCTCAAGGAGGCCTGTTATAGTGGAAACTATAAGTTAGGAGCGTGTGCTGGCACAGTGTTGCTGTGTGTATGCTTTCCCTCACCTGTATCCATCCCCATAGCCTCCATTCTGGGCCACTTAGGGTCCAGATGCTGGACTCAGTGGCTGTAGACCTTGAAGTCTATGCTTATGGAATCATAGAATGGTTTGGGTTGGAAAGGACCTTCAGATCATCTAATTCCAACCCCCTGCCACATGCTTATATGCTTTTTGTTTTAAAAACTGCAGCATGATTTACATTGTAATGAAGAATTTGGCTGAAATCTGTTACTAGAGCAGCTCAAAATGGATGACAAATACCAAAAGTGAGTTTGTACGCTAATATAGGGAAGCTAAGATGCTAACAGCAAGAATGCAGTTTCTCACTTCAGTGTGTCATTTACAATACACAGGCCAACATACAGCATAATTACTATGACAAAGTGTGTTTGCATGGTAGTGTTTAGATAAGCTGCTTTTAATGAAAAATGTGATGTTATTTAAAAGCTAGAAAGTGAAAGAGGTGTTGATTATCAAAACTCAAGGCATAAAGAAATAAGCGGTCTTTCTGTAAGCTGTGTTTTGTTGCTTGTTTTTTCTTTAATTTCTCTTGCTATTTCTGCCAAGAGTCTGACTATCCCATGGAGGTCTGTATTTCATTTCTGATCACTTAGCTATTTTTCAATACCAAAAACCCTTAGCTAACCATACCTTAGAGGGGACTGTCTAGTTAAACCTGCAGACCATCACAGGCTGCAAACTTTTCTCCCAGTGCTTTACATCAAACTCTGAAGCATACAGCTGACCATAAAATCCCTTTCCAAAAATGAATCCTTGATTATAAACTCCAGGGGTGGGATTCATTTAATTATTTGTAATACGAGTATCTACATTTTCTTTAATAATTGATATAGTGCTAGTTGGTACAGTCCATGGAGCTGTTGGTACATTTAAACTCATCCTACAGTAGGTGCTTGCTTTTGATAAGATAAAGCATACCCCAAACATGGTAAGCGTAAGATGACTTGACTACCTCTATCTATAATTGAAGATGTGTACACCTGAACTACACTTTACTGTTAGCCCTTGTAATAAGCTGAAATGAGACCCAAATGAGAAGGGAATCACCACATCCAATCTTACCACCTATCTTAAAATTGTGTGTTGGTGCAGCTGTTTAACAGATAAGGTCCCTGAAAGTGATACTTTCTCTTGTATTAGAGGTACATTTAGTTTCAGGTATTTTGTAAGGACTAAATTAGATTCCTGAGACATGCCTTCTCATTTTCTTTTCACCTTAAAGTTTTGTTTAGTCACAGTTGGAGAGCTTTCTGTATTTGTCTAGGCTCCAAGTGTTTGCTAATCCTTTTCTTGGTGAAAAGCATGAGTTCATATGTGTTGGCTGTTGATAATGCACAAATGTAACAGCTTGATCCTTTCATTGTGGGCTGCTTTAGACACCAAAATGAGGTGCTGCCATGGTTTTCATACTCATTGTAGTACTTGTTTAGTAGATGCCGTGCTTTGGAAAGCATCAGTCACATGCTGCAAAGCCACTTGGTGCATGCAGAGTAAGTCTTGTCACCTTTTTGGACAGTAGTGTTGAGTTTAAAGCCTATTCCCAGGTAATTTTAGGTGTAGAGCATTGAATAGACTTCTAGTGTGACTTTTGGATATCTGGATTCTGACTAAAACATTTTGGGAAGTGAAGTTGCAAGGGGACCTTGTCTCCGAGCTCTGTCAGGCAGCTGAAGAGTTTGGGTCATACAGCTGTTTCTCCTATCTACATGATGGATTTGTCCAGCTGGCTCCATACATAAAGGCCACTTGCTGACCAGGGTTTACCATTACACTTGTTGAAGTGTGTGTATTTGTGGTCAATAGTGTAGCTTGTAAACCTGACTTGAAACCTGTCTGCATCACTTCATTCTCTGGTTCTTCCGGCTCTCACAGGGTTTAACATGAGATGGACTGTTCTGTCTGTCTTCACTAATGCCTTCTCAAAACTCCGAGGAGAAATGAAGTGAAAATGGATTACCCCTCTGGTGTGTGCCCCCAAAAGCAGAAAATCGTGTAACATGATGTCAAACACAGGAGAAGCAAGAGTGAAAGAATGAGTCTGTCAGACACTCTAATGTCACCCTTGCAGTGCAGTTTCTGCATTGAGGTGGCAGGAGGAGAAATTCCATGGAGTTGGTGTTTGTTTGTACATAATCCTATTTCAAAATACTTAATTGATGTGAAAATCGATGTTCTGAGCATGGGCTGGAGATGACAACTGTAACTCACCTAAAATGGTGGCATATCAGAATACTTTACTCTGTATATAATCCTCTGAGACTTCAAGGGTTTAAGACCATAACTGTATGTCTTTACTCTGGCTTTGCTCCATTTGAGCACCCTGATTAGCACATCTCTGACCTTTATCTATTAAACTGTGGATCAGGTAGCAGGTGCTAGCATTTTCTGGATGTGTGCAGCTCACCCTGTCTCATCCTTTTGTTCGTACCTAAATACTCTTGAATGCAACGCTCCAATGAATTTATGTAGCTTTGCTTTAATCTCCCAGAGCCCTGTGAGAGGTGGTTAGGGGCTCTGGAGCTCAGATAGTCTTTTCATCAATTCTCCAGGATACAGGGGAGGACCTGAAAGAAGCCAGGAGGATTGGCCAAGTTAATAAATGGTTGAAAGGGTGGTGTCACAGTGAAGGGTTTGGGTGTCTTGAACACGGGACTCAAGTTTGTAGGCCAGGTCTGCTGGGGGCTGGTGGAGCTGGTCTGATAAAGAAGGGGAAGAGCAGTTTTGGTAGGAGGCTTGCCAGACTGGTCAAGGAGGCTTTGAACTAGATGTGTTGGGGGAGGGGGGCATCATTCCATCCCAACACACCGAGTCAGTTGCCAGCACCTATAATAAATGCTCAGAGCAATGCAGAGATATTCCGGCTCCTCCAGCCAATGAGCCACTTCATTTGGAGCTCGGCTCAGATGCCTCTATACAAATGCCTGTAGCATGGGGAACAAACAAGAGGAATTAGAGATGTGTGCTCGTCTACGGGGGTATGATATTATAGACATCGCAGAATCATGGTGGGATGGCTCCTATGACTGGAGTGTTGGAATGGAAGGTTACAGACTCTTTAGAAAAGACAGGCCTGGCAGGCGGGGAGGGGGAGTTGCTCTTTATGTTAGGGATAGGCTGGAGAGTATGGAACTCTGTCTGGGTACAGGTGAGCAGTTGACAGAGAGCTTGTGGGTCAGGGTTAAAGGGAAAACAGCAATGGGAGGCATTACTGTGGGGATCTGTTACAAACCGCCTGATCAAGGAGAACCTGCGGATGGAGCACTCTATAGGCAGATAGGAAAAGTGTCACACTCACAGGCCCTTGTTCTCATGGGTAACTTCAACCATCCTGACATCTGTTGGAATGACGGTACAGCCCGGCACGAGCAATCCAGGAGGTTCCTCGATTGTGTGTAAGACAACTTCCTTCTGCAGATAATAGAGGAACCGACAAGGAGAGGTGCCATGCTTGACCTTGTGCTCACCAACGGGGAAGGGCTGGTTGGAAATGTGGCACTGCAGGGCAGCCTTGGATGCAGCGACCACGAGATGGTGAATTTGAGATCCTTAGGACAGTGAGAAGATGGTGCTCACTGCCCTGGACTTCAAAAGAGCAGACTTTGGCCTCTTCAGGAACCTGCTTAGTAAGGTTCCATGGGATATAGCCCTAGAGGGCAGGGGGGCCCAAGACTCTTGGTTGATATTAAAGGATCACCTGCTACAAGCTCAGGAGTGTTGCATCCCAACCAGAAGGAAGTGCAGCAGGAGGGCCAGGAGACCTCCTTGGATGGATAAGGAGCTGCTGAGGAAAATTCAAGTGAAAAAAGAGTTTTATAGAAAGTGGAAGCAAGGACAGGTGGCCTGGGAAGAATACAGGGATGTTGTCCAGGAAGCTAGGGACCAGGTTAGGAAACCTAAGGAAGGCCCAGTTATAATTAAACTTGGCTAGGGATATTAAGGATAACAGGAAGGGATTCTACAGGTACATAGCAAATAAAAAACAGACTAGGGAGAACATAGGCCCCCTCAGGAAGCTCTCAGGAGAACTAGCTACACAGGATTTGGAGAAGGCTGAGGTTCTGAATGACTTCTTTGCCTCGGTCTTCTCTGGCAAAGGCTCTGACCGCACCACCCAAGTCTTGGAAGGCAGACGCAGGGACTGTGAGAATGAAGACCTTGGGCCCACTGTAGGAGAGGAATTGGTTTGAGACCATCTTAAAAATCTGAATGTGCACAAGTCCATGGGTCCTGATGAAATCCATCTGTGGGTCCTGAAGGAGCTGGCGAATGAAGTTGCTAAGCCGCTGGCCATCATATTTAAAAAATCATGGCAGTCAGGTGAAGTTCCCGACAACTGGAAAAAGGGAAATATAACCCCCACTTTCAAGAAGGGGAAAATGGATGACGCAGGGAATTACAGAACAGTCTCACCTCTGTGCCTGGCAAAATGTTGGAGCATATTCCAATGGAAGGCATGCTAAGGCACATGAAAATCAACAAGGTGCTTGGTGACAGCCAGCATGGCTTCACTAAGGGGAAATCCTGCCTGACCAATTTGGTGGCCTTCTAAGATGGGGCTACAGAACTGATGGACAGGGGTAGAGCAGTTGATGTCATCTACCTGGAATTGTGTGAAGCGTTCGACACTGTCCCACACGACATTCTTGTCTCTAAATTGGAGAGACATCAATGTGATGAATGGACCACTTGGTGGATAAAGAACTGGCTGGATGGCTGCACACAAAGAGTTGTGGTCAATGGCTCAATGTCCAGCTGGAGACCAGTAATGAGTGGTGTCCCTCAGGGATCGGTGTTGGGACCAGTCTTGTTTAACATCTTTGTCAGTAACATGAACAGTGGGATTGAGTGTGCCCTCGGGAAGTTTGCCGATGACACCAAGCTGTGTGGTTCGGTTGATTTGCTGGAGGGAAGGAATGCCATCCAGAGGGACCTTGACATGCTTGTGAGGTGGGCTGATGCCAGCCTTATGAAGTTTAACCATGCCAAGTGCAAGTTCCTACACCTGGGTAGGAGCAATCCCAGACACAGCTACAGGCTGGGCAGAGAAGAGATTCAGAGCAGCCCTGCGGAGAAGAACTTGGGGGTGTTGGCTGATGAGAAAATGAACATGAGCCAACAGTGTGCGCTTGCAGCCCAGAAAGCCAACCGTATCCTGGGCTGCATCAAAAGGAGTGTGACCAGCAGGTCGAAGGAGGTGATCCTGCCCCTCTACTCTGCTCTTGTGAGACCTCACCTGGAGTATTGTGTGCAGTTCTGGTGTCCTCAACATGAAAAGGACATGGAACTGTTGGAATAAGTCCAGAGAAGGGCCATGAGGATGATCAGGGGACTGGAGCACCTCCCGTATGAAGATAGGCTGAGAAAGTTGGGGCTGTTCAGCCTGGAGAAGAGAAGGCTGCGTGGAGACCTCATAGCAGTCTTCCAGTATCTGAAGGGGGCTAGGGAGGGACTCTTCATTAGGGACTGTAGTGACAGGACAAGGAGTAACGGGTTAAAACTTAGACAGAGGAAGTTTAGATTGGATATAAGGAGGAAATTCTTTCCTGTTAGGGTGGTGTTGCACTGGAATAGGTTGCCCCGGGAGGTTGTGAATGCTTCATCCCTGGCAGTGTTCAAGGGCAGGTTGGATGAGGCCTTGGGTGATATGGTTTAGTGTGTGGTTGTCCCTGCCCATGGCAGGGGGGTCGAAACTTGATGATCTTAAGGTCCTTTCCAACCCTAACTATTCTATGATTCTATGATTATCCTATTTTGATGCAACCGCTTCTTGCTTAAATGGAAACTTGTCACTTAAAATTCATTTTTAGGTAGTAGCGTGCAGAATATTGGTGTTTAAATTTTCTGATGTGCTTGTTTATGGAATTGAATGTACAACTGTGAAGAGCAAAAAGGTTTAGGGAAAAAAGGTTTAAAGTTGTAATGTGGGGGCGGAAAGAGACTATTTTCTTTATTCTTTCAGGGAAAGCAGAAAACTATCTAGTGTTTGAGGTACCTTGATTGTGTGATCTAGGGGAGGTTTTCAAGATTCCACCTGTTAAGATCTGGTGAGCAGTGCAGAAAATGTTCATGGTCTTTGTTTCATTGTAATAGGAGAAATATCTTTTGATAGCAGGCAGTTTGCAAATCTTGGCATCCAGTAATTAAGCAGTTATGTATTTCCTTTTGAAATGCAAATTTCAGTAGAGCCAACTACTTGATGATTCTGTAAGGCTTTGTCCTTGTATGAGGGAATAGAATTTATGCTATCTGCTTTCATTCCTTTCTTTTGTTTTGTTTTTTATGGGATGTTTGCATGACTGTAACAAGGGAAGTGTAAGTAATTACAGGTAATACTTAGAAGAGGCATGCAGCTCTGTAATTATGTTTCAAAATAAACACTTCTAATTGAATTATGACTGTTATTTGAAGAGGGTAATAGCAAATCTCATGTATGGTTAACATAGATCCAGAACATTATGAAAATCCTTCTAGTATGATTTTCTGTTAAAAAAAAAATAGTTTTTGCTCTCTAGGATTTAAGAAATGTAAATCTGAAAATAATCCAGAACATATGGTTTAGGGAGTATGAGTCTCAAATTTACCTCACAGAACTTTTGTATTTTTTTTGAGAATTGTCAAGATTTTCTCCATCTTGATGAAAACCAGACCCAAACATAAATGTAGTGAGGCAGAGGAAGGGGCCTAAAAGATAAATAGTGTTTGTGATACTGGCTTTTAGGTAGAGCCTAAATTGGTGCTTTTTTAATCAGTGGGCAGTTACATGAACACTAACTCCTGAGTAGCTGCAATGAAGACAATTTTTGTGCGGCCTTATATATTGGGAGAAACTTGTACTGCTTTAAACTGCAAAGAGACAGCAGTATTTCTGTTAGGGTGTTACAGTGGTGCAACAAAATATAAGCTTCCTGAAGAGATACTACTTTCTTTTTCAGGTTGAAATGCTGGCTGAAGTATGTTACACACAAATACTCTGCATTAATGTATGGTCTCTTCAGCCGTATGGTCGCCACCTTTGAAATACCAAAAAACCCCAAAGCCCCCCTAGCCACATCAAGCCATATCAGACAGATGGCTGTTGTGCATGCACAGATTAATCTGCACATGTATAGCAGCGCTGACAACACCCAGTGCATCCACACTGAAACTTGCTGGGCAACTTGGGAACCACTGAAACAGCAACTGTGCCTGGCAAAGATGGGTGTTAGTGATTTGCTCTTGCTTCTTTTTTGGATTACTTAATTAAAAAAAATTGAAGTGGGTATGATATGTTTTGATTTTAAACCTACCAACTTCCCAAGAGATTCCACTTCAAGCATGTAGCTACAGCTCTTTAGAATGGGAATTAAAGCTTCATCATCTTTCACCTTATCTATGTTGAGGTGGTACTTAAGAATCCAGACTGAGGTGAGGCCCAGTAATGCTGGCCCTGCTTAGACAATAACCTTTGAATTAAGGTTGCCAGAGCAGAATCTGTCCCAGATTACCCTCCACTATCAGAAATGTTCTTTGGCCTTTCATTACAGCTGGTTCAGGGCTGGTTTAGGTCTCACTTTACACAGTGTGTGCCAATAACATGATGTAGCCTATCAAGGGGTGAGAGAGTAAGCCTTACGTATTTTATTTCTGAATAAAATTAACTTGTATCATCAGCCATCACTGTCAAAGGGAAGTCTGGAAGAGAGGACAACCTGATGCAACTTCCTGAGGGGAAGCAGGAATGTAAAAAGCACCTCACTCTTCAGAAAAGAAGAATTTGTTTAGGGATCTGCCTTAAGAATTCCATGGGTTACAGCTCTGGAGAGAAGAGGCACCTGAGGAAGCTGGTTGGTTTTCAAGGATTACAGTGCTGATGCCCTCAGTGGCATGGTTTAGTGGTGGACGTGGCAGTCCTGGGGTAATGGTTGAACTTGATGATCTTAAAGGGTTTTTCCAACCTAGCTGGTGCTATGATCCTATGGCATGGATTAATTTTTGACTCTGCAAGAGTAATTGTGTCTTGACAGGATCACTGCAGCGCAGCCCAGGTGTGCTAGGTTGTGTTCACAGAACACCACCACAGCAGCAACTTGCTTTTAGCTTGCTCAGAGCTATTGCTAAATACTGCAGAATACTTACAAATATGCGATGCTTCACTCTTGCAAGGGACCTAAACCGAAAGAACTTCGTCCTTATTGAATTATATGCTTTAATACTTTCATTAGGAGGATTCTGAGGAGGTGGTTTTACTTCTAAATTTAGTGTCTCCTCCTCTCCAAAATGGTCAGTCTTCTCTTCCCTGCTTTGTTGAATGGTCACTTGTGAGGAAAGCTGTTTTTCTGAGGAGCATCAGAGTAGGACATTTTTGTTCCTTTGCTGTTGTGGTCTACTGCTGTAGCTACAGCTGATCACAGGGCATTTCTTCAACATATAGTCCTTGCTTGGGCCATCAAAAATATAGCTGGCCTGTATGAGTCCTTGGTGAATTTATGATGTTCTGTAAATATTCATTGCACATGTGCTGGTCACCTGTTTTGTGGTGTTGTCTGCCTGTCATGGTTGAGTGCAGGGAAGTCTGCCCTCCTGGTGAGAGGGTACCTTCAAGAAGTCAGAGGAATTGCTTGCATTACTAGTCTTTCCACATGTAAAACTTTTGCTTAATACATATCTGTGCCAATGGCAATGGTAGTAGAGAATAATTCCTTCTTTTTGTGTAAATGCTAAGTGGTGTGTGTTTGAAATTTCAGTGTCAAATGTTAATATTATGGTTGTATGGGAGTTAATAATGGAAGCATGTAATTGAAATGGAAGCCAAAGCACCTGCCTCAAAGAGCCAGCTGTGTTTCTCACAGCACTACTGCAGTATACTGGAGTTCAGCGGCTGCACTTTAGCTAATGAAACTGCAGAATTACAAGTGCTTACCATAACTTTTATTCAATCCCAGATTTTACTGAACTTGATCTTTTGTCTTTGGCCTTCAGAGTTGTTTGGGGTTTTTTTTTTGGAGGGGAGAGGGGAGAATTGAGTTTAAGGAAACACTTGCAATTGTAGTTGGGAAGTAAAATGAGAAATACCCCCAGCATCCTTGTAGTGATTGAAGTAATAATATATTTCTATAAAGCAAACTTTGATTCAAGTTTACAGTGTTATGTTTGTGAGGTGTTTTTTTTTTTTTCTATAGGTTGTTGTAGAAACTAAGAACCGTTTCAACGCAGCAGTATGTGTGCTGTGAAACTGAGAAGCAAATCTTCTTCAAACACTTATATTTAGGTGAACAGAGCCTGCAGGCCACCTAGTGCTACACAGTGTGTATCTCTACTGCTTACAGATGTGTAGTTGTAAAAATACTTCTGAAGATTTCAGGTGAGCAAAACAGTCTCAGGGTAGAAGAGGAAGAGGAGGCACAGAATAATCTGGTGATTAAGAGTTTGGGATAAAGTTGGGTATTTGATCTCCAGTTTTGATTCTCAGTTGTCCATGTTAACTGGGTTATGACCTCTGTGTTGAGGTCATGTACTAGCACACACACAAAAAGGGTATCTAGTTTTTCTCTACTTTGGGTACAGGAAGAGGAGGATGTTGTCTGTTCTGCTAAAAATGGCTTGTTATTTGCATCTTGTACCAGCAGTATTCTGGAAAGTACCCCCCGCCCCATGCAGGGGGACCTCAACAAGCTGAAGAAATTGAAAGGAGCCTCATGAAGTTCAAAAAGACATGCAAAGTCTTGCACCCACGAAGAGAACAACCCCATGCATCAGTGTCTGCTGGGGACCACCCATCTGGGAAGGGCCTGCAGAGTCATGGTGTTGCTATGATGGACATGAGCCAGCAATGTGCCCTTGCTGCAGTGAAGGCTAATGGTGGGTTGCATTAGGAGGAGTGTTGCCAGCAGGTGATACTTCCCCTCTAGTCAGCACTGGGGAGGCCACACCTAGAGTAATGTGTCCATCTCTGGGCTCCACAGTACAGACACATGGACATACTGGGGGAGAAGAGCATCTCTCCTGTCAGAGAAGGTGGAAAGATGGGACTGTTCAGCATGGAGAAGGCTCAAGGAGGATCTCATCAATGTAGCTGAAGAAAGGCTGCAAAGAAGACAAAGCCAGGCTTTTTTCAGTGGTGCGCAGTGACAGAAAAAGAAGTGGTGGATATAAGGAGGTTCCTTCTGAACATCAGGAAACACGTTTTTACTGTGAGGGTGATCAAGCATTGGCACAGGTTGCCATGGAGTTTGTAGAGTCCCTCTCCTTGGAGATACTTAAAAGCCGTCCAGACTTGGTCCTGGGCAGTTGCATCTATGTGTCTGTGCTTGAACAAGGTGATTTGACCAAATGACCTCCAGAGGTCCCTTCCAACCTCAACCATGCTATAAGAGGTGGTTAGGAATGTGTCAGGTGCCTAGCTTGTGCCTTGCTTGGCTTTTAGTAATAGTCAGCTGTGAAGAGGAAACATGGAGATTCCATTCCCTTTAGGAATCCTTGGAATACGTGGCTGAATCATGTGCTGTTGCCATCACCTTAAATTTGTTGGGGTACTGAGATCAACCCAGAGAAGCTTTCTGGTATTTAATAGTGACACAGGACTGCCCAGCTCTGACACTTCCCTTCAACAAGACTCCCAGTCTAGCAGAAGTCTTGCATTTGCACCTGTTCCACCTCTTACTTCCTTTCTCTCCTTTATACTTCCATACAAAAACTGCTAATGATGCACAGCAGAAATTAAAGGTGAAATCAAAGGGAAGACAAAAAAATATGTTTGTGTGAGTCACCTGAGCCGTTTAAAGTTACTGTAAAAATAGGGTTCTGCATTGCACTAATTTTTCATCATATGAGTTCCTTGCTCCCCCATTTCTTTTTCTTTTTTTTTTTTTTTAATTTCAAAATATTTTCAAATACCAAGGAGTGCTTTGTGAATGTCATGATTAAGATACTGGATACAAGTCTGGTCTCACTCATTTTGCTGTAAATCTGGGGCCACTGTCAATCTGTCTCAGGTATAGTGTATATTTCTGAATTGATGCTTGCTCTGGTACATCATTGTCTCATTTAATATTACTATCAGATCATACAGAAAGTCTCAAAGTTAGGCACTTCTCTAGTTTTTAAGAGCTGTAGTTCACTTTGCTAATGCTGTATTGAGAACTCTTTTATATTACTTTTAGTTCTTTCCACCAGACTCCTGGAAAAAAATCGTGGTGCTTCCAACTTTTATTTTAGTTATTGTAACATTAGCAATGGCATCAATGTGTAGGGGTTTTTTTCAGCTTTTGGAAAAGAGTTGAAATGTGACTCTGTTAAACCTGAATCTGAAGACAGACTTGGTTTCATATTGTTTTCTCTTAATAGCTTTCCAAGCAGCCACTAAGTGAAACTACTGCATACTGAGCCTGGTGTAATATGAGGCTCATTGGGTAAAATAACATTAGTCTGTGCTACTTAAACACACACTCTGGAAGGCTTAAGGAGGAGAGGAAGGAAAATATTTGAGGAGATCAACTGGATGTGGTCGAATTCAAGTAATGTCACCTGAGAAGGATTAGAATTTGCCAAAGCTTGACCTGAATGAAGACCTCCATTTAGGGCTTGTGTTCCTACCAGCTCAGCTGCAGTAGTTTTTCCATGCACAGTTTTCTCCTAGCAGTTGTATAGTGAAAGAGTCCAGTGATTTACTTGGCTTCTGTGTCTCAGCTGCAGTAAAGTGGTGTTTTTTCTTTAAAAAGAAAAAAAACCCTCAAATCCCAGTTTAACATTCCTTCTCCTTATTAGCTGCAGCTGGCTTTTGTTAATTACCGAAGACTTAACATTTTTTTTTCATCTACATCTTGTTACTTTTATCCTTGCTGGGAGCTCAGTGTATGTACTCTAGCTGATAAACAGCTACACGTGTAGTTCGTATCCTTAGATGTGGACAGCTTCAAAAAGTGCGTGCAGCATGCATTGACACTTCAAAATCCAGGAGAAGAGTCAATGGAATGGTTAGCAGCAATGGTACTTCCTCCACCATGGTCTTTGTTTTCTGATTGTGTGGGGTTAGCAAACCCAACAGTCTCATATCCTTACTAACCTGCCTACTGTGATGATGTCTTTGAAAGTAATTTTTTTCTTCTGTTTGTGATTGAGTTTTGGAGGGCTCAGGATACTTCCCCGTGCACCTCTCTGAAGTGAGAGATATCTCTTACAAGCGTAGAAGTCTAGTCTCTGGGGTTATAAAGTCCTGAGTTCTTCCACAAGGCAAAAGATTGCTCACCACCTGCTGACCAATTCCCAGCCCCTTCCAGGCAGCAATCTGTTCCTTTTGGGTAACTCCTCCCACCTTATATATTGGGCATGATGTGCTGTGGTATGGAATATCCCTTTGGCTACTTTGGGTCAGGTGTCCTGTCTCTGCTCCTTCCTGGCTTCTTGTGTCCCTCCTCACTGGCAGAGCATGAGACTGTGAAAAAGTCCCTGATTGGAGTAAACATTGCTTAGCAACAACTAAAACATTGGTGTGTTATCAGTACTGTTCTCAGACTAAAGCTGAAACACGGCACTGCACCAGCTACTAGGGAAAAAAATGGACTCTATCCCAGCCAAAACCATGACACAGGCGAACTGCTTTATCTCATGCTTCTAGGTTTAGACTTGAGTATCTTAGACTGAGAGTACTCTTAATGGGGAGATGAATTTGCCTTTATTACCAAGAGGTTTCTTGGACCTTTCTTGAAAGCATTATTGGCTGCTGCTGGAGTGAGCAATGCTTTTACTCAGTATATCTATTTCCATGTGAAATTTTCATTACAAATTTTCTGTTTCTACAGAGAATGGTAATTGATTCTAGAGCTTTGTGAGGCTCAGCCTAGCACTTGTGTTTCTGGGCTTGATTAATCTTAAAAATACCCAGAGTTGAGCCTGGCAGATATGAGAAAAAGCACACAAAGAAATACCATGCTATGGAGGAATAGCATGTCTCTCAAGAGACTTATTTTGAATGATTTAGTGTCGGAACTACTTGGTATTATCCTTCTTTTGCATTTACATCTCACACCGCTAATTTATGGAATTGTGACTGAGCACTAGCAGTCTTGTTTGGTCACAAGCATAGTTTACTTGTTTGTCATCATTGCTCATTACCGTGTTAATTCATTTCTTGATTTTTGTCATTCATGCTTAGTTTGTAATAGAAACACCATCTCCTCTCTCCATGTAGTAACCATTTAGAGATCCCCATGATATTCTACTGGATGTAATAATTTCTCTTTTGTTTACATATGTTGAGCTAAGGAGGGAACATGATTAGCTGAATGTTCTTGATAGTATTCAAGTACATCCTAGAGCTTTGCATTTGCTGTTTGATGTTTCATTTTACTGCTTTACTTAAATGCTCTGCAGGGATTGTGGTTTTGTGGTGAGAGCATGAAATTTGAATCCAAGGTGCCTTGTTCTCTTACCAGCAGAGCTGGTCAGTATGCTTAAAACCAGATTCCTCTACCCCACCAGCCCCATAATGGATTCCTGCATTTGTGGCTGCAAAGTAGGTTTTCCTCTCTCTTTCTAATAAATCTTGAGCACTCACAGCTTAAGAAGTCACTGTAAGTCTTCCTTTTGCTTCTGCATTATGACAGTGCAGTTCTAATTGTATCGGTGACTTGCATGCTTAAGAGGTCCTAGTGTGTTGATCTCTAGGCATGTATATTGTTATTATGAAGGATAAGCACATCAGTAAGCTTCCTGCCTCTGAGTTTATTGACTGGGCACACACCTGCATGCAGAACATCACATCCATGGCAGCGATCTAAGAGACTTAAAAGATATTGGCACTCTTTGATGGGGAAGTTTTCTGCATTCTCATGTCTGTCAGAGATGAGACAGCAAAACCTGTGTTACTGCATCACTGCTCTGTATTGTGCAGAAATTACTGCTGTTTTTTTATTACAACACATGTCTGAAAAAGTATTTAAATGTGGTTTTATCTTTACATATTTTATTAATTTTCAGATACAAGGGATGGAGCTCTTCAGCAGGCTGACTTCACTGCTGTAAGGACAGCTTATATATTCATAAAAAAAACAAATTATGGTTTATTGCACACCAAAATAACATAATTATAAGATTTTGAAAATGATGAGGCTTGAGGCAACTTGGACTTGGATTGTAAAATTAAGATGCTTCAAAGAGGTCTGCATTTAGAGTTACTTAGCTGAACACCTTCCTGACTTGAACTTATCTGAAAATGGAAAACAGCTTTAAAAATTTAAAGCATTCTCAAAATTAAGAAATGTAAATTTCTTATATTAAGAATATTAAAGTATATATTATCTTTGTCTTTACCTCCTCACAGTTGCCAGTATCTTTCCTTTAATTTTAGTCTGTTATTATTCACATTACAAGTTTAATCTATGTAATGTGTACCAAGCAGCTTTTAGGTTTTTTAGGTTTTTATAAGCATATGACTTTTTTTTTTTTACAACTGTATTTCATTCCCACAGTGTAAAGAAATCAATAGCCCTTTGCCAAATACTGATTTTAATTCCTTCTTAGAATGTGCTGAATGCTAAGCCCCCAGAGTGCAGGTAAATATAATGCATTTTTATTATCTTTATGAGGGAATTCTGGTTTGGATTCAAAAAAGCATTCAGCCATTAAGTGTCATTCTTTCAGGGTGAGACCCAGCCT
The DNA here is from genome assembly GCF_033783945.1 of Neopsephotus bourkii. NCBI lineage: Eukaryota > Metazoa > Chordata > Aves > Psittaciformes > Psittacidae > Neopsephotus > Neopsephotus bourkii. The sequence goes on along the minus strand of NW_026902105.1, from coordinate 5,217,109 downwards.
GCTGTGATTTGAAAGGATCTGAAATATAAAGCTACCTTATTTTAATTCCATTTTAATGGTATTCCTGCAAGATGAGGAGATAATGTTTACATATATTTGAACAGCAAATATGCTCTATCTGTTCTAGTTTAGGGTTTCTAAGTCTGGTCCACTGTCATTGTCTGATGTCTCAAACTGATGCCTTGGGCTGACAACAGGGAAGATGATAGAAGATTTGGTGGATGTTTTGAATATTGTAAGTACATGCAGGATGTAAAGCTGTTCTAAAGATTTATAATAGGATGACTGCAATGATAAGGAGTTGTCTCAGGGTACAGATGATACATATCCACTTCTTGACTCTCAGCCTATGTGACTGTGGTGAATTTGTTCTGTCGACCTCCTGTCTCCATCTTTCTTCATCGGGAAAATGGGACTACACATTTGCTCCTGGCGTATACTTGTAACAGCACTACAATGGTGAAGACTGTGCATCTCTTAGAAGATATAAATTCAATTCTCATATCTGGGTGGGCCTATTAATCCTGTAATATATAAGATTTGGAAAAATACAGGATGTAAAAGTGTTCTGCATTATGCACAACAGAAAATTGCTTGCAGCAGCAATGTAAATTGGAAGGAGTTACTAAGGTGACAGCTGTCATCATCACAAACAGGATGCCAAGCTGGTGAAGAGGGCTTTAAATGAAAGTTGCCGGGAGAGGGGGACCTCAGTCTGACCCACTCCTACCAGCTTGATACCAGTGCCAGAAAGAGATGCCCAGAGCCTGGAGAGGGATTGTGGATCAGCAGAGAAGCACTTGAAGAGCAGCATAAAGGAATTCCTGATGCTCCAACCAATGCATTGGCTTCATCAGGGGCCTAACTTAAACACCTCTATGTAAACACATGTAGTATGGGTAGTAAACAAGAAGTGTTAGAGATGTGTGTGTGCCTGCAGGGCTATCATCTTGTTGCCATCACAGAGATGTGGTGGGATGGCTCCTATAATTGGAGCCTTGGAATGGAAAGATAAAGGCTCTTCAGGAAGGACAGGCAGAAGAGAGAAGGGTGAGAAGGTGTGAATACATTGATGTGTGCTTTCTCCAAGTAATAGAGGAGCCACTGAGGAGAGGTGCTGTGCTAGATGTTCTTCTCACCAACAAGGAGGGGCTACTGGGGAATATGGTCCCTCTCCAGAAGGAAACGGGAGACCTAATTACCTGGATATGGAGAAGACTGAGGTACTCAATGACTTATTTGCCTTGATCTTCAGCAGCGAATGCCTAAGTCACAGAGGGCAAAAACAGGAAATGGGACACTGAAGAACTGTCTGCTGCAGGGGAAGATCAGGTTCAAGAACATCAAGAACATCAAGTGAACTGAAGGTTGCCCTCACAGAGGGCAAAAGCAGGAACTATGCCACTGAAGAACCGTCTGCTGTAGGGGAAGATGAGGTTCAAGAACATCTAAGGAACTGAAGGTGCACAAGTCCATGGGAGCTGATGAGATGCATCCATGGGCCCTGAGGAAACTGGCAGATGAAATGGCTAAGCCACTGTCTATCATATTAGAGAATTGTGATAGTCTGGTGAAGTTCCCAATGGCTGGTAGAGGAGAAAAATAACCCCATTATTAGAAAGGGAAAAAGGACAACCTGGGGAACTGCACTCCAGTCAGTCTCGCCTCTGGATGTGGCAAGATCATGGAACACATCCTCCTGGAAACTGTGCTAAAGCCCATAGAAAATACAGAGGTGATTGTTGACAACCAGCGTGGCTTCACTAAAGGTCAAATACGGTAACATTCTACAATGGGGTTACAGCATCAGTGGATAGAGAAAAGCAAGTTACATCATCTACCTGGTCTTGTGCAAAGCATTTGACACTATACTTTTTTCTAAACTGACATTCTTGTCTCTAAACTGGAGAGGCATGGATTTGACAAATGGACCACTCGATGGGTAAGAAATTGGTTGGGTAGCTGCACTCGGAATTATGGTCAACAGCTTGATATCCAAGTGTAGGTCATAGAGTGGTGTTCCTCAGGGGTTGGTATTGGAACTAGCGCTGTTCAGCATCTTTGTCAGTGACATGGGCAGTGGTATTGAGTGCACCCTCAGCAAGTTTGCTGATGACACGAAGCTATGTGGTGTGATTGACATGCTGGAGGGAAGGGATGCCATCCAGAAGGACCTTGGATGCTGGAGGAGTGGGTCAGTGTGAACCTCATGAAGTTCAACAAGGCCAAGTGCCAAGCAAAAGTACAGGCTGTGTGGAGAATGGATTGAGAGCAGTCCCGAGGAGAAGGGCTTGGAGGTGTTAGTTGGTGAGAAGCTCAACATGAGCTGGCTTCAGTGTGTGCTTGAAGCCCAGGAAGCCAATCATATGCTGGGCTGCATCAAAAGAAAACGTGACCAGCTGCTCAAGGGATGGTGATCCTGCCCCTCTACTCTGCTCTTGTGAGACCCCACCTGCAGTACTGCATTCAGCTTTGGGGCCCCCAACAGAACAGGGAGGTGCATCTGTTGGAGTGAGTTCAGAGGAGGCTGCAAATATGGTCATGGGGCTGGAGCACCTCTGCTATGTAGAAAAATGAGAGTTAGGGTTGTTCAGCCTGAAGGAGAGAAGGCTTTGGGGAGGCCTGATGGAAGCCTTCCAGTAACTACAAGAAATCTGGAGAGGGACTTTTTACAAGGGCATGAAGGGATAGGGCAAGGGAGGGGAGATTTAGATTAGATATTAGGAAGAAATTCTTCACTGTGAGGGTGCTGAGGCACTGGCACAGGTTGCCCAGAGAAGTTGTGGCTGTCCCATCCCTGGCAGTGTTCAAGGCCAGGTTGGACAGGTCTTTGAGCAACCTGATCTAGTGGAAGGTGTCCCTGCCTGTGGCTAAAGGTTGGAGGAAGATGATCTGTAAGGTCCCTACCAGCACAGACCGTTGTATGATTTTGTGATCTAGTTGTCTATTTCTGCTTTCATTCTACTACAAACATTTTTTGTTGATGTTTCTAATCGGGAAGACCTGTTCCTTGGCATCCTGTATCTTCAGTTTTTATTGCCTTTATCCCACATGCTCCTTGGAAGCTTTCTCCTTAACCAACACCGTGATGGTCAAAACCTCATGTCTGGAGTTTAGAGTAGTGTACTTCTATTCACTTAAACTGCTCTGTAAGTTTTTCAGAGCAAAGATAAAGGGAGAATTCTGTCCCTGTGAAATGAATGATTCATAATTCATTGATTCGTGTGGAATGAGAATATTGCTATTGGTTCACCAGTGCCAAGGAAATGTTGTGACAGTTGGATATGTCTGTGAATTAACTTTTCTTATCCAGTGCTTTTCCTGGGATCTAGTAGGAGTGTGTTTCTTTGTTTATTTGCCCAGTACATGTTTTACGTAGATCATAATGGGGGCTTAGGTACCTTAGAAGTAGTTGAGGTGAGCTGGAAAGTAGGATGTTTCCAATAGAGGGCCAAGCTTGCTACTAATGCCCAATAAAAATAAGAGAATAGGATTTCCTTTAGACTTGTGAATTTTATTTACTCAGCATAGTATTAGAATGTAAAATCTTATGGGCATGGATGAGATTAAGTAATGTATTCCTTTTTGGTTTGTTTCAGAGTTTGCAATAAATAGCCAGTGCCATTTCCAGCCTCTTACTAGATAAATGCTTTATAATTTATTAGAACAATTTGGCTCCTGACATGAACTTTAGGTCCATTAATCCTGTTATATAGTGAATAAGTTTGGAAAAATACAGGATGTAAATATGTTCTTCATATGCACTTTAATGCCAACCAGATATATAATATGCATTCTAGAACATGGTAGTCAGGATCTAATACGCAACTATCAAATTATTGACAAGGTTCATCTGCTGTTGTTTTATTTTTGGGGTTAAGAGCAAAAAGACTTCAGAAATTTTAACTGTTTGACATTATACTTTGATGTCTATCACATCTTGCTGAACATAGGTTAAACAGTTTGGGCTAGTGGCTTTATTACCTTCAGCTCAGCACTTTTCATTGAATCCAGAAACAAGACAAAGAATACATGAAGTGTTCTTCAAGAAGTTTTATGGAATAAGAAGGCTCTTCAATTACCTAAGTGGTTAAATTTTTACTTTGGGAATAATAATGATATTAATAATCAAGTTAATGAAGCAGTAAATCCAAGCTCTTCTATTTTACCATATTTATTATTTTTTAATTTGGCACCGGTTTTTATTCCTAAATGTGATCTAAGAGTTACTCAGATCTCTTAAGAAGTGGAAAAGAATGAATTCCTATTGATACCATAGCATGTACTACAAGAATCTTAGAACTGAGGATCATAATGTTCTCATTGGCCATATGCTCAGTAGGGTAAAATTGACCTCCAAACTGGAAATTATGCTCTAGCGAACAGCCTGTGTATCTTACCTGTAGCTCTGTGGGAGCATGCATGTGGAAAGGAAACTTGAAATCTTTGAATGCAGTTTTATTTTTCTCATGAAGTATTTTCCTCTTGGATTGTCAAGATATCAGACTTCTGCTTGAAATTTGTGAAGAGCAGAATATTGATTAGGGCCTTCACTCTCTGTGATATTTCAAATGTTTTTGAGGTTTGTAATTCCAGAAATGGACCCACTGTGTACTGTAGAGTATTACAGTGTTTATATTGAAAGTCAGCATATTTTGTTTTGTTTTCTATAAAGTTTAACTTTCTTCCCCATGGAACTTGTCCTGAAGATATTTTAGTGTGTTGGCTTCCCAGTTAGACAGACTTCAAATACATTTGTGTAGCAAAAGGACAGTCCCTTTATAAATAAAGAGATGTTCGTTTGAGACCACCTAATTAATGCTTACTTAATTATCTAATAATGCTGCAAAATTCTGGTATTGCATTAGTGTGCTGCAATACTACTTCCATTTCCTTCTTAATGACAGCATAGAAGAAATTTCAGTTCTTCAATAATGGCATTTGTAAGAACAGGTCAAGTTCCACAGCACTGGCAACTGAGCATTAGAAGATGCAGTGAAAGACAATTTTATAGCCTTACTTTGTCTTTTTCGTGTGTTTCAGACCTTTCCTTTAGGACTGAGATCATTGCTCCCACAGCACAGAGGTGCTAATGTGGAAAAAAAAGCAAAGGAACCACTGTAGTTGGTGGAAACTGGTGGCAGAAGTTAGGCAGAGAAATAGGGAGCAAAACCCTTTTTCGTGGAAAGCAGACAACTTTCAAAGAAAGCGTCACTTAGTAAAAAGCAAAAATAAAAAAAAAAAGCTAAACAAAATAATCAGTGTAGAAGCTTTCAAGCAGCCATAGAAAACAGTACCGAATTCACTGATATGGGATTTTTTGGGGTACAGTTTTTATTGGGTCTGACAAAGCGGGTTTTGATCTGTTTGGAATGAGACTTCATGGAAATAGACTAACAGCCTGTGCACAGATTCAGAAAACATTCCTGTATTTGAAGTGGTTTAGCAAAATTCATTTATCCGTTAAATCAAGAATTATGTTTAGGCTGCAGGACCTGATGGCCCACATAATGTGCACTGGGCTACTAGCAGTCATATGTAAACTGTCTAATCACTCTCAGCTGTGTTATAACAAATAATTGGAAAGTTAATATCTACCAAGCAGTGGTACCTGTATCTGTAACAGTAGTAGCCATTCTTCTTAACAGTTCCTTAAAAAGAGACCCTTTACAAAAAAATTGTTTGGTTTTCTTTATTTTTCTTTCCTGCTACTTTAAGAAGCTGCTGTTACAGCTTAGCTGCCTGTTGTCTAGTTGCATTGTTTTCTTTGAACAGAAGCCAGTCCCCTTTCGGCAAGTACTTTGCCATTAGAACACAACTGTTGGTAGGGAGAGATGCATTTCTGTGTGGATACAGTGATGATTTTAACAGGTCACTGATGCAGTGGAGGACATTACAGAAACATTCCTGGATACAGAGGCCCTTGCCATGAACTGTGTGTTGTGAATCCCAAAGTACTGTACAGTGGGCAACTCTGGTCTACTGTGTTGGCTTTCACATTGATTAAAAGACCAGTAAACCCTTTTGCAGTAGTATTTGACATGATTCTTGTTCACTGTGATGCAAAAGCAATGGGAAAAAAAAATACACCCTGTGTTCTGTAGAAAGATTTTCTGTTTTTGTAATGTTACCTGATCTAATGGAATTCTACAGCTATTGAACCCATATCTGCTCAAATGTATTACAAGACCTGGGAAAGTACCCTGATGGTAGGGTTGTGGTTCTAGATAATATAGCTGTGCAGCCCTCTCAAAAACATAAAGGACATACTGATGTGAAAAATGGTGAATAGCTGAAGCAAAGCTGTAATGAGATCCCTTGAAAACTATCATTATGTACACATTCATTTTAACTCTAATACGAAATGAGAAATCTTTTTTTTTTTTTTTTTTTTCCATAACAGCCATGTCTAAGCAGATGAAATGATTTTGGTCTGCTATAGTTAGTCCAGTAATTAGCTGATGATTGCTTGGCAAAAAAGCCAACAAATCAAGAATATGAAGAGTACAATGACTCATCTGTGAACATTTGCTGTGTTATATTTGCTTGTTAATTTTTGGTTATATGATTGCTGTTTGAATTATTTAGGGGTTTATAACTACAGAAAGGAAATATGTGTAAGAGCTAGGTTTCAAAGGAAGTCTTTTTTTGAGTTCACACAGAGATGATGTTTCTTTTTTCCATTCAGAATAAAGCCCAGGAGGCCAAAAAAGGAATGAAAAAGCTGCAATGGTGTTACTGTGATGTTGCAGGTGATAGTAGATTCTTGATTAAAGCATTTAACTGGGAACCTTACATTCACCTTAGTCCAGCTTCAGCTTTGTAATATACAACAGGTGCTGATAAGTATTAACTGCCGACATCTTCCAGTACATGATCATCTCCTCTCGGTCTCCTGAGCTGAACCAAGTCTCTGATGGGCTTAGTAAGACACAGGTCTGCTCAACAAAGAACCTTGTACTTCCTTAATTTCATGGCTGTGTAACACTTCACAGGCTAAAGGCTGGCATGGGAGAAGTCTCAAGTGAATGGTACTTTCTTCCTTTTGTTTTTCTTCACTCTATTTAGTTCTAATGGCCAGCGTCAGTGTGATATATTGTATTTGTAGACTCCCAGGCTCCCTTAGAACTTGTGGCAAAAGCTCACATTTATTTATGTACTAGATGTTGTTATACTATTCTGAATGCGGTGGTTATATGGACTTGAAAGGTTGAAGTTTTCAGTAAGAGAATGAAGTTCCTTTACTCAAATTTGGGTCTTTGAAGATCTTTCTGCTTAACTGCTTGAACTTCACTAAATGTGGTAGATTTTTTTTGCATTTTAACTGCATTTCCCAGCAAAAGAAGGATGAGTAAAGATAAATGAGCTTTCCTGTGTTGTTTTCTTTCATTATTAAGTCTTTGCTGTGAAGTGACAATCCATATATGCATAAGTATTTGGGCAAAAGCAGTGCACCTATGTTTTTCTAAATACCCCTTAAGCTTTACTTCCTTGCTGTTTGCTATTTGGGTAGAATGCTTTGCAAGAAGGTAGTCCTTTGAACCTTGAGTGTGTACCCCAGTCCAAGCCTCTTGGGATCTTTTATTGCAGCTCTGATCTTGAAGTAAGGTATATGCAAGGGATTTTGTAGGTTTGTAATAAATTCCACTGAATTCAGGAACCACTTGTAAGACTAAGGCCAAACTGCTTTGATCAGGAAGTCCAAAAGAACATAAATAAAGTAAGGTGGGGAAAAATGATGCTGATGTAACAGTGCAAAATGTAGCAGCAAGAGGAAAGTACAGTGAAGGCAGTTTTATTGTGGAACGGAGATCAGCTGAGTTGATTAGTTTCATGTGTGGGAGTCTTTCTTAAAACATTTGTTTATAGAATTAAATATAAATTCCTTACTTGAGACTATTGTGGTTGTGTATGGTTATGCACGTGTGACAGAGGATAGCAATGTATACATTAAAAAACAATCTGTTCAAAATATCAGGAGATTAACGGGAGAAGCACCTTTTCATTGACTTTACCAGCATCTAAACTGTGTCTCCCTGACTTAATTAGTGTCAAAGTTATTCATCTCTCATCATACTAACCTTCTATTTGTTACAGTTTGCTGGAATATAGTCCTTGACATTGTTTCAGTTTTAGGTGCCGATGACAAAGTTTGTGCATCTTATAAATAGCATGCAATGTATAGAACTCTTATTAATTGGTGGTGGAAGTTACAATCCGTATTTTAAATAAGTAGCATAATACATCCATTCAGAATTGCACCACAAAAAAGAGAGGGGTTTAATGGACTCCATATGTCTGCTTTTAGAACTGGTTGAGTAAAACTTTGCTATACCACATAATGGTAAACCATCAGTGCTATAATGTCCTTGGGGTCTTTTAAGAACCTTCTTTATAGACACTCTTCCGAGAAAGATTAATTCATTAATGGATTCAAGCCAACAGTGTTATGGTTTATACTGTTGCAATAATCAGGCATCAGTGTTGGTTGCATTGTCCCTTTAAATTCCTGAAAACTGAAATGCACTATCCCTGCTTTTGAGGAAAAACTGATTTTGAACAAGCAGCAGCTTTTCAAGTACATCACTTGGATTTTAGAACAATTGTTTTAATGTATACTTTAGCTTATGCCCTTTCAGAATAAAGACTAAAAGGGTAGATGTATATAGGAAAACATGAATATGGGATGCAGTCTTCCTGCATCAGGGATATTTTTATGTTAATAACTAGTCCTTAAAACTTGTTTTATGGCTAAACATTTAAATAAAGCAGCTCTATGTATAATTTTTAAGAATCTACAGAGCTTGGGTACTAATGGGTAGTTAGCCAGCTTAGGGCCACATTATGTTAGCGGTCTGATCAGGACCTCATCCTTCGCCTGCCCACCCCAAAACAGCACTTACACTTGGGAGTAGTTCCCGGCCCATGACCCTGCAAGTGTTCTGCCTGGCCTAGCCACTCCTTTCGTAGTGAGGATCAGATCACTGGATTCTGTATCATCAGTCCTGTGGAAAGCATGTTAAAGTCCTTAGCAATCCCTCCTTTGCTTCTGCCCCTTAGGCATTGGCTGGTGAGGAATGTGCATACCTTCACTGTGTCAGGGGATGTGCTGCTTCATCATTCAGACCAACCTGGGTATGCTGCTGCAGGGATCAAAGCCATAGGGTGTTGCATGACACTGCAAAGGGGGACAGAAGCTCTTGATGGACCCTGAAATGGGAATTCTGGACATTTGTGTAACAGTGCACTAATGAGACAAGCATGTTTTGGTAAAACACAAAAGCCATGGTTCTGTTAAAAGGGCACGGGTAGGAATCTAATCTATTTTTTCATTAGATGTCTTAAAATCACTTGTGCTGTTCAAAAAAGTGTGTGTGTGCGTGTGTGTGTATGTGTGAGTGTTTAAGCATGTGAACACATATAGGGAAATTACTGCATACTGCTGAAGTTCTCCCTATGTTCTATCTAGGTGTCAAAAATAAAAAATAATTTAAAAAGCATATTAAAACGGTCTTTTCCAAGGCTTTTTCAAAACCTAATAAATTTCAACCTATTACTTTTTTTTTTAAAATACTGAATTAGTAGTTGAATGAGCTGTTTAGATTTGCTGAATTAAAAATTCAGACTGACTTTGGAAAGAACTGTTTCATTACTTGTAGGTGATTCCCGCAAAGTCACATGCAGAGCAGTTAGTCTGTCTGCTCAAAGGAACAGGCCCACATTCAGGTAGATCTCTTATATCCATACTCCACGTGGATATTGACGCTTCATGTCAGGATTGTTCCAAGTGTCTAAGTGGGGTGGGCTGACCTTGGTTGGCTGCCAGATAGATACCCACCTAGCCACTCTCTTACTCCCCCTCCCCAACAAGATGGGGAGAAATAAGATGAGAAATCTCATGGGTTGAGATAAAGACAGGGATATCCCTTACCAACCTAAATGGTCTTTTGCTGTATGAGAGTAACAGCAGTGGGATCCATTTTTAACTCCTAGAGAGACAGAAGGCATATGGAGCATCATCTTGAACGGTATCGCAGCATCACCTTATGATAATGGAGTAAAACAGTTTCCTCAAAACTTACTGGAATTACTGATATTTCTATATAGCAAGGGAGATAAAGCACAAAATTAAGATCTTCATGATCTGTAAAGTAGTTCAGGGATTTCAAGGTTATATACAAACTTGACTGCAAACTTGGACAGACTCCACTGCTTCTGTCAGTCCTTTACAGTTTGTTTGGTTTTTTTTTGTTTTTTACCTTAAGAAGAGCAGAAAGAAATCCCATTGTCTGCCTTTTTAAAAGTTATTACAGGAATCTAGGACCTGGGTATTTGGGATCCCATTCTCGCACATCTTCAGTATTGGCAATGCCACCTTTTGGAGGCTCTGTATTTCAACAGGAAACCAAATTGCTGCTGGAAGGAATCATACAGCTGTCAGAGAAGGAAAGGAGAGCTTTCAACTCATGGAAGCTGGTTTTTAAATCCTCATTTCTGCTTTCTTAAAGGGCTGATAATGAATTAATTTAGTTGCTTGTCAGCTCACATTTTTTGATAAAGAGGTAGTTACTGTAGAAACAAACATTTGTTCGTTATTTCAGGTGCTGGGTTTTAATACATGCTTGCAGTTACCTTCTGTACATATGTAATATATTCTAGCTTTTTATAAGGCTGTTGGTTACAAATAGCTTTGAAATAACTACTATGCCTTCCAGCTATAAAATACCATAATAATTATTCATTATATCACTATCATTTTTACTATGCTAAAAGGGATTCCTCCATACCCCTCCCACAGCAGAATAATATTGTAGAAGGGTTTTCATTTGCCCAAATTAATTCAGGATTTTTCAACACTGCGATATAGCTATACCATCTTTGTTTTAGGGGAAACTGAATGGAGTGAGACAGCAGTTCCATGAAACTTCAGTAATTGGATTCATGTTTAAATAGTGTGTGGGCAAAAAAACCCTTCAGCTTCCTAGCTTAATTCTTTTTATTATCTGCATGTAATCTGAGTAGGTTCTAACTAGAAGTTCTCTAAGAATTAGGCTAGCTGGCTTTATAGCTATAATTTAGGCATAGTTATACATACCTCTGACAATTTCCACTTCCTGTTGTATTTTCAGAACTTAAAAGACAAGGATGTTGAGATGGTAATTTGTTTCTGAAAATGAAGTCTGATTCTTTTAACCCCAAATTGTAAAAGTATTTCTGAAGCTTAAGGCCATTTATTTGTGTTTTTGTTTTGTTTTATTTTGTTTTCTCTTTTACATTGAAGACTACCAGAATGTCTGATTTTAACTTAATTTCAATGTGGTATATGCTGCTATAATGTCCAACTGCTTAAACATATTTTAGGCTTCAAAATGCATTCATTTAAACTGCTTTGGTTCCAGAGCATCTGAGTTACATACTTGTGCATTCACTTCTTAAATAAAGTGAAAGCATATTGTGTCATACAAGATATTTTTTTCTTCATTATCTGATCCTTATGCATTTGAACTTGGGCTTCTGTGACAAAGACACAGTTGTTTGTGTGCTGATTGAATTTAACAAGAAGCTGGTGTTCTGTAAGTACGAGTGCCTCATTTCCTATAACATAACAGTACAGTAATGCTAAATGCAGATATGTAAAAAAAAAAACAACAGGCCAACCCAGAAAATCCCCTTAAATCTCAGAGCTGGAAATTCAGCCACTGAAAGGTAATTGTACTGAAATTCAAGCCACAAGTCATTTTCTTGCATGGTTAAGGAGTTTTAAATGGAATCAATAAACTGCAATAGAAAGGGTCTTTCAGAGGCAATTTCAAGGAGATGGTATGAATTTATGTGCATTGAGTGACTGTAGTTCCCAGCCAAATGTACAGAAAAAAAGATATTTTCAAGCTTCTTGTGAAGTGATAGGTAAAATAACCCTCATTTTACTAAAGCTTCTTAATTCTTTCTGTTACCTATTTATGTAAATGATATATTTTTTGGAGCTGCTGCCTACTAAACAGGTACTACTGACAAGTATCTGTCTGCCTACCCCAGAAGTGTAGGACTGTTGCCTCATGCTGATTGTTACAGCAAATAGCGTACAAGAATGCCCTAGATTAAAGTTTACAAAGGGACCCATTTCCAACAGCTTTAGCTGTCTGAAGGTTAGATTCAGTCTGACCTAGTTGTTAGTGAAAAGGGATTGAGCATCTCGGCAGGGATGCTCAGCCCACTTAGGTTTTAGGTTCTTCTGTAGTCAGTGGAAGAGGATGAACATCTCCAGAGAGTAATTTATCTTATCTCAAGGGGCTAACCTAAGAGTGAATCCTTAATGTTTTTGCTGGTGAAGTTAGTTGAGGTGAATTTCAGCCCTAGCTTGCTAAATACTGTAGCTTGTTACTGGACTGTATTTGTTTATGACTTGAGAATGATCCAGGATGTCTGTGGTGGAAATTAAAACACGCTTGTTATGTACTTAGTAAAGCAGAGCATTTGCTTTAATGTAGTTGAGTAAAACCACATTTTGAATTGTGAAATTGTGAAAAGGAATACCTTTGTCAGGACTCGGAATCCTTGCAGGTGGGCTTCAGTCTGGGAAATTCTGGTGGAGCCTGAAGACTGAAGTTTCAGTGAATTTTTTTTGAAACATCATTCCATTATGGAATGATAGTGGGGTGGATCATAGTAGAAAAATGCTTTTTAGATGAAACTTAAAAGAATTATGACAAGTATTTCACATTTTACAACCTGCATAGGTCCTTTCCTATTTCTTATTCCTATATTTTCAGAACCTTGACTTTATAAAAGGAGATTGGTGTCAACACATCCAGCAAACCTTCATGTACACAAAGCTAACACAGTTCTTATGGGGACATCCTTTTGCTCACAAGTGTCAATGAGCTGATGGAAATACCAGATAAAGAAATCTGCTTGTCTCTAATTCTGTTAAAGCAGCTTAAAAGGTCAAACCTTTTCTGCAGTAGTGTTTGTGAAGAGTCTTGCCATGGTACTTTGAGTCTTGGGATTGCCTAGAAAGCATGCTAGGATGTTCTGCCAAGCTCCTAATCTTTGTATGTTCACTTGAATAGCAATATTAAACTCTCTGTAGTATTCTGTATGTGTAAATGGGTTATTGTTTTCCTCTGGTTCCTGTCTGGCTCTGCATAGTTGCCATCCTGGGCTTTTTGTTCAGTGGGGTGGTGGAGCAGTGGTTTGCCTCTTAAATTGTTTTGCCTTTTGGCACTGGTGCTTGACTGGCTTCTGCCTTCTGTTTAGTTCCTAAATATTTTTGTCTTTTTATTGTAGTTACTGATCTTTATCTCTAATATTTATGTTTGTGGTGATGTGTTTGTTTTAGAGTTTCCACAGCGTGCTACCATTTGTTCTTTGTATCATCTCATATGCTCACTTACTGACTTGGAGAGCAAAGAGAAGAAAGAAAAAAAACTAGAAAGGAGAAAGTATATGTACTTTTTTCCCCAACATTTGTAGTCAACACAAAATACACTGTGGAAAACACAGTTGTTTCAACAGACTCTTGAAGCTGAGACCTGGGTGAAGTTTATGGTTTCAATGAGGCTCAAGGGAACATGCATTTTCTGCCAACTCTAAAAAGACTTGAAAATGTGTTGAAATCTTATATGTATTGTATTTGTTTTGTCTGTGTAGGCAAGTGCTTCTGTGTGGCCCTGCTTTTCTCGATATTCACTACAGCTGACCTTGTAGGTGGGTTTTATGTCTCCGGTCCGATCAAAGGGAGTTTGTAAAGTGCTTTTAAAAAGTGCTTTAAGAGTTGGTCTGACTCATGTTTCATGGGTTTGAGAGATTTATTGAAAATATGGTCAGCAAATTCTTATTTCTACAAGGAATCTGAATTTAGTTTCTTGACTGTTAGATTTTATTTTTCCCTCCCTACTACAAAAAAATAGGGGTTTCCTATCATATTTATGTCTTATCTAATAGGAAACAGAATTCCAATTTTATGCTCTGATGCCTTATAAGTAAGTATGTAAGTTTTCTCATGGTAAAGTTACTGGCTACATGCAGGTGAAAATACTTGTATGCACCTGTACTTTAAGGTAGGATTTTTAGCATGGTAGGCATGGTCTTGCAATGTCTAACACCTCATTAGAGTCCCCAGCTTTCTCAGCCGATCTTCATACAAGAGGTGCTCCAGTCCCCTGATCATTCTTGTGGCCCTCCTCTGGACTTGTTCCAACAGACCCATGTCCTTTTTATGTTGAGGACACCAGAACTGTACACAATACTCCAAGTGAGGTCTCACGAGAGCAGAATAAAGGGGCAGGATCACCTCCTTCGGCCTGCTGGTCATGCTCCTTTTTATGCAGCCCAGGACACGGTTGGCTTTCTGGGCTGCAAGGCCAGGTTGGACGAGGCCTTGGGTAATATGGTTTAGAGTGAGGTGTCCCTGCCCATGGCAGGGGGGTTGGAACTTGATGATCTTAAGGTCCTTTCCAACCCTAACTATTCTATGATTCTATGATTATTTTGTTCATGTTGTTCCCTTTTTTTCCCCTCTAAGTCTCTTTTACTCCAGTTCCACAAACACTTATCACTGTTAGACCAGACTCGCTGCAGCTAGGGACAGGTTAAGGTATTCTGCTGTGCCGCTTCAGTTGGCAAGGAGAGAACAGGTACTTGTTATTTAATGTCAAGTGGAAGAATAACACTTGATCTCTGGATCTCATGGACATGGCTTGATTGACTGATTTATTGTCCCAAGTGTGTTTGTTTAGTACCATATATTGTCTAGACTCCCATATCATTTCAGTTTGAAAGTTACTTTCCATGCTCATGTTTCTAAATTCAAATTTGAACAGATGTAACTGATTTTAACTATCTAGTCAAATTGGCTGGTGTCAAGACCACTGGAAGGAGTATCAGTATACTTTCTATTTTGACAATGGTGCAGCTGTTTTTATACAATTGCTTAATGAAGTTGATTAAGCTGGTAATGGATTCCTATCGCTTCAAGTGGAGCTGAGCAGAATTCAGCCTCATCTCTTCATGGTGGTGTCACCTTCAGAAAGGTTCTGTTTAAGTCTATGAAAATGCTCTGCACAGTAAGTATGCAAAGATGTGACATCTCACAAGAACATACTTGAAACTGCACCAGGGAGATCTCACAAGAACATACTTGAAACTGCACCACATTTGTAAGCAGATGTTATTTTGCGGTTTATGAAGATTAACTTATTTTTTTTCCTCCAGCTGTATGCCAGAATCTTACATTTGCGCACTTTCTGGATGCAGAATACAACTCATGTATCAGTTGAGCAAACCCCAGTCTGTTCTCTCATGTATTTGTGCCTAGTGTTGCCAAAGATGCTTAGATACACTTGGATGAGCTTTTCCAGTTTTGGATGCATTTTTATTTGTTTGTTTTGACACATGATATTTTGAGATCACATCTGTCTGCAAGAGCAGCAGCAGAAGGAGATGAGACTAATCTCAGTTTAAGCAGTTCAGAGAAACTGATACGGTACTTGTTCTTAGAATATCCAAACTGCTTTTACTAAAATCATATAGTCACCTTTCTCCTTATTTTAATAGATGTGTTTTTTTATTTAATCAGCATCTCTGTTTGAGAGAGGGAAATTGGAGAAGTGTTTTTGGGGATTGCAGTGGGAGTCAATGTCAGTCTGGCTTCTTTTGATTGTTTGTTTTTTTTGTTTGTTTTCTTTTTTTGTCTTTAGTCTCACTGAGTCATGGTCGCTTCTTTTCTTAGAAGAGCACTCCTCTGACAGCAAATGGTGGAGCCACCCAGCTACAGAGATTGCACGTGTGTTTGCGTAAACTTTCCTTTCTGGGCATTGTTTTCTGAAATCTGTATTAATTCCTGCTTCTAAGGACAGGTACTTTTTCTCATGCTCTGTTGAATTGCAGTGTCTAAACGTTCCTACCAGTAGGTGGAGAATGATTAAAAAAAGGCAATTTGACCCGATGATAACTCCTCTTTATGAAAGGTGACCTTCTCAGAGGCTTTCAGAATATCTAACTTCTTTTTTCCTGTTGTAAATCCACTTCAGCATATCCATTAGTTTCTGTTGCCTGGACAATGTATGCAGAAAAGGGCATTTGAAGGGAGATTTCCTGCACTGCAGGAACCTTTGAGGAAAAGCTGATGAATGGGCAGAGCTGTTACAGCTTCCCAGCAGGATGCCAGTTAACATTTCTGCCCCCAAAGGAGCCTGGCAATTCCCTGCCTTTCCAGCTGAGTGCTTCCACAGGAATCTTCTTTACAGGGATGAAAAACCTCCAAGATTTCTCCAAGCCCTACCTGTGATATGTCCCTTTCATGTACATCAAACTGATGATTCCTACTGCCAAGCAAGAGGAAAGGTTTGGGATTAGCGCATTTACAGTTAACAGTTTTAGCCTTTTCTGATCTGGTTCCAAAACAGGGTTTGTGTTTGGGTTTTTCATGATTTTTTTTTTTTTTTTTTTTGTATTCTATTTTGAAGACTTTAAAGGTAACATACCACAGGAGATCTGGTGGGTAGGCTCTTATTTAGCCTAAGGTAGTCTGGTCTTAACCATTGGGCATGTGAACTAGAAGTCCATTTTGGGATTCTTCTTGGGAGACGGCAGCAGCAGAAGCTCAGGGCAGCCCTGAGCTGTGCTGGAAGCCATCCTCTTCTGCTCCCGTCTCCTTTCCCCTTCTGGTCAACAGAGGCTTGCAGTTCTGCTGACTTTTCTTTCTTCCACACTTCAAGAAAGCTGCAGCACTCAGGTTTCTCCAAGGCCATGACGTTGTGGGGCGGCAGATGCTCCCAGCCCAGCTGTGTGAGCAGCAGCTGGCTGTGCTATGCTGGCTGGTTTGCCTCCTCCTGGGAAAAGGCAGTGGGCCAGACTCTGCTTGTTAACTTCCAGCTGGATCTTACTAGCTAGTCTATCCCAGCAGCATGCAGAACTGGCAGCAGACATCTAGGAGATAAGCATGGAACTGCAAACTGTTAGAGATATAAGAAATTTGAAGCATCTCCTAAAGTATTGACTGGACTTTCATAGGATGCAGAATTCATCCAATAATCCGTTGTCAGTTTTAAGCTGGGATACGTAGGACTTGAAATCAAGACAAATTTCTTTGCTAGCTTTACCTTGGTGTTTATTTTCCCTTCCTTTTCCCACAAGAGCTTTGTTCTACATCCAGTCCTCTGCACACTACCTTCTCCAAGAACCTTTCCTTGAAGGCCAAGGAAGTGGTTTAGCACTGGATACAGACACATGCATGCAG
Source organism: Neopsephotus bourkii (assembly GCF_033783945.1). Lineage (NCBI taxonomy): Eukaryota > Metazoa > Chordata > Aves > Psittaciformes > Psittacidae > Neopsephotus > Neopsephotus bourkii. The sequence continues at coordinate 5,199,870 of NW_026902105.1, read as the reverse complement.
ACATACACAAGTGTAACATCCCATTGTTAGAAATGGAGCGTGACTTCCTGCACACAGCGGGATTGATGAGGGTGGGAATGGCACAGTTGCTAAAACACAAACAGCAGAAAGACAATCCCCAAAGTATATAAAATTCCTATAGTTCAAATGACTAAATCAGCTGAATGCTGCTAAATGTTCCAATGGTTCAGTACAGGCTAAATGTGAAACCTGCAGCCTGACAACCAAGCTTGGGCTGTGGAGGCAAGCGAAAAGAACGGAGGGTGGGTGGTAAAAGAAGATAGTAGGAATGTTTTAATCATCTTGCTACTCAAAACTAATTGCCATTTTGCTGTCAACTATAAATAAGGATGAAGAACCTGGATGAGCATACAGAATTTCTGTATTGGAATGTAACCTAGGCTTCCTTGTTGCTGTATCTCTGCTTCTGGTTGTTAACATGCATCTCATAAAATGTATACAGTAAAGAGCTGAAGTCAAATGCATGCTGTCCTGGAGTAAGGTTTATTGTGGTACTTCTTCCCCTGGTAAGAGGTGGAATAACGTGAAAACGCTGTGAATGTAATGGACTGATTTTTCCCTTTTGAACTTTTTCTTGTCTATTCTTCCCCCACATGTGTTCTTCCCCTGTAAAATTGTGTTGCACACAAATCTCCTTGCAAGCTTATAGAAATTGCTTCTGTATATCTTTAATCTTCCTACATGCCCTCAGAGCAGCCAAGCTGATGGCCCTCTGGGATAAAAATTTGATGTGTGATCTGTCCAGTAACAGAACACATGTAATTAGATACTTGGGCATATAAATACTTGATCATCTGGATTAGTAACTGAGGTGTTCCTAATCCTCTCTGCACCTAATAAGAGAATCTAGGCCTTTCCATGGGGATCCATGCCATGCTAGGTGGCTGTTCAGGTGCTGCAGGAGGTTCTGGTAGAAAACAGCATTTGTCTGGAACTTCCCTGTATGAGGAAATGAAAAGCACAAGCTGATGGTGGTACAGCAAAGTGTTTTATGATGGACTGGTTGAGGGCCTTAGAGGTCTTTGTCCCTGCAGCAAACTCTAGTGATACCTCTGTCATCAGTAGCAACAAAGCTATGAGAAAGACCACATTTTTCTTTAAACAGAGAGGAAAAGGAGATATCAGCTTGTTCACAGTCAGCTGGATGAACTCAGACTTTAGCTAACTCATTACCAAGGCAGTCCTTGCTTCCCCAGCAGCTATTTATGGGAGAGAAATCCATTCTTGAAAAGAAGTGGTATCAAAAGTACCATCTTTTTATCTGAGATGCCTCCCGAGCTTTGTGGTGGTGCAGATTTCTAAAAGCACACCTTGGACTGAAAGAGTTATGCTAACTCTTTTCTTTCTCTCCTAATCATCCCATTCTTCAAAAAAGACTGCCCCAGGAAACACATATAGTTCTGTGTTCCTTTTCTCTTGTTTTTTTGAATATGATAAACTGTTTTACCCTGAGATAACCCTGTGTGCCTACAAGATTTTATTTAGATGTCCATGTTCCTAAAAATAATACGTGAGTGAAGTGTTCCAAGCAGCAAACCGCAGCTTCCTAAGCTAGCAGTGGCTGTAGTACAGTTTCTAGTTCAAAGATTTTGTTTTATAAGTGATATAACATCGCAGGGTCTGCGTCCAGTTTTACATCCTTGCTTTGCTGTGTGCTGTTTGTTCGTGTTCCTTTAATGATACTTGGATGCAAAGCATGTGTCATTAGTTGGCTCATATAGCAGAAGATTGCTACAGCATATGTTTTGTGGTATGTGTGCCCACTCCACTACTTTACAAGGCTGTTTAACCTATATGTTCTTTCTAGCCTCTAATTATCAAAATATTGATCACACATTTTAGTCATCTATTTTATCACTTATATTCTGAAAGTGCACTTATTTCTGCAGAAAATATTCAGGACTGAAAGTTTGGGTTAAATACTCTGACTCTTGGTACAAATTGTTTTCTGAAGCCCTGCTTGCTCAAACAAACTCGCTGGAAAAAAGGGATATGGCTGGGATTCGATTGCCAAATGTGTTTAGAAAAGGCATTGTAAATGATAAATAATGATTTCAAGTTCATTTGCCTGGGACAAATCCAAGCATGATATGTGTTATATTCCAAAGTTAATTCAGCAAAATAGAGTGCGTGGAAGTAAAGGGGGGAGAGTGAAATGGTCATTTGGCAATACCAAAGTGCTTAATTTTCTTGACAAATTTCTTAATATTTTAAAACATTTCAATCTTTTGGATGGAAACCATACACTCTCTAATTACTGGCTATAAAACTAAGGATTTAAGAGCTATGAATGTTACAGTTGGAGGAAACTATAATTAAGGCTGGCAAGACTCTGTTTCCTTAAGGAAACAGAGTTCAGGCAGCTCTTAAAAGGAAGTGGTAATTTTTTTTTTCCTATTGAATTTATATGTATTGATAAATGCATGTCGTCTAGTCTTCAACCAATAAGTTAAGCAGTATATATCCTAAGTAATTTCTTGTGTTTCCCAGTGTACTGTTTCATCTCTAAAATGATTTATCTAGTCATAGTTATAGTTTCGTAAATCGGGATTCTTCAATCATGTATCTTATATCTTGTGCTGAGAGAGAAAAGTGTAGAGCAAAGTAAAATTTACTGGATATGGTTAAAAAGTAAGCTGATTCTCAGTTACTGCACTGTGTATGTATTTGCATGCATTCTGTTGTAGCCTATTTGCTTACAGGGAACGAGGGAGACACTGCTGAATACAATAGCAGGAAGACTGTTGGTCATAAAATAAATGTGGGTGCACATTAGTGTTGCCAGTCAGCAGGTCATTATATGCAACCAAGTCTAGACCACCTTGGAATAACTGAAGAAGCCACTGGCATATAAATCTCTCTTAGTCTGGTGGGCTTCCCTGGGGCAGTATTTTGTAGCCAGGAAAGATGCTGTGGAGGCTGAAGCTGGGAGTGGTGTTTGCTGTAGTATGAGCTCTAGAGCTCTCACTTTACCACAAAGTTCCAGAGCTGCCAGGACCTTGGCTGCCACAGTAGCTTCCCACACACTGTGGGGAGATCAGACAGGTGTGCATCAGTGCTGCTTATGGGGGGCTTCCTTTTAGACCACTAAATCATAGAATAGTTAAGAGTTGGAAAGGACCTTCAGATCATCAAGTTCCGACCTCTCTGCCATGGGCAGGGACACCTCACGCTAAATCATGTCACACAGGCTGTCAAACCTGGCATTGCACACGGCAAGGGATGGAGCATTCAGAACTTCCTTGGGCAACCTCTTCCAGTGCCTCACCACCCTTACAGTAAAGAGCTTCCTCCTTATATCCAATCTAAATTTCCCCTATCTAAGTTTGAACCCATTACACATTACCATTGTCCTGTCACTACAGTCCCTAATGAAGAGTCCATCCCCAGCCCCTTCAGATACTTCAAGGCTGCTATGAGATCTCCACGCAGCCTTCTCTTCTCCAGGCTGAACAGCCCCAACTTTCTCAGCCTATCTTCATATGGGAGGTGCTCCAGTACCCTGATCATCCTTGTGGCCCTCCTCTGGATTTGTTCCAACAGTTCCATGTCCTTTTCATGTTGAGGACACCAGAACTGCACACAGCACTCCAGGTGAGGACTCATGAGAGCAGAGTAGAGGGGCAGGATCACTTCCTTCGACCTGCTGGTCACACTCCTTTTGATGCAGCCCAGGATACGGTTGGCTTTCTGGGCTGCAAGCGCACACTGCCGGCTCATGTTCATTTTCTCATCCACCAACACCCCCAAGTCCTTCTCCACAGGGCTGCTCTGAATCTCTTCTCTGCCCAGCCTGTATCTGTGCCTGGGATTGCTCCCACCCAGGTGTAGGACCTTGCACTTAGCATGGCTAAACTTCATGAGGTTGGCATCAGCCCACCTCACAAGCAAGTCAAGGTCCCTCTGGATGGCATTCCTTCCCTCCATTGTATCAACCGAACCACACAGCTTGGTGTCATCGGCAAACTTGCTGAGGGCGCACTCAATCCCACTGTCCATGTCAGTGACAAAGATGTTGAACAGGACTGGTCCCAACACCGGTCCCTGAGGGACACCACTCGTTACTGGTCTCTAGCTGGACAGTGAGCCATTGACCACAACTCTGTGTGCTGCCACCCAGCCAGTTCTTTATCCACTGAGTGATCCACCTATCAAACTGATGTCTCTCCGATTTAGAGACATGAATGTCATGTGGGACAGTGTTGAACGCTTTACACAAATCCAGGTAGATGACATCAACTGCTCTACCCCTGTCCATCAGTTCTGTAGCCCCATCACAGAAGGCCACCAGATTGGTCAGGCAGGATTTCCCCTTAGTGAAGCCATGCTGGCTGTCACCAAGCACCTTGCTGTTTTTCATGTAGCTTAGCATGCCTTCCAGGAGAATCTGCTCCAAGATTTTGCCAGGCACAGAGGTGAGACTGACTGGTCTGTAATTGCCCGGGTCATCCATTTTCCCCTTCTTGAAAATGGGGGTTATATTTCCCTTTTTCTAGTTGTCGGGAACTTCACGTGACTGCTATGATTTTTGAAATATGATGGCCTGTGGCTTAGGAACTTCATTTGCCAGCTACTTCAGGACCCGCAGATGGATTTCGTCGGGTCCCATGGACTTGTGCATGTTCAGGTTTTTAAGATGGTCTCGAACCAGACCTTTCCTACAGTGGTCCGAAGGTCTTCATTCTCACAGTCCCTGCATCTGCCTTTCAAGGCTTGGGTGGTGTGGTCAGAGCCTCTGCCAGTGAAGAGTGGGGCAAAGAAGTCATTAAGAACCTCAGCTTTCTCCAAATGCAGGGTATCCAGTTCTCCCAATAACTTCAGGAGAGGGCCCACGTTGTCCCTAGTCTGTCTTTTATTTGCAATTTACCTGTAGAAACCCTTCCTGTTAACATCCCTAGCCAAGTTTAATTCTAACTGGGCCTTAGCTTTCCTAAGCTGGTCCCTAGCTTCCTGGACAACATCCCTGTATTCTTCCCAGGCTGCGTGTCCTTGCTTCCTTGCTTCCACCTTTTATATGCCTTTTTGCCCCCCTAAGTTTCCTCAGCAGCTCCTTATCTATCCAAGGAGGTCTCCTGGCCGTCCTGCTGCACTTCCTTCTGGTTGGGATGCAACACTCCTGAGCTTGTAGCAGCTGATCCTTGAATATCAACCAAGAGTCTTGGGGCCCCCTGCCCTCTAGGGCTATATCCCATGGAACCTTACTAAGCAGGTTTCTGAAGAGGCCAAAGTCTGCTCTCTTGAAGTCCAGGGCAGTGAGCTTGCTGCATGCTCTTCTCACTGTCCTAAGGATCTCAAATTCAACCATCTCGTGGTCGCTGCATCCAAGGCTGCCCTGGAGTGCCACATTTCCAACCAGCCCTTCCCTGTTGGTGAGCACAAGGGCAAGCATGGCACCTCTCCTTGTCAGTTCCTCTATTACCTGCAGAAGGAAGTTGTCTTCCACACAATTGAGGAACCTTCTGGATTGCTTGTGTTGGGCCGTACCGTCATTCCAACAGGTTTCAGGGTGGTTAAGTCACCCATGAGAACGAGGGCCTGTGAGTGTGACACTTTTCCTATCTGTCTATAGAGTGCTTCATCCGCAGGTTCTCCTTGATCAAGCGGTCTGTAACAGATCCCACAGTAATGCCTCCCCCATCGCAGTTTTCCCTTTAACCCTGACCCACAGACTCTATTGACTACTCACCTGTCCCCAGACAGAGTTCCATACTCTCCAGCCTATCCCTAACATAAAGAGCAACTCCCCCTCCCCGCCTGCCAGGCCTGTCTTTTCTAAAGAGTCTGTAACCTTCCATTCCAATACTCCAGTCACAGGAGTCATCCCACCATGTTTCTGTGATGCCTATTATATCTCCATAGATGTGTATGCTATGTATAATAATATGGAGGCACATGAGTACTTGGTAAGCCTTGGGAATGCTGGTTCCCCAGTGCCTGTTTTCCTGCTTCCAGCTCAGGGAAATGCTCTTATTAGTTGGGCAGCACTAGAACTTGGTTTACCTTTGAATTATTTGTTTGTAATTTATTCTGGACTGGAATTAAGACTGATTTTTGAAACAGGAAGATTGACTGTAAAGTGGGATTATATTTTTCTGTACATTCCTGCAAATGAGAAGGACCAAATCCTGTACTACAGGGTTTTGAATTATTACATAGATTTAGATAGAAACTTATGTAGTTAGAGAACAGAGTACCTTAACCTGTATTCAGAACGTCATCACAGAATGAATGCTGTGAAAGTATAGTGTGGCATATAAAATTCCTTTTATTTTATAGAAGTTATGTAACTTATATAAGTTATCTTATAAACATCTTCACAATTGTGGTTTAATTCAGGTTAGTTGTTGTTTGAACTAGTCCAGCATTTGGGGTGATTTTATTTCACTTTTGATGAGGCAGATTTTATGGCTCTAATATATACCCAGTTTGTTTTGCAAGTGAGTGAGTTTGTGTAGTAGATGTTTTTTATCTGTGAGTCAACTTCACTGGAAACTGGTCGTCCCCTGTTAGAAGAGCTGTCTGCAGATAAATGAGTTGCTGCAATGCTATGAAGAGAATGTGAGTTCAGCGGCTCAGTGTCTAGATGGAGATCAGTGACAAGTGATCCTTCAGTGGTCCTTGCTGGGACCTGATACCAGTCCAGGACAGGATGAAGGGATTGAGAGTACTGCTGAGAAGGACTTTGCGATACTGGCTGAAACACCTCTCCTATGAAGACAAACTGAGAGTTGATGTTCAGCCTGGAGAAGAGAAAGAAGGGTTCAGGGAGGCCTTATTGGTGCCTTCCAAGACCTAAAGGGGGCTTATAGGAAAGATGGGGCCTATTTAACAGGGCCTGTGGCAACAGGACAAAGGTTAATGGTTTTGAAACTAAAAGAGGGTAGATTCAGACTAGATGTAAGGAAGATAGAACAGGTTTCCTAGAGAAGTGGTAGATGTCCCATCCCTGCAAATATTCGAGGTCAGGGTGGATGGGGCTCTGAGCAACTTGATCTAGTTGACTGTGTCCCTGCTCATTGCAGAGGGATTTCACTAGATGACTTAAAGATCCCTTCCAACCCAAATGATCATATGGTTCTCTGAATGTGTTCATGCATCCTTCTGTCTGTTTCTCCAAATACAAATTAGCTAATTTTTAAAAGCTAAAATAAAATGAATATGTTTTACAGTGTTTGGAGTAAAGCAGAGCGAAGCATAGCATAATGTCTTAATGTAGGTTGTGGCACAATTATGTTTTTCTTTCCATCTTTGGAGATGGAGACAGCTGTTCAACAAGAACCATAGTGGAGGGTTGTGGAAATCTGTGAGGAAATCTGTGCATTTTTTGGCACTTAGGATTCTTTTTCAGTTTCTAATTTTCACATTTAACCAGCTGTAAAAAGGCACACAAAATGTTAAACCACAAAGTGTTAAAAATTACTTCTCAGGTCACAGGTTGTGTTTTAAATCAGTCTTGTGTTGTTATGGTTCCTGCTAATATTTTTGGAGTTGCAAACCTGTCAGTGTTTCCGTTTGGAGAGAGAGAGCTGTAACTGTCTATAAAAATATGTTCCCAGCCAAAGCATGCCATGTGAGGTCGTTGCTGAAAAGCAATTAAAGTCTGGCAGCTTTGAAATTACAGACACATCAACAAGGCTGGGAAATCTGCTGCTTTCTGACTGTGCTGCACTCCTAGAAGTCAGGAAACGTATGACAATAGGTGCGTGGTGGCTGTTTGGAGTCTGCTTTTACAGGTCACTCTGTGCAGTGTCAGGTCTGCATGGATGATTTTGGTTTGTGTAGATGTCTTTAGTGTTAGGCTGTTATGCTTTCAATGTTGTTTCACAAATTATGCTCTTGATGGGTATTTTCACACCTTCTATCCATTTCCTAAGTCTTTTGTGCAATTGGTCCTTTTCCTCTGGTTCACCACAACTTTAAGTAGCTCCAGCACACTCTTCCAATTTACGACGTCTCCCTGACTCGCCAGCTGGACTCCACACATAGCCTTGGTGCTCCAGGAAGGAAGACTTGGCATTGAGTGAGTCTGGGGTTAATGAAAGCCTGGAGTGGGAAGTTATAAAAATCAGATGGTTATAGTAATTGTAAGGGGCTATATGTTGAGTTTAATAGCTCCATGGGGATTGGTGAGATTGGTGATATATGAGGAGTGCAGGAGGAGAGAATGAGCATAGGAAGGTGCCATTATATAAATATATATATATCCCTTTTCCCCCTCCCCTTTCATTCCCTCTTTGCAGGCTATTTTATATCTTTTTGCCACTGCATCATCAAACAGTCCCTGCAGAAAGCCTGCAAAGAGGGGAAGCTGTTCCCAAGATCCAGTCTTCCACTCTGGCTGCAGTGAAATACATAAGTCTGATAATCACTTGTGATTATCTATCCTGCATTTTCCATGGCAATTCTTAATCATCTATTTAACTTTTGGCTTGATTGGCTACTTACCTGTTTTAGTTTACATTCAGACAGATGTAAGACAAGATTTTTAAAGGAAGACAGCCACAAAGTTAAGATCACCTTGTTTTTTTGGTGGTGGCCTGAGTTCAGGCTCAGTCACACAGGCCACTGCTCCTGCTCAGGTGGGAAGAGGCAATAACTAGAGGCAGGTGTACTATGAAGGGTTGACTGCAGTCACAAACTTACCATCACACGCTGCCTGTGGCAGCCAGCATGTAGGCAGCTGTGGTAAGCCAGGAGTTTACAGCTCCATACAGAGGAGTTGCTGTAGGTACAGGGCTTGCTGCTCCCATCCTTCTCCCTTCATGGAGGTGATGCTAGGTCCTTCATCTTAGTGCGTGTTGTCCAATGACCCCAAAAGTAAGGAGACCCTGCTGTTGCTTAATAGGTATAAGAGGACACTAAAATTTGAAGCTCCTATGTCTGGATGATTGAAATATTAGCAACTGAAAATGAGTTGTTAAGCAACAGTTAATAGGACTAGATTGAGGCATGATTATATTTTGAATTAAAAAATAAAATAGTCTTGAAAACATTAAAAAATCTTTTATAAAATAAAGTGTTTTCTCTGGGACTATCTTGCATGCATTCTCTATCATTCTTGCTTCATAGGGTTAAACACTTCTTGTTTGTCTTGGCTTTGCAAAGCCAGTGCTGTGACAAAAAATGCTTTCGATTCCAGCTTGTACTCTTAGAATAATGAAATAAAATTACACTGGCCTTTATTTATTTATCCTTTTAAAGTATGAAGGCCATGTTTTTTATGTGGTTTGATAGAAAGCATAATGAGTACAAAATCTTTGAGGGTGATACAAGCACCTTCAATGACAGAATTTAATTAGGTTTTATCTAGGCTTGGTTTTGGCATGGAATATGTAAGCCTGTGTATATGTGTGCATGTACACATTTACACGTGCAGCTCATAACTTGGGCACACTGTTCTGTAAGTCCTTAAGGTACAACTGTGGAACATCACAGTGCGGGTTTTAAAAGTCATGTTTTGGAGAGGAGAGGTGCTTGGAAGAATATTAAAACTGCATAATTTATTCAGTTTTAAAAAACTATTTCAGTTCAGGATAGCACGTTTTCTGTATGCTTTACAATGCCAGAAAATAATAAATAAACAAAAAAAACAGCACCATAGAGATTATGTGAGTAACTTGAGGTTTCAGTTTAAGTAGTTGAATATCTAAACATAAATTTAAATATCAATGTGTTTAATGGTATTTTTTTTCAGAGGCGAAAGTAATTGTCATAACCTCCTAAAAATTTGCTTCTGGTGGTAGACATGAAAACGTGCTCATGATTCTCAGCTGCAGCTTTGTGTCACAAACACCTCCTCAAAATCTTAAGAAATTACAAACTCAAGTAAATCTGAGATACAAAGTGAGATGTGAATTTAAATAATTTACTTTCTTCATGTGAAAAAGCTGTGTGAAGAAAGCAGATGTACTAGTGCATCATTTCAGTACTCTCTCCTCAGTGCACGAGCTTGCATGAGTGTATACAATGAAGTAAATTTGTTCTCGGTCATTTTCACCTCTCATTTTAGAGCCCAGACCTGTCCACACCAATACTTTATTTACAGATATTTGCGTGAATTAAGGGTTTTACTTTTTTAATTTTTGAGGTCCTAATATGTGACTGGATAAATATATGCGACAGCATGTTTAGTGCTGCTAACTTTTAAGGTGGCTTTTGTTTAAATGACAGTATGGCTAGGTTTTTCTTTATTCAGATGATGGGTTTTGGGCTCACCATGGGCTTTCCTGAAAGTCCAGTTCTTAAAAACCTTTTGCGTATCTTTACAGAAAACTAATATTCTTTATTTCCAGTGGAAAGATTATTTTGTTTCTTTCAGTCTATTTCTTCAAGTCAGATATCCAGTAGTGAGAGTTGTAATCATGGTGTGAATTAGCAGGCTGAGTTAAAAACCATGGGTGCACCAAGGCTGTTCTACAGTCCTTTCTTTCTGGGAAACTACCAACAAATATTTATCATTCAGAAAACCGTACCAGGAGACCCATAACTGGAATGGTTCTGGCTCCTGGTGAGTTACTTGAAATTATTAGAGTCTGTTAATGTATAGCAGTGTAAAAGACAAAGCCCTGTTCCAATATCAGAGTATTGATTTAGCGGCCAGGTTTCAAGTGATTCATTTGAAAATACTGTTCTGTATTTTTCAGTAGCTGTTTTTTCAGTGGCTTACACAATTTTTACTTCCTGTGGTCTCTAGGATGAAGTGTTTTAAGAGCTGAGGGGAGAACTTTGGAAAAAATCATTTCTACTTTATGAAATACTCCAGAAATGGTGTTTTGCATTGTATCAATGGCATCGATCTCTTTTTTTCTCTCTCTTTTTAAAGTGAGATAAAAGCCCATGTAACTTCTTACTTTAAGGCATTGACACTCCTTTTATTCTGAGATAGTGAAGTGCAATAATTTCAATTTTAAGAATGAGGAATTCAGAGTACAAAAAGCTAAGGTATTCGCTGAAGTCATGAAATCAACAGTAGCTGACTTATTCCTTGAACCCAGGTGTGCCTTACCCTAACCTGAGGACTCCCTTGAGAACTTCATTCCTCCTCTCAGAGGTACAGCCTTTCTAATAAAAGGAAATAAAAATTAAACTGTTTTATTCAGCATATCCTCATTCACTTTTTAAGATGAGGAAGGACTGTTTTTATAATATATTGCCGAGTCTTACTACCTTATACTCAGATGTATGTTGTCTAAAGACTCTAATGGGCACAAACCAGTTCAATTCACAGGTTACTCAACTATGTTTCATAGACCACAACAGTGACCAAGCAGCCACAAAACACTTCAGGTCCTTGGAAAGGCGAGACATTAAATGAAAATTGCCCAGACAGTCCCAGCAGTCAACTGTGCCACATGCTGCAAGTCTATGCTGCTTTGATGGGAGAAAATTCCTTTCTGAATGGAATATAGTAACTAGGTTGACTCTGAGTATATGGGGGCATATACAAACTAGATGCTAGTTTTGATCTAGCGTGTTACTCGCACCTAGATATGGCCAGTCTCTGATCGTTCCAAGGAAGAAAAACAATTTTCCGTCTTTCTGGGGAAACTAGATCTTCCATCTGCATACTGAAGTTGGGAAATTTTTCAGGTTACTGGCTGGGCCCTGAACTGTAACACTGTATGTGATCTGTAACTGATGCCTTAACAGGCATGAGACTGCTGAGAGCAATATGGGCCTTTGTGTTCTACCTGGGATTGGGAGAGACTCACTGACCATGTCTACAAGAGCAGGAAATAAGGTCTAGTGCGGTGCAGTTGTAGAACTAAGCAACTAGTACTGGAGGACCTGATGCCTGTGCTTTACATATTTCAGGGTTTTAATTTGGGCTAGCTCTAATTTGGTCCTGTGAAGTGGGTAAATATTACTTCCTGAAGAATGTTAGGTGAACACTTGGAGCATGTTTTCCAGTTGAGGTTAATTTGAAGGAAATGAAGCTTCAAGGTTGCTCCAGCTTGTAGAGCAAAGCTCAGTCTTTAGGTGATGGTTTGGATTCCTGATATACATGCACACTGATGACCCAAACTGTGGCAGACATGAGTCATGTATTCTGAAGTTCTTGCATGATGCCTCCAGGGACAAGAGCCAAATACTTTATATCACAAATGCCATTAAAGCATATAACTTTGGAAGAGAGAGAGAGACAGTCTCCCTAGCAAGGTCTTCCAGCCTGTCCAGACCTCTTCTAATTCCCATCTGTCCCTGTTTCCATCTTATAGATAGCATGTTTCAGTATCTGATTACAGGGTGGACATACCCTGGTAAAACCTAACCTGGTAAACCTAAGTTCAAGCCTAACTTCAGTTTCCAGTCATCATCAGCAAGATGGACCTCCTCCTTCCTTCTCTTTTCCTGGGTAGTTGTTTTTTACCTTTGTTCAACTGCATTTCTTAGGTTGTAAATGGTTAGTTGAGACTTGAGGTGACTATGACAGCAGTAGTTTCTACTGATGACTTGTTACCTCTTCAGCTTTTGTCATTGGAGATTGTGCCAGGAAAGATTTTGGTTATTCTTTGGAGCTTTTTTGGTAAGCATTGATTCTTTCTGAATACAGTATACATTTAGAGATTAGTCTGTGATCTGGGCTTTAAAATCAAAATGGCATGTAGTAAGACAAATGAGTTGAAGAAATTTAAGTATAACTCACCAACAATTTTCTTTCATGCTCATAGTGAATAACAGTTAATTTTGATCTAAACCCCTGCTTAGTCTGTTACATAGATACGTGTGTATATTAGGCTCTAATTCTCCATGCTGAAACACTTTCTTAAAGCTGTTGGATTTCTTCAATCTTCAAGCATTTATTAAAAAAAATATTCTAGAGGGAAACATTAAGTTAATGCATTTAGCAATTGGCTGGGAGTGGTAGTTGCTTAATCCTTATTCTCTTTGGCAAATGGTATTGCGTAGCTTCCTCTTGTATGGATGGCAAAGTTTTGATTACAGCTGTTATCACATTGGGTGGAGAAATCCAAGCACAAGATGTAACTGATGAGCTCTTTTGCTTTGTCTGTTATTTTAAGGCTTAGAAATAGGGTTTGTTATTCTGGTCTCTATTCACTGTTGAGTTTTGGGATTTGAAGGTTTAGAGGGGTGGGGTTGCGGGTTTTTTCCTGTGTGTTGGTTTTTTTTGTTTGTTTTTGTTTTGTTTTGTTTTGTTTTTCCCTTTAGGTTATCTGTCAATTATCTCATTTTTTTTAATGGTCATTGTTTGCTACTTCCATCTTGGTTTTCCATTCTTTGAAGCTCTGCTTTAATACCACTTACATATTTTTTAAATTTATTTTTGCTTTTAGTCAGAATGGTGATTTTCTTCATCCAATAGAATATCATTAAGCAATTACAAATTTTAGCTCTTTCCAGCATCTAATTTCTGTTTCCAATCAATTACACTAACAAGTAATTTAGGCATGGCAAATTTGGAGCTTGTGAAGTTTCAAATAATCACATTTCTGACTCATGCAATGTGCTGCTTGTACGGCGGAAATAAAGCCAGTCTAAAACCCACAGGTACATTGTCAACTGCTAATTTTTTATCAGCATTTACCTGTTTTTTGTCTTAAAATTTAATCTAACTTTGAATTGCACCATAATAAACCCACTGAGGTAGTGCCCTTTATAAATACAGAAAGACCCCACTTTGTTGAAGAAACTTTAGATAATGTTCTTTAAATGCTAATATCTGGCATATATTTTATTTTTCCAGTGTCAAAGTTTCTGGGACGCCATTTTTCTTTAATGATAGCTGATGGCTAAGGAAGAATTTATCCAGGTGATTTTGGAAGGCTGCAGGTACACCAGTACTAACATTTTAGTCTTGTGAGTGAGGTTTATAGGCCATGGAGTTTCTATACTTCTGTGTGTGTGACACTAAGGGGTAGTTGTTTGTCTGATGCCGAATACTGCCCCTGTCACAGCTTACCAGAGTCTCACCTCCCAGAATGAGGGGCGCGGGTTGGATTTTCAGCATTTGGACATACAGCCTTTCCTCAGTCTTGGTAAAGCAAAGTGGCTAGGCATATCCAAATTCCTGTCCTTGTGGAACATCTCTACTCTTTTCAAATCAAGAGTATCACTGGGGAGCACTTTCATGGGGTTTAGGCCAGTGGTGGATATCATCTTGTGCTTTCCTGAATTATCTCATTTGAGTTGACCTGCATTGCTTCCTATAGGTCTTTTCCTCTGGTGAGCTATTTTCTCTTAAGAAATAAGAGAAAATTATTCTAAAAAATTATAAAAAAATTTCCTCACTTTGCTTGGGAAAGGATACTTCCAGCTGTAAAGTTATCCTTTAGGATCCCTTATTTGCAATTACGGCATGTTTCCAAAATGCATTGTTTCCATTTCATTCATTGATACTTGTTGCCTCCCTCCATGGGATCTCCTGTGAAAAGGAATGTATCTGGACATCCGGAAAACTTTCTGTATCCCTGTGTGCTTTGTTACCTGTTCCTTCTCCATCAGAAGTGCACTGCACATCATGTATGTAGCTCAAGCTGCTGCTTCCTTCAAGCAGGAAGTAGTACTTCAGATGTAGGTCATAGGACCACAGGGTAAGTCAGTCTGGAAGAGACCTCCCAAGCAGGAGACTGAACATCTCTTTGCAATCTGCTGCTCAAAGAAGAGTCAGGTGTGAGGCCAGACCAGGTTAGTCAGAGCTTGAAATGGCTTTACCTGTTCAGGAGTTTTGTGGTACCACTTGGAGTCCTGGGCTTACTGGAAATGGATAGCTGTTGGAGTAATCACACTGTCCATCTTGCTTTGAATTTTCCTCCTGGGCAAGGAGAAAACATTGTCTTCTCTCTGCCTAGTGCTTCGACAGCATTGAAATGGATTCATCTCAAGTACGCCATCTGGGACCTTGTAAGTGCTGCTGGTATTCTAGCGCAAACATAATCATTCACTATTCTGTCAGCTGCTGTTGCTGGGGGAATGCTGAGCTGTGTCTACACACTACCCAAATGAGCTTCTCTATAGGCTTGTTGCATGTACCTGATACCAGCCTATTCCTCTGCAAGGCTGTGGGGAGCAGTTTTACTTCTGTATTGTCTAAGCTTCATTCGTAACCTAATGCTTCACCTGAAACTCAGGTTGCCTGTCAGGCTTGGACATATGGCAGATCTACTTGTACAGACCCCCACTGAAGCTTTGTTCAGAACTAGCTTTTGCTTAATGTATGACAGACTTGTACAACATTTCTTGTGCAAAACACGGTACGGTGAATATAGCCTTACATGCATTTTAAAGTTTCCTACTCAGCTCCTTGTATTCAAGGCAATTAAATCTTCCAGACTCTTCCCAATTGTCTAAAACCTTGCATTTCCTCATTCTTATGAGGTTCGACTTTCTCTACCTTTCAATTTAAGATTTTTTTTTTAAATTTCTTTTTTTAAAGGCAAAAAGATGTATTTTTATGCTGTTCTGTATTTTCAGAAGTTTGGTATTTATGAAACACCGAACCAGTGTGTTCACTGCTTTACAAACTGGAGAAATAAGGCATGTTCTTCACACTGTTACAGATTTACAATCACAGTCAAATATTTATTTGTTTGGCATTTCCTTTGCATACCAGCTCCTGTTATACTATAAAACGTGATAGTAAGCAATAGTTAAGTGTGTAGCCATTAGTTTAGTGGTGCCTAATATAATAATGAAAATAACTATATAGTCTTTGCCTTTATTTCTGTTGGAATTGCTGTTATAAGTTATCTAGCTTCAGAGTCCAGATTTGCTACCTATCACTTTATCATGTATTGAATTTAATCCAGGAACTGAAAATAAATACTTGAGCTCCTTCTCTAACCAGTTTTTCTCTGTTCCTCAATCTTTTTACCTTTTTAGGAATTGTTTATTAAAAGTGTGAAAAGGCAACGTGAAATATTGTGCATTATGCATAAAGTCTTCTTGTATGTCATTGTACTTTGTGACTTAAATAGTGTCCCTGGATCTTCATCTCTTTAGCTTTGGTGCTTCCAATAACGTTTTGTCTTCAGTGGTTTGGGTGGATCTGGTTTGAAACTGTGTTTTGGTTTGAAAAGCCAGTAGGTTGGATTCCTACAGTTTTCAATGCTTGGAAAAGTTATAACTTACAATAGAAGGCAAAGTAAACACACCGTCAAAAGGGAAAAAAGTTAAATCTGTGTTTATTCACCTGCATGCTAGAGAAGAATCTTACAGCAGCTAGCTGAAATAGTCTAGATATTAAAAGGCTTGGAAAAAAATGAATTTGTTTAAACCCTGGGCCTTTGTTCCAATAGGATTTGTGCCCCAGATGTTGATTTGCAGCAGCAAAATACTAGATAAAGTTAGCTGTTGAATGTGCTATCAGATAGGGCACACAGAATATGTACATGAGGAAAATGAATTTCTGTGTATTTCTGTTCTGTTTTGTAATTAAGAAATAGGCTGCAACAGCCTGTGCACTTCTGGAAGACTATAGCATGAAAAAGAAAGGTCTGAGACTGCTGGTGGTCAAGAGATTTTTAACCACATGAGAAGTGGAAGTACACTGCCTTGTGGACTCCACTGACCAGGCCTCTCCACCTGTATGGTGTTACGAGGAAAGAAAAGGATTATTTTTCTTTAATTTTTGTTTCTCTTTGCAGCTTCCACATTAACACCATATATAAAGAGTTGGTCCCAGGTACAGTGAGTATCTGGAAGTGCCACAACTATTTCTGGAACTACCAGGCTCTGGTTCAGCATCTGCTCATGCTTCCCAGTGGAATTTATTTTTAATGGAAGACAAATGAACTTCCCACTTGAAATGAGCTGGGAAATGTGAGGGTTGTCATGAACTGTCTTCCCTGCTTACTTCTTCCTACACACAAATTCTAGAAGGTGCTCTGATGTCTCGTACGTAGATGAGGTAAAGGAGATGTAAGTGAAGAAGAGATAAAACTTTAGCTGAGGAGATTTTTCAATAGCGTGTTTCAGAGGACACAGCGATTGGTGTGTCAGAAAATTGAAAATTCCCTGTTCCTGCTGTAGATGGTTTAAAGTTGGCTTTGTGCAGGCGCAGAGGCTGCAGCATGCTCGCACTCTTTTGAACTTGAGTGTCTGCTGGAGAGCTGTGACTGCTGAGTGACAGAGAGGTGGCCTGGTGGGAGGGAGCTGTAGATGTCCCTTCTTTGAAACCAGCCTACTGCGCCTCTAAGGCAAAAGAGCCCCTCCACTGCATGAAAAGCATGCCGGAGAGAGATGGACATTGGGTTTGATCCTAGGGGTAGAGCAGACTGGGGGTCTGTTTTCTGTCCCATCAACTGATTTATGCAGTTTTTGTCAGATGTAATGAATGTGCTCTTGCCAAAGATACTGACTTGTGGTGTTTGCCTTCATGTCTGAATTGCTGGAGTTTGTGGAACAATCCAGAATCTCAGATGTGATTGTTTTGTTTTTGTAGGTAGTGGCTTTGGGGATTTTCTGCATTTTACTCTATGGACCTGCAAAAAGCTGAAAATCTAATTAATATAGCATATAATAAGAGAAATGGGAAGATAGTTTATTCTTCAAAACTAGTACTTGTCAAAAATCCTCTTGGGTTTTGTGTTTGGAGTTTCTTGAGGTTGTTATACATGAAACTAACATCATTTAATCAAATTCTCTGGGGCACATAAAGTACCCTAAATAATAAAGCTACCTGATGCAAGTTTCTTGAAAGCTTACATCATGGATAATTTCACAGAGACTGAAGATGCCAGAAAAGATAAAGAATTTTGAGATTTGGAGTAGACAAAACTGCTCACAGCTGTTCAAACAGTGCAGCTATGTATTGGCCATGTTTTGGTACTGCTAGAATAAAGGGTTCTTAAAAAAGAATCATTCTAGCATTTCATAAGCAGATGAAACAGGGGTCACCTTGGAGGGACTCTTTTCAGCGTGATAACAACTGAAGCAGCCACTTTCACAAATCAACTTTTGAATGGATTAAAGGAAATGTCTGGTCCATTTGTTGGTGTAATGCGATTTCTTATTATAGCTGAAATGGATTGGCTTATAAATAAAAGCTCAGAAGTGGGATTAGCAATGTACATATGAACGTGCATCATGTGCCCAAGACTTGTGACCATCAAAGGTAAAACATGTTTTCTTGGGAGCTAGGCTTCAAGGTAGATGACCTGTGAATCAGTTGGTTGGTAAGACTTGATTGGATTTGTTGGTTTTTTTTATGAACAGGTTATGTAGCTGACCTGTATGCATGAGCAAGAGGGAAGGGGACTTTTTAATAGTATATTTTATTTTACCTTTTTGTTTGTCTCTGCTTGTGATGCTTGGACCTTTTCTCCCTTGTTTCAAGCATTGGTGTTGAATTCTGTCAGGGGAAGCAGGAAGACCCAGCGTAAAACTGGTGAATGTATGAACAGTGAACAGCAGTGAAAGCTAACGTTTCCTAGGATATTTGAGCAGGGAGTAGGACACTTTCCTCTCTATGTCTATTTCTGTACTTGAGTTTTAGGCTGGCAGGTGACAGAGTGGTGTTTGTAACCTGCAACAAATGTTCCATTCTGGTAGCCAGAAAACGCTTCTTGTGAGTAACATGCATATTGTTGACAGCACTGGATTTCTGGACTGAAAGGATGAGTACTGTCACTGGGGAAAAGAGCAACCAGACTGAAGAAACAGTGCTGCTCCATTTTCAGGGACAGAGAAAGTGTCCCCCAAGGAACTGAACAGAGGGAAAATGTGGAGAAAGTTTCACATCAGGAGGAAGCAGCATTGAGCCGAGTTGAGGGCAAGTGAGGACTGGTAGGCCGTGAACAGCAGACAGAAGAGGACAAGGGGAGTTAAATATTTCCAGTTGATAGCAGGTATCCAGAAAGTGACTGAGAGATGCCTTTAAAAGCTCCAGACAGTTGAATGAAGAAGGATGCCTGAGATCTTTGAACTACCTCTCTGGCACTTCAGCCTGGCTGGAAAGAACATCAGTAATGTTCTTAAAATATCTGAGCAACCAAGACATCCTGAAACCAGCATGCATGTCATTTTATTGATAAAGTAGGCTTCTGAATTTGGTAGTCAGTATGCAGCACTGTTAATACATGTACTTACTAAATATTGCAAAATATCTCAACATGTAGGTGATTTCTTGAGACTTGCCAGGGTGCTGACGGAGAATAACATCTAACTGATCTTCACAGTGAGTCTCCCTACTTTCAGAAAATTCTGAAAGTATTAAATGGGATACTCACATAGGAAAAGTAGAATGTTTTGATTTAGGAATGGAATAAAAGTCCAAAAAGTTCACTGTCTTTTGAATATAGATGGAATGATGATAAGTCATCTGAGGCCTAGATTTGAATAATCAGAAGGACATATATCAATAGTGAATGAAATGAGATGAAAAATGGGAGTAGTTTAAGCATAAAATTATGACACTGAGAATACAATTCAGACTTCTAAAGGAAGTGAATAAATGGTTTCATAATAAGCAGGCAAAATTGTTCATTTACGAGCATAAATTTAGTAAGATTTATACCAAACTCATTGAAGTGAAATGCCACTCTACAGTTAGTCTGCCTCCAGAAGAAGGGTGGGAAACGTGGATTTTCTGACATGTGGGGAGCTTCAGAGAAAATTATTCTGAGCGGTTAAGACCCAGCATCTTGATAAAGATAGCACTGAGCTGTCTTTGTAACTCAAAAAAATGACAGCTTCATACCCAGACCAGCATGGAACTTGGGAAATGGTGTCTTTGTGGTCAAAAAGACTTACATAACACATGAATGTTTTTGAGAGTAGTATCTAGGAAAAGTGGAGAAGTTGTATTCTGTCTTTGGCACTGGTACAATAGCTTTTCCCATGCTGAGCAGTTTTTTTTTGGTGCCCATAAGCCTATTCATAAAATGGGAAGGGATTGATCAAAGGACTGGATACTTTGCCTTGCGGTGAGACATTCTGGAATCTTGCTCTGTTTATCTTACCCATGAGAAGGCTAAGACTTGACCTGATCAGAGTGTCTGCATTGGGGGAAAAAAAACATTGAAAAACTGTTAACAATTTGGCAGGCGAAGATATAGAAAGGTCCCGTGGTTGCTATTTGAAGTTCAAAATTCCAGAACAGATTTTCAACAGTGAGAGTGATTAGCCCTGTGATATCTTAACAAAGGTTATGGTGGTTTCCTACCACTGACAGTTTAAAAATCAAGATTGAATGGTGTCTTAAATTATATGTTTTAGTAAAGCGCAAGTTCTGTGGCTTCTTTATATACGACATTGGGCTAATTGTTATGAGAATACCCTTTCACCTTGATTCTCTTAATTCTCTTGAAGGCAATGACTAGAGTCAAGCTAGTAATTCCACCCCGTCCGCCCCCCTTCTTTTTTTGTTGTTATTGAAGTTTTCTGTCCAAAACTTACTTTTTGCTTTTACACAGCTCTAATGATAAATAGGTGTTTTTCTTGGACAGCATCCATTCATAGCCTGTCAGATGTTTTTTATCTATAACGACCTTGCAGTCTTACAGTGTTAGTACATTGGTACACGGTGTAATATCGGTGTACCTGTAAGGCTATATTCTTTGTTCCATTCTTTGGTACCCTGAAGATATATGCTAAGCATATTTTATTTGGTTTTATTGAGATGCGTGGGATATCTTTATAACACTAAGTGAATTCTTTCTGCAAAAAGTGCAGCTTGCAGTAGTCTTTTAGTTGCTTCCCTCCTCTGCACACCTAATGTTTACAGTGATGAATGTCTTAGAGACATTACTGCTAGATCTGAACTAAAATCCAGGTACCAGCATTTATGTAGCTGCAGTTCCAGTTAGGGCAAGTGTGCCATTAAGCTGGCCATTGTACCAGTAAACCCAGTTTCTGACTTCAGAGAGTTCGAAAGACCAAAGGTTGCCAAAGTGACACAGAGACCAGGCAATGAGGGATATTAGGCACTTAAAGAGCACATTAGCCTGTCCCTCTAAAGAAATTATGTTTAGGTAATGATGTTTTCTATTGCTTGTTTCTCTGCCAGGCCCTCCTCTTTCTCTAGCTGGTTTTGGATTCATTTGTCTATTTCAGTTGGGATTTTATGAAAGTGTAAAAATACCAGATCTTGTGGTGAACTGAAGCACCAGGTTCAAAAGATGTTTGTGACACCTAAAGAGTGAGTATACAAGAGACACAAATTAGTAGCAGTTGTTGTGATATGGACTGCAAGACAGTAAGATCACAGAAAATCAAATGCTGTTAGATCTCTTGCTTACAGAACAAGTTGTATTCTTGTGGGGAGCAGGATAGACTCATTTTGTACTATTGATTCTCTTGTGATTTCAAACAGTCATAACAATTCAGTTAAAACTGCTTCAGCAATATAGCTTAAATACTTTTGATCCAGACGAGTTAAAGTAATTAGCTGGCATTTGCTTTTACTTGGTACAAATCCAAACCATGAAACTTTGAACACCCTAGAGCTCATTCAGTGTTTGGGTACTAGTCTGTGTTCTCAAGTAACCTTTTCAATCTTGGCAGCTTTAATCCTAGATCTAAAATAAAAAAGCACCATAGCTAATCTAGCCTGTAAATGGTTATTCTTTATACTCCAGATATTTAGTTGTAGAAGCAGCAGGCACAAGGAACGGAAAAATGTGTTATCTGTATAAAGGAGTGTGCGCGGTGTTCACACCCATGCACATGCTTACATGGCTGTGCAAAACATTAGTCCTTCTGCAAAGACCTTACAATCTTAACAGACAGCCAGGGCAGTCCTGTACTGTGAGACCCAGAGGATGGTGCTGACTTGGAGCATGTGTGCATTTTCAGTTTTATGATGTGACGACAGCAGCGCTCTGATGCTGGTTAACATTTGTAGGCCCTGTGGAAGGAGCGAGTTTCCATGAGGGATTTAGTTGGAGGAAACCTGTCTGCCTGGCACACACGGTTGAGGGAGGAGGGTGTTACAGGCAGGGTCAAAACAGGGATGAGTCGTGTGATGTTCTGCATTGCATGCGTTGCAGCTGGATACCTGGAATGTGATTGACCATGTTTTGTAAATTTGCTATTTTTTCTTACAGACTAATACAGAAAAAAAAGAAAATTATGAAGAAATTTGAAAGGAAGTGTATAGGTGTTTATGTTGAACACACGCACTGGCTTCCTCCTTCAAAGAGGAATTACATGAGAATTGAAGAAGCTGTATGTGATAAGAATGTGTTGTATTTGCTATGTTAAGAAGCCAAGATAGAAAGGGAAGACTTTGGGGCAGGGGAGATTCAGTAGGATTTAATGATAGCCTGTGTATGTAGGGGCAAAGAGAGAAAGTTAAGTTGGTATCTTCAACATGGCTTGCTGATGACGCTGAAACCAGTGCTGTGGTACTTGATTTGTTGAAGTATTTGTTCAGTATCTAGGTAATGTAGTAGTAGACTGTACCAAGATTTTCCCTGCACTGGGTCATGTTGAACTGTCACAGAAGTCAGTATGCTTCCCATGAAGCTCTGAAAAGAATACAGGGAACAACAATGTGGAAGACCACCAGTTCTGTGATATACTTCATGGTAACTTACTGTATGCAAAATACTTGGAAATTTTTCAATGTCATGCTTGAGCAGCACAGTGGAAACTTTTCAGATTATTTCATAAAGTTCACTGGCTGTATTGCATCATATAAATCGTTTTATTTCCCCTTACGTCCCTATCGTTGTATAATCCTTTAGTGGGTTTTTTTCCTTAGTGTGATTAAAAAAAATAAAAATATCTGATGCATTTTTATTTTTTTTGTTATAACCTAATCAACTAGAAGAACAAGTCATCACTATGTGACCATTAACTGTGTGACCATCTTGAACTCTGTTATCCAAAGTCAATGAGTGAGTTACAGTTCTGATGAACTGAATCTCCCAGTGTTTCTGTAACAGGGGAAAAAAAATGCAAGCATAGAAATTGCACATAATTTTTTAAGGCTGGTCAGGAGATAAGAGAGGCTAGATGTCATGGTTTGGGGAACCTCCACACACATGAAAATTTTGGAATAAATGTATGCAACTTACAAAATTACTGTATTATTCAACTCCTTCATATATCTTGTGTTGACCTTAAGCTGTGAAAGATGTGCCATCCATCGCCAAAAAAAGGATAACACAGGATAATGGAGCATCATTTTTTCTGTTAGCTCCTTTTCATGTGAGAGTATGTTAGGACAAAGCTATAGCTGAAGCTCAGAGTAATCAGCATAATTAAATGTCTGCAACACCCCCAGGTCCTTTTCCACTGAGCAGCTTTCCAGCCATTCTTCCCCAGGCCTGTAGCATTGCACAGGGTTGTTGCGACCCAAGGTCAGGACCTGGCGAGTTGGTTGTCTTCCCTGCTGACTTCTCTTTTGGCACATGAGGACAACCTGCTCTTCCACCTTTAAGATTTCCTTCTTGAGGAATGTTCATCCTTCCTGGACCCCTTTGCCCTTCAGGAGTACCTCCCAAGGGACTCTGTTAACCAGGCTTCTGAACAGGCCAGAATCTGCCCTCTGAAAACCCAAAGTAGCAGTTCTACTGGCCCCCCTCCTTACTTTTCCAAGAGTTGAAAAGTCTGTCATTTTGTGATTGCCATGCCCAAGATGGCCTCTATCCATCACATTACCCAGAAGTCCTTCTTTGTTCATAAACAACAGGTCCAGTGGGATGCCTTCCATAGTTGGCTCACTCACCAGCTGTGTCAGGAAGTTATCTTCCACACACTCTAGGAACCTCTTAGTTTGTTTTCCCTCTACTGTATTGTATTTCTAGCACACATCTGGCAAGTTGAAGTCCCCCATGAGAACAAGGGCTAGCGATTGAGAGATCTCTCCCAGCTGCTTACAGAATATTTTGTCTGCCTCTTCATCCTGGTTGGGTGTTCTATAACAGACTCCCAAAATGATATGTGCCTTGCTGGCCTTCCCCTGATTCTTACCCAGAAACGCTCAACCATACTGTCAAGCTCCAGACTATCAAAACACTCCTTAACACACAGAGCTCCACCACAGCCTCTCTTTCCTTGCCTATCCTTTCTGCAGAGTTTATAGCCATCCATCACAGCACTCCAGTTGTTTGAGTCATCTCACCATGTTTCCATGATGGCAACTATGTCATGGTTTTCCTGCTGCACAGTGGCTTCCAGCTTCTCCTGTTTGCTTACCATGCCATGTGCATTGGTATGGATGCACTTCAGTTGGGCCATTGATTCTGCCGCTGTTCTGGGGGGAAAAGCCTTAATTGCTATGTGACCATTCTCAGACGCTTTTGTGATTTCTAACACATCATTAAGTCTTGCTTCTCTGCTGCCTCATGGATCTCAATCCCCTACCTCCACTGAGATTGTGGTACACTGAAGGACCTCAGCTAGCACATAAACATTGGTGTGCTGCCCCCAGACTTATCTAGTGAGCCTGGTTTTATGCTTTTCCCCATTCAAATACAGTTTAAAGCTCTTTCAGGGAGCCCTGCTAACTCCTGTGCAAAGATCTTTTTACCCTTTGAGACAGGTGTACCCTGGTACCTTGTCTGTTGCCAGCAGGCCTGCTGTTGTATAGCTTTTAGTTATATCTGTGTATATATATATTCATATATATAGTCACCTTTAGCTGTAACCATGCTGTTCAGTGGTTGGCCTGGCCCTAGAGTTGTAATTGTGCACATGCTGTATATGAGATCTACTTCAGCTGATTGAAACTCCAAAGAAAAGTGTTTGAATGACAAATCAGGCATCTTGCATCTTCACTGCTTTGTTCTATTTAATTCTTTTGTATAGTACAGGCTTCTCTGAGGAATCTTGAACAAGCTGGAGGTACAGATTTACTAAGAGTGAGATCCAAGGGGACTAAAAAGAGATTCAGAAGACTACAGGATTGCCCACCATGTGTTAAGCAACAATTGTTTCGGAGTACGTGGTCACATTATTTGATGTGGTTACAGATAGGCAATTCCCTGCTGACAGTGACATGAAGGATGTATCCACTCCTAGCTCATCATCTGTTTGTTTCTCATCTTATATGTCTTTGAAGATGTGGATTGTGAATGAGAAGAGTAGCGACATGGAATGTAGGGAAAAGTTATATCTGAAGTCTTGTGGGCAACAGGAGATGGGAACTGGTTTAGTAGTATAAGGCAGTTGTTGATCTGATAGGAAGCCTTGTTACATAAGGGTTATCAGAGAGGCAAAGAATCATACCCTAGAGGGTAAGGATGCTATTCCCATTAAATGGTTCTCATTGTGTGAGCCTGGTGCCAGAGGACTTCAGGACTCAAAGTGTCCCACTGGCTGAGCTGTTTCACAATGATTGCTTGCCTTTTTGTCCTGCCTGCCACCCACTAGGATTATTTTGTACAAGATCAGAGTTGAATGCTGTTGGGCTGAATTTGGTGTGGCATGTGTGGGGGACGGGAACAGAGAGGGAGTGGGAATGTGGTGTGCAGATGTGTGAAGGTGAGAGTAAAGCTTATCAGCTACCGGTTCCAGAGGGTGATGGGCTTTTTCTTTTCCTGGCTCTGCTGGCAAAGTCTTCCATTGAACAGCCTCAATTATCCATCCATACAAGATAAAAGTACCAGAGTACTGTGTTAGGGCGTGAATACTTCTAAGCTTTTAAAAATATAACCATTAGACATAGTCCTTGTTCTTTTAGCTAGCTGCTCTGTTAAAAAGCTCTTGAGACCCCAAAGACACTTTCCTTCTGTTGTATGGTATTTTTTTGTTTTCTTTCCAATAAACAGAGTTTGAACTGGCAAATTTCTGTGAAGTCCTGTAACCAATTTAATATTTAAACCAGACCTGTTAAGTTATGCTGTTTCCAAGAATGTCATGAGCCATCCTCTCTCTGCTAACCTGCTGTGCTGACTCAGGGCTTGAGGAGTTGACGGCCTATGGGGACAAGGCAGTGTTTGGTGACTCTGTGGAAAGGTGGGATAATAAAAGCTCATAAGGGCAAAAGTAATGCAGCTGAGGTTTGTGTTGCAGTTGTCAGCCAAGTAATTATAAAAAAACAAAAGGGGGGAAAGAAAACCAGAACTTGAGAATAGAATTGAAGTCACAGCAACTGGTGACCTAAAATGGTAATCTCCTTCAATAATGTCTGCGCAGATTGTTTTCAGCCCATTTTGGTAGAAACTTGTAGAAAAAGGCTCCTGGAAGTTAAAACTGCTACTCTTTTCTTGGAAATAATTGTCTTGATGTTCTTCTTAGAAAGATAAGAAAAGGCTGCAAGAAGAGAGTTGCCCTAGGACTGGACCCTGAGAGCTATGGGACAGCATTGCTAGTGCTGTACCTGTTCTGCAGAGAATTCTCTAAATATTCACAAGTCAGAAACTACAGCAGTGTGGTTGCTGGATTTCCATGAACATGTCATTCCAAGTGCATGTATCAGTGTGCTCTTGTTCATATATTTTCTTGTTGTGTACTTATGTTCCTAGCTTCAAACTAGAATTCAGCACCTGGGTTTTACTTGAGTTACACTAGTGAACTTTATATAGCTTGGTCTCTGCTTGCTGATACTTTTATTTTCAATGTGTGTAAATTCATTAAATTGCCCTATGTACAATAAAAAATTTAGAGATTGCAGTTCTCTTTATTCACTTGCCAGTGCAGATGTATGAGAGTGAAGTGCACTTTCAGAAACTTCCTCTCAAAACTATTTGTAACCATGTGGTAGATAAGTAACACTTCAGAGAGAAGAGAACCTCTAGCCAAAATAATTTCCAAATGATCTCAAAATACAATTTATCTTCTTATTTTGCAGCTAGCTATGGACCAAATCCAATTTGCAAAGGTTGTTTATCTTGTTCAAAGGATAATGGATGCATCAGATGCCAACACAAGTTATTCTTCTTCCTACGAAGAGAAGGAATGAGACAGTATGGTGAATGCTTGCATTCCTGCCCATCGGGGTACTACGGACTTCGAACGCCAGATATGAACAGATGTTCAAGTGAGTTGTTGTTTTTTTTTTTTTTTGAACCCTTACATTCACTGTTGTAGGAAGGCCATAACTCATGCTCAGTTTTTAAAATGATATGTTGTGGAACATAGTGATATTTCCACAGATGTCTCAAGATCATCATAAAACTTCTTTGCTAAAGAACATCCCAACTCATTCCAAGATATGTAACATTCAGCAGATTAAATAGTTGATGCATTAGCCTAGTTTTTATTGTTATGATTATTTTTGTTGATTTTATTGCTTTAGTTAAAAGGGAAGTTGAGGAAAGAATGGTGACCTAAGCAGATATTCCTAATTTTAACAAACAAATTCCCACTATATGAAAATAAAAAGGATTAAGCATTAATTTAACAGCACCTCATGTAGGTACTAGTCAGTACATACACTAAAGTATGGGTGGGCTTCTTGTCATGCTTTTTATTCCCATACAAATTTCATGTGACCAGACACCTCGCACCAGACATACTTTAATATATAAGTGTTGCTATTTTAATAAAACAGATGTACTATTAAAACCAAACAACCAACCTTTCACTTTTAGTACTGCATTTTATTTGCAAATTTACAACCTGCTAATGTGCAACAAGATTCCCTGTTTGCATGTTTGTGCCTAGAAACACAACTGTTAAAATCAACAAGTGCTCTGGTATCTCTGCACATTATTTCATTGCTGTCTGGCAGTTGTGCTGATTCATATTGAGTTTTCCATATGCTCATATGTGCAGTATTACCCATATGGATTATTAATCGTTGTTATTACCTCTAATTCATACTTAAGGCGTTTTTTTTTGTGTGTGTGTGTCTGTGACAGTCTAACCAGAATTAGATCACTGAACCTAGGAACCTGAAGTGAGAAATAGCTTTACTTTGCTTCCTGGAATAAACAAGTGTCTGTTCCATGAGCGGCATTCTACCCCTCAGTACTGTGACATGTCACTGGGATGCACCACACTGTGAGAAAGTGGGTGCTGGCTTTTGCATCACATATGATCTTCAGACCTGTGTGAGGTCAGTCCGTGGCAATCTGAGCTGGATGATGAGCACTCATAGCCATGCTTGGACCTGTCCCAGCCCATGGAATGACGTCCTGACTCTCTTTCCCCATTCCCTGTGCAGGCTCCATAGATATGGTATTCTTCAGGTTGTGTCCCCAGCTGCTGTGTAATATTGCCAAGTGCTGCCTAATCTATACCAGGTGGCTAGATTTTGATGAAAAATTAAATGAGACCAGTATACGGTTTATGTATCCCTTCTGTAAATTAGTTTAGGATTTTGGCCTTCATTTTCATAACATGTTCATGAATTCAGCAACTTGCCCACTTTAAACCTTTCAAAACCGTGCTGTAAAAACTTGCCTATGTAAAAATGTTTTTAAATATAGTCACAACTTTGGGAAATAGATTAGTTTATCTGTATTAGCCTGTACTGTGCTTAGGAAATAGAAAAAGTAGTCTGTACTCACAAGTCTTTCTTTACTTTAAAAAAAAACCCCAAACCAAAAGATTATTTACAGAAGGTGGATGGTGAATTCAATATAACTTTTTTCATTTTTACCACTTACTGAAAGTGGCTTTTTCCCTGAATTACAGGTTTAGTTTTTAAAGCATAAATGTGAATTGTGTCCAACCCATGCTGACATGTGTTGAGCACTGGATACTTAATTCACCCTCATGCCTTTGACAGTCTCCCCCTGTGAGAACAATGATGCAGTTGGATTTACCGACCAGTTTTGGTTCTCCTCCAATGATTTTTGTATTGTATATTTTTATTTTAGTGTAACTGCCAACTCGTGTGTTTATAAATCACATCTTTTTTTTTTTTTTTATTTGGTTTGGTGATCTTGCATGGCACATACATTGCATTGTGGACACACAGACATTTTGAATGTGGATTGAAGTTGACTTAAAATAAACATTTTTAAGAAGTAGAATAAGTTTCTTCCTGCTTGATGTTAGATACTTTTACGTATGCTTAGTTACAGACTCCATTGCTCAGATAATACTCTCTCAGCTAAAAATAAGAAAAATTCTGGCTGTTTAAAAATCCTTCTGGGAGTTACAGGGCTTGAATTGCATAAGTTAAAATTGCCCATTTTTATTAGACAAGCGATAGAACACATATTTGTGGAAAATGTTGATATGATTTTAAAATCCAAACATATTCAGTGCTAAATGTAACACAATAAATGCAACAGCCAAGTGCAGCAACTCTAAAATAATGGAAATTTTGAATTTCAAGATTAGCTTTCTTTTCTACATGTAAGCTGTATGTGTGTGTCTTGAATTTGCTAAGAGGTTCTAGACTGTTTTTCTAGTAACAGTGACTCATGTAATGTGAGACTGCTTGTCTCTAGAAATCAATGTAGAGGTCCTGCTGGAGATATTTTTCATCCCGAGCACTGCAGTATGAGAATGCAGTACATTTGGACATGAAATTGGAAAGTGTTGAGTCTCTTCTGTGGAAGAATACCCAAGAGAAAAGCTACACTTTGTTAGTTTTCCAAGAAATTTTAATAATTACTGACTTTGAACTGAACTGCTCTGAAAAGAAATAATCTCATGAGAAAAAAGCCAAAACTGAATTAAAGAGTAAGATGAAATCTGTCACCTGGGTGGTTGGTTTAACATTGGCCTGATTAATGGATCAAGCCTGTCTTGAACCTTTCAACTTAGTCTGTATCCATAGTAACTTCTACAATTTTAGGGGGAGGAAGCACTCAGTGTTGAGAAATTACAGCTCCCTTCAGCTTTGGTTGGCTATTCCATTTGTTTAGGTTCACCTTCTTTCTTCACAGGAGGGCTCGACATTGCTAAACGTGTAATTTCCCCTTCCATGTGCCTTCAGTAAAATCAAGATAAAGAGAAGCTTTTAAATAAATTGAGCATTTATTAAGTACCTGTAGTAAATTCACTGTATTAAGAAAGCTATTTTTTTTTTTAAACTCTGTTACAAAATAGTAAGACATCATTAATATATCATGGCTTGACTATTTCTAATGTAGTATAGCTGAGCATATGACTCTGAGACTATTGTATTCAATGCAATTGTAAGGGTCTGCTGAGGGGTTCAATTACCACAGGGACAGCACTGTTTGCTTTAAATATTTTTTTCTGACTTTTTAGAAATAGTTTTCATTACTTTTTTTTTGTTTTCTTCCAATATGGCCTTATCTCTTTAAAACAAACTTAATATAGCATTTGGGATTTTGAAAATTAAGTTGAATAGCCAGAAATTGAGGACTAGCTGTCAGTATTTTATAGGCTTTTATATTTTCCTTCTCTCTTTCATTGTCTTTTCTTCCTTCAAAGAGTTCTGTGGTTTTTTTTTTCTTTTTAATTTGGAATTAATTATTTATTTATCTATTTATTTTTAGTTTTGGCCTTTGTGTTTTGATGGAAAAGTTTTATTCCATCTGTCTGGCAACAAAAATCATGACAGTGCTTTGAATTAAGATTTATTAAATCTGTAGTCAATTTAGATTTAATAAGGCAATTGTATATTTGTAAAGTAATAATTGAAAACACTGTGGTTTGGCATTTATTTAATATATCTCATAATGAATTGAGATTAGAACTTACTGGAAATGTATCACTAAGTCTTTATTAAGTGAATTTAATTTAAAAAATATCCTCACTATAGTATTTTATAATGAGGATGTTGTATTCCAAGCATTGCTTTCTATGAAATGGTAAACCTGTGATAAACTTCAGGACTTCTTGTGGTCAAGTGACTGTGTGTGTGATTCTCTGGAAGTTATGTTTGCCCCCAGCCCTGTAGCTTAAAAATCTTTATTTGTATAATAATAATAACAATAAACCTGTAACTACCTGTGCCATAGCTGCTTAGGAGGTTAAATATCTAATATAGATACTCCATTGTAGGCTAAAGCTCTTTTACTTATGGTTTTCCTTCTGTTCTTACTGTTTCCTCAGGGACTTTCCTGAAAGTTTTGGTCTCTCTTCTATTTCCATTGGTTGTACAAATCCACTTTAAGAACTTTTCACATCATAACTTTCTTCAGCATCTTCCATCTGTCTCCTTCTTTTGTTAGCACTAGCACAATCTTTGCTCCTCATGTGCCTTTGTGTCCTCAAGATTAGCTACAAAACCTGTAGTCTGTCTGGATTTTTGAAGTATCTCTCAGCTCAAGAAATTCTGGAAGGTGGTGCTTGATTATGACAGATTGGTGTGGAGTGCCAATGCACACATCAGGATGGAGGCATTAAGTCTGTTGCACCAATGCTGTGCAGAGGGATGGGAGCAGGAGTTGGAAGGAATGAGTGTGATGGGCATGAGGACAGTCTGGGGACAGGTGAAATTGGGAGGTTCTAAGGCAGAAGAGGCAGCGATCTGAGGAAAGAGGAGTGGGGGGCTGTGGGTCAGAGTCCATGTGAAAGACTCAAGTATTTAATGCTTTGGAACAAGCAACAATTGTCACTCTCCAGGATAACCAACCTTGCAAGTTATGGGCCCAGAGGCTCCTTTGGAATGTTGCCTTAAAGACTGAGTTTGACCTCCAAAAGTAAAACACTAGCTGTAGTGAATCATCATCTGTTACTTTGACTTCTTACGAAAGAATGCCTCAAGCAGATTACCAAGCCCTTCAATTGAGGACTGCCAAGTTTCCTTCCACAGCTTCAGTCAGCAGCTTCTCTTTGCAACATATGATCATTATCCCTCCACCTTGAAGGTGTCCAGTGCAGTTCTCTTCCTTATGCTGGTGGTTGCTGGTTTCCACTGATGCAGATCCCCTCGCATATTCTTACTTCCCTTTCCCATAGTCAACCTCTCGTCACTCATGTCCAAGATTCATGTGGGGCAGAACTTGCTGTGAATTGTTGTTGTTATTAACATTACTAGGAATTGACCAGCAATCTTTTCCACTAAGTGTACCTCAAAATATCTTTGTTACGAAGGGGATTATGGGTGGATAGTCAGTCACATTAAGTTTAGGAAAGGACAATATTGCAATGGTAATGCTACAGAATCTGATCTTTCACAAAGACAAAAAAAAGCCTGTGTAAAATTTTCAAGATTAATCATATCAGTAAAAGTACAAATGGATCACTACTTTTTATAGTTGAGGTAGACCTTAAAATTCATCATATTGTGCTTCAAATAAGAAAATGATATAATAAACCTTGTTAAGGCATGTTAAAATTTGAAGCACATGCATCTTGATATTTTGAGGTATATATTCAAAGGCATATCTTTCCCTACAATTCATCTCATTCTGCATCACCTTATAAGCTGGTGATAAATTTACTATGGAAGTATGTTATTTGTTTTGGTAACGTTATTCTCTCTGTAATTTTAATACAAAGAGATGATGTTTACCGGAGCATATACTATTTTTTTTACAATAAAGGCATATGTACCTGAGTCTATATTTAATTCAATATCTGAATTTGCATTTTGAACTCCTGCGCTTTTGCTTCAATCTCTAAAACGTAAGACTGTCAGTTCTTTAATACTCATTTAAAAAAAGAATGAGTAGGACTGGCTTATCATGACTGTCAGGAAGCAAAAACAGGTCACAAAAATCTTTTAATGTCACATTTTAAGCAGATAAACCACAGTATCTCTAACTTAGACATGATTTATAATCTGGGCTTTCTCCTTCCAGAGTTTTTTAATGCACTATTTATATAGTTTTCTATAAATATTAAGTTTCATCCACATCAATCAGATTTGTTTTTGTTTTTTTTTTTTTTCATGATATTTACATAAATATATGTGGGTCAACATAAATGAAATCATAAAGCCTAAATACAAACTTAGTATTCCTGGCCAGCTACATAGACTTCTTACACATCTAATTGTTGCCCTCACCTTGACTGAAAAATGGCTCACAGCTATTACTTTTTCAAAATATCTTGTGCATGTGCAAAATACTTCAGAAAAAAGGTATTTTTTTTGGAGGGAAGGAATGCCATCCAGATGGACTTTGACACACTTGTGAGGTGGGCTGATGCCAATCTCATGAAGTTTAACTATGACAAGTGCAAGGTCCTACACCTGGGTCGGAGCAATCCCAGGCACAGCTACAGGCTGGGCAGAGAAGAGATTCAGATCAGCCCTGTGGAGAAGGACTTGGGGGTGCTGGTCGATGAGAAAATGAACATGAGCCGGCAGTGTGAGCTTGAAGCCCAGAAAGCCAACTGTATCCTGGGCTGCATCAAAAGGAGCGTGACCAGCAGGTCGAAGGAGGTGATCCTGCCCCTTTATTCTGCTCTCGTGAGACCTCACCTGGAGTATTGTGTGCAGTTCTGGTGTCCTCAACATAAAAAGGACATGGGTCTGTTGGAACAAATCCAGAGGAGGGCCACGAGGACAAGGGTTAACGGGTTAAAACTTAAGTTTAGATTGGATATAAGGAGGAAGTTCTTTACTGTGAGGGTGGTGAGACACTGGAATGGTTTGCCCAGGGATGTTGTGAATGCTCCATTGCTGGAGGTGTTCAAGGCCAGGTTGAACAGAGCCTTGGGTGGCATGGTTTAGTGTGAGGTGTCCCTGCCCGTTGCAGGGGAGTTGGAACTAGATGATCTTAAGGTCCTTTCCAACCCTAACTATTCTACGATTCTAAGTGTCATGGGGGTGCTAGAGCTCACTGAAAATCAAGGAAAAGGGAACTTGGACTCCTAAGTCCTGTACATAACTTCTTTTTTGCCACTCAGTTTCAGTCAAAGTCAAATATAGTTTAAATTTCTGTCCTTGAATTCTTTTCTGACAATGGCCTATTTTAAGGGAGATGATATTATCCTTCTTTTTCTCCTTTTTCTTCTCTCTAGAATCAAAGAAGTCTTTCAGTTTGGTAGATTTCCTGCCTATTGACTGAGCACTGCAATATTAGCTTATGGAGTTAAGTTTCTTTCTTGAGCATATTCTGTAACTACTCTCAGGCATGGGAGCACTTTTATATGCTATAATCTACCCTTGGGCTCTACTGAAATGTCAGTCATACACAATCTTACTCTTCTGTCAGCCTAAATTAAGAGATTGCACAGTATCAATAGATTTTTCCAATGGAAAAGTTATTTATCTTGTCCCATAAATCAGCATTTTAAAGCTCTTGAAGAGGTAAGTTTCTGTTTCGCTTTGTTTTGTTTGACCACTAAAGACAGTTGAACAAAGCACTTCTGATTTCAGCCCAGCTCAGCTTTGCCAGACAGAGTAGTGACTTCTCTTCCACCCTTTCCCCTTGGGGGGTGAAGTCATGGAGCTCTGAATTTATAAGCACTCCTGGGTCAGCTTGTGATTGAAAGTAATCCACTAGGAAGTTTTTCTAACTTTTGATGTACTGCTCTTCTCCAGTTCTGACTTTTCACTTTGTAAGTATGTTTTTATCATGAAGCATTATACTCTTTATTTTTTCTAATATTACTTTTTCCCATTAATTCCAGTGGGGTGTGGTCAGTTTGATGGGATAAGAAGGTTACTAGTTTATGACTGCCTTTGCTGAAGCAATTAGGACCTTTGCCATGGATTTTGGTGAGGTCAGAATGTTTTTCTTTTAGCATTTACATACAACTCTTGTGGGAAGTATGGTGTGACATTTAAAAAGTGTCATCTGTTTAGGAATAGTGTGGCTAATCAAGCATACCAGCAGATTTCTATGGGCCTCCCTGAGTGCTTTTTGAAGTCCAGTTATATGTGAATGGTAGGAAAAAAGATGTGTGGTCTTCCCATGGGAGTGGCTTTCAGTGGTGCTTTATACCTTTCAAGTGAAAGGATGGAAGTGAGTATTTCACTTTCTGGCTCTCTCAAAATAGAATCACTGGAAAGAATATATGAGATTGTGCTAGAAGAGTTGCAGTAAGTGTTATGATGTCTGAGAGGTCCTGGTTATGAATAGAGGGCAGTAGGGCCAGGGGAATATAAGGAGATACGTTGCTGATCAGGAACAGAAGGGATTTGAGGTCTAGTTGGAAGCAGACCCTTGGTGAGATGCTGCAAACTGAATACAAGTGAAGGAAGGAGTAGGGACTCGAACATCTGACTCTGACCTACAGACCTCTTACTGCTAGCTAAATGGGAGCAGCACCAATGAAGCACCCTTTACTTCTTTACTGTCACGTTTTGAAGATTAGGTTTCTGTCATTGTTGCCCTACAAATATGATAGGCCTGCCAAAAGTAGGTGATTGTTCTTTGGGGTTCTTCTGCAGGACTGAATTTGTCAACTCTTTCTCTTCTTTAAGCCAATCTTATCTTCCCTGTGCCTCCCAGACTTCTAGGCTTCTTACTGCTTCTCAAATCTCCCGGGCACCCTTGTCTATCTGAAAGCCTCTAGTGGGCACCATTTTCTACATATTTTAAAGATTTATTCATTCACTAATTTAATTTTAAATATGAGATATTCACAGGTATACTAGCAATACACAATAGCAGTTTAAATAGCAGTAGTTTTATGAAGGGTATCCCAAGCAAAGGTGAGGCAGACTTTTGCCTGCTAAGCACGTTTATATGTTAACTTTTGTCAAAAAGTTTCTCATTTAATCCCTCTTCCACCCAAAAAAGTTCAAATGGATTAACTTTAAACTTGTAACTCCCCAACATGTTTTGAAAGCAATAGTTAAAAAGATGTTTATTTCAGAAAATATACTTGCGTCACTTGGATGTGAGGGAGGGTTAAATGATACTAATTTTTCTTTTAATGTTCTGTACTGCACCTCATCATTGAACTACAAGATCTGGAAAAACCTTGATGTCTTTTCAAGCTGTCTTGTGTGGGTGGGCAAGATGCAAACGTTCTTTTCTGAATATTTACACACACTGGATGTTTGATTCAAGCATTGCAAGTAATAAAGTACTTGCATAGTACATCTCGAGTAGATAACAAATCTCAAACATAATAAAATAACTTGAAATTAACTATTGCAGTAAATCTCCAGAGCAAGTCACCGTATCATTTGTGCAGTCAGATTAATCTAGGGAAGTGATGTTGCAGGGTTATTGTTTGGAGAGTGATCATGTCTTCTTTGGAGAATGGTTCAACCCTTGTTCTTGGGAATTTTCCGTAAAGTAAACTGTGGATAAGAAGCCCAGCTTGTATTGCTTGTGTGAACACAAGTTCTTAAAGCCCCTTTGATCGATGCTGGACACAGGAGTCGGTAGCACACAGGTTATGTGTGGTTGTGTCTAAACAGAGCCTGCAGAGCTTATCTTTGGCAGTGCAAGACTTCAAACTGATGTTCACATTCCTTCTAACCAAAGAAAGGAGCACCGGCATAATTTTTTTTTTTTTCATGCAATGTGCCTGATTTGTTGTCCAGTGCTACAAGAAACCTGATCTAAAAAGCCTCATATTGCCCTAATTGCTAACAAAGAATAATTTTCCACCACCACCCAGTTTAAGTGTTATGTTGTGCCTTGGGGTGGTGGTGTTTTGGGTGGTGTGGGGGGGGGTGGTTTGGTTGTGGGTTTGTTTTGGTTTTGTTGGGTTGTGTGGTGGGTAAATGCCCTTCCCAAATTTGTTGGGTGATGTGTGCCTACTTAGGCATGTTGAAGTTCAGGAATAAATACTAAAATCTGTTTTACAAGGATTGCCTAAATTTGAAATGCTGTTAAGGGAAGGGCATATTTACCAATAGCTATTTCAGAAGTCTTTATGGTTTGTATTTTTTTCTTTAGAAAAGAATGAAGAATAAATTAATTAAGTGACCAAAAATATTAGCATATTGTTGCATGACCTGAGTGACAAATATTTCCTTCTGTGACTTCAGATACCTGAAGACAGGATAGTTAACTATAAATTAACTATGTTAGCTGAAGGATTAGATTCTTTTAAAATAATTTTGAAGTGTCTATTACTTTTCCAAGTAAAATGGCTTTTACTTTTTAATCTTGGGAATGTTTTTCCCTGGCATTTTTTTCTTAGGTATGTGTGACTGACTTTCATAAGCCTCCATGTAAGTATTTCAGCTTCTCAGGTGTGCATCTGAATGTTGATATCTAGTTCATTTCCAAGTTGCCATGTTTTAGTATGGCATAGGATGTTTCTGAACAGTCTGCCTTTGAGTCTGTAGTCTATCATGGATGTAGTCTACCTAGCCTCTTAAATTTTCAGAGAAATCCAGTATTTCAAAAGACAATCCTATATTTAATGTCAGCGGATTTTTTGCTAGTGTTTATAGATTTATGTTTTTTAATCACTTAATGTTGGGTTTTGGGTTTTTATGGGTTAACTGCCTTAATAACAGAGGAGTTACATCCAGAAAAAATGAGGCTTTTTGCATGGTAGCACATACCTGGTAGATATGGACATCAGATATAATACATGAAAGCATTAATTCAACTATTTACAGGGTCAACTCATGAAAAAAAAAATCCTGCTTTTGATGACAAATGGTAAACTGAAGACAGTGCATACAATACATGCATACTTCCCCAAACTTTTGCATCATTGGCTCAAAATTAGTTAAACACAAAAATAATGTACAGGGAACATTTTTCCTCCAAAAAGATGTAATTAAATCAAATATTACCTAACTATAGAGGTTTTAGCTATAGGTTTGATTTAAAAAATCTGATTAAAAAGATGTAGGGGAAATGTGGTATTTACAGTTAATTTCTGTTACAGAGCAGATGAATTTCAGGATGACAGTATTTCTCATTAGAGTACTTCTAGTTTTGCTGGTTTACTGCTTTATGAAAGTCCTTCCATTTTTAGTCTGACCCTAACTTACCTGTTTCACTGTTCCTTATGATCCTTTCAATTCAGGATGCAGAATAGAAAACTGCGACTCCTGCTTTAGCAGAGACTTTTGTACCAAATGCAAAACTGGCTTTTACTCGCACAGAGGTCGCTGCTTCCGAGGATGCCCCCCTGGATTTGCAGCTTTGGAAGAGCTTATGGAATGTGTGGGTGAGTCTTCTAGCACAGCAGTGCTGCTAAAGCAGCTCTTTTTCCAGTTGGCAAGTTCAAATATGGCACTGTTTTTGGGCTGATGCTCAGCATTTCCTATGAAGAAATACTGACTACTGAATTGGGTCTGCATTTTTTTATCAATAATAATGATTTTTTTTTTTTTTTCCTCAGACTTTGAAATACTGCATTAATGGGGCGGCACTCTGTTCTGCATGAGAAAGTTCTGTCCTGTCAATTGTAAATCACCTCGTACGAGGATTTACAGTTCAGTACTTACAAGATTTTAGGAAGGCCAGTTTTTTGCATTAGAACTGTAAATCAGTGATGTACTTGTTGGATTCTTGTCCTCATAAAACTACCTGCTCATTTGGCCTTTTACCAAGACCAGAACCCAGGGACAGGGCACATTGCATTCCTGTAACATCTGGGTTTCATATTCACTTTCGGTTTCTCTGCAGCCCCTCCCTTTTCCAAGGGAAGTAAGAAATATAAACCACCAAATAAGGGTGTTTGGCGCTTTTTTTTTGTTTGTTTGTTTGTTTGGGTTTTTTGTTTTTTTTTTTTTTTTCCTAGAACTTACTATATAACTCCGACCAGCATCGGCAGTTCTCACAATATTTCTCAAGTCCCACAATTTGGTGTTGTAACTTGAAGCCTTGGAGTTGTGCCAGAACAGATTGTCTTTCAAGAGTATTCTTTGAATTTCGTGATGGCTAAGACCTGGAAATGTGACCTGTTAAACTTTGCAAATCCTGGTGACAACCAAATAAGATTTACTTATTAAAAAAAATTAATAAACTGTGATTTTACAAGGCTTTTTAAATGTTTGGGACTAACATGATGTCTCTACATCCAGATTGATAGTCAGATGGTTTTATGCTCAAGTTGATGCTGGCTGAAATGATTTTCAGAGATTTTCTTTAAAAGATTTTAATTTTGTTTGGAAGTTTTTGCCTGTTAACAGTAAAACTTTCAAGTGATGCTTTATAATACTGTATTCCAATAAAAAAAAAAAGCCAACAACAAATTAAAACCAAAATAATTGCTTACTCATGTTTTCTTTTGCTTTATCAGAAGGCTGTGAAGTAGGTCAGTGGAGTGAGTGGGGAGCTTGCAGCAGAAATAACAAAACATGTGGATTTAAGTGGGGCCTGGAAACAAGAACAAGACAAATTGTGAAGAAGCCAGCAAAAGACACGATACCATGCCCAACCATTGCAGAATCCAGACGGTGTAAAATGGCCTTGAGGCATTGTCCAGGAGGTACGTGCAAGTGTAATCCATGCCACAAAAATCTGTATGAGCTTTCTTTTAACTGAAATCCTATTTCTAACTTGAAAAGATGTATTTCATCCCAGCCAAAGGGGAAATCCTGTCCCTACTCTGCCAGCTAAGGCTGAAAGGCAGTACTGCGGCAGTCCTAATTTGTGCAGCAAGGCTCAAGGGAAAGGTTCAACATGATTAGTCTCTTAGTATACTGTGAAACTATTTTTCCTGATGTGGTATTGAGGCTTTTTCAAAGAGGTGTCCCATGGAAGAACTGTAATAGGTTGCAGTTTGAGCTTCAGCATGAAAACAATAGTGATGATGGAATAACTGATTGCTTTGCACATGGCAGGAGAGATTATGATTCTAAACCTTTCTGCAAGCAGCACACCCAATGCTGGCGTGATGGGGATTTAAATTCAGTGAAGTTAGTTACACATGGCATTGTTAGCTGGAATGTTACTTGTTCTGAATATTGTAGATCAGGGCTAAACTTTTATAGATGTGATATTTGCAGAACAGTGATATATATGAAGCTTTTCATCAGAAGACCAGCTTATGATAGTTACCAGAGGTAAATTTACTAACAGTTAGAAAATTTGTTGCTTAGACTATATCAAGATCATTGATCAAATCTCTGCAATTTTTCACTAAGTATCAGGAAAGACATTGAATAAAAATTCAGTGTGAAAGGTTTGAAGTACTCTCTCAAAACTACTGTCTCTGGTAAATCCTAAATATTGCAGTCCTCTCCTGTCCATCTATAGTGTGGATTCCCTGCCTGTGTTTTTGGAGATAAAAGCAGATTAGTATGAAACTGCAGGTTTGAACTCCCCACACTGAATGCTGATGCTTCATAAAGCTTCTGTGCCATCATATAAAACACTGGCCAGAGTATAAACTCTCTTCTCTCTCCTTAGAAGCTGCTGTAAGAGAGTGTGTTAGTGGTATTTTAAGTACCTACACTAAGTCATCCCCTGGTCTGGTTATCTCTGCAGGTGAGGAAGCCATAGGATAGGCATTGTCCTGTTTGTAATGCCCACTTCATAATATGTTTTAATTATGGTTATACACATGGCTGGTCTAAGATCCAGCTCCTTTATCATATTTAATTTAGATAGCAAGTTGCTGCATTAGACACTCAAAAGTGTTTTGTTGCTTATTTAATCACTGTGAAGCAGCAGGAGGCAGAGACACTGGTTACAGGGAAACTCAAATCAAGCAGATCCTACCTCCTAAAATACGGTGTTTTTTTAATGTCAGAAATTTTGTAATTGAACTTTTAAACTGAGGAAATAAGAGGAAAATGTAAGATTAACACTACTGCAGGACTGAGGAACTGTAATCCCTGTAAATGCCAGTTGAGAGGCTGTTAATAAATGCTTTCTTCCTAATGTTCTCAGTATATAAACTCACGCAAATGTGTAGGATAAGTATTGGATTATAAATCTAAAAGAGTTGTAGATTGTGATGGATTAAACTGAGCACAGGCAGTAAGGTTATTTTTGGCAGAACAGGGTCAAACAGTACTTTTGTTACATGCTTTTCTACTTCTGTACAGTTTACTGTTGCTATTTATGGTCTACACCACAGAAAAACTTCTGAAACAGATTTTTACAGATTTGCAGAATTGGAGTTAAATTCAGTTTTCCTAAGTACTTTACTTACATATTTGTCAGCGATTGAGATGTTACCCATCTGGGAATGGGTCTGTGGTACAAATCTAGTGATGAAGAAGAATTCCTTATCACTTTCCCAGTATTTGCAGAGTTGTAGAGATACAACCTGGAATGCAAGTGAAAGATGATTTCACTTCCTTCCTACTTAAGCCAGCAACATTAAGAGGATACTCTACTTGATGTCAAATATATTACTGTGTGATATTTTCTTAGTGTCAGTACTAATTGATTTAACTGTTATTGCCATGTGGGAATGTGACATCTGTGTATCTGTTCCTGTTATGTATGTTACCCTGTGGCTTGGGTGTAACATGACTCATACTATGAGAGGGTGGACTTAGAAAAAGATTAGTTTGATTGTTCAGGCCACCTCCTGCCCGTGCTGGTCTCTTCCTGATAAGAATTTTTCTCCTCTTTATCTCAA
Organism: Neopsephotus bourkii; assembly: GCF_033783945.1. Lineage (NCBI taxonomy): Eukaryota > Metazoa > Chordata > Aves > Psittaciformes > Psittacidae > Neopsephotus > Neopsephotus bourkii. The sequence continues at coordinate 5,158,713 of NW_026902105.1, read as the reverse complement.
AAAAAAAAAAAAAAAAAAAAAAAGGAAAAGAGTTTTTGAAAAAGAGTTGTTGTGTTAAAAGCAATGGGGAAATTAGCAGCAGCAGTGTTCTGTGGACTGATGAATCTTGTGGTTTTCCCATAGATTTACTACAAGTATTCTCTTTTTACTTCTTATTTTTACGTGGTCCCCACGTTCACCTCAGTAGTTACTCCTCTTTTATTTTTATCTTTGAGAAACTTGCAAATTGTTCTCATTTTGTATTAAGTAATACATTAATATTACTCTATGCCAAACTCATTAATTCTAGTACAAATCATGATGCTATTTGTGAATGTTTATTTAAGACATGAATCAAGAGAGATGAAAATGTCACATATGTATGCATTAATTTCCTGAGCTCAAAAGGGGGAAGGCAGCAGGACAGGTCATAAGGCTATAGTGAGAAGGACTGCTCACCTTGACTCTGGCATGTAATTGGACGTCATGCTGGCTGACTGGGTTTTTGTGCAGTAATCTTTTATCTAACAGTAAAATGACCCAATCAGATTTTCATTATTAATATTTGGAAATTATGACTAAAAGACTAAAAGATAAAAGAATTTATAATTAAATACAGAAAGCTAATGAATATGCAGACTGTAGTACATAGAATTTACAATATACTGTCGTTTACCTACTGCATCTTTCTGTTGATTTTGCAGTGGCATTGGACCAAATCTGCCCTTTTTTCATATTCATCAGACAGGTCGAAACTGCATTAAGTGTAGCTCCAGTGAGTTCTGGCTGTGCTAGAATATTGGTATCAATAAGCAGACTTTCCTCTTTTGCTGTATTTTGTGACCACCAATTAACCTCAGACCAAGAAGGCTTGGCTTTAGCATGTCTGAAAAAACAACTGGTAATTTTCAGTTACAAAGCGTAGCTCAAAGCTTCTGCAGGAAAAAAGGAAAAACCCTTTCAGCATCAGCAGAGAGCTGACAAGAAGTAAGCTCCACCAAAGACCCTTTGCACAGTGCAGATTGGGAAAGTAATAGTAATAGCAATAGTAATAGAGCAAGTATTTCTGTGAGTATTTTAGTTGATGGCCATTTTGCACATTTAGTGAAGGAGTTAGCAGTTGGAAGCAGGAAGGTGCAAGATGAATGTAGCTTGGAGTATGGCTTAGCACTTAGAGCCTGGCATGCTTATTAGTATGTTTGCTCAGGAAACAAGCTTTTGTCAGCTGCAGAATCTGCTTGTCTGGATTGTCAACATCTGCTTTTGTACAGGGAATGTTGTGCTGAGAGTGTTAAAATGTTTGGGGTTTTGTTTAACTGATTGCATTTAGAAAGGACGGCTGCAGGAGAAAACTAATAGTAAAGGAAATCTAACCCTATGGAAAATGAAATTCCTAATCCTGCTCATTTCAGTAAGAGTGCCTGCAACTAGACTTTAAGTTTAAGTATCTAGGTCTAAATTAGGAGGTATAGGCAAGAAATGTAGCTATATTATCAATATAAAATCCATTTGTGCCAGATCCTTAAAAAAGCACAAAGGTTGTAATCTCTGTTTGGTAATAATAATAGTAATAATAATAATAAAAAAAGAAAAACTGAATCATAAGTAGCTCAGGTTGGAAAGTACTGCAGAAGGTCCTTTAGTCCAGCCTCCTGCTCAAATCAGGTCAGCTGTGAGAAAAACAGGATTAGCAATTACTCTAACAATTCGCAGAGATTAAATATTTTCCCTTTTTTGGACATAGCTCTGTTCCTCTTCATATACTTATTTGTGCATAAAAATACAGTATTTTACCTTTTTTTTTTCTTAGAAGCAAAAACCCACGTACTGATAATTCACGTGTATATATCTTCTTTTTCCTTCCTGTGGAAGGGATAGGCAAATTAGGAATCTATTGATGGAGGAGCGTTTTTCTCCATATTTTTTTTCATATCAAAGCAGTAAAGAAAATTAAGGTGTGTTAATGATGAAATGTGAACAGGTATGTTCTTTACTTAAGGGTGATGAATAACAAATCTATTAGGTCCTCACAACCAAGTATTAAATGTTGATGTTCACACACATACGACAGAGTTACAGCATGATTCATATATTATTTTTCATGTATTTTGTGTGTTATTTGGTCATGTGAATGAGGAAATACTGGATTGAATGAATCTATGAAATCCTGTTCTGAAACTTCCCTTGCACACTAATGTTTCAACTGAATTAGTGTTGCAGCACTTGGGTTTTTTTTGGTTTTTATTCTATTTTATTTTAGTGGGATTTTGGGGTTTTGTTTTGTTTTTTTTTTTTGTTTGTTTGTTTGGTTTGGTTTCATTTTTTTGTGGTTTTTTTTTTTTTTTTTAAAGTGAGAGCAAGAAATACCCCTGAATAAACTCAGAAAAGAAAATGCCTACATATATGAGCTAAGAGATGAAATAGCTGTATTATGCATGTATTTGCTTCATATTCATTAAAATTAGTTCAACTGTAAACTTAGTGTGACTTTAAAAAAAATGCTGGATATTTTATATGACATTATTGGAAGTGATCCATTCTTTAGTCATTTTCTAAAGGGAAAATGCAATCCAAGTAGACTCTTATCTGAAAAGTATTTAGAAATAGTTTTTATAAACCATATAAACTTGTGCATCAGCTTGAGTAGCAGTAAATTTAAAGCCAAGTGCTATCTGTCAAGGACCAACACTCAGGTTTCCTTTGCAGATTTTACAGGAATGATTGCTCTGTTAATAAACTGCTTGATGGTTTAGGTGTCTCTCAAAGCTCTGTGAGCAAAGTATGGCTGTTGACTCATACTCTTGCATTTTCTATGTGTTTGAAGTAAGTAGGTTATATTAAGCAGATAAGCAATTAAGTGCTCTGAAAAATATCAACACTTATTGAAAATAATCTTTTCAATATTTTGGTTCTTTAGGTAACTGTTCAATATTTGGGTTCGTATTTTCCTTGAGACTGGTATGGTGGATCATGCATGGGACTTGAGGCTCCTTGATATTAAGTCACAATACTGCTACAAAGCTTTTTTGCTGTTTCATTCCAGATAAATATTACTGTGGGTTATAATTGTGCTTATTAACATTTGTGGGGTGTGTGAATATGGTCAAATAATACATTACTTATATTGAAACCTGTAACTTAGCTTGGGTAGATATAAGTAGTCTAAATTTCCTTGGAGTGCTGTTGTAGTGAAGTGTGGTTTTGGTTTGTTTATTTAACTGATAGGTCAGGTTTTCGAAGGATTTTAAGAGGCTTAGTTCTCTTTGACTTCAGGAGAATTTGAAAATGCATGTTCTTTTTAAAACTAGAAATAAAATCTCTCTAAAATGACCTTTAGAATGTACCTTTTATGACATGAGCAAAATACTTTAGTGGAAAAGAGTTGTTGTCATCTGATTTGTCTTAGTTTTCCTTCTTCAGGACAACTGCCCAAAGCACATCTTGTCATGGACTATATATTCCCGAGTGCAAGGGTTTAGCACTGCCTATCTTATCAGGACAATTTAGTCTGTAGAATTTTATGTATTGTTTTATCATATTGTAGCATGATACATTTTCAACTTATTTAAAAATATTATCAGGGAATTGCTGCAGTGCAAAAGAGCCAGCTGAAGCACGTTTTTCCCTTCCTTCTGAATATAAATTATCCTTCAATGCTCCTTTTTAGTTAAAGTAATAGGAAATATTTTCTTGGGAAGTCTTTCACACAGTTTTTCCAAGCATTAAAGGGTTGTATGCACAATATATTTATTGCCATTATTATATCTTAGACCAGATAAGTACTTTCAACATGTGTTTTTTCTTAAGTATATTGTATTTGAGAAGTAGCATGAGTATCATGTGAGGCAGTATCTCCTATGGGAGTAATCTTTTTTAATGAATAACCAAGTGTACCAGCATGTAAATCCTCATAAATGACTAGTGTGAATTATAACCATCCCATGGCAATTATACAGTTCAGGGTTGTTTAAAAATGCTGAAGGAGAGCCAGCTGCAATCCACAAGGACATACAAATACCGGAGAGTGCTGTAGCTGATCCAAGTGCATAAATTGAATTTGTCCATAAAAGGTGCTTGACAAATTTTATTGTGATACCTTTATGAAGTGACTCCTATTGGTTTTTGTCTTTTGTTCATTCTGTAACTACAATTCACCTGAAAGAGGAAAAGCCACATATTTACTCATTTCTACTTCTCAGCTGGAGAGTTATTTTTGCTACATTATAGTCAGCCATTTCAGTCACAGCAGAGAAACCAGCAAACACTTTCCTACCTGAGATTATGTTTTCTTCCCTGAAGATCAATCAGTAAGGCACATTCCTACAGATATCCTCTCCCATACCACAGGCCTAAGTGATGGCAGGTCTGGAGTCCTATCTGCTGCAGGTATGGCATGACTAGAAAGAAATCATCCTTGCTCATTTTTAAGGATTCACTGCGGCTTTCTTTGCACAGAAATCTCTTTTTAAAGTAATAAACCTATTAGTCTATACAGACATTATTTGTTTCTACAACGTTAATACAAGGGCCACATCCTGACATACTCCCAGAAGAATTTTTCATTGGGCTCTTCTGATACTCCTCAGCTTTTGTACTGTTCATGTTTCCAGCAGAACATGAACCAACAATGGCAGTGTTTGGATTTTGGAAGTTACTCTATAAATAATGGCGACTGTGACTGAAGTAGAAAGACTTCACCGTGCTGTAATATGACAAAATATGCAATATTTGTATGCAATACTTAGATTCTGTCCCCCTCATCACCCTTAAGGATACTGAAAACGTGTATGACACTGAATGTTGGGCCTTGCTCTGCCAGACTGCCTTGGTGATTTCTAACCAACCATGACAGAAATTAGATTCTTTGGATGCACATGTGATTGCCAACAGTTAAATTATCAGTTTAAGTAGATAAAGTTTTTCAGACATATCTGGGTGCATACTCCTTGCACAGTACCAATGAAAGTAAATTATCTAAGTCTGCATCACCCTTTAAATACAGCTGCTTAGTTGTTAAGCTAGGAACTCATTAGACTGCTGTAACTTGATTGATTGTGATGAACTGTCCAAACCCTCTATAATAGCTTTCTGCTGGAGCATCATTTCGAATGCTTTGCAGCCTGCTTGCTAGATATGTACTGGCAACCTAAGGGTAGCCTAAGAAAGGAGCCTCATGGCTTTGGGCTGAATTCAGCAGAAATAGTTTGCCTCTATCCCACAGCCAGAGGGTGCAAATCTGGAGAGTAAAGAATCCAGTGAAGAGGAGGAGAGAGGAAAGAATCTGAAAAATAGACAATTATGGCTTCTTCCTGTTGTTCGGCTCTTTAGACAGAAGAAACCTATATAGGGATATTTGGCCCAATTAATGGCTTTGTTAGCAGACTGCAGAAGGTAAAGCTGCTTCACTGACTGGTTTCTAGTGCCTTTTAAAATCTGACACCCAACAGACATGTCAGCAGTGATGCAGTGAGAGGTTCCCAAGCTGGTGCTGCTCAAGGTAGCTCACTGTCAGCATAATGTTGTGCACAAGTTAGTTACCCCTGCTGAGAGACAGGATTTATTAGATCTGGCTCAGTCCTGTGCAGGCCATGAGGTACTATGTTTGTGATAAAGAACTGTGGTTTGCTGTATGGATGCATAGCTCATGAGTGCTAACTTGAGGGACTTATTCTCTTGTGGGGTTTATTCCTGTGAAATAACTACCACAAGGCTCAAAGAAATTCTGTCAGGGACACTGCTCAATTCATAAATGCCACAGTTTCCAGTACTCTGCCGTAGACCAGATTTAATTTAATTAGCTTTCACCAGATGGCTACAGGAGTCAAGGGGGGATGCCAACAGGGAGTAGGTGAAGGAGCAATCCCCCCAGCTGCTCTCACTTCGAGTTGCTGCCAGTGTTAGAACTAGGCTGGAGTCAACTGCACTGTTTTTAAGGATGTGCTGTGGAAATCCTTCATAGAGAGTTTCTCAACATGTCTGTACCTTTACATGTCATAAGCAGCACAGAAAGAGAGAAATGGGGGAGAAGATCTGCTTCTTTTTGTTATTGTTGCTTGGTTTTGATTGTTTGTGTGGTATTTTATTAGAGCTTTCTGAAATAATTTGAGATAATTTTACCTCAGATTGGAAAGCTTGGTCTGATTCCCATTGTTCTTTTTTGCTTTGCACCTCAGAGGTTAATGAAAGGTACTTACTCTTGAACAGTTTGAATCTCAAGTTCATTTTGAAGAAATTCAGACATGACTGCAGATAATGTTTGGAAAAGGAGTGAGAACATGAGCAGAGAATAAGACCAATAGAAAGCAAGAACTGCTCATGTTGAACAGGGCAGTCTTTCTGTGCACTGATTTTTATATGGTGTTATTGCCTCACATTAAAAATGGGTAGATTTGATAATTTTCTGGGCACTGTCTTAAGAATGAATTAGCCTAAAATGAGTAGTAACATGTAAAATAGCAATGCAATACCATAATCAAGTACCTGTGTCAGTATGACATTCTGCACCAAATGATCAAGATAAAAGCAGTATTAATTAGGATAGACACAGTACTGCACTAATGTTTGGTTCCCAAATAGGCTCCTTTTATGCAATAGACCTTCATCCTTAAGAGTATTTATTTTGTGTTTCTAAATTGGCACAGCATAATTCTAAAGAGGCCCCAAAAATCTAAGTGTCTTCCACTGAATTAGAATCCTCTATCGTCTTTGCCACTGAGTTTATCAGTTTATGTTTCTTCATAGAGTGTCAATAAGGAAGAAAGCTATTTGAGTTCAAATAAAGGCTGAGTTTATACAGCTTTGCATATTACCTCCAAGTTTGACACTTTAATCTTGTCATGCACATCTATTTAGTGCATATAAATACTGCAGGCACAGTAGCAAATTGTTAGCTCATCTTTTAAGGCGCTTCTTTTGAGATATTTCTTGTAGAACCTAATTAGCTTGGCTGTTCATATATTTGTGCCTTTTAAGCCTTTTTACTCAAATTCTGATTTATTGGTTTCCCATGAGCATTCCTTGGCATTCTTAGCTAATCAGACACTTAAGTCTGATGATTTCTGTGAACCTCGTACCAAGTCAAACTGCTGGAGAGCAGGGAATCATGCAGATACCTAGTTGCAAAGAGCCACTGCAGTAGGACACCAATGACAGCAGGTGCTTTACAGCCTGTCAGATTTGTTAAGAACTTTGTTTAGGAAGTTCAAAAAAGGGGCATGGCTTTCAAGCACCCATGTTTGAATTGCACTGTAATGTTTCGTAAAAATCACAGGTATTTTGAATGGCATTAATATCCCATCATGACACCATGGCACAGATTAGAGTGAGCTCCTGGTGAAAATGATAGCCAGCTGTTAAATCATGCTGTTTCTCTGTCAGATACCAATGGATTGCCAACTCTTCCTATACAAAGAGTTCAGCATAGTAGAAAGAGTACTGTAAAAACTGTCAAATGTTTTTTCTCAATTCATTACTTTTAAAGTTGCACAGTGAAACCTTAGATGTTGACTAAATGCAAGTGCGAAGCAGCTTTGATCAGATGGATCGTAGCTGTCTTGAAGCTAGATTGCATTTAGCTTTAATGCTACAGTATCTTCAATACTGAAAAAAGTGCCACATTTATCTGCTAGTTGAAATGACAAATGCCTAAATGATTCCTAAAACGAAGATAGGTAAAAGCTACTACAAAGATGGTTAAACTCCAGCTTTGTGCTTTTGCTCTGAATTTATGGACCAGATTACTTTGTTACCTCCTGATTTACTGTCTGTTCCTTATAACATCTAAACTAGAAGAAACAACTTTTGTGAGGCCTAGTAAAGAAAACCCACAATTTGGCTGAATGTAGAGAATAAATTTTAAGCATTGCAAAAGATTGTACAGGAGAGATGCACTAAAAATCAGTGCACAACTCTGCTAGATAGCACTAGGAGTAATATACGAGTTGGATTATTTGGGTATATTTACAACAGAAGAAAAGAGATTGTATTTGATAACTGATGGCTGAAGAAATTTCTGGACTGTAAAAGCTCCACAGATAAAAAATATCTACTGAGCAAGTCCTGTGGCAGGCTTCAAATCATTACTCTGGTTAGGAAACTAGAATAGCTGATGGAAGATTTCTAGCTTAAAGAAAGTACCGTAACAGAACACAGGGAGATAAGTCTGGAAGAAAAAGAAAGTTGGGTTTAAGATCATTTCAGACTCTGTCAGTTTTATAAGCTGTAATACTGACATTCTGATGTAATGGTCAGAATCAATTTTTCATAATCATTGAAGGTGATTAAACATACATTCTCTGCAGGACTTATGTATATATGCTATCAGCTGTAATTCACAGCACTCAGTACGTGATTATTCTGCCACCAGACTTTCTTAATTGGCTCTGCAGCCCAATGCCAGCTTGAGCGTAGGCTGCAGTAATACCTCTTGAGAGCAGAGGAAGCCAGTGGAACATGAGTCCTAAACACAGAAATGGAAACATCCTGGGAGATAAAGTTAATTTTATTCTTGCAGCTGTGGCAAGGAAAAAAAAGAGGGATTTATCATTTCTGCAGAACTCAGTAATAGAGGTGGCCCAAAAACCAGTAAAGGGTTTCGTAAGAAGTTTTATAACATGCTGAATATTTCTTTCAACTGGAGTGTTTTTATTAAAGAAGTAATCGTCCTTAAAGTTTCAGGCTTTAAAAAAAATTGATTCATATGTCTTTTCCAGAATAATGTTTTCTGGGTGGAGTATGTTGTGAAAGACTTTCTCTTACTTTTCTTCCAATCATCTGAATTATTTGTTCAGGATGTTAAAAAAAATTCCATTTTTTGGGAGGGGAACTTCTCCTCATGCCCCTTTTTATTAAAGTGTCATAGTCTTACGGTATCTCAGACTGTGACTCAAGCTTATAAAGCATTTGCATCCAAGTTCTTTGGGTGTGATACTTATCTGGAGTAGGTCAGTGTTCTATAGATTTGTTCCTATTGGTCTTTTATAGCATTGATGAGCATGAGCTTCTTGATGGTTATTGCCGAAAGTCAGAATTGCTGCCGAAGCCAGTAAAGTTTCATTGATTCATTGGTTTAAATGAGAAGCAAATCTGACTCTTTTGTAGTTGTTACTTATTCCACAAAATATTAGGATTTCAGAACTTTAAAGTGAACTGAAAATAGGAGCCAGAATATAACTACAGTCCTGCTCACTTCATGGGACAGTGTTGGAACCTCTCTCTAATTGAGGGAAGGTTGTCCCAATGAAAAAAAAAAAAAAAGAAAAAGAAATGGTTAAAAAGAGGAAAAAAAAAAAGGGGGGGAGGTGGAGTGGTGTTGGGGAGAAAGATGCTCTTTCCCCAACCAGCTGAGTGTAGAATGAGAATTCAAGTGGTGTTGCTGGACTTGGGGTTGTAACTGGTTGCATCAGTGCATACACTTCAAAGCTGGGAGGTGCATGTTGCAAAAGAACCACTTATTTTTTATTTATTTATTTATTTTTTAACAAGTTGTCCAAGATCTCCATACCATCTTTCAGGGCTATTAAAATAGGGTGTGGATCTATTGATAGGGGTATGATTTATTTTTCTCTGTGAACCAAAATGTAATCTAATTACACAGTCAACTGTGTAAACTCTTTTTAACTGTTCAGAATGTGGTTAAGACATCATGTCAGATCACTAGCAATTGATTTTTTTGTCTATCTTTTTGCCACTTACACTAATTTTTGTACTGGTTTTATTTTAAGACAATAGTAAAGAAGAGAACAGGGAAAGGTCTTTCTACTGAGAAGAGAGTGATGTGGAAACTTTGGGCTTCTTTCTGAATCAAAAATGGCACATTTTGGAAAGACACATTTTCAGGAAGTGACACTCTGATACTTTCAGCATGGCAGTGCTTTATCTGCAAAAAGAAGGAAAGGTACAGATACCTGAAATCTGTAAGAGTATTCATCTCCTGTGGACACTTGGAAAATGTTCAGGTTCCTCCTTCAGCAGAACTCCTTTAACTGTGAAGTTACTATGTGTCACTTGCAGGAACTCTTACAAAAGGGCTTTACCTATTACTTACTAAAATGATTCAGTGAAGAGAGTAGTGTTGTAATTAGGGCACTGAGAGATCCTTGTATTGTTTTCTCACAAGATTTTTGTCACTAGTTTTCTGATTTCTTAAAGCTAAGCTGCTGGAACCACCACATACCAGTTTTCATGTTTTAGCTGTTTTTCAAGACTTTGTTAGCTGCAGGCAAGAATTTGAAAACATGTACACCCTGAATGATTCAACACCATAAATTAAATAAAAAGCACTGGAATTTAATTATTGCTTTAAAATCTAGTGGTTTCGAATTTTACTTGTGACTGGCTCATGATTAACTTGGTTGTCAAACTTGTACCCAGCATCCAACCCCAAAAGGAACATATTTAAAGGTTCTGATTTAGTTTTCAGTGTTTGCTGAAATGCTGTGTCTCAGTTATTCATGTGAAAACTGATGTATTTTAGTATGAAAACATTTGGCATATAACTTCTGAAGAAGAGAATGTTGTTGTGTAGGGCTATACATTTGCTGTATTTCCAAAAAGCTTACTTTCATAGCATTTGCATAAAACCTAGTCAGCAGCAAAAAATCAAGTATTATTAGTGAAGGAGCATTTCAATGCAATGATCTAACATGCTAATTTGAGAAGATAGAAATAATATTCTAGTTTAGGCTCTGAAAAATGAACTAATGCAAAGCATTGTGACCTAGCAAAATAATTGCTTGTAATTTACTTCCTTGGTTCCTGTCATCAGTTTCATTTGTGTTGAATAGGTATAATTGTGTGTCCTCAAAGAGATTGCACTAAACCCGGTTATGGTATAGGCAGACATTCCAAATCCTTTTTTAAGCTCAGCAGTTTCCTGCTGCAGATAAAAATACTTTGGTTTTATTTACATTCTGCTGGTAAAAAGTAGCTTTCTTTTGAAAATGTGTCACTTGTGATCCTCAAAGTTGAGTTGACTGAAGGTTTCCTATTTACATTAATGTTCATGTGAATATGGTGTTTAGCTGAGCCCAATTTAAAGTAAAAAAGCACATTTTGAAAGGCCATTGACTGATAGTGATGCCACCATGCTACCACATGCATTAAATTTTGAAAGCAAGCGTTTTCTGATTGTTTAACAGTCCAGAGGAGTTGCACTGGGAAAGTATGGGAGATTTCAAGCCTAAGCCATTTTATATTAAATGAAGTGCTAATAGTTACTGCCATTAGCCACATGGCTCAGAGAACTCAGAGAAAAAATTGTTTATGCTTAGCTGAAGTTAATACTAAACAAGTTCCATAATATCATTTTTGCTAACAAACATATTTTCCAAATAAAAAGGAGCTAAAATGTACTATGGTGTTCTTACAGTTCTGAAGGTTAAGTGTAAGAGGTACTTTTCTAATTTGTAAGTTTTGGATTGTTTTTTTGCAAAACTTAAAAAAAAAATTAATAACTAGGTCAAAATCTTCCTTACCTGAAGCTTCATACAGTGTTTACTACAGCCTAGCTTTATTTCAGTGGAAAAATAGGAGGAAATTATGTATTTAATCATGTATATTATGCTAAAATTTGGAAACATTTTTGAGTTACTGTAGCTCAAGAGCCAGCATTTATTATTCTGTTTTGATTTTTATAACTCTCAACCTAGGTTTTGCATGTGCTTTATTTTTTTCCAAATAGGCTTGACATCTCTCATGCCTTTCATTTATGCCTAAAGGTTACCATGTTATCCCAAAAAGCTAATGCTCCACATTAGAGAGATTGGGATAATAGTTGTTTGTTTATATATAATACAGATATTAACATGTTTGCATATACACATAGAAATAAATTGCTTGTAGGCTTCCAGACTCACTAGTATTTGCTAAATGCAGAAGATACTTGCATCTAGCATAATTTGGGTCTTTAGTTATTGGTACTTCTTTTAATACACAAATGTAATTACTAGTTTTTTCAAAACTTTGTTCAATGAGAATTGCAGGTCCTGCTGAGTACTGAGCACTTTTGAACATTTGCTGAAGTGTTCTTTCAGAATGATGAATGTGTTTCAAGAGATTCTTTCATCTTTTTTCAAAATGCCTTACTGACTTGTAGCTGCACTTGCTAGTGTGGATCCCTCATCGTGAAAATGTCCATCATAAAGTTAGTCTTTTCTGCCCAAAGTAATAGAGCATGCTATAGGTTTTTCGTCATCTTATATTTCTCTATACTAAAATTGAAGACTGTAAAATGCTAGATTATAAATGGTCAGAAGCAGTGACCTAATCTATGAAATATTTGGCTACGTTGCAGTTACACATCTCATCCCAAATGGGACAAAATAATCTAGTGGTCATATTTGCTGAACACTCCTCAGGGACACCCTACCCCCAACTTCGGTTTAGAAATTGAGTTTGAAACACTTTAGCCATAAAACTTTTTTCTAAATTTTTTTTTAAATATTTTGCACTATTCTTGGAATTGTCTGGCATCAATAAAAATATACTAAATTTATTTTCAAGTATTTAAAACTTTATGTTTACAAGATCTAAATCAAGGGGTGCAATAATGAAATAAAGAATGAGGGTCAGGGATTTCTTCAATGTAGCTACCTGTGAATTAATTATTAGTTTGGAATAATGGTAGCACAGTGTGTCTTTGAATACAGTCTGGATACTAACCCTCATCCCTAGAATCCTACCCATGACCTCAAGAATATTTAGCTTTCTATATCATTGCAGAAATTCTTGACCTTTATTTAATTTATTTTACCCTTAAAAAGGAATTTAAAATCTCTTCTTGAAACCATGCCATAGGAACAGATTTTGTTGTTTCCAGTACTGGCTAAAAGTAGGAATTGCAGAAGCATATGAAAACATTCAAATTGTGATTAATGGATTGTGTTTTGTTTTGTATGATTATATTGCTATTGTACTGTGTATAATTGTGTTACTTGATATACATTTCTTTTTCTAAATGTCAAATTGTGGCTAGTAAATAAACTTAAAACTCCTTTTCATGCTTACTGCATAATACATTAAATGATTTTCAATGATGTAATGGGGTTTGGTGAGGAGACATAGTTGATGCACACACTGCATTTTTTGTTGTGACATTTCTACTTCTGTTTTTTTTTTTTTTGTTTTTTGTTCTCTAACATAGATCCAAAAAAGATTTTTTTTTTCTTTTTTTAAGTCACTTGGGGAATAAAAGGAGTCTGGTAATATTTCATATTTGTCCTGGTTTCAGCAATAGCAGTCGTTTTTCTCCTTCTTAGTAGCTGGTGCAGTGCTGTGGTTTTGACCTTCAGCCTGGGAACAGTGCTGGTAACACTGATGTTTTTAGTTGTTGCTCAGTAATGTTTACCCTGACCAAGGACTTTCTGAGTCTCATGCTCTGCCAGGGAGGAGGGGAAGCTGGGAGGAAGCAGAGACGGGATACCTGACCCAAACTAGCCAAAGAAGTATTCCATACCACAGCATGTCATTCCCGGTGTATAAATTGGGGACAATTACCCAAAAGGGCTCAGGTCAGGCTGGGTATCAGTCAGCGGGTGGTGAGCGGTTGTATTCTCTTCCCTTGTTATTTCCCTTATCATTATTATTATTGGTGGCAGCAGAAGTGGTTTGTGTTATACCTGGACTGTTCTTATTTCAACGTGTTGGAGTTACATTCTTTTGATTCTCCTTCCCATCCCTCCGGGAGTGGGGGGAGGAACAAGGGCGAGTGAGCAAACGTTTGTGTGGTTCTGGGTTGCTGGCTGGGCTTAAACCATGACAATGTTCCATTCAAATCTTATGCTTGTCAGTCCTGTATTGAGATGAGATTTGATATTCTTCTTTGGTGGAGTGACTGCACTAGGGATGTTTGTACAGAAGTAGATCCACTCTTGTACATGTGCTTACATTGTGTATATTGAAAATCACACCAAACATTGGCACATCTTGCCCAGAGAGGCTATGGAGCCTCCTGCCTTGGTGACATAGTCAAAAGCCCCTGGGACATAGTCTACATGGTCCTGCTCAAGCAGGAGAGCTTAAACCAGATGACCTCCAGAGGTTCTTTCCAACTTCAATCATTCTCCGATATGCATAGTTTGATTTCAGAATGGGATTTGAAGTAACCATAAATAATTATACTATTTATCTTTAAAAGCAAGAATGATGCCAGCAGCATGTGCCTTTGTGCTATGTACCTTACAACACCATATGTTTTAGTCCAGGTATGGGCATTGCCATACTGGGAAGGGCAATTTCTGTGGATAGATGAATGATGGGAAACTGTACACCTCACCGGAACACTGAGGGTGATTGTGGAGAAAATTTCTGAACCCTTGGAGTGCTATGGAAATAAAAAATGAATGACAACTTACCTAAGATATAGTAATGCCAGCAAAATATCTGCAGCTTATTTGATGTATTTGAAGGTAGAACATAATTCTTTGTTTCACTGTACATGTTCTTTCCTTAAAGCTGAGACACTACTAGCACCATTTTTGTCTCTTGTACTATTGTAAAATACCTCCCCTAATCTCCCGTCACTATTTTGATCGGTCTCTCCTACACTAATAATAATCGTCAATATATGTGACTGTAGAAACTAAAAAGTTTCCTTCTGCCTTGAAATGTCAATATTAAAGTCTGAAATCCATTAGCCACTTGTTCTTTCATTTCTGAGTCACCCTGCATCTTAACCTTCTCAAAATAAAATTAACAACTGAAAGTTTGCAGTTTTGGTGGTTGACGCGGGAGCATTGACAGGAAGGCATCGTGCTTAAAGTATTCTTTCAAATGCTTATTGAACTCAACACCATCTTCTGTGTGTAGTTTCTGACTTCAAAAAGTCAGATGATTTGGCTGCATTATATTCAGCTACAAATCTGCAGCTATTAGGATTTGCATTAAGGCAATAGTTGGCTGAACAAGCTTTCTTCAACACAGTTTATTAACAGGCACCTTTCTCTTTCCTGGCCCCATATAAGCACAGGAAAACAATTTTCTGTTTCGTTTCCCAAAGATGATATATCTTTTACTTTAGAGTGTTGTCTGATGTAGTTATAAGAGAGAGGGAGTTTTAATCAGTGATTTTATCAGAAATTAGTTTCTCCACATCTTTTGTAACTACCATTCTGGACCAGTCTTTTGAAACTGAATAATTTGAAGCTATGTGCAGAAATACTCATCACTTTTTCTATAGTAGTAAACCTAGGGACTCTTCATCAGGGATTGTAGTGATAGGACAACGGTAATGGGTTTAAATTTAAACCAAACCATTCTACGATTCTGTGGTTAGGAACATAAGGTGGTGAAGAAGTTACTGAGTGGCAGGAGGGCAGTGGGGATTTTGCTTCTACCAGAAAATACATTCCCCAGCAAAAACCTTCTTTGCAAGGCCTTCCACCACATTCAGTGCCTCCTTATGGCCATGTACATGCCAGGGCTGATGTGTGGTGGTGAAGTTTCTTGCTACGGGAAGCATAGAGTTTTGTCCTACTCTTGAACCGTTACAGGCATGTTAATTTTGGGTTACAGTTACAGTAGTGGTGTTGGTGGATCCTTGGTTGACCCAGAGCAGCCACTTTCATGTTTCTGTATTCTCATGCTACCAGCTGACTATCTCAGCCTGTAACATTATGCACATAGGCTTTTAAGGATCTGTGAAATTTGATGGTCGGCGTGTTGTGCACGACTTACAGCCAGCGTGGAATGAACAAAATTCTACTAGCAATAGTAACTTATATCTGATCTGTTGTTTGAAAGCTCTGTTATGTTCCCAAGCATTAATTCTTGCATGTAAGAAGGGAATAAATCATATCTTCAAAGATGACCATATTTTCATTTCCAAATGATATTTCTGAACAGTGATTTGAGAAATTATGAGATTGGGCCAGTGAAGTTCTTCACTGTGTAAGTTATGGATTGAAATCAATCCCATCTATTATAATTCAGACAAGAAAAAAAACTATCTTCCCAGTTTGTAACATACTGTATTGTTCAGCGTTAGCTTTAGCTTCTGTTCTTGGCCTATTCACACATGTGCAGCCCATTACAGTGGTGCCTGTTAGAGCAAATGCTGTGAAAGTTTTGCCAGTTTTTCTGTGATAAACCGTGTTTTCCAGGAATTCATACTTAAGCATTAAAAAATCCCTCACAGTTGAGACTTGGCATGGGAAGTCTTGATTCACAATGATTTCACTCGTATATTTATCCATATTTTCAAAAATAAATCAGTCATCTAATTTATTAAGTTGGAGGTATTTCAAGATAATGTATTGTTTCAAGATCGTAGAATTGTATTTGTTGGAAACAAATAATATTATGATCACTTAATCTAAATAGACACATTTCCTGACAATGAATAATTGCTTTATTGCTGTTACCTCACAAATCACTCTAAATGCTTCTGTGTGTTTTTCCTGTTGGGTAGATCCATGCTGAAACTACAGTAGTTTAAACTGGTCACATTATTTTTGGTGTTCTACAAATATTCAAATAGCTAAGCTGTTTTTCTTTGAAAAGCTGTGTATCAATGAAAATTCAATGAAAATTTAACTCTATAAACTCTAACTTATGATATCAATATTACATTCTATGTACATTTTAAAACTTTTTTTTTCCCCATATTTTATAGTTGGCGGTATTTTTCCATTTAGTTAATGAAGAATAAATAACTATTAATGCACATTGTGAATGTTCATCACAGAGAAATGAGTTTATATATTTTGTGGCTCTTACCTAGGACGTTTCCGTAGTTGTGATAGAGACAAACTATAACACTGTTGAGTTCTAACAAATAATCTATGTAATTGTGCAGATTTTAATTATCTGCATAATTAATATTATTATTAATTAATATAATAATGTATTATTAATTAAAATAAGGTAAACAAAGGAGAAAGGTTTATTCTGTATTACAAACATTTATTCTTGACTGCATATTAGTAATTTGTGTTTCTTTTTGGAATCAGGTTTGGGAAAAGAACTATTACTTGAAGTTTATTTACACAGAAAATAACAGAAATCACACATTCAAAGCCTGTATGCATGGAAAGAAGGTTAAAGAAGAGTAACTGGATAGTGTTAGGGAGAAAGTAATTATTTGGGTACACAGAAGGAAACGAAGATGTTAAGCATAACTGGAAGGAGAATAAATTCAAAAAGGATTTTGAAAGGAATCTGTTAAAGCCATAAAATGTCAAGAAGAAAATGCTACCTTCCAATCTGAGTTAGAAGCGAAGTGGCTGTAATAGTGGATTAATTGTCTCAGTAGAGAAAATAAACGATTGAGTGGATACTGGTAACTAATTTGACCAGTATGTCACACCCTAAATGATCCAGTTGTCACCCCCTATTAATCTTAAAGGACAGTTTAAATCAACACATGGAATAGATTGTGATGAAGGCACTGGCCAAGAAATGAGTACTTGCTAACATAATGAAATAATTAACATTCAGTAGAGATCAACTATACTTCAACGTGAGAAGCTGATAATCACTTAGCTTAGCTTGGTTCAAATAAATAGTTCCTTTCAACATTCAAAAAAGTATCAGCCAGTTCAAGTATGTTGCCAAGGTTTATACATTTGTGTCCATGAGTTTTACCTTTTTTTCCCCACTTCTCTCCCCCATCCCTTAGGAGCAAGCCAGGGCTGTGTGGTGTTCAGCTGCCTACCAAGTGAAACCACAGCAACTTGAATGAGTTTTAGGACCATCTATTCCAGCCCAGGGGCTTATCACATAAATATCTAAAATTAGGATTGTAAAAAATATTCAGTTTGAAAAACAGCTGCTAATTTGAAATCAGTGAGGTCCAAAGGGTCTGGGTCTTTTATCATCTTTTCATCTTCTGCAAAGAATGTGCAGACAGGAGTGTGCCATTCTGGGAGAAGTAATAGTTGGCACAAGTCAGAAGTATGCCAGGAATCCTGCTAGTGTTTCAAGGTACTATTCAAACCTGTGCTCTGGCTCTTGTATTTTATTAATGAGAAGCTGCCCTTGCAGCTGACCACCAGTTTAGCAAGGTCTGTGGTCTGTGCTACTGTACCCACAGTGGCATACAGTCGGACGGACTATGACTGCCAGCCTCTGTATCTACTGGTGGAAATACCTCTGTTCCACAAAGAATTGTTAACATCAGGCACTTCTAAGCAAAAAAAATAAATAGATCTCGAACAATTTCAGTTATGCAATGACTTTAATACTATTACAAAATAACAAAGACAAGATCTCATACCCATCAGAAGCTCACCCAAAGTAGCCATAAGAATGTGATGATGTGGAGCAGGAATAGCACATACATTTATATTTTTCATATGGTTAATTAAACCCATAGAATCATTCTGTACATACTAAGCTTTTATTGGTATTAGAATAAAGAATTTCTTTTTTGAAAGAAAAAAACCCAACCCAACAAAAAACCTGATAATTACTTCTCTCTGTGCTTCTAATCAACAGTCTTTGATGTACATCTGTTTTTTAAGTACAACTGTAACTTCCAGTCAGGAAAAGCCTTTTATGGCAAGTAGTCTTTAAGCTACATGCTGTGTTTGTTTTGCATATTCTTTTTCCTTTTCTCTTTATGAAAGCACCCACACATTTTTCTTGAACTTTATCAGTGAATGCATACTTTAAAACTTTTATGCAGGAAGAAACTTCAGTTTTCAAGATAATTTATACTGATTGTTTAAACTGATGGTGGAGATTTTAGTGATTTCTTTCTTGCAGATGTGTATCAGGATAAGAAGACAACCTAATTTGTCCACTACGCATGTATTATTAGATATCATGTTATACTGCTTCTTACATTATGTGATGCCAAGGCTGTTTCCAGCTGCTGCATAGATGAGGGGGAAGGACAGCCCTCATGGGCTAAGACCATCTGCAGGAACAGGCTGGTATAAGAGAGATGCTGCAGAGCATTCATTCCCTAGCAAATCAGTGTCACCTCTGGGAGGGGAAAAAATATGTTTGTTGTTGTTCTTCAGGTCATATGTGAAAAAGTCATTTCCTTTTGGATTAGTATTTACAGCTGTAGAGATGAAGCTAAAAGAACCGTCACCGAAGTCATAGCGAGGACTAACTATCAGACTCAAAAATGTTCAGACTTGGGACTTTTACAGATCTATAAAGTTTTATCTTCACCATATATAAATTCAAAGCACAAAGGGGCTGAATGTCTAGGAAAAAGTGGTGATGGTCTTAGTGTAGTCCTGTAAGCATTGTTGTTTGTTTCAGCCAATTATACATATATTTTTTTTTAATTTTTTTTCCAAATAAATAATCTGAGGATAAAGGTAAACAATATTCTAGACCAAAAGAAAAATTCAGGCTGCTTTGTAAAGTGATCCCACTCAAAACCAATTAATTTTCATTAAATGTAAAGTTATCCTGGAGGATCGAAGAGTTACAGAACAGGGAATGTGTACCTGCAGGATGAGGAATGGCATCTAAAAATCAGAATTTCTCAGAGCAAGTCACACGAGTCCACTACAATGTAGAAAGAAAATTTTCAAATGTAATTATTGGCTATATAACTTTGGTAATAAGCAAAAAGCACAATAAATCAACGTTATCCTATGTATGAGAAGAACTCTGGCATCTATCCAGTCTGAGACCTGTATTTTATAGAAGATATTGGATCAGACAGTTCAGATGGAAACTGCAGATAAGAGTCAAAAACTATATTTGAAGACTACACAAAGAGTTCCATATGTTTAATTTCTCAGAAAGATGGACAAGCAAAGATTTATCTACAATGCATGAAGAGAATTGTCTGATTTAGGACAGAAAGGCTCAATGAGAAGTACTAACGGGGTATTAAAATATAAGTTAGGAATTGGGCAGAGATTTCTGGTGGTGGAATGATTAACTGCTGGGAAAATTACCAGAGGAAGTGGTGGATCCTCTATCTCCTCCTGCCTTCAGATCTAGACCAGATTTGTTTCTGCAGCAAGCTAGTAGCCTCAGCAACAGAGAATAATGTTTTATTTCTGATATGTATGTAAGAGATCTCACTGGAGGTTCTATTGACACCCACTTCTCACTTGTAATCACTGTATCATCTTCAATTTTAAGGAATAAAACATATTTCAATGCTATTAATATAAAGTGTAAATATTCTTAGAGACATGCATTATCTAATTTTACTATCTTGGATTTATTATTTAATCCATAAACTTTGAAAAAGAATACCAGTTTGAGAAAATCTTGATATAGTTAATTTTGTATAACTGCTTCAGCTGGCTTCAAGGCAAACAAGACACTTTATGTTATTAAGTCTAATAATAAGCTTTGAGAAATCAGATTGTTTGCCTTCTGGTTTGTCATTACTATGATCCCATGTGCATCTGCAGCAAAATTTAATATAGGATACATTATATCTGATGCAGACTTGAATTTATTAGGAAACATTGTAGAGCGTAACCTAAAGAAAGTACAGCGTAAATTGCTTGTTTCTACATGAATTTCCATTTTAAATAATCATAACTTTGAAACCACCTCATTTGTTGTCTTCAAATGTGACTTTTTTTACTTTGAAAATCTCCAAGCGTGCCAGGCTGAATTTTCTGCTTTTGGCTGTTAAAGGCTATATTCTGATTAATATTAAAGAAAAATTTGCCAATCAATAACTCAATATCTGAAATACCAAAAGCAAATAAATTAAGCATTTTGCAACACATTCACTGAAACCTGTGAACTGTCATATTTTTAAAGCAAAATAATTTTTCCATGGAACAAGAAAATGATGAGTGGTATGCACCCATTTAGTCACTGAGGGCAAGAGTGAGGGGGGAAGTTAGGTGGCCCCATGGTCTAGTTATGAGTTGCTTTGGAGAAAGCCAAAAAATAATACTTTAAACTCAGTTTATCTTAGGTCCTTGATCCCAATTTATTGATATTTCCTCCTGTCCTCCACCAGCTCATGTTTAAGCCTTAATTGCCTGTTGGTCAGAAAAGTTTAGTCAACACTTCAGAGCAACACCGGGACATTTAAGGAGCTGCCTCTAAGGGGTGTTGTGGAGATGGGGGTGCAAAGTTTTTCCTGTGTCAAGCATTATGCAGAGAGTTGAATGAAACATTGCTAAAACGCTCAGAAAAAAAGTCCATGATGAAGTCTGAAGAAAATTCATTTGGTAGTTTTAAATTAATGGTGACTGGTTTTACAGTGTCATGGTCCAGAGTTCAAGATGTGTGTGTGCCAGAATCACGGCCAGGCTTGGAGTTAGAGTACAGCAAAGCTCTAGGTGCATGGTACATGAAAATGAAAATAGGGTTAATGGTACTTCTTTTTGAAATAAAATAGACAAAACTACAAAGAGCTGATGGTCATACAACTTGCTTTTCTGTCATGTTCCAGGCCAAGTCTGACAGGCAGCATGAAACAGTTGGTATCTGATATTTTAGTCTGAATAGGTCTCCTTTAAAACCAAAGTTACACGCTGTGCTGATGAACACATGGTAGTTGTGTACCTGTTTGAATACCAGCTTTGGGGTAGGGAGGGTATTGTGTTTTCCCCTGAAGAGTAGAAACTCACCTTTTAGTCCAGCTGTTCCTTTCTGCTGCTCTCTCCATGGCATGTTTGCAGTGGAGAAAAAACAGCTTTAACATCCTGGGAGAGCTGTGCTGTCAGTTCCTGCAGAGGCAGTGGGCAGGCTCAGGTGCAGCAGGAGGACCATCATCCTGATATCTTTTAGCTTCCTTGCAGAACTCCTTGTGCACTCCTTTTCCAAAGATAACAGCAGAGCTTCAAAAGCTGGTCTAGATCAGAGTTAGCAGAAGCCAGTTGGGTGGTTTTATGTTCCTTATTTCATCTTAAAGTAGACAGTATAAACAACAGACTTCCAAAAAAGTTCCATGGGCCATAAAGGTGTTTCTACAGTTTTGACAGTGGTTTGATGATACTAGTGCACAAACAGAAGCTTTAGCAAGGTAAAGTGCCATATTGGGTACTGTATGTCTCCATTTTTCATGAATGGCTGTGCGGTATTAATATCAGTGAAAAACTGTTGTGTGACTATTAGGAAACAAATAAGATTTAGTATGCGAAATGCCCTCTCTCCAGCTTCTGACAGTGAATAAGCTTCCTGTAGCTACTATATGAAGTGGCACTGAGTGGTTACAGCCTGGCATGCATATAAATATTAGGTCCTCATAGGCAGTCTTGGGAAAGTGGTTCTCTTTAAGCGAGCAAGAAAGCTACTGTAATACATTTATGGATAAAGCCATGTAACTCGGGACATCTTTTAAATCCTGACTGGCCACAGCACAAAGACAGTGACTGTCTTCATAGCTGCTAACTAAACGTCTGGCACTGTTAATTGCTCTCCTCGGAGCTCCCATGCCAGGGACATACCTGCAGGAGCAGCAATGGCCTGTTGTGTTTCCCTCAAAAGGCAGGGGTTGCCCCAGGTGAAAATATGACCGATGATTGAGGGATATTCTTTAATACTGTTTAATTTAGTAATGCAGGGACCCTGGAGAAGTCTGTGGCCATAGTGTGTAGGTGGGATGTACAGGTAGAGGGAAGTCCGGAAAGCTAAGTTTAGATCATTAGGTATAAAGACTGTGCTGCAATCCATCAGCAGAGGGGAAATGTCAGAAAAGATAATATCCTAACTAGAAGACCCAAGACAGTAATTCCGTCATGACCAAAGAACAGATAATAGAAGCTATAATGGATAGAGTGCAGTTCTGATTGCGGGTTTGGTGAAGAGAACAAGTGTGCATGCATCACACTGTATGAGAAAAATGTTGGAGGAGAAGGGAAAAGTGTACACAGTATACACCAATGTAGTTATGAATAAACAGAGACTAACCTGACCAAATTTAGGTAGGCAGTGTGAATACCTTCTGTTTCAGCACCTTCTTGGGTATAAACCAAATGAATAACAGTGAGTAACGCAGGTGCAGCTGTTATTCTGCTGCACCATTCCTGATGCACATGCTGAGGGTAATCAACTTACATCATATTATTAGAAATAATACATTCATCTTCCCTTTCAGTTGTTATTCAGTAGGAGTGTTCCTGCTCGATTGTACTTTATTACTTTGTCAGGTGTTCACTTTTGCCTCTTTTCATACTGAACTTCAGTAACATTACCTATGCAACACTTGAAGAGAGGCAGAAGTGATAACTGAAACTGCATTTTAAGCTATTTCAGTTAAAAGGAAAAAAAGAAAAAAGAAGAAGGGCCTAGAACAAAATTGTTCCTCCATTCTTAACCAGAATCCATAAGGGGAATTTAAAAAGAAAAATCCTTTATAACAGGAATAAATAGTGTTTTACAGAAGAAAAAAATCTCAATAAATAAATAAACTACAGAGTAATACGTCTCTCTCTGTAAAACACCCGTGAACAAAATGCAATTTCTAGCATGAAATTAAACCTTGCGGGTGCTACAGGTAAATACTGTCTCAATAGAATTTATTTTCTATTCCCTATACGATGAGATAAAAATAAAATTAATTAAATTGGTTAGAAAAAGGAGAAATGAAAGAAAAATAAAGAATACGGTTTGAAAACTGGACAGAGGGAGTTTTAAGTCAGATTAATGGCCAGTCAAACCTAAAGAAGTTCAAAGCCAATTAGTTTTTAGCTGTTATTGTTGCCCATGAAGTTAAAATGCATTTACATGTGTATGTGAGCTTTTGGCTATAAATAATTTTGTGTTTTTTTGAAATTTGCTTTACATTGCACTGTGAAAGAGGAAAATAAACAAACCCAGACTTTTCATTGGAAATATTTTGTTTGGCTCTGCTTGCAAAGCATCTGATCTGACACGGTGTTGATTAAGAAGGGTGAGTATCCTGCATGCAACTGATATTCACATCTTTTGAATTCTGAGCTAGATCTACATTAGATGATAAACATTTTGACTGCAATGGAGACCCACCTGTTTTTACACCACTATGACTGAAAGTATAATGGGACCCCACATTTTAAAATCTATACTATACAGGTAAATGTAGGTGGTGACAGGACAAGGGTAACGGGTTAAAACTTAAGCAGGGGAAGTTTAGATTGGCTATAAGGAGGAAATTCTTTCCTGTTAGGGTGGTGAGGCACTGGCATAGGTTGCCCAGGGAGGTTGTGAATGCTCCATCCCTGGCAGTGTTCAAGGCCAGGCTGGACGAAGCCTTGGATGATATGGTTTAGTGTGAGGTGTCCGTTTGGAACTAGATGATCTTAAGGTCCTTTCCAACCCTAACTATTCTGATTCTAGGTAGGTCTTCTATCAGAGTTTTCTGAGTGTTTCCATGTCAACTTGAATTTGCTAGTTTTCTTCTTTTAGTGTCCTTTCTCCCTCTTTCTTCTCTGCATTCATATGTATGACTATTTTTTGTACTTATTGTATTCATGAATTAATAGAATAGCTTATGTTCTAGCAGAATAATGGGTACTACATATTCTTTGAAATGATGGAAATGGAAACCAGTTTTGAGTTAATATCTCACTGCCACCTACTGTATACGTTGGAAAACTGCACTGTGGGAAATGCATTGCATTTCAGCAATGTAAGATGACTTTTCCCAGTGAATTTGCCCTGAAGTTGATGAAAAAATCCACTGAACTCTCAGTAGGCTATGACATGTAAATTCTATTCTTGGTGGAGTAATCAGAATTTCTTAAACAAATTACAGTGTCTGATGATACTTCATATTTTCCAGAAGGAAAGAATATCAGATTTTAGTATTGCTTAGTTAGTTTGTATTCAGGCCAGGTGAAAAGTAGGTGTGTACTTTGAGAGAAAAAGAGTACCTCACTTTGCTTATTCTTGCCCCAAATAGTAAAGCCTTTTATTTCTGAGTGGATATGTCAAAGCAAAAAAAGCCAGTGGCATTAAGATTCAGAAACTTGAGATGATTTGATATTTCTGTTAGTTGAGGGAGCATTCTTTGATTCTTTTAACTCAGCTTTCATCTCAGTAGCTGTTGTCTGGTGTATAAAAACACCAAGAAAACACAGTGTTACTGGTTGTTTGACATATAATTTACTCAGAAATGTGAAATTATTAAGTTGAAAATAAAGTATCAGGATTCTGGGCCTCAGGAACTGAATATGGTATCATGCAGGTTAGTTTTGCACTACCAGTTCCTTTGCAATGACCTGTATAGAAATTAGAAAGTTTTACTCAAGACAGAAATCTCCCTGATTTTCATCAGGAAAGCTGACATCAAATAGACAAGAATGTGTGAAAAACATCAGATGCATTTACATAAGGGAACTCATTTTCTATTATTAATTTCAGTAGGCTGAGAATACATATAATTTATACCATTAGCTGTTAGTATTGCACCAAAAAGTACAAAAGAAGACCAGAAAACTTGCAAACTCCAGCACTTCAAAGCTGAAGAAGTGCTTTCATTTGCTTCTTCTTCGTATCAGTTGTGAGAAAGTCTATAATTATGGCACGTTTTTTTCCTTGTTTTTATTCAGTAATTGTTCTAAGACCTCATTTGCTCAACATTATTCAACCTTTGCAAATGAAGATGGAATGATAAAATAATTCATTACTTTTCTATGATCTCTGCTGTTACTGTGTTTCAGTGCTTTGCAAACATTAATTGACCCACCTTTACAACTTCTGGTATTTTGTAAGTTGAAATGGTACTGCGGGCAGCTGATGTACTCTGTGTGATTATGCCATCACTTCTGCTGTCTTCAGAGGCAAAAATGTGTTTGCAGAACTTCTTCAAATGACATCAGAAATTTACCCAGGAAAACAAGGAAATGGTTTCTGACACTTGGCCCTTTCTGTCACATCTCCTCAACCTTATTACTTTGCCAGCATCACCATCCAAGTCCCAATGTCTTTCTGTCCTCCAAAATGTTCTTTTACTATGGCCAATTTCCCCCAAGTCACATTCTTCCTGTAGCTAACATTGAGCATAGCCAATTTCAGCCTTAATTTAATGGTGTTAAAAAATTCCATGCAAACTAACTCAGGAAAGCTGTGGTAACATTGGTAGAGATACCCACAGCATGATATTTTCTAAGTTATTAAAGCTCTTTGCATCCTCTTCCTGTGGGCCACTTGTCAGTGCTGGTTCATAAATCATGCTTTAGGAAGAAGTTGACTTTGTAGAACTGGGGAACTTTTTCTTTCATTGAGTGTGTGTTCCTAAGATTTCTGAGCAATTTGTACATTTCTCTGGAAGTTTCAGTATCCAAAATTTTAAACCTGACTGAAAGCCCCAGGAAACAAATTACCTCTGGGGAGTAATTTCTGGACTGAATCTTTTGTTTGGTTGGTTGTTGGAATTTTTTGCGGTCACTGTTTATGTGTAGTTTGATGTGTGGTGTAAATGAGGAGTGAATGATGAGGCATTCGTGGGTCTGAGTAGTATAGAAGCTGTCCTGCCAGAGAGGGCACCTACAGCAGCTTACATCTGCTATCTTTCGCCTGAGTTGATGTAGCTAGTTAATCATTGAGTATCTCTGTCATCTTTCTAGTGCTGTCATTAGTTCCCTGGTGTCTCCCATCCTTCAGTGATGTGACTTGAGTGTAATAACCTTTTTATTTTACATGCAGATGGGATTCTGCCACACGTGGGGCCTATGGTAGAACTGCAGCCACAGACTGATGTACAAGTGTACAACACTTAGCTCCTAAAAGGACAAATGAAAGGGAAGAAAATATTAAAAGGTGTATTTAAGAAGGAACCATGGTGCCTTCACTGCATGCAGTGAAAGTTCTGCATGTGAAAATCCACAGAAGGGGCAGGACATCTAAACCCCATTATTCAGTAATCATCACTAGAAGAGAAAAATGCTTTAAATAAAGAAGGGGGTATTAAACATTCTGATGTCTCTAAGGTAATAATTTGTGTGTAAGAACACCTAAAATTTCTGAGGTGATTGCACTATGAAATAAGGATGCAAATAGTTTTTGCCTTTTTTTCCTGAATGAAATGTTTTAAGTTTAAATCCTTGCTGCCCTCGTGTGGATGTATACTGTGTTTTCTCCATCTGCTGAAATTTGCAATGGATAGATTTTGTTAGAAGAGCAGTACATACAGCAGTGTTTATACAGCAGGTGAAGGACATTTCAGATTCTGAACTGATGCTCTCAGTCTGAGCCAACGTTCTCAAGCAATGTAGCTGGGAGTCCCTGTGAATACATTTGCTGCATTTTAGTTCTGGATAACCAGGAGGGTCTTGGGTGTTAGGAATCTGCTGCCCAAATTCTGTCTGGAGAAAGCTGCCTTTGCATCTGACCGAACATGATGAAGGCTCCTTCTGAACCAGGTAGTACATATCCTGAAGGGACCACGTGGATCCACCCAGAAGGAGCATGCAGTATTTACAAACACATTCATACTCAGGGTACGAGACAACCATCAAACTGAGCCCAAGTGTCTAATATACCAGCACACAGCAGCTATAGGAGCAACACTGGTCAAATGGTACAAAAACAAGAAAAAAGATCCAGCAAGAGCCAAGTTAAATAATTATTTCTGTAGCTGTCACTCTTGTCTACAGACAATTGCTGTGTATATTATCATGATGTTTCTTCAGGAGTTCATGTTGAAACTGCTTTATTACCTATATGATACCATACCATTACTTATATGTAATCATACCCTCAGAAGTTGTGGTACATTGTTCAATAATGAGAAGATTTCATAGCATACTGTATTACTTGCCCACCCATCTATCAGAACCAGGTGATCCAAACAAAAGTTTAATGAATAACACTGTAAGGATACCAAAAATTGTGATAAGTTACTTAGAAAATTAGGACTAACTCATTGGTAATTTTTGAAACAAATAGGAAAACTGAATTTTATAATATTGCAATAAAGGGTTCAAATGAATGGCTTTGCCAGTCTTGCTTATGTAAAGTAGCCTGTGCAAAAATATGAGGTACAGAATGATAAATAAGCTTTTAAGGTTTTTATCTGCTGGATAATTGAACACTGAACCCAGCTAAGTTTCCGGTCTTTCTTAGGCCTTATACATTACAATGTATGAACACAACTTTATAGCGTGTCAGAGTCCTGGTGCTTCCTAGGGAGAGAAGGGCTTGGGGTTAGGGCTCTTGCTCTCTGGAGCATTGCACGTGTTGAGGTATGGGGGAGGCCATGCAAGGCTCTCTGCAGATGAGGTTCTCCACATCCAGCCCATGTCACAGAGCAGAGGAAGCCGCTGCCATCTCATCGCCAGGGCAGCATCTCCTCCATTGCCTATTCTCACCCCACTGTCCTCCAGCTGGGGAACTGGAAGAGTTTGGCTCCCAGATCCTCTCTGA
Organism: Neopsephotus bourkii; assembly: GCF_033783945.1. Taxonomy (NCBI): domain Eukaryota; kingdom Metazoa; phylum Chordata; class Aves; order Psittaciformes; family Psittacidae; genus Neopsephotus; species Neopsephotus bourkii. Next base: position 5,130,504 of record NW_026902105.1, on the reverse strand, counting down.
GGATCTACTTTCTGTGTCATAAACATCTTGTTCTTCAAATGACATCTGTAGCAAGATATTCAGAAGTTACTTCTGTTCACTGTGCTTCTGATGAAAAAATAAGCACTGTAATTGAAATATGTATTTAATTAAAATTCTCAGGAGTGTGTACTTCAGGAGCATACTTTGAACTCTCTAATCTTTACAGTCACTTTTTTCTTGCTAATCTCTAATCTCTGATGCATTCTAGTAACAATATAGGAACCAATGGTTAGCCAAGAATACCTTTTATATTCAGTTTTCTGGTTAAAATAACAGTTGGAATTTAGGACTCAGCATTGCCAGCCATCTGGATTTTCTCTGTGTGATTTAGCATTGTCCTGAAAATAATGAAACTTTTTCTATACAACAGGGGACTTGGAAGTATAGTGAGCAGCCAAAATACTCACAAGAGAACAAATTACCAGATATTAACAGCTTGGTGGTGCTGCCTCAGGTTACTACTCCATGGCATGTGTAAAAGAAGGTATTTGTCTTTGGTGTGCCTTGGGGCAAAAGCAGGTACAGGGACAATTGCTGTAGAGCAGCAGAAGCACCATAATGTGTTCATAGCACAATGGCATGTCAAATCTCTGAGTCCAGTTCATGTCTATTTTAAAGATACTGTATGGGGGTTTTGGCTGTTTGATTTGATGCTTGTGTTACAGAAGCTGTTTTGTAAAGCCTGGACAAAGATACCAAGTGGGTTGTGGGCCATTTTATTTGTGCATCTCAAAGTTTTTAAGGAAAAATAATAGGGTCTTTCACTACCTCAAACTTACAGTAAAGAAGTTACTCTTTACTATAGTTGTCTGGAGGAGGTTGTAGAGAAAACTAAATGGGGCAGTGAGTGGAGTTTGTACAGTGAAAAACCTCGGAAAGTAAGATCTTTGAGCAAACCTCCAGTAAAGCTCTGACTGATTCTGCTGGTCTTCTGACAATCAATTGACCAACAGCATTGGTCACTCATTTCAAATTGTTTCTCCTCATCTACTCCTTTCTCAGTAAGTATTTTGAAGTTTTGGTTTAAAAAATAGGATCTTTAAAGTGCAAGTTAGAATTTAGCGTTGAATTATGCATTCATCCCAGTTCTCTGCCTTACAATGTCCCAAATAGTAGAATCATGTAAGAAAAAAAAAAAAAAAAAGAGAGAAAATAATGGAAATCTCTATAATTCAAACCATCTTGTTGTAAAGCTATTTTGTGTCAAGTATTCCTTCCTTCTGACCTCATTACCTGTGCCTAGTCATTAGATACAGTGTTACTAAAGAGTTTTAACTTAAAAGCTGCTTTGATTAATGATTGGTTAGACTGAGGTTTTACTGTGTAGGATTAACTAGATTTAAAAATGGCAAAATGCCATAGTAGCGTTAATTCCAGACTTTAATGAGAAGCAGAAGTAAACTCCAAGGACCCTTATGATTTTAATACGAACTAAACTCGTGCTCTTTACCTTAATGTCCTGTCCTATTCTATATACAAGTATTCCATTAATTCCTAGCAAATTGTACTCTGAATGGCATATTACAGATATATAATCTGAAATATATTACCCGACATTTTTAATTAATGATAATTTTCGATACTTTTAGAATCTGGTTTATTCAGTACTATTATCAAATAGAGATAAATGCTTCATGCTGGTTTGGGCTTTTTAATTAAAGAGCAATATGGAAGTAAGAGAAGCCAATCTGGCAAACATTTCCCCCAATTAATAATGTACTGAAAATGTAGATGAAAAATTCTTTTTCACATTTTTATGTCTGCTGCTTCAATTTCCTTTCACTGTCTTCTTATGTTCATTTAGTTCTCCTGAAAGCTTATGAAGTTAGCAGCTTTAGAGATTAATAATCTTATTTTTTTACCATTGATCACATATTTCAGTATATGATACTGCCAAGAAAACGCATGCTGTTCTCACTCCAGACAGCATTCAGTCATCTCTTTAAATCCTACAAGACTTGCTAGTATTTAAGCATGTACTTAAAAGGTCTTGCATTACTGAATAAGGGCCTTTGTACTTAACATTTCTTCAGTCCATGATATCTTTGCTGAGACTTGCAAAAGATGAAGATTTATTGTTCAAACTGAACAGAAAGAAAACATTTTCCATCCCAGGAGCCTGAGAATTTTTTTCGATGCATTGATGCTGATTTCCCGATTTTGGTTATTTTTCAGTGAACTTCCGATAGTAAGAAGTGTGCAAGGAAATTTTTGTTTCTGCACAGTAATATGCTGTGAGAATTAGGCAGAACGCACTAAGAAGCAGTAACAACAGTTATTCACAAAGGCAGCACTGTTTCAGCCAAAGCATGTAGGATGACATCCAACCAAATACGTGGTCTGTAATGCTTGATTTCTCATTGAAATCATAGATGTATTGGACTTGACTTAAATAGGATTACTCACTCAAGCAAGCTTACGCAAGGGTCTAAGGCATGTATCCAGCTTTCAGTGAGTTAGGAGTCTATGTACTTGCTTGGCTGTGGGCCCGAGGCACTTGCATAACGTTGCTTGCGTGAGTTACTCTGCCGAAAGTGAGACCTACATCAACATGGTTACTCATACCAGTGAAATGTGCCTGTAGAAAAGTGATGACAGTTGGGGATCCTGCTTCCTCTTGTATCACATTGAAAACTTCTGTTTTCACAGATGATCAAAGCTCATTAGCCAGGATTACCTTTACAGTCTCCATCGATAATATCTATGCCACTGAGTTTTTCAGCTACAGCCTAATGTCACTTCTGTATTCTTTACTTAGTTGTCTCATTGATACTATTTGCTTTTCCTTTTTTTAGGGAGAAGGCCAACAAAAACAAAGGACAAGAAAAAGAAGAAAAAGAACTTAATGGAAAGAGCTCAGAAGCAGCACAGCATCTTTTTAGCAACAGATAAAACAAGCCAGTAAAGACTTGATTTCCTTTAATATTTTTTTTTTTTTTTGCAAAGTGCACAAAAGCTGCTATATGCTCCTGCCCATGGATGCACTATGATTCAGCTGCTTTGACAGTGTTGGTGGCAAATACCTTGTGAAAAAGTAAAAAAAGTCCACAAGCTTCTTTGTTTTATTTATATATTTTTTTATTTTATTTTTTCTTGTCATTTTTGTCCTGAAGACTTCAAGGTCAGGAGCTAACTGAGTTCAGTCAGTGGAAGTGGTGCTGAAGGGCATCAGAGATTTTGTCCTGGGTTCCTTGTCAACATGTTGACATGGAACAGAAGCAGGAAAGAAATCTATGTATCACCATTAGGCGGACTTGTGCATATTTAAATAAAAAAAGAAGGAAGTCTTGAAGGTGTAGGTACTATTGCATTTATGGCTCTTGTTTCCTATATTTGAACGTTTCAAGAGTAAATAGATATGACTTACCTACTTAGTGTTAATGTACACTGTTCTCAGCACCTGCTACATTGAAACAGTTGTATAATAAAACTGCTTTAAGACAACATAACGTGGGAATTACTGCTTAGACTTACAGAAGCACAACAGACTCAATGTGTACATATTACTCTGTCTACATATAAATGAACATATTTACTGTACATCTATGCATTTTTATGTATAATACTTTATACGTGTTTAAAGTAATGTCTTGTTGGTTCTAGTAATATACTTTAAAATAATCCAGTAAATGTTTACTTTTTACTATGTTTTAAGTATCTTCTCATATTTCTCAACAGTTATAAACTGGATTTTGTTTTGAATTTGCAAAGCACATTCAGATGGCTAAACTACCTTGTAGTGACCCTCTCATTGAGAGGGCCAGCTCTGAAATAGACATGCCAGACTAGTAAACAGCAAATCTTTTCCACTCTTCTGTTCTCCTATCTCAGTCCTGGTGTATTTTGTCTCAGAAAAAGAAGTGTAACTTTTTATAAGATGAGGCACTATGACAATAGAAGTTTTGAGTGTCAGAAGAGAAATTATATGGAAATTTCTTCGTATCTAAGATTGTATGTGTAGTTTTTTTTTTCAAATATAATGCACAAGGTTTTATTTCTTTTAGTCCTCATCCAGTCAGATACAGCAAACAAATACACGAATAGGGGAAAAACACAAGAAACAGCTATGCGAGTTCAGTCATTCAAAAGCATAGCAAACACCAGTGTCCCAGTATTGCCAGTTATCTGTAGAAGTTCAGCAAATTTAATCTGCGTCTGGTATTTGTTTGGGTTTGGGAGGGAGAGGTGGAGATGATTTTCTTTGTACGAAGTCAAAATGACTCAGGATGTGTAATTTGGTAATCTAGCGTTACTGGACTTGCATTCAAAGAAGGTTTTGAATACCTGCTGGGAAAAGCCCACACTAAAATGGCTGTCATGCTGTCAGATACCTTATTCCGGTTCTAGGGCTAACACTTGCATTTGACCTACAGAAATCAAGGAAAAGGTAAAGCTGGCCCCAGAACCTTACAAGACTCTTGGCATACACTTCAGAAAAATCCCACAAGTCTCAGTTTTCTGGGTTATATGCTTCACATATAAACTACGAAACTACAGCAACTATAAGCACAACTATATCCATATTAAGCTAGGACAAGTGTTTCTACAAAAATGTGCACTGGTTAGGCATGTATGAATGTTCCATGAAGTCGCTTGTGGACTTTGACTTGGCCATCTTTCATTTAGAGTATGTTCATATTTAACTAGAACATAATAATGTTAAGGACAGTAAAATTGTTCTGATCCTGGGCTGCTATTTTGGACCTTAAATTTTCACTTAAAAAAAAAAAAAGACAGTAAGAACTGTAGCTGCCTGTTTGCTTATTGGTCATCAAATTTGGCTGTAAGTTCAGTGAATGCCCTCATACAATCCTTCTAGTAGTGGTGACAAGTGTATTAGGCATGTCATAAAAAGAATGCTACAAAATACAATAAAATTATGCCAACAAGATTCTGAGTAAAATATTTTCGGTCCTTGTTAAATCAAAGAACATATTCCTTTAGATAAGCATATGTGTACAAGAATTAGAGTAGGTGTGTGGATGCAGATTTTCTCCCACTGGAGTGGAAAATTTGAGGATTTTCCAAAAATCTGTTTTGTTGATACTTACATGTTTGAAAAGGCACTGTACATTCAATATACATTGATTTCTCTTGTTCCAGTCACCTTTGTTGAAGAGTTTCTTTGAGAGTGTAGATACAAGGAAGTCACCTCTAGCAAGTGCCCTCCTGTAGTTTCTTCTTTGTCCTAGGCAACTGTTTTCATCCTGGCTTTGCGTGGTGTGTCCTATCAGTATATTCATAGCACTGCTGGTTTTGTAGGATCATACTTCTGAGGTTAGAAAGGACCAATTGGACATAGGAAAAGGTTCTTAACTGAGAGTGTGATTGGTCTCTGGAACAGGCTCCCCAGGGAAATGGTCACAACACCGAGTTCAAGGAGCATCTGAACAATGCTCTTAGTCATATGGTTTAGTTTTAGGTAGTCGTGTGAGGAGCAGGGAGTTGGACTTGATGATCCTTATGGGTCCCTTCTAATTTTAGATACTCTATGATTCTGTGATGTCAGGAGATCATCTAGTCCAAATCTTTGCTTGACAGTGGGTTAACCTTGAAGTTATATCAAATCTGCTACTCCTTCAGGATCTTCAAACAGATACTGTTACTTGGTAAAGTGAAGATCCTGTTTTCAAAGCTGGATATCATGAAAACACGCTGCGCCCATTCTGCCTCTTATTTCTTTTAAATGTGACCTTGTTAAGGTCTTACTTCTTTTTTGGTAAGCAGCTGACAGGTAGAGATGCCACCTTTTTCTCCTTTGACAGCTGACATGTTTTGTTTGTTTGTTTCTCTGAAGCAGTGGAAGAATTCAGAGCAGTGCACTTCTGTGTTTGCAAGGTTTATATAACCCTAGTTTAATGATCAGCTATTGGAAATCTGTTTAAAAACAGAAAAGGTTCAGGTTAGTAGGATAAAAAACTTTCCATGCTGTTGGTTAATCATTGGTTAAACTGTTACATTGCTATGATGCACAAAGACTTCTCTTTGGAAATTGTGTGTTCCTTTATATCTTATCACCTGTCCCAGAAGACACAATTGCATAATCCCACTCTGCACTTAGGATCTCTCTATTCTCAGTATACTTTACCTTATCCTGACCTCCCAGCATCTCTCTCTTTAAATTAAATAAATGAATCACTCCCAAAACCCAGATATAAGTTTAAAACAATTATTTAGTGGCTGACTGGTCTTTACTGCATCTCAGGTGTTCTTGCAAGTCAGAAATTATTGTTACATGTCTCTTTCCTTATTCCTGGGGAGAGGAGGGGGAAAACAATCGCATTCCACATTACGACAGTGCAGACCTTCCATATTAGTAATCTCAGTACTAGGAAATTGTTCTCATGCCTATGTGCTTGACATATTGATGTCTATGAAAGAAAAGTGAATACTTTCACAACTTATGTGTTGTGCAAGCATGATTTTATTAGTATGGTCCCTTTATTAGTATGAGTTTTTATTACAGAAAACTGCACAGCAGAAAAAGAAATTAGATTTTCATTTGAGTCAGCTAAAAGTAAAGCAAAAATCAATTAAATGCCACATTCACTTTATTTTTTCTTTTTAATGAAAATAAAAAAATATTAGCAAAAAATCTTGATTGAAAGCTTATAAAGCTTATAAGTTGAGAAGAATTTTTCAGACAAATTAAGATCAAAGTTAGTGTTTCAACTTTGTTATGCTGATGAAATAGAATATAGAATAAAAATAAATGCCATGTTTTTTATGTGGGTGATGCTACTGAAGACTGATGCTACCACTTACCAGAGGGTATGAGAAATTTTTAATTCAAACTGCACATCTCTTTTCCTTCACCACGAAAATGTATTCGTCTCTTGACACTAGTTCACTTTCACTTCTGATGGTGTAAGCCAGCATAAATTCCAGTAGACTTAAGACTGATATTATTTTGGCCTGACACCAACAAGAACAAAATGTACCCTTCTGAGAGTGCAACCCACAAACCGCTGTCGGCTTTTTATTTAGTGTTTTACCAAAAGCTCTGCGCTGAACCTGGCTTTGTTTCCTTCATGAGAAGCCTCTATTCAGGAGCAACGAAGGGACATAAACTCTGGAAGTGTTAGAACAGCCTAAACCTGAAGAGATCAGGGAGGTCACTGAGAGGAGAACAGTGTTTGAAGTACAGTTACTCTCAGGAGTGAAAAATGCCGTAAGGAAACTAGGACTAGAAAGAGCATACAAACTGACCCCAGCCTTTAGCCTGTTGTCTAACTCTTCTAAGACCTCAACTGTTGTTTGGGATTTTTTGATGCAAACTATCTCTGTTTATGACTAGTGAATATATGTTCTTAACCCCAGTGCAGTTGGATCCTTACTTAAAACTGTCCAGTAGTGTCTCTGTAGTCATGTCAGCTGTGAAAGAGCTACCCAGCATACTTGTTTTCAAATTGTGTTGTCAGTGACACTCTGTAACCTTGTTGATTTTAACTGAGCAATACCAATGAAACTAACTAATAGCTCATAGACCACAAATGAATAAACACTGAAACTGAGGTGGTTTTGTTTTTCCCAATCACTTTTTGACACAGGAGTTCAGCTCAAGAACAAACAGAGAATATGTCTTGGCTTGCAACTATGTCTTAGCTTCCCTGATTTTAAGGGGGCTTTATGAGAAAGATAAAAGTTGTGGTGGTTTTTTTTAAACCTGAAGTCCTCTTTTTATCAGAAATTGGCAACAGATTATGTTTGCTTTCTCTTTCTGAGTGGACTTGGAGGTATTTGTTGCCATCTACAGAAGCTAAGCCCCTTCTGCAGGGGGATTCCTGATCTTTGCTCCAGGATTGATTTGGTCTTTTATTTAGTTGTGTCTGGTGATAAACACAAAATATCTCAGGGACATGGAGAGACAGGATTTCTCTGTTACAGTTTGGTACTCTCCTTTCATCCTTGTGCTCCTTGTTATGCTGTGGCCTGGCTTCAGCAGGAGCAGTGAACAGCCCTTCTACCACAAACGTCTTCTAGTCTACCTATTCTCTTGTCTACAGCATGTGGATTCAAACTCTAAGGCTAATCCTAGTAATTTATTTAGTGATCAAATATTTTCTTACTAGAGAGTTGAATAGAAGTTCATGGATCTGATACTATAGAGATGATGGATGAGAGAAATAGGTAAATATGTATCCTGTCACATTCATCATCTAAACCAGGAATAGGGAAGTATATAGGGAAGTATAATGACCATCCCTGATCCAATGATTGCAGCTACTGAGGAAATATGAGATGAATGAACTGCAGATAATGGCTCATGCTCACCTTACACAGCACTGTCCATTGCCACGACTGGAGGCAGAATATTGAACTGTTGGTTTGACTCATTAGAGCCTGTTTTTAGATTTTTATATAAAAGTTTAGATTACAATTTTTCTACATTTTTTTTCTTCATCATGCGTTGATCATGAATTTGTATGTTCACATCAGTTCAATCCCAGTTAAATGAGATTATTAAGAATCAAAGTCTTTGATCAGTTTTGGTGGGACAGTTGATAAAGACCGTCATTGACTTTGGCAGGGAAGATGGAAGGTTCTTATCATCTAAAGGCATACTTGACCTTGAAAAAAAACATGAAGGATTTTCTACTTTATGACAAAGTTCATAGAAGATGGGCAACAATAAGAACAAATGTAGAAGAAATATTTTCAGTCTGAATTTTGTAGGCAGTTATGAGGATGATGCATGAAGGCTGAATGATAGCATTTATAAAATCTGTACTGAGGTGACTGAAATTGTATTTTTCTGATTATAAATAGGTTACAGCTCTGCAGTGCTGATTACTTGAATGAGGCAATCAGTCTTTATTCTTACTCTCATTTTTTTATATTTTTTTCTTCATGCAAACAGTGCAGCACAAGGATTTGGGTTTTTTGCTTAGTCTTTCTTCCCCTTCCCTCCAGCTTGCTGGTGCTCCCTATACCATAATTCAAGGAATTCCCACAAGCTCTAAGCTGCAGATGCTTTGCAATATGTAGCTGGGTTGCAGATGTTTTGGCATGTTTTTCCAAGTTACACAGCCAGCCACTCTGATGAAAATCCAGATGCTATTCAGAGAGAGAAGTAAGTAGAACATGCAGTCTGGAGAAATATAATAATTCTTATTATTTCTCTGGTCAGATTCATTTTTGAGGTGTTATATAAAAAGAAAGGGCAGATGTATTATCTGGGAAGCCCCCAAATCCACTTCTTTCTTAGAAAAGTGGGATCTTTGACCATATTACCACTAAAAAGGATTGGTGTGTTTTTAAACAGAATGTTAACAATACTGTGCTGAATACACAGAAGAGATGGAGTACTCAGCTGTAGAACAGAACTTCCTGCCCCAAATAACCTTATCATAAATCCAAATTACCTTTTCCCTCTTAAAATGGATAATTAACAGATATAAATGGGTGACATAGTTTAGTGAGAGGTGTCTCTGACCATGGGAGGGGGGTTGGAACTTGATGATCTTAAGGCCCTTTCCAAACCTAACTATTCTGTGATTCTATGATTCTAAATATAAACGAAGGCTTCTTGAGCAGATAGAGGTAATTTAAGGCTGATAGAACTTTTACTAGCAATGAAGCTGTAGTGTGCATTTCAGCATGGACTATTGTATCTCTGAGGCATTATTCAATACCAGTCTTCAAACCCAGAATATATTTTTTAAGATATGGAGTAAGACTTGAAACCTAGAATAGGACAATTTTGATTGCTAAGCAGAATTTCTTCTCTGGATTATAACAGGTTGTAGAACACAATTTGTGAAATGTTTGTTTTCCTCCATCTGAGTCGCTCTCAAAAAGAACAAGCCATTCATTCTCTCCACACCAAGCTTCTGATGGGCATGCCTTCCTTCAGCCTGCTTTCACCTGCCTAATTATAGAATCATAGAATCATAGAATACTTAGGGTTGGAAAGGACCTTAAGATCATCAAGTTTCAACCCCCCTGCCATGGGCAGGGACACCTCGCTCTAAACCATATTACCCAAGGCCTCGTCCAACCTGGCCTTGAACACTGCCAGGGATGGAGCATTCACAACCTCCCTGGGCAACCTATTCCAGTACCTCACCACCCTAACAGGAAAGAATTTCCTCCTTATATCCAATCTAAACTTCCCCTGTTTAAGTTTTAACCCATTACCCCTTGTCCTATCACTACAGTCTCTAATAAAGAGTCCATCCCCAGCATCCCTATAGGCCCCCCTTCAGATACTGGAAGACTGCTATGAGGTCTCCATGCAGCCTTCTCTTCTCCAGGCTGAACAGCCCCAACTTTCTCAGCCTATCTTCATATGGGAGGTGCTCCAGTCCCCTGATTATCCTCGTGGCCCTCCTCTGGACTTGTTCCAACAGTTCCATGTCCTTTTGATGTTGAAGACAGCAGAACTGCACACAATACTCCAAGTGAGGTCTCGCGAGAGCAGAATAAAGGGGCAGGATCACCTCCTTCGACCTGCTGGTCACACTCCTTTTGATGCAGCCCATGATACAGTTGGCTTTCTGGGCTGCAAGCGCACACTGCTGGCTCATGTTCATTTTCTCATCGACCAACACCCCCAAGTCCTTCTCCTCGGGGCTGCTCTGAATCTCTTCTCTGCCCAGCCTGTATCTGTGCCTGGGATTGCTTCGATCCAGCAGCAAAACTGTCCACCAGCTGTAGCCCATTTTGAATATCATATTTGCCAAGCGGAAGTCACTTTCCTTTCCTGTAGAAAACTTTATGCCACCTCTGTCCTCTATATAAATAATTTAAAGGTTTTAGGAGTAGATCATGATCCAGATTGCAGCAGTCCAGAGGCTGACTTACAGCAAAGGGGATTTTTTCATACATGTGCACTTTCTGCTTTTTGGCAACTCAGCAAGGGTGAATTGATCAGGCAGATTGAAATGTCTAGATTGAGCAAAATTCTAAATTTGGCTGAGGTGGTGTTAGTTTTAGTGACATTCTCATTTATAAGTTAGATTCAATGGTAAGCACATGCATCCTCTGGTCTGTTGGTTATGTGCTATTCTAGTTCACTTCTGTCACACTAATTGAAAGTCCTCTGATGTTGATTTTTGCTATCTTTTGTTTGTTAAAATGCTTTTGCTTAAGCATTCACTGAAGAAAAGAGTTTCACTGAAAGTTTTGTTGATGAAAGATCTCACACAGCACCAGAATGTTCTAAATATGACATCCATATGTTTTCCACATGGCATCTGCTATGCAAAGCGCACCTAGATCAGCAAATTGTAGTTTAAAAGCTTAAAATTATACAGTTGCTTCTGCATGAGCTGAGGAATATGTGTCCAAGTGAGACTTAATAGAAGTTCCATATATATACAATCCCAACTTGTTACAGCTTTGCTTAGCCTGGCCTAGCCTATTAACACTTTTGCCATCTCTTGGACATAGAAACCAAACTAAGTGTGAGCTAAGCCATTTGTAAGGGAGAATAGCTACCTCCAAAGAGTATGCGATAGCTCTGCATGCATTTATTGTTCTAAAGGACTAGATGTGCATACGCCAGAGAGAAGGGCAGTGCACAGCCAGTAACTAATTTTTAATTCTTGTATAAGTGTGTCTGTATGGTTGAGGTGGTACTGCTGAGGACTCTCAAACCTTCCTTAAATTAATTGTGGCAGCCAGGCACTTTGGAGTTCCCACCTGACTGCCAGGGGTCATCATCACCAGCTTTCTCCTCGGCTATGTTTGTTAAGAAAAAGCATATTCGTCTAAATTGAAATAGATGGAAATATATCTGCATTTAGGAGTTTATAAATTACAACTACCAAGAAACAAGAATTCTGCCTTGTAACATACTGCTATGTTGCATTAATTTTCAGAGTGGAGTTCAGACAAACACATAGGTGCTGGAGCTTCACTAGACCTTGCAGCTGAATTTGTAGGTCTTGCTGAGCTGTCAGTCACAACTGTTTTCCTCTTGTTTGTGAGCTGCCAGAAGGCCCATAAAGACTTCAATGCATCACCATGAGTTTGAGCAGGCACAGAGCTGTACAAACACAAACTTGGCTGGTGTTTAAAATGTCATCCTTTTTTTCATATTTTTTTTTATTTTTTATTTTTTTTTTAGAAAATTCATATTGGTTTGAGTCAGATGCAGATAAGAAAAAAACCAAGCACATTCCAGAAATTTGCTGCCCAAGATGAAGAGCAGGGTAATCTTAAGTTAGCAAGAATACTACCCTTAAACTTTCTGCAATTTTGCATCTGATGTAATCAGAAGCACAGGCTCACAAATGCTATTTGTCTGTGAAGTCTGTCCATGGGTAGATACTACTCAGTTTCAGGCTTTCAAAACAAAGTATGTCTAAAATGTGTGTTGTGTGTATACCTTTAATAACTGTTTAACAGCAGTAATAAAGAAGACATGATATTGTGTATATGTATATATTGAACTAAAAAATGGCAGATGCACAGGACTCAGATCTTAAGAGGAAAGGAGGTCACCTTAGAGGCTATGACCAGCTGCAGAGTCGTTCAAAACTATATGCCACATGGTATAGCATATGACACATTTAGATAAGTAGTGAAGATCTGATACATGGATGAATCTGGGCAGTTTTTTTTTTTTTTTTTTTTTTGTAAATGGGAACACAAAAATACTATTTAATTTTTAAAAGCCAGCCTTATAGGTAAGACCTTCTTTACCTCTTCCCGTTCAGTGTGTGTAGCTAAACCTCTTGCCTTCTGGGGAATGTAATTTTTCTGGTCTTCATGAAAAAGTATGACTGCAAAGGCAGATTTCCATCAGTGGAGGAGAGCAACAACTGAAATACTAGGATAAGCTTAATAAGCTCTCAAAATTCTGAAAATGCCCTCATTCTTCCAAAAGTATTATTTTAACCAACTCTGGTGTCTCTGTATCCTCAGAGAGATAGAAAGCATGTGTGCAAATATGAACTTCTCAACAACATGGAGAGCTGTTGGCTTGGACCCAATGTCTTGCATATTCGATGCCAGAAAATGCTCTTTTGTTTGGAGAAAAAAAAAAATCATTTGTTTATTTCAGTAAATGATTCAAAGGGAGATGACTGCACATTGCTAACCAGAATTGGGGGATGATTGATATCTGTCAATTGGCAAAACTACTTGTTAAATAAAAACCCCCAAACATTAAATGCCTACTTTACGTACAAGTAATAAGTTCAAAGGATTCTTTTGGTAAAAAATATTTGGTGGTGTGAAGCATAAGAGTACAACATAAATATCTGCGGTATTAGAAATTAGTTCTAGTTTCACAATACCTTGTCAAAAGCAAACTTTTTGTTTTTCAAGACACACTATTTTTTTCTGAATTTTTATTTGTCATGCTGACATAGTGTACATAAGTTACAGGTTTCAAGTCTCAGGGGGAGGCAGCAGTGACCAGTGTGGAGAGGCCATGAACTTACCCTGTGGTGGACACAGCTGCTTCCAGCTGGCTCTGAAACAAGTGTCAACAGCAGAAAAACCCATCCGTGATCCTTAGCTGAACCCAGAAACCCCCAGTGCTGCTACTCAAATATGTTCTAGAAAGACAATGGGAACTACTGTGATCTGGAGACACACCCTTGGAGCAGGAGGTATTCCATGTTGAAGGGAGTATGAACATGCTGATGGGTCTGTGGGCGAACTACTGTGGGGCCCGTACACTTCTGAGAGACTGCAGCTGTGGGTGACTGATGCCTGGCATCTGTGGCTTACCGTCTCACTGGATGGGTTTTGATGGATTTTGTGCAATCCACAGCAGAGAGAAGGAAAATAGAGACTGAAGATGGAAGAGGATAGGGATTTATATGAAGGTGGACTTTTGTGTTTGTGTGTTCTTCTTCTCCATACCAAACTTTTCAAGTGGAGGTTTTTGTTTGGTGGCACTCTAGCAAATTTCCTCACAGCTAGACTGCTTTGCCCACAACAGTGCCGGCTGAAGTAGACTGATAGAGCTGGTAGTGCTGAGGTCCCAATTTCATAGGCAAAATTCCTCTTTATGTAGTTAGTATTTGTTTTGCAATATCCATGAAAACTATTTTTCACATTTGTTGAGTCCTGTTGGGAAATGATGAAGGCAGTCTATGTAGAAAAATTAGTGCCCATGAGATGAAAAGAGATTCATAAACCTCTGGCTCGTGGTGTTGTGCCAGCCTGGAAGAGCTTTTAGGAGTGGTCCTGCGGTGCATGGTCTCTCACTTAAGATCAAAGAAACAGAAATATGTATCAAAGAGGCTGTAGCAGGAGAAATAAGGCAAGATGAGCTAACACTGTGATGCTACAGAGAGAATCATCATGGAATGTTTTAGTCAGGTTTCAACTGAACTGAGCACAACTGCAGTTTTAATTTTAAAAAGCCTCCCTGCCTTCAGCTGTTTGGCGTGAGAAATAGTGGCAACTTGAGGGAACTGCGAACAGCATTCAGGTTAGAAAAGTAACAAATTGGTCATGAACACATTAGAACTTCCTAAGGAAGGAGTAAAGGAAATGAACTCTGTTGGGTTTGTAAGCAGCTTAACATCTATTTTTGTTGTTTGGTTCCTTGAAATTGTATCAGAGGTTGTGTGCAAATATTCCCATGTAATATGCTGTATAAATGGATGCATTTAGCAGCAGTGCTGAAGAAAATAATTAGTTTCAAGCTCTAATTGGAATTGTAACAGCAACACTTAAAAAAGAGAGGAATTAGAGTGGTCTTAATAAGGAACTCGTTTAGTGGTTCCATTTCATTGTCTCATACTTTGTGTCAAGTGGTAGCTAGTAATATTTTTTGCAGACAGTAATGGAAGCCTAGAATAGAAACAGATGGTTCACTTCACAAAATCGGTGTTCTCAAATGCCCTGTGTTACAGGATCTCTAATGTTAACCTTCTGTCTCTTAGGTGAGAGTCAATTCAAATCCATTTAACCTATAAGCCTGGGTTTTTAGGGGGCCCTTGACTGAACATGATGTACTTGAGGCATACAGAACAGCAGAGCCAGTCCAAATCAGTGCTTCTGCAGTCAGCGAGCAGTCATTTGAAGATGAGCCGATAGTTCAGGTTTTGCTGGCTCAACAAATATGAATCACTTTAACTTGTCACAGCTGTGGGGTATTGCAGTGTTAATCCTCTTCCCAAAAATAAGCCACTCGAGTATGCACTGAGGCCACCGTGTTCTGCAGGGAATCCTTCTTTCACAGAGGTGGCATTTTGTTTAACAGTCTCCATTAGAAAGCAATTAGCCAGAGGTGTGTCAGTAGAGGGAAACATGTGAGGGGAAAGTGGTTTTCCCATCAAGATTTTCACAATTGGCTTTCTTCCTCTGCCCTGTGGGTGAGATTTTGAAAAAAAAACCCAACAAAAGAAGGGGCCTACAGATTCACATGGCTGTGTCCCAAGCATTGTTCTCTAGCACTCTTCCAGCTGCTTGCTTGACCTCTGTGTGTGGATCACTTTGACTAGATGTCATCATTCTGATTAAAAAATGGTGAGAAGACATGAGTTTTTCCTTTCTGATGTTAAGAAATCCTAACATCGCACAAATAGTGCTGCAACCATTCTCTTGCCTTCTGCTACTTCTGTGGGGAACCCTTCGGGGATCCTTACCTAGTGCCTTTGAGGCAGAGACACAAGTTCAACTCTAGCTGGAGAACTGTCAGAGAATGCCCATATCTACATAGAATCATAGAATCAATCAGGTTGGAAAAGGCCTTTAAGATCATCATGACACTTCTTTGCCATGCACTTACAAAGAGAAAAGTCAGAGACAAAATTGTCCTCAATGCTAAATCAAATGAAAGGATCACTGACAGCAATGCCTTCATGAGAAAAAGCCAAATCAAGACCTCTGGTCATGCTGCTGTCTTCTCACCCAAGGATAAACTGGAGTGTGCTCTTCCATGTCTGTGAAGAGGAAGTGGATGGTCATCAAAATGTCCCAGGCAGTGATTTTCATAACTGAATCTCTACCTCTCTCTTCCATGAGATCTGGAGATCTAGACAGGATGAGACTTACCAAAGCAACAAGGTATGTCTGAGACTGCCACTTGGGCACCAGGAGTTCAGCCACTCTGGAAGTGCTGCAAAAGGAATCCTTTGATCTGTTCACTTCTGCACAGGGGACATCAAAATTACCCTCTTCTGGGTATCAGCTGCCTGCTACGATAACTTAGTAAAGCTGGGATCCTTCCTTAGGATTAATGCCACATATTCAAGAAGATACCAAGTCTGAAGAATTTAAAATTTTCAAAATCTCCAGTTTTTGCATGAAGTCCTAAATTACAGCTCATGTTTGTTGCCTTCATGCATTTTTCCTGACTAGCTGTCTGCTCATAAAATCCTCCTACCCCATGCTGTCCTTTAATTCAAGCTCTCTGCACAAAACAAATGGAAATATTCAGGCATTGCACAACAAAAATGTTTATAATAGTGGAAGGTACGGTACCAAGACTGAAACTAAAACAATAACAAAGGTATATTAGCTCAACAATGCATTAATATATTTAATGTTAAATAAAGCTGAACCTTCAAGAGGTAAATATTTAAATCAAGCCACAGAGATGGCTCAAAATGTATAAAGCTTTGCGGAAGTATGGAGTGTTTTGTTGAACAGAGTTTTGCAATGCAAATGCTAAAATTTACATTAAACTTTATGCAGATTTCTGTGTATCATAAAACTGAATAGAAGCCAAAGAAGATTTTTTTTTTTTTTTTGTGTTGTAAACTGGAGGTCAAGCCAGCACTTAAAGGGCTCGACTGACTGTTGTTTGCCCTCCATGCCTGTAATAAATGATGCCAAGTTAATAGTAGCATTTCTTTCTAGCTTGTCCAGACCTTTCTGGACAAGCCCTTTGAAAGAGAAACCACCCCAGAGAAGAGGGGTGACAGCATTCCAAAACTGTGATCAGAAATATTTTCATCCTTCTTAGCATGAAAACTAAGAGCAGCCCAACATGTTCTTGGGCTTTTTATAATTTCCCTTAGCAACAGCAGAGCTACAGCCCATATGAAGAAGGGAACTGTTATCCAGAGAGTGGCTGACAAGTCTTGAAAGAAAACTGGAAAGGGAACAGAGGCTTCAGCCCCATCCCTGCAGAAGGCCACAAATTGTCCAGGGACTTTGGAGGAGCGTGTAACTGGACTAGGGCATGATGCACATAGTGTAGCAGCAAAGAGCTGTGCTGGAGCCTTTTCTGTTGCAAATGTCAGATGGTGCCTCCAAGAAACATGGAAAATGATTCATTTTTAATAACAGTCCTCACCATAACATTCTCCTCTGTTGCCTTCAGAGAGATGGAGAAAAGGACTGCTTCGAGCACATCACCTCCTAGGATTTTCTGAATACTTCTTTATTTGACTGTGCCTTACTTCCTCTAATCTTAAATTTTACCATAACTTTGTTTAATTATCACTCTTTTGTTTCAAAAGTAATAAGTTGCCTGCCAGTATTGTATTAATGCAATAGTATTCTATTGCTGAAAGAACAGTTTGAAAAGTTCAAAATTTTACTACTATTTTCCAGTCTGAGCAAGCATATTCCATACAGTACGTAGTCATCTCTGCTTATGTAGGAAGAGAAAACACTCAGTATTTTTGATTGCCTGGGACTTCTTCCTTTGTCTCAAGCCCTACAAAAAATACTGCTGTATCCATCTATCATACAAGGCTTTTATTTAGAAACATTATCTCTTAGTAAAATACTATCATTACCCATTAATAGCTCCAGTGTTTTTCTGACCATTGCACAAAGGGAGAAAATGTTCCACTGCCTTGCATAAATTTCCTGTGGAAACTGGATATCACAGAGCAGGAACTGTAATGTGCTAATATTTATGGTCTTCATAACAGTAGAATTAGATTTTTCCAACACTGTACATTGGACAAGGGGACAAAATAATGTCAGGCAATTTTCTGGCCCACACCTAAATGTGAGATCATCAGGATCTATGACATGTATATGTTGGCAGATATGACTCATCAGCTTGGTTGCTGTTACATCCTAGTGAGGGTCCTTTTTTTTTTGACACGGCCCCTCCTGTTATCTCCCTCCCACACGGATTTATTCAAGCATAGATGAGATGGAAGATACAGTGATAAACTTTCTTCTATGCATTGTGCTTTATGCTCTTACGAGTGTTTGCTGAGGGACAAAGCTTACCAACTTTTCTTTTTCTGGAATATCTTCAAGGTTGCCCAAAGCAAGGTCTGTGGCTTGTGTCCATGCCACGTAGACTTCGGGCTCTAATGCCAGCTCTACATTGCTCCTGAAATACCATGCTACTAGGTATAGTACTGTCCTGTTCATTTCCATTTAACTCCCTTGCTTTTCTACATACCCTTTCATTGTACATTTTTCTGATCAGTTGTCCCCCAGCCCCCCAGTGCTGATTTACTATTATCATCCACAGCAGCAATGTGTAGGAAGACACTAGTACTAGTGTTTCTAAGTCTTTCAGGCTTAGTCAGGAGGAGTCAATTGCTTTATGATCTTCATCTCATCTGTAATCTCTAAACAGTCTGTCACTATTCAGCAGGATTTTATAGAACCTTATTATCTAACAACTATTATGTTCATGCATGACTTCTTGTAACTGCTTAACAGTTTTGCATAAGAAGAAGATTAACAGATTAGATTTCACAAAGAACCCACATCACACAAATCTTCAAAAGATCTTCTCAAAGGAGCAAGAATCAAAATAAACACTTTCTGAATGTAAGACAATTGGTCAAAATTGACCACTGCTTCCTTTGAAAGTAATCAAATGAAATTTTCCGGGTAAAAAGCATCTTCCGGAGGCAATGAGATTGATATTTTTTATGAAAATCTATTAAAAAAGAAATTAAAGTATTTAATTCTGCCTAAATTCACAGCAGAAAAGGCACTTCATATGCAAGTAATGATAAGTACAGAACACTTTTCTTGCCTTGTTCATCACATTATAAAAGATATTTTAAAGACAGCTGCTAAATATACCAAATGTGGTTTAGACTTTGGATTTTTTGCTAATTCAGGTTCAGTTTATGCACAAAATAAAGGAAAGTTTCATCTTCCTTCATATTAAACATTACCTGTCTAATTAGGTACTATTTAACTGAAGAAAAATGGTGTTCAGCCTCAACAGAAGTGAGAGATTTTGCTATGACAGCTTTTAGCAACAAAATGTGCCTCACTTCCAAAACAGTTCTGACACAGAACTGTGAAGGAAAAGTCAGATCCACTAAACCTGGAAAAGTTCTCAAAGAAATCTGAACAGATTTTATCCAAGAAACCTCATCTAAGGAATTTTATCCAAGAAATAAAAAAACCACCACCAACAACAAAACAAAACAAAAAACAAAACAAAACAAAAAACAACAAACCCCAAATTGCATGTTCATGCCTTATAATATTTTTTTTCCTGTGGATTAGAGTAACAGCATTTTTAATAAAAAGGACCTTGACCCTTCAGATTTATCTCTGAAGAAAATCAGAACAGTAATATGTGTGTGTGTGTTTCTTTTAATATTCTCATCCAGAATTAGAAACACTGAGTATATTACAGGCTGCTGTTGCTCTCTTGGCACTTCCACCTTGGCCAGAGCCAAGCATGAGAGTTATTGCATAGATACCGCATAGCTCACCTTTAGTTTTCTAGGGGGAGTTCTAAGAAAACGGGATTAGTTTCTTACGGGAAATGCCCTTGAAAGGGTGGGAATAAAAAGAGCTTCAGATCCAGTGAGCGCTCTTTGTGCCGGCCGCGGAGCGCGAGCGCCGCCCCAAGGCCACGGAGGAGGGCTGCGGCTGCTGCTGCTGCAGCCGCCGCGGGAGCCTCGCAATCGCGCTGACAGCGACTCCGGCCATAGTCATAGGCTGACGGAGGTTTTCATTCCTTACGATCCCGGTGTTATCTTTATGCGGGGATGCGAAAAGGTCGTGGCTCTTCTGTTCTGTCCTGTTCGGAAAGGAAAACCAGGCTGAACTGAGTTTAATATTCTTTGGAAGGTAAATTGATGTGATATTTTTTAATCTGAGTTTGGATTGGATTCAAGCAGGAGATCTATTCCCAGTCTGAACGTTGACTTTTGTGACTTTTCTTCCTCTTAATATTATAGACAAATCGTAGCTGGCATATTAAGATTCATCTGACATAGGATGGTCACAGCTTCTCTGGATGTACTGATACGGCTTTGTCATATACACTGTTTTTTCCCTGCTGATGTTGCCTGTGGTATTTATATGCACAAATATCATGGGTGCAATAGTTAAAATAAATGAATATCAATATTTGGAAGGGAAAATATATTTTTTGTGTGGAAAAAATTAATCTAATGAAAAATATAAGGCCCTCCAAATCTTGCCCATTGTTTGATCTGTAATTATATGTAGGTGCGTTATGAGACATTTCATTATCAAAGACAAAGGAAGTGTCTTTGTCATGCCTCAAAATACTGCAGTTAATTTTTTTTTTTTTTGCCTACTTTACTGTGTGGGAAAAAAACCCTACAGCTAAACTCAGCATTTTTTTTTCAAAAATAAAATATAAATTAGGTATATATATAAAATATATAAATTAAGCATAACTTCCTTTTTTTAACCTGTTTTCAGTTTAGCTACATGGCTTTAACACACATTACCAATATTTTCTCATTGTCTTCACATATTTCACAAGATTTAAGTCCAGATGGACTTGTCTTTTACATCCCTGCATGCTCAGACAGTTTTTATATTCCTCCTGGATCACTACCTTCTTGCTTCCACCTACTGTATGATTTCCTTTTATGTTAAAGTTTTGTCAGGACCTTCTTGTTCATTCATGCACGACTTCTATAAACTGCCTTTGCTTGATTTCTTGCACATGAGGGTGACCCATTAGCTTGGAAGAGGTGATTCCTGAAAATAAGCAGCCATCCTGGACTGCTTTTCCCTCCAGGACAGTATCAAATGGGATTGCTTCAAGCAGATCTCTGAAAAGGACAAGGTCTGCTCTTCTGAAGTCCAGGACTGTGATATTACATGGTGTGATCCTGCTTTATACATTGATCTCTCTTCTATGGAAACAAAACACACTAGAGCAGATGGATCTTATGCTGGTTCCTGGACAAATGTATGGTACCAAACTAATAATATTTCCTTTTTTTTTTTTTTTGTTCAGGATCCATCTATCTTGAGGTCTGTGATTCACCTGCAGTCCAGGTATCCTAGTTCTAGCTAATGAGACTATAATATTAAAGGAAAACAAATTACCTCCATGGTAAATGATGGATGAAAGACTCCTTTTGTATAACTGTACCCCCCGCCCCGTTTACTTAAATCTCAGCTTCATTTCAAAAGTCAAACCCCCAATACAGAGGTAAAAGAAAAAAAGATTGCCTTTCTCCTTAAAGTGCTGTTTATTCTTGGCAGCCTGACGCTGAGAGCTATCAGTGGAAAGCTGAAGTTGATACTTTTACCTCACTTTCTACCCTCTTGACTTGGACCAAAACCTGCAGTTTGTTCATAACAGTAACTCAGGGTGATCCCAGAGGGGACACATGTTATATATATATATATATATATACACTAGATAAATTTGTTCTCTCAACTTAGGCCAGAACAGGTAGATTTGACTGCTCTAAGTAGCTGGCAATAATTGTGATATGCAATGATGTACCAGTAGAAAACGGGAAAGTTGAAGTTTTACTTCATACTGATCAGATTTGCTTCCTTTTGCCTGGACAAGCACGTATAAATGTACTTAAGGTAGTAGAAAAGTGCCAGAGGAAAGTTAAAAAATTCCTTTCTGTCTTTTTTAATGTCAAGGACATAAGAAAGTCATTGGGGAGAGGAGGGAAAGGCTGGCTTCAGTCAATGAAAAAAAAACCTTTGTTTAGGAATGCTTCTTTCATATTTTCCCTTTCAAAATCTCATATAAACTTGAGGAGAGAATATAATTCCTCCTATCTCATGCCAGAGTCAGAAATAAAAGCCAGAACCCAGGGAGATCAGAAGTCTAAGAGCAGCTGGACAAGGAGATTGTTACCAAAGTCACAGAAAAACCAGGGATTTTCCAGAGATGTGGAAATTTGCTACAGTGGTGTGGAAGAGCCAAAGAGGTGGGGAGCAAGGGGCCAGTAACTATTAGAGAAGAGACAACACTGCTCTAAGCAGGCAGCTATCAAGAGAAGGACGACACACTTAAATGTTAAGATTCAGGATCCAAATCAGGATTTCTTAGAGGTTAGGATAAAATAGATGTTCCATTTACACCATTTTCTTCAGAGACAAGCTCATGTATAACCTGAATGAGAAGACACTGGTCAAACCTGGAAATTCTTACAGTCTTGCATAGTTCATGGGACGTGGTGTTTTCAGAGAGAAGCAGTTGGCTGATGAATTTCACCAAGATGCAAAATCACAGGACATTGTTAATCTCTCTTTTCAGCACAGGAAGAAACATTCTGAAAAATGGAAGGTGCATTTCCTGCACATTTTGGTCCATGTCTCATGTGAAGCAAATGTCCGTAGATACACTGGCTAGCTTCCTCATTTCAAGGAACTGGAGTCACAACAGAGCCTTTCACCCATCTCCCATTAGAAAGTACAGATATGACCGTCCCTTCCCTCTTTATAATATTGTTATTCTTATAGATTGACAAGACAAGTGCTTCCTAGCTCTGCTAGAAGGGTGGCTGGGACAAATGAGAGACAGGTTGGACTCTCAAGTAATACCTTTCCATTAGTTACAGGCAGATGAGAGTCGCAGAGCACTGAACTTTCAGGAAGACATCCGTTAGAAGAGTCAGACACGGTCTTTGTCCCTTTATTGCTGTCAGGAATACAGGAGACAAACTTCATAGGACAGCAATGGGCAATGCAACCTGACTCTGTAACTGGAGTAGATGTCCTGCAACTGGAGGGCAATGCAACCTGACTCTGTAACTGGAGTAGATGTCCTGCAGACTCTTTGTTCTAAAGGCTAAAATGTTGTAAAAGAAAGGAAACAAAGATCCCCAGCTCCCCGTTATTCACCAGAATTATAGGATGCACCTACAGTTTGGGACTCTTTACTGCAAATTGACCATAATAAAATCGTTGACAGATTTGTAGACCATTGAGTATTGTGCTTGCTTCATCTCCCTTGCACAGGCAGTTCTCTGAAATATCCCAGAAACCTTGAAGAGACCACCTCCAGGAAGCACAGCAGATTGATGAATGGGTCAGGAGCACCCCGTGGAATACCCTGTAGACAATAACAGTCAGGTACCACACAGCAAGGGAAGACCTTTTCCTGCAGCAGTCAGCATCCCCGCTGTCATACTTCACCAGAGCTCTTTGACGGCAGCTACATGCTGTCATTCTGCCACTTAGAGAAACAGCCATACCTATAAAGTATAAAATAGCACACAGCTGGAAGTTACCAGGAGAAAGACATGTTATGTGGTGAGAGTAGGATTATCTGAGGTCATTGCAGTAGGTATGTGTGAAAACTCTGGAGCCTAGCAGGCTAGAGAGCCCTTTCAAAGCCAAGTAAGGAAGATACTGATGCAGGCGTGGCCTTCTCGACAGCAGGGTGATAAGTGCTTTAGAAAGATTACTGCATTTCTAGAATGCAGCTAGCATTGGTGCAGTCTATTGCTACCAGATTTTACTTGCAAATATTTTCTCAATGATGTAGCTACATGCAAAGGAAGCAGCATCCCGCTCAATGTGAACTGAAACAAACTGAATTTGTTTTGTCTAATTTTGTTTTCATTGACTTCAATCAGCTTCGCATTCTACTGTGTTTCCAGTTTAAAAGTTCACCTGGTCTCACAAAATAGTACTAAACTGGGCTTTTCTTGAGGGAAAAATCAAGACAAGCAAGACAATCTCAGAATAAATGGTAAGAACAGTTGAATTATATTTTAAACACAAAATGAAGAAAAAGTAGCATTCCCAATACTAATGAAATATATTTAAATTTGTTTAGATTATGTTATATTACTGGTAGTTAAATCAGCTTTAGAGATAAAGTGATAATTAAATACATGTGCTGGTTTGGGATGGGGTAATTAGTATCTGTCAGAATTAGCTGTATGAAAAATAAAACAATATATACTGCATCTTAGCTGTGGTTGTATTAAACTATTTTTGGTTTTATATCTGCAATAAATCTACAAACTCTTCAATGCATAACTTGCTGCTTCTTTCTTTCCGTAAAAAGTAATCTAGTTTCAATTGTAACATTAAAGTAATATTTACCCTTTTAATTTCAACTAAACTGACAGCTGACTCCAATTTTTGTGTTTATAGGAGTAAATAAAAATAACAAAAAATGTGCTCTTCAACAGCCCTTCAAGGCATTAAATGCTACTTTACTTACACTGGAATACTTTCTAGAAAAACTAATTTTCACATGATCAATATTGTACTTATAATATAATTGGGGATCAGAGATGATGGAGTGGAGACTAAATGAACAAAGGGATAAAGTGACATTTCTAATGTTCCAGCCCCAGTGCAAATACTGGGTTTTAATATAGCTCTTGCACAAGTGATGTAAGACCCATTTCCAGTGGTGTGCTCCGACAGCTCCACATGAATGTTTTTGTGAGTCCTTGTTGACATGCTGACTTTCAGAGCTCAAATCTCTTGCTGGTCTGCTGGGGTCTGGCTTTTCTAGCTTGGGATTGTGTTCAGCTTTGGTAATTTGCTTCATTTTTCCTTCTTTTTTTTTTCTCATTTATAAAAGTCAGGAATTTTCAAGGACTCACTTTAATGAGATGTTACTCATAGAAAATCTTTTTTTCCTTAGGTAATTTGTTTAACAGTGGAAAAAGCTGGAAATGTCACATGCTAAATGAAAAGCATTTGACATTTTTGCACAGTGGTTAAAGGAACAGTTGCACACTTTTTCCTCCTATTTCTCCTTGTTGGCTTTAGGGGAAGATATATATATGCAATTATTTTGCTACAAGGGGTTTATTTCCTGAGTTCTGTGAATGATCTAATACCCAAATGGGAAAAGTCACATGCTTCACACTATCTTTTTGGACCCTGCAAACATTGGCAGATAAAGCATTCAAAACATTAATCTGATGAAAAATATGCAGCAATCTTTCCCATTACATGGGTTAAATTTTATTTTTTTAAAGAAAAAAACTATTATTCTTCTAGAGCATAATATGGAACACTGGAAAAGAATATATTGTTCCAAAACTTATTATCCTACAATTCAAACTCATTGTCAGAATTTCAGACCAGACAACGGACTAAGTTAAATCAAGCTGCTGTCACTTCTCATCTTTGCTTACCATGGAGTTAGAGCTTAGCTAGCTTTTTGATGTTTCTGTTACAGACTTCTGTTGAAAAAATACATCCATCCATCCACCCACCCACTAAGTCATCCCAAGATGAAGTCTGACAATTTGAAGAAGGATGCCTGTTGATGAATGCTGGTTGGAATCTCTGTTGTTTCCCTTTTGTCCTCAAACTGATACTGTGAGAAAAAAAGCTCAGGTTCCCATTATGCCCTGGCCTTTCCTCCATATTCAGGACACTCCACCTTTCCTTTTGCCATTCTCTCTTTGGAAAGAGATGCTGATGTTCAGGTATAAGCAGCAGTTGTTTGAGAGTCATTTGGGCAGTATCTTCACTCCCTATGCACCAGCTAATACTTGGCCAAATGATTCCAACCTCAGATTTACTACTAAAGTGTGTGGAAACTTCTAATGAAGAAATGAATCTGCCTTTTCTTTTCTTGATTAGAGTTTTAAACTCCCTAGGGAAAAATAAGACAATATTTTATACAAATGGAAAATCAAAGGGATTAGGAAATACAGCACATTTTAAAACTGCTTTAATGGTAGATTGTTGATTACCAGATGCATGTCTTACATAAATCTTCAAGCAGTTTTAATCTTACAAAAAGTACTAAGAGTGGAGAGACAACAGGGAATCTAACACTTATGTGCAATACTGACATCTGTGAATAACAAGAACTGTTAAGCCTCAAGTAACCAGCCCATGCAGTTAACTCCAGCCTCCTAGACTCTTTTAATTCCTTTCATCAAGCAAATGCATGCATTCTTTTTGATGCAAAATTCTGTGAACAAGGCTATAATTTCTCCACATGGCCAAATGGGAAAATTAGTGATTAAAGAAATCCCAGATGTTATGGATGAAACTGGAACATGCACATATACTTGACTCATTTATAGCAACATTGAGAATTGTAAGAAAGACGCATTTTGGAGGCAAAGCCCTGAGAAGGGGAAGAGTACAATTTAGAATGAATTTTAGACTGACACAGGAGATCTCTATTAGTGGTACATTTCATCATGTGTATATTTTAAATGATCCTTTAAAGAAGTAGAATTTAAGAATGTAAAACACAGCAACAGTTTTATGATTACTCATAAAATCACCAAAATATTTCAGCATTTCAGTTTTCAGAGTTAAGGCTTTCAGTTAAGGCTGCCAGTTACAGTTTCGTTCGATGTTCTTCACAGGTCTTAAGAAAGTTAAGTCAACCCTTTTCAGGCCTGTACTGGTTCACCCTTACAACTTACACTAGATGTTGAACAATATTGCATCTAAACACATTCTGGTCTTCTTCTATTTCTCCCTGATGTCAATGAACTTTCTCAGAGAGGCAGACACACATGAATGTAGTCAGCCATTTGGGTTTCTGGACATATTTTCCAAATTAGTGTATTCTGAATTCAGAACAGGGCATGAGCACATAATACACTTAGAGACTTTTTCCTGCATTTACAGACTTTTTCCCTCTTGCAACGTCCCAACTTCTGAATAAGTAGTGGTTTTGTAGGTGCCTGCCTAAATAAGATTAGGTTTGTAAAACTATGTGAACCTTTCAGCAAATACAGATCTTCAGGCTTTTCTATATTCCTATTCATTTAATTAGCTACTGACAGGTATTAATATTGTGATCTCAACTGACCTACCACTAAGTCATTAAAAGAGTTGTGCTCTTTCTTTGGTTTACAGAGCAGCAGACCAAGCTTTTGTTTATCATTGCTTGTCAGGGCTCATGACTTCTGCCTGACAGAAAGAATCCAAATGCAAAATACCCTGGTAATTTTGCAACACAAATTGCTGGTCCATAATTCCAGGAACAATGCAGGGACCTGTTCAATACAAGATACAGTGCTATCTTCAACCATTTTAAGAAAAATACTGTAAAGGCTGAGAAAATGCTCAAGGAATTCTGTAACGATAGGGTTAAACTGTTTTACGTTACTCATAAAAACAAATATTTTGCTCAGTCATCTGGGGATGGAAAAGACATGAGATTTACCACAGATTTTACTAATTCTGGTAAATGGTGTATTTATTACATAATTCACTGCATATGTTCAATGCAGACATTTTTAACGAGAGCTCTGTGAATAAATGTCATATTTGGGGACAAAATATAACAATTTTGAGAAGCAGCCCAACCCTAAGTTTATTTAAAAGTTTAATTCTAAGAATCAGTGTTGTGAATAAAAAAAATATCATGGGGATTTTTAACAGTTAAAGCAATTTTTAATAATAATAAAAATAGTCAAAGTACTTATTAAAATATAAATATTAAGAATAGGTGATCATTTTGGAGCACTTTTCCTGTATTTCTAGTATGAGACAAATGATTTTTCTTACTGGCATGAGGAACACTATGCTACTAAAAAGCCATTTAGTTCTAGTGCTGCTATAGCGTATTATGGTTCACCAACAGGGGAAATGCTCAAGAAGAATGAATTTGATTCAGGAGCTATAGGTGTGTATGTCCAGAGTGGATGGGGCAACGTGTTACAGATATACTTGTGTTCATTTCAGAAAACTTATCCTACTTCTTATCCTCTGCTTCTAGACTCAGAGGTGTCAGGAGGACTGGCTCTCAAAATTACTCAACCACTGAATAGTTCCGTTAACTGTCTGGTTTTTACCCCTGGCCAATGCAGGACCACATCATGATTTCTAGGACAGTTTTTGTGTAATGTAAGTGTATCGTGTTCAGTTAGATATCAAGAGTAAACGCATTCCAATGTTTAATTTAAGTTTAGTGTAAACTAGATGTAAGATCCTTCTGATGAAGTCATAAAATTCCAGTCATCAGGCTTTGAAACAGAAAGCAAGTGTGAAATTGCCTTCAACTTTCTTTAGATGTGCATCATGACAAAGTACACTTTATGAATTACAAGTCCTAAGAGAGTTTCCTTTGTTTATGGAATTTTTTTTCATTTTGTTCTGACATAAGAGAGGAGTTAAGCTGTCATATTATAAAAGAAGAAAAAAACACCACATGATTTACAAAAAAATCCAAATAAAACAGTATGCCTGTAAATCACAGCTCTTAGAAAATGTTATTCTGTACTTCAAAGACTGTTGAAACACCAAAGGTTCTTCATAAAATAATTTCAGGTTTTTGTTTTTGTGGCAAATTGTTGGGGAACATCTGTTGTAACATCTTCTAATAATAATATTTTGTATTTCTCCAGTAGTTCTTCCAAAGATTTAAACATGTTTTACAAACAGCTGCATAGGAAGTTAATCCTATGAGTCATCATTGTGTATTCCTGATGTTTCAATCACTGCACAAAGTCATTTATTCATATTACTTTACTATCTAGATACAATATTTTTAAGGGTGAGGTAATATAAGTGTAATTTAAGGGTGAGGAAAATAACAATTTAATTAGAGAAACACAAAGTATAAACATATTAGTGAAGCTTCAAAGTATATTCTAAATATTTTTTCAAGCTGTCTCATTCCACTGTTTGCTTATGTAAACAAAACCATTAATGTTGTATTTTTTTTTCCTGAGTAAGCATAAATAATGCATGTCTGTGTCTCTTATGATTTCATTAAACACACTTTTTTTTCTCTGTCCTTAATTTTTCAATATTTCCATGTTTTTTTAAAAATATTCAGCTTCCCTTTTCTCATCAAGGGATGACTTAAGAGCCGTGGCTTCCATTTGTAAATTGGTTTTAACATGTATTTATTTATTTTTAAGCTAGAAGAGTACATGAAATTTAAGGTTATAATTTTTAGTAATTTAATTATTGTTTGTTTCTCAGTAAATGCACTACTGAATACTTTTGTAACCTGGCATATTTTTCTACATCAATTTAATGTGTATATTCTCCTCTTAGTCTCAAAAACTTGTTCCTCATAACGAAAGAAGACATTTCTAATGCTTGTTTTCCTTGTACTTCTTACTGCACTAGTCTAAAATTCAAAATAAGTTTATTGTCACCCAACACAACAGAATGGGCAACGTTGTTCAACAAATGGAAATGAAAAAGAAGATCGTACTATCAGATACTTCAGTCTATCTCGGTAGGACTATCCCATGTGAGGATTTCATCCTACTCACACCTTCTCAGCTGATGCTGTTTCCTGAACCCCTTTATCCTGCTAGTTGCCCTTAAGTGCCATATTTGCCTGCTACTAATAACAGGAGTACACTTCCATGAAGGGTGCTGCTACTATGGTGCTTTCAGCTAAATGAGTTTTCTTTAGTTATGAAGGGCTATAAATCATTCTAAACTTAGGCTTGGGCTTACGTCTTGTCTACAAAACATCTTTAATGCATACACGCTTGTGCACAAAATTCCTTTGCCCTGCTGAGTTTTTGAATCTTCCTCTGTGGGGTTAAATTTAACATTTAGAGATTTAATCTAGACAAGCCCTCAGATGGTTCATAAGATAAGCAGATGTACCTACTTCATTCAGGATGGCTGGCTGTGCAAAACTGTTTTCTTTTTTCTGTGTATATATGTATCTGTATTCCTCCATTGTATGCAAATGAGATTAGGAATATGAAATGAAATGTAGTGTTACAAATCTGTCATGATACCAGATTTCATGGACTACGTGAGCATAATATTGCATGTCTTTCGCCCTTCTTCCATCTCTAGTCTAAATAGTAAAAGACTAGAATATTCTTCATGCTGATTAAGACATCTTTTTGGTTTTCATAGTTCAGTGTTCAAATATGTCAAAGGAAAGATACTTGTTGAATAGTTTTTCTTAGGTTTAGATTGCTTTTTATCCTGGATATCTGTAAATATTCGTAGTGCAAGTTTTAACATAAAAATCTTAAGTTAATGTCTGTAAATGGCTATTGCTGAGTGGAAATGGTAAGAGAAGTTATGTTCTGTGGGTGTTCTGCATAAAACCAAAACTATAGCAAACTGGAAGATGCATATGCAAGTTTTTGTTTTGGTTTGTTTTGGCTTATTTCAGCTTTTTTGTAAATTTGGAAAAGCATGCCTTCAAGAGAAATCAGTTTCATTCAGGGTTAAGTGTGACCTAAACCTAAAGTGAAAGAAACCATTCTTAAAACAAAATGATAACACTAAAGTTGCCTTTTAAGATCTCATTTCACCAAGCCAGTGTAACATGCCTGTAAGAACTAGGTCTTCATTAGGTCTTTTTCCCTAGTAGTTTTGGTTTACAGAATTCTTTAATGACTTAAATTCCTTATAGCTACACAAGTACATCTAAATCTAAAGAACATTTCCAGATATAGCTACATTTTTATCTGCAAAATAAAAACCGAAGCTCTTGTCGACAAGTAGAACTCTTTCCTGCTCTCTTCATGACATGAATTTTTCTTGTCTGTGTGTCCAAATGTCCAATATCAGGCCTCTGTTTGGAAGGCCAAATGGAAAGCTGAGGCCATCCAGCAGTTTATAAATGGATATTCAGTGCATAATAGTGCTTACTTTTATCTTGAAGTTGTGGAATTTCCTTTGCTTCCAACTGGAAACACTTCACTTCCCTAGTGAATTAAACTAATATAGTTTGTAAATACAGAAAGATGAACACTATTTATATACAGTGAGGGAGACGTTGCTTGGTTGTTAAGTCAAGTTGAAAATCAACCTGTGCAAGGGGAACTTTTTCTATCTATTTGCAACATTCACCTCTTTGATGGTGAAGGAACTGATAAAGTGAATAGCAATACTGTGCTTGGGAATTCTCAGCTGTTTCTCAATGTAGAAAATTTTATTATCAGTTCTAAACTAGAAAAAGCCTTCAAGCATCCCCCTGAAAGAAAGAGCTTTTGTATGCCTCTGACTTGTTGTATATCGCTTCATTACAACAGTCATTGTTCTGTCTATAATAATTTTGTGCTCTGCATAACTCTATCCTCCTGTAAGAACAGTATCTGCACTCCTCCGATGAAGTGCACAGCTTGTGTCAGTTCATCTTTCAGCACTCATCTTATTTTTCTGTAGATGCCTTGAACTTGTCATCATTAGTGAAACAAATCCACATTCTTTGGCTCTCAACTAAAGTTTTGTTAAGGAATTTCTACTCGTGCCTTTGACAAGCTTCCTATCTAGATGCATGCTTCTAGTATTATCACTGCTTGCTTTATTCCTGAATTATATTTCTTGAATTCCACGTGTATCTATAGTTACTTTGCATCTTCTCTTACTTTTTTTTTAACTTATCCAGTGTCTAACAATGTAGAATTTTTTTTGCTGTCTGTAGGGGGTGTTGCACTAGGACCTTTCTGTTGGTTGTATCGTGTAACTAGGCTGCTGTGGCATTTTGCATTGGGATGGTATTCTCAGAGAGTTTGACTAGTTTCTTCTAAGTTCTGCTTTCTAGAGTAAAAGAGAGAGATGGATAAACACTTAGCTAGAGTTTGGAAAGTAATTTCACTGCTTTTTGTATGGGTAAGTAATTTGGATGACTACAAGCTACATCCAAGAAAGGAGCCAAAAGCCTAAGAGTTAGAATGCTTGTTTGAATCAGTGAATATAATTAAAATGGGACATTGGGGAATTTGTCATGGCACAGATTATGTCCTTATAGCTAAATGTTCTTTTTCCTACACTCCTTGCCATCCCCAAACTCTTTTCTCATGTTGTCTGAGAGGGTACTCTTTGACATGAAAAAAGAAACATAGCAGAAGCCTTGTTAGTAATTAAACAATATGTAGAGTTGTATGTTCTGTCCATAATATCACTCTAAGGCAAAGAGAGAAAATTGTGGTAAATGAATTTCAGATCTTCTAAAAGATGGTTAAGAAACCTTGAGTTTTGAGGAACTATTGACTGGTAGCACTTACATAGATTTTTATAATGGTTCTAGACAAGCATTTTTGTCTATTTAGGAGCCAGAATGTGAAGTTCATGAGATTATATATCTGTTCTTTGACAGAAGACAGTAGAGTTTAATTTATTGCAGAACAGACAGTAGAGGATGTATTTTCTGACTTCTGTGTAGTACTAAAGCAGTTAGAGCACTCACCAGAAAGTAGGAGTCTTACAATCTATATACTTTTTCAGCCTGTTAGGATTCAAATCCACAAGAATATGCCCAGGCTCTCAGACAGTGACATTAGTGGGTAAAGAACATCACTCATTGACTCACACAGTCGCACAATTTATGTAGGAAATGACCTCCAGAGATCATCCAAAGCAGGTCTACTTAAACCAGCTTGCTCAGGCCTGTATGTGGAATACCTCCAAGGATGGAGATGCTACAGACTCTCTGGGTGACCTGTTCCAATATTTAATGGAAAAAGCAGGATTTCTAATCTCTAATCCAGATTTTCCATGTTCCTAATTTGTGTCTCTTGCCTTTCTTTCTATGACTGTGTATTTGCAAGAGTCTTGTTCTATTTTTAATTGTATCCGTCCTCTAATCATATAGCTGTAAACAACTCTTTAAGATCTTCCCTTAAACTTCTCTTCTTAAGGCTGAACAGGCCCAGTTCACTCAGCCTCTCCTCACACATCACGTTCTCTGGCCTATTGACTTAGTGCTCCTCACCGAACATGCTCCAGTGTGTCAGCATTATTCTTGTACTGAGGAGCTACAAACCAGACACAGTACTCCAGATGTGGAGCAACTATTGGACAGATGATAAGGACATGCACTTTATTCTGTATTTACGTAATTAAGTCCTATTTCAGAAACCTATTTAGAAACTTCACATATTAGTGGGATTTGCTCTCATATGAAACTTGAACTTCCACAAACTTATTTCAGAGAGTTGCCATTGTCATGTTTGTTTTATTTACCCTTCTGAGAATCTGAAAGGTAGCATAGTTACACAGCTATAATCTGTTTTTTAATATCTCTGAGGCACATTTCAAAGCTGATTTATTCTGTCCTCACCTTGGAAGATGGAAAAGTGCACATATCTCTCTTCATAAAAGAATTGAAAATACAGAGGATGAGTTTAAATAATGACTACAATTTCTAAGATTACGGTGTGGCAGAAATAGATGCACTCCAAAATATTCATGAAATAGTCTCTGAACTGCTTTACACCATAAAAATATGACCACATCTGCTTTGAACTATTTTAAAGAAGTACATAGAGTAGTGATCCTGCATCATACTTTAGTCTTGCTACTGGTTTCTACTCTGTCAGTTTTGAGGAAATGGTCTAAATAGTTGTTTTCTTATCTACTTGTTAGACTTAAATAATAAAAACAATGTTGTTTGAGAGATCTGATTAAGTCAGTCTATAAATAATACTAAAGAAGCCACTTACACTTTTCCTTCAGTTTATCAAATAGTATGAACAAAAAAATCAGAGAACTGACATTTCTGATGAACAAGAACACTTCTTTATTCCAAGATCTGTCTGTATTTCGTATTTTTGTAAGTGACAGGACACTTCAGGCAGGATTTAACCATGTTGAAATCCTGTAGGGTTAGACTAGTGTGTAAATGGCAAAAATGTTCACTTTCGCACTGACTCACTTCAATAATCCTCGTGTGTCTCTGTAGTTATTTACTCCCCTCCATTTGCTGTGATTCAGAGCTGAGCTGTGTGTTGATGAGTCCTGGATCCAAGTGTTACATGTGTCAGACTTTTTACATTTGCTCTTTAAATAAATCAAACAATAAAATAAGCTTCCACGCGCCCTTCCTGTTCAGCCTGCAAATAAGGACGAGTGAGCTTCTTTTCAGAAAGGCAGCCTTTTGAAGATGTTTAGAAAAGAAATGGGGAGGTTAAGATCAAAGAACCCCAGAACCTGTTCTGAGTAGTCAATGAATATTGTTCTTGTACATCTGGGTCAGTTAAGTGTGTTTTTTTAGAGACAAAAAATCTTGTCCCTAAAGGCAATGAGAGCTCTCTACACACTGTATTCGCTTGAATTTATTATGTGAATCCAATGTTATATAGAAGTTAATTGGTAGTGACCCTAAATATACACAGTCCTTGACAAAACTATGCTAAGCTCAAGTTAAGGTCACAAGATACAGCTATAATTTGGAGTAACAAAGATATCCAAAGGGCATGAAGAGCAAATACAGAGCCATGTAAGAAACCTAGATGGATTTGATGAAGAAAATGCACAGGAAAGACATTCAAGTCCCCACCAACCCCCGGTCCCCCACCCCTGCCATACTCCATAGTGATGTCATGTGGCAATAATTTGATTTTTTCATAGCAGCCCTCATATGCTTAAACTCTTTTAAAGAAATGTGCTCCCTTTAATGGTTCCATCCAGCAGAACTGAATCCTCCCTTAATTACCAAAGGTTTTTTCTGTTACTCCTCCATTTCCAATGGACACTATACCCTCTCTTGTTACCTTCTTTCTTTAGACAAAAATTTGATCATTTTGTATGTTCATGAAAGAAAGAAACAAACAGCATAATCAGCAGATCAGCATGTCCATATAAAGCTCTCAAATCAAACACCACTGCATTTTCCTGTGAGCACTACTGAGCAAGAAACCTCCTTTATTTGGAACCTTCTTCACCTGCCCAGAACAAAAGCACATTATAAAGGTCCACAGTCACTATACTGGGCCAGCAACTGGGCCTACCCCATGACTGCCAGCCACTGCCAAGCAATAAACCTATTTACCCTTCTGTTCCAGTTAAATCAAGCACATCCAGCCTCTCTTCATTCAGGACCAAATAAATTTGATTTGCCCTTGTTGCACTGTTAAAGATCAGCTGACTTAGCAAGCAAGTAAAAATCTGTGAAGATCTCCTGGGTTGCCATTACCCACTATCTTTCTCAAAGTCATAGTGGAATGTGGGTATCTACTTCGATGCTACAGCTGGCTTTTGTCCTGTTTTGAGGAAAGCTAGTGAAGAAAACCCTATATAAGGGATGGACATGATCATTTTGTAAGGAAAGCCATGACTTTATTTGTCTAGAATAGAGGGCTTCTTCACTGTCCAGTAAATCTTTAACTTGATTTCTTGAAAGGCTTGTCATTCCAGGGCCACCCTGCAAGTGCTTTAGCCTTGAACTTTGCTGAGGCTCAAGAAGCACCTGGATCCAGTTTAGCTCAATTATTTGGGTATCACAACCCCTGGATTTTCCAAGTTGATATATATGATACTGAAAAATAGTACCTCTGTAAAGTAGATGTAAAAAAAGTCAGTGTTTCTTGCCACATTCCCAGGTCAAAATCTCTAAGCCAGAAATTTCAGCTGAGTGATCAATCTTCTAAGAATTAGATTTGTGGCATTGATTTGAATGGGAAATTGTGTTACAACTGCAGGATTTGTTCTTATAGTTGGTGGTTCTCCAGGAAAAGTAAGAGTTTTACAATCTCACAGAAATCAAGTTACATTACTGAACTTTCTACATTTGCTCTTTCATGAACTCCTTTTCAGAGAGTTTCTCTGATGTTGCCTTTTAAAATGAATGGATTTTTAATAAAGATACAAATCCTCTGTTAAATCCTTTATTTTCATATTCAAGTCCCAGAACTGCCTTCCTTGCCCAAACTCTGTTTTTTAGTCCTGTAAAAACACACCTTGTCTTGATAATCTTAAACAGTAGAGGGCAACCTAAACATGACTATCCTAACTCTCCAGTTTGAGATGCTGTAAATCTGGTGGTTTAAATGTTAATTCCAGTTAAAGGTGCATTAAATGAATAATAAATAATTTCAGTATTTAATAGTGATGGTGGATGTGCTGTATTTCTACATTTGTCAATGCAAACTGAACTTTTCATTCTAGGTCAATTGATTGTGAGATCTTAATAAAAATATCACAATGTACTCAGATTCCCATACACAGCATAGTCTGTCAAGTGCAAAATAGATTTTGCAAATAGGTGGAAAATGATATTTAAGGTCCCTTCCAACACAAACCATTCTATGATTCTATGAAGTCTAGATGGAGAAATGGCACCACAGAAAGAATAAAATCCTATGGAAATATCCTGGAATTAAAGGAAGGATAAAATTAGTATAATTTCTAGAACTGTTATCAATTTTTATAGACATTTCTTGACCATGTCTCGTAATTCTTTTTTTACCTCCACAGACATGAGTATAAATTCTGTTTTACTTGCTATTGTAGTGCTCTTGAAATAACATACTCAATTTAAGGGAGTTGTGCAGTCTTTGTCGAAACTTTGTTGAAAGTGTTACTATACTTTATTAAATTTAGTGAAAAAAAAGTACAAGTACACTTAAGAGACAGTGAGACACCAGAAGACATGATATGAGAACCCAGGAGAAAAGAACCTGTGTAATATTAAATATCATGAGTAGTTGGCAGCAGTGATTGCCTTGTTGTTCATAGGCTGATACAGATACTGCACCAAATTTATTTGACAAAAGCCATCCTTTATAACTTGAAAATCATCTTCCTGTCACTATTTAATAGAGCTTATTTCTATTCAGCTGTGTTTAATGGCATTTCTTTAAACAAAATTACGAATTTTCAAACACAAGTTACAATAATAAGTGCAAAGAACATTTGCTGCTGCTCTTTCCCTGGGGAGCCTGCATGCCTTCCAAGTTTCTCTGAGGTTTCATGGGACTCATCCCTTATCCTACTTCTCTTTTCCCCTCTGTGGATCTGCTTTACAAACACAACTCCAGCTGTAATCTGTATGGCAGTGGCTGACAGGATTCCTCCACTCCAAGTTAAATTCACTCTTTTTCTGTCTTCTCAGTGATACTTACATTCTTTATTATCGTTGCCATGGAATCATCACTGTACTCCCCTGATGCCTGAAAGATGGGGATTGTGTCAACCTCAGCCTTCCTTCCAGAGCTACAGGTTCCATCTCTGGCACTAATCTTTCCTTTTTATCCATGTAGAAGCAAATCCTAACTACCACAGCTCTGAAACTTTCAGTTTGCATCATTTAAGATGGTGCTGTTATGCAGAACTTGGTCCCTAATACATTTTACGCCTTCATATTTTGTAGTTTCCCCTTCTCTTGGCACGAATCACAAAGTGCCTGTCTTCTACTGAAGGGCACTTAATTGAAACCCTTGCTATTTCTTCACTGATTATGAGCTTCTAAATGCATGCCTTTTCTGCCAGTGTGTCTCCTCATCAGCTTGTTACCACGTGGCTGGTCTTCCAAGTAACAAGTGATGGCACAAGAGGTAATGGCCTCAAGCTACACCAGGGGAGGTTTAGATCAGATATTAGGAAAATTTCCTTCACCAAAAGGATGGTCAGGTATTGGAACAGGCTGCCTAGGGAAGTGGTGGAATCACTGTCCCTGGAAGCATTCAAAAACCATGTAGATGAAGCTCTTTGTTACATAGTTTAGTGGTGGACTTGGCAGTCCTGGGATAATGGTCAGACTTGATGATCTTAAAGGTCTTTTTAAACCTAGCTGATTCTGTGATTCTATGATTTTATTATTTTTTTTCAACCAAATACTTTTATATAATTTACTATAAATCTAAGTAGCAACCTACCTATTTAGAATTATTTGTTGTGATTAATACTAATGAAAATCTGGAGAAATCTAGTCTCATGATCTCAGTATCGTCACCCATTTTTTTCTTTTTTTACTTCTCCTTTTCTGTATATTCATGCATTTTTATTTTTGCCTTGTAGACTGTTAGGGTTTCATAGTAAGGACAGGATAAAGAGTGTGTCTTTTTGTCGTACGAGATACAAATATATTCCAGAGGTCTAGTTCTGAGTTTGTTTTCTTTTTTATCCAGTGGTATGAGATACTGGACAGACATCACTTTTCATAAAAGTCTACTAAATGTTTGCATTTCTTAGATGTCCTTCTTAATATAATATTGGCAAAACCTATCAACATTCTGTGAAAATATTGGCAAGGCTTCTATTGGCACAAATGTTAAAACAATATTACTTAGAAAGCAAAACTGAGAGAGGGATTAACGTGAGAGATTAAAATAACTTTTTGCTTTCGTTTGTTGAAGGTGCAGTCATTATGACCATCAAGAATTCTTCCACCCACTTTATAAATGTGTTAAAAATGATCTATTCCAGGGCTCTTTGGCTACAAATCATCATGGATTTTGGGTTTTAAGCTGGCAAAGGTGCTATGACCACAGCTAATCTGTTGTTGTGCCACTGTGTTTATTTTAGCTGAGGTTCTGGCGCTCTTGTCTACATTGTGTGTACTGTCACCTAATGATTCTTTGATGGGAACTTATTTGCTGGTATGTCCAGTTGACATTGGTACAATTTATCTAACTTCAGTCTGCCTTACCTGCTGTTAGCTGCAGACACAGGTTTTATACATGTAAACCTTTTTATGCTCTGAGTCATATGTCTTGGTGGTGACTTCCTAAAGCTGCTTTCCACTGTGGTGGGAAGAAACACCACACTGCATGATAACTGTCTGCAAGATCAGTTTCTGCTCCTTACCACTACCCCAGAAAGCAGTGTCAACAGGGATCTGACAGGCTGCCCTTTTCCCCAGGAAACCCAGTTGCTCCATTATCTTGCCTTGAATATCCAGGGGGTCTACACTAGCTGTAATCTTGAGAGCCATGATTGACGGTGATTAGTGCCTAGTCTGTGATCCAACCTGGAGTATAGGTCTGCTCAAACTGCACAACTCTGTTCACACTGAAGTTATGCCCTTATGTTCTAAAACTTCTCAAGATTTTCAGGCTGAATATTTGGAACCCTGTGGTTATTAAACAGCTATTTTGAAATTAAGTCTCATTATTCTTTAAGATATGTTTTGGAAGAAACATCCAAGGTATTTTCAGTACATGTTTTTAATTTTGCACACTTTTAAGAGTGGAAATTTTCAAAAAGCAATGAATACAGATTTATGTCAGAGAGAGAAAGGGTATTGTTAAAGAGCAACTTGGATGGATGATGAATTGTACTCTTATTCAAAATGACTATGTTTTCATCAGTTGAAGGTTATTTATTTTTATAAGACAGGAAAAACACAAAGATTTTTAATGAAGTTCTGTGTGGAGTCTTTATTCACTGGCACTTTCTTATAAATATTTAGCTTTCTAAGTATATTGTAATATAAAAATTTAATAAAATACAATAATAGAAACACCCTGAAGCCAAAACAGAGGTTGAATAATTTCTTTTTGAAATTCTAGTACTTTAGAATATATCAAAGATACTGTTTCCTTCTATATTCATAAATTTATATAGTAGAACACTCAAATATTTTTTTCTTAATATATAAATATGTTCAGGGCCTAGATAAAATGTGGGTGGGCATCATTGATAGCAAATGTTCCTCGCTCACAGCTTGGGAAGCTACACTCCTATTGGGTCAAAGGACAATTAAATTTTTATGCTTATTTAGTCCTACATCTTTTATTAGCTACAAGTGTTTGTCACACCGCACTGTGTGTTCACTTATTCAACAGGAGCTGAGCTAAGGGCATTGATTCAAACCTTGGTTCAAACCTGGGTGCAGGATGATGGATGAGTGGTCAGTCAAGAGCAATCAATACTGACTGGCCAGCTGAACACAAGGCAACAAGAGTGGAGTGAACCATAAAGTAGACCCTTGTACCATCAGCTTACAATGTCAGAAAAGAAGCTGACATGTTGTAGCACAGATTTACGGTGATCAGGAGTGTAAATGTATTTGTGCTTTCTATGTTTTCTGTTTTGCAGTGTTTTGGAATCAAAAAATTCTGTTCATGTATGGGCTTTCTACTATGCGTTGTTATAGTGCTACAGGTACACTAATTTTATTTTGCTGATATTTCACAAAACTTTATTGTACAGTTAACAAGTGAAAAGCTCTTGCAGATGGGAGAGACAATAGTGTCATTAGATCTAGGCCTCAGGGTTTTGGAGCACTTGAACACACCACACCCTTGTTGGACCCCAGTATGTGCTGCAAACCTTGTCTCCCCTGTACACCCTTGTTTCCACAGAAGGAAGCTCAAGTTGCTCACTGGAAAGATTTAACTTGCTCTGACCAGATGCTTTGCATGTATTTGTAAGGATCCATAACCCTTGTGTGCCTGCCACCTAGTCTAGGCGTACCTTTCATAACTTTAGTCACAATCCACAAATACATAACAAGCTACCTTTACTACCTACTGGAACTTAGGAAACTATCTGTCTATATAATCTCTTATCTGTTTCATTACTGAACAACAAAGCATTGCAGATCTAACACTCATCTGCCTTGGTGGCACTAGTGAAGACTTCACACTGACTGTTATCATTGTGCTCACCTGTAAGAACATGTGAATGTTCAACACGAAATAACCTTACCTACATCAATGAAACCTTCTGCTTCCCCACTTTCCTGAAGCGGCAGGTGGCCTTTCTGATGGTTTCAGAGGGTATGGAAACAGAACTGCAGTGGCTAATGATCTCCAATTTAGTAAGAGAAGTTTAACTAGAAGCCAGCTCTGATGTCTTTGTTCATGAAATAAAGCAAACCCATGAGACGCTTAAGTCAGAGTGTAAACAAATTCTGTTAGAAAGGAAATTATATTGATTTCATTGTATGTGGATAAGGTCTTTCTACTCAATCATATTCATAGTCTAATTAGCATGAAAACTTGGCAGACTAGAAACAATTCTTTTAATTAGCAGTGTTCTTACCAGTCAAGTCCTGATGATGGTGATATTGATGATGGTGATTACCACTGTTATTATTATTTACATTGATCTTTTATTTTTAACTAACTGAATTTCTTGCATTGCATTTTGAGATAAAAGCTGTAAACTTTCCACTGTACATAATAAGGGCATAATTTCAGGTCGAAGTGGCACAGTGGGCTTCTGTGCTGGTCTTTGATGTCTGGAGAGTTGAACTCGCATTCTGTCTTTGATCTCAAGTGAAAATAAGTTTGGTGGGTCTTGTTTTAGCCTCTGTTCTTCACAGTACAAGTGCTCCCACAGTTCAGTACAATTGGCATTCTCTGTGAGAGAGAGGCCCTAGGCATGGGGTGTTGTGGGGTCAGTGCTGACATTTGCTGGCAAAGCTAAATGGGGGTGCTTGCATAACAACTTGCGTGATGCCTGGTTTAAATTTAGTGCTGTGGTACAAAATACACTTATCTTATTAATATGAAACAGTATAGTTCCAAAACAGTTGACAGGTAGAAATGTCTTGGCTCATC
This sequence comes from Neopsephotus bourkii, assembly GCF_033783945.1. Taxonomy (NCBI): domain Eukaryota; kingdom Metazoa; phylum Chordata; class Aves; order Psittaciformes; family Psittacidae; genus Neopsephotus; species Neopsephotus bourkii. Next base: position 5,089,276 of record NW_026902105.1, on the reverse strand, counting down.
CATATAAAATATTTTCTTATATTATATAATTTTAAAGAGTTGAATCTTGTTTGATTGTGCAGCTGTTTAGCAGCACCTACTATAACCTGACCCTGTTGTTAAGTGCTATTGTGGTAAATAATAATAAATTAAACATATAAATTAAATATAAAAGTGCAATACACTACAGTTTCTGTAAAACTCTCGCCAGGCAGGAGCTTACTTCATTTATTGTAAACATCTGCTAAAGAAACCACACTCATTTCCTAAGGAATAAGGTGTGCAAGCGTTCACCTTTTACATTTACTAATAAATACAAAGCTTTCAACCTAAAGGTTATTCAAATTCATAAAAGGTTTTTGAAATGAATCCTAAATCCAGGTATCACGCTTATTTCCTAACACTTGATTAAAGCAATGAAAATGTTTAAGTAGTTTAATTAAATCTATTAAACCTTTTCAAATCATGTAACTACCTATTAGCAGTTAATTATAAAACACTGTGTGCTTTTATAATGTCATGATAACTAATTTCTAAGAATTATTCTTGCAGAACAGGGAAAGCATCCATCCAGGTTTAAAGGGTAATCAGCTGTTTGGCATATTTTCTGACAGAATGGATAATCCTGTTAGAAAAACAGAAAATGTCTTTCTCTGAATATATGGGATCAGGAAACGTATCAATAAATAGTCTCTAACCCAGTACTTGGACTCCAAATAACTGCTCATGCTTCATAACGTTTTGAGTTCAAATGTTTCTCACCTTTCCTGTGTAGATATGCCTGAAGCCTCTGTACACATTATTGGTGACACATAGTCTCTGCAACTTGGTTTTTATTTCGAAGCAACTAAATCTTCACTTGGCCACATAGAGGTGTGAGACAGTTTGATAGATCCTTTATAGCTCTCATGGGCTACTGGCTTCATGAATTGCAGTGTGAGCATCAGGAAGCATGGCTGAGCCTTCTCTTCCCCTCAGGTTTTGGGAAGTGGAACAGGTCCGTTGGACCTGATCCCTCACACGCCTGCGGTTGTGCAGGGAGGGCATCAGCCAGTTGGACTGACACAAGGAAGTGACTAGCCCATGGAAAGGTGTTTACTGATTGATGTTGGTAAATGCAGGAAAGTTTTACTGGGTGCCAAGTCAGACGCAAACTAGCCATCTCAGGTGGCACATAGCTAGCTGCACACCACATTTTGGAGCTAACAAGCGCCAATCAGAAGATGAATATATTTGTTTGTTTCACTATCACATCTATTCAGCTCTGAACCAGAGCTGTCTCATCTGATGGGCAATTCATATCAATCTTGCAACACAGAGAACTGAAGACTATGGTATGAGTTGTTCCTCAATTCCCTGCTCTTTTCTCAGAGCAGGTAGCAGGCTGATCAGGATATGAGTGTGAGGTTTGGGAATGGTCAGTTCATTTATCAGCTACTTCTCTCTTAAAATGGAACAAGCTATTTATTTATTTATTTATCTATCTATTTATTATTTATTTATTTTTATTATTTTTGAGATTGGCTTGCTTTGAAATTTACCTAAATGCCTCCTGCCTCAGGGTTTTTAGCTGTGAATCTGACATCCCATCATGTTGACGAGTGTTGATACTTCTAGGGTGTCTGAATTCAGCAAGAAGGATTGTGGTGCCAGGGAAGAAGAGACTAGAAAACAAAGGAGAGCATGTCAGCTTGCTGTGAGAAGGCTCTGCTGATCCTTTTTGGGGATATCTATACTTCTTTTCAAATGACTTCTTTGCTGTAGGTGTGATTTTGTTAAGGATAATATATAAGGCTATTTCTCCTAAGCAGTGAGTCCAGTGAGATACGGAGACATAAAAACTAGCTGAATAAACACTAAGGAAGGAGCACCAGCTAGACAAAGCTGAGAGATAATGTAGAGGGCAGGTAACTTCGTAGCTTTAGTGTTGGTCTAAATTTTCAAAAGTCATGTTGCTTTCCTGCTCTGCCAAAAAAAAATTTGTATATGATCACATGCAAACTGCTAAAGCCAGATATTACAAGATGATTATGGTTTACAGCTTAACCTTATGCAAACACAAACTGTTGGCGAATTTCAGAGGAGATTAGGTACCTGATTAAGAGCAGTTTTCTAAATACCTTTGTGAATACTACCTGCAGTATCTTTCTGCCCTACTGCTGGATGTACTTCTATACATCTTAGAGGCTTTGCAGGAATGAAGACTTTAAACAGTAGGGTGGTGAGGAGACATCTTTGGGCAAAGGTATCTCAACATGAAATGATGTGCTAAAAGTGCTTGTTTTGATCAATGTCTATGTAATGGGACCCTGTAGATGTCATGCTTCCACATCTATATACACATGCCCAAGTTAGGGCACATAAATCCTGGTTTAAGTGCTTAAATAATTCCTAGAGGTTAGTATGAAGTCTCCATGACACTACTGTCAGAAAATGATCAATGGACAAAACCTAGTGGCGTATATCTACTGAAATAATTTTCTATGGAGTCCATGGACATAGGTGACAGAAGTCACACAGAAGCCTGTATGTAGGACATCCATATTTCAGTAGGACTTGAACTACCTTTCTTGTTGCTTAAGCATTAACCCTGAGCGAATGCAATTGCTTGAGCAGAATCTTACCTGTTTTTTCTGTCGTAGTAAGTTGGATCCTTTTTACTGCCTATCCTTGTAAGCAGTGGGTGGGGAAATGTGTGGGCTTCAATCTCAGTCCAAGTGACTGATGATGAGACTGTGCTTTATTCCATTCTTTTTTATGTTTCTCATGTAGAATTGGTCTTGCTTTCTATAGGCTATATACTAAATTAAAATAAAATGCATGCAGTTTACTTCATGATGAGCCTGACAAGTTAAATTAATGATGTGTGTGGCTGTGCCAAGGCTGTTATTAGAACATTTGTATTGCCAGAGTATAATCTTTTTCAAATTTAGTACCCAGCAGACCTATCTCTGACAGACCCAATTCTATCAGTGATTTAGGTTGGTTGGTACAGTTGTCCTCATCATCAAACCTAGACATAGATGATTGAAACAAATGTACACAAAGATTTTAGGAAAAAATCTCTCATTATTTATGGAGAGGATATGAAGAGCCAGAACAATGGAACAAATATTATTTTAAACAGAACTATATTTCAAAATCTTTTTTTGTGCTCTACATGTTTTTAAGTTACCCCATGGGCATACACTTGCCCATTAGCCATGGGCAGTTGTACCAATGCAGGCACATGTGTAGATTGCCTGTTTGAAAAAAATACTTTTAACCTGTGTACTTACTGTTTCATCCTTTAATGGCCACTCACAAACTTTCTCAGGAGAACAGTGAACTCCTAGTGAGCTCCCTGCCAGACTCTTAAGTTCAGCTCTGGCTTTGGTAATGAAAGTAAGCTCTGTCTCGTCAACATTAATTGGTTCTATGCTTCAGATTGTCAATACTTCTTTGGGAATGCATAAAATAAATACAGAAGATCTGCTAACAGAGCTAGCACTGTCATTACCTGCAAATCCAGGGCTTATAGACTCCTGTCTGTCAAAAATAAGCATACGTAGAGGCCTAATTCAGAAAGAGAAAAGATTTGATAACAGTTAGATGTTGTTTTACCATTAAGTCCAACCAAAATGGCACTTCTAAATGAAGTTTATTCCAAAATTCAGGCTAAAATCCCTAGAGCCTTAAGATGTTTTGACTGTCCCAGGAATAGTTTATTTTTCTATATGCTGTTCTGAGCATTACAGTATAATAAATATTCAGATTTGGATTCCAAAGCCATCACTACAATGTATTTTTGGTAATAGTTGGAATGTATCAGATTTATCTCCTTCAAATAATTAAAATATAATCTGGGATAGATATTTGACCATTCTCTGCTTCTTGTAAAAAAAAACGAGAAGCTACTGCAATATCTTGAATTTTTGCATTCTTACATGCAAAACTGAGCATAGTGGTAGCCACCTGCTAAAAGGTTTTGGAGAGGGGTAAAACTGAAGAAGGAAAGGTGTAGAAAGGCAAGGATAAAGGCTTAAGTAAAAGGCACAAAGAGCTTTACATTAGAAAAGCAATATCACTTCTCTAAAATCCCCACCCAAAATACGTGAAAAACAATGTTATCATCCAGTTTTACCACAACTTTATAAACACAGGGCAGCAAATTTCAGATAAACAAAGGAACATTCAGGTCCTCTACAACTAAACTTAAACATTGCATCTGGGGGAAAAGTAAAATATCTGAGTCCTAACTGTTTCTACTTATTTTTAGTCAAATTTGTAGTTTACTTTTCATGAAGTAAGTCCTTCTGGTGCTAGGCAAAAAAGAGAAAACATTGTACCTTATCTAAGAATCAGGAGGTATTTACAAAAAATGGTCTCTGAGGCCTAAGCAGTTATGAGACAATTCATTATATTTTCTTTTCTCTTGTAAACCTTTGTAGGCAGAGAGGATCTTTGTAGGAACCAGAGGAATTTTACAAAGAACAGACACTTCTAATTCCCCAATGTCCCACTCCTCATCATGCCAAGAGGTTTTAAAAATATGGATATACTCTTTCCTTAAAATAATGCTCTGTTTATTTCACGCTGACAAAGATGTGCCAACTGTTTTCTCCTCTAAAACATTAGTGAAATCTGTAAGAATCAGTAGAAAGATCTGTAGTGATTTGCTTAGATGGAACACCATGCAGTTTTCCTTTTACTTTCCTTCCCCACCCCCCTTGTTTCTCTCTTTTAGAAAGGTAGTCCTGTACATAAGTTCTACTAAGAAATATCTGTATATTATCAGAGGTAAGAGGCATTTACTGCAAAGTGTGTTTCCACTGACTGTGCTATTGATATACATGGTATCACTGTATTTTGGCTAGGGTTCTAAACCATACCATAGCTGGAAACCTTCAGATACTGGGCACTTGCCACACTGTAATAACAACATATACACTTATAGACAAAATATGTGTACATAAAAATGCACATACATGCATATATTCTCTCATATATGCACACTGAAACGAGGACAAGGACTTGAACATTCTGTAAGGTCTTTTCACAGATCATAAATCGATTTATTATGAGCCTTTCTGCTTTAATGTTATGAAATGGAGCCAAAAGTTTTTTAACATAATATGTTATGACTTAAGCCAAATACGAAAAAGCATAAAAAGAATGTTCAGATGGAGGAGAATTCGTGAGGACCAAACAAGAAGTGTGTTCACAAATCTACTTGCATGTATCAAGATGAAGGCAACAAATTAAAGGTCTGTTCACGTGTAACAAGTCAATATTTTGCACATGTAAACATGGCATAGCTTCATTGTTAAATGATCATATTAAGGGGAAGAAGTAAACAGTACCAAAAATAAACATACCTAAAGATGATGAATGTAACCACAGTGAGCTAGAAACTATCATGGGGTAATGCCTGTGTGCTGGCCTTTTATTGTGAAATGTATGATGCTTGCTTTGGTTTGCTGAAAAAAGCTGGAAAGTGAAGGGTTGGTGAAGCCCCTGCAATGAACAGAGAGAGATGAGCAGTAGCGGTGAGATGACGAGTGTGAACATAACAAGCTGCCCTTTCCTGCAATACTGAAACCACTCACCTCAAAATAGGGACAGTGATAGATTAGCATTTTAAACATTAAATATATATATATATATAAAAAAAAGTTTAAAGAACTGGTTTCCTCAAGTCTTAAGAAATCAGGTGGCAGAATCTGGAGCTCCTTTCTACTAAACTTACACTTAAAATCTTCAAAAATAATATGGGAGACACCTGAAAGTGTTGAGCTTACACTCAAAGTGATCCTCAAACTCAGGCTATTTGATGTCAAATTTAAAAGGTATTTGATTTTTCAGACAAACGGATCACTACTTCCACAGTGTGTCTGAAGTTAGACCTGTAAAAGTACCTCACAAAGCTATTGATTCTTCTGTTCTTTGCATTTACTTACCAAGGTACTTTGTGACAGCCAGCATGGTTTCACTAAGGGGAAATCCTGTCTGACCAATTTGGTGGCCTTCTATGATGGGCTACAGAACTGACGGACAGGGGTAGAGCAGTTGATGTCATCAACCTAGACTTCTGCAAAGTGTTCAACACTGTCCCACATGACATCCTTGTCTCTATATTGGAGAGACATCAGTTTGATAGGTGGACCACTCAGTGGATAAAGAACTGGCTGGATGGCCGCACACAAAGAGTTGTGGTCAATGGCTCAATGTCCGGCTGGAGACCAGTGATGAGTGGTGTCCCTCAGGGATCAGTGTTGGGACCAGTCTTGTTTAACATCTTTGTCAGTGACATGGACAGTGGGATTGAGTGCGCCCTGAGCAAGTTTGCCAATGACACCAAGCTGTGTGGTTCAGTTGATATGCTGGAGGGAAGGAATGCCATCCAGAGGGACATTGACACACTTGTGAGGTGGGCTGATGCCAACCTCATGAAGTTTAACCATGCCAAGTGCAAGGTCCTACACCTGGGTGGGAGCAATCCCAGACACAGCTACAGGCTGGGCAGAGAATAGATTCAGAGCAGCCCTGCGGAGAAGGACTTGGGGGTGTTGGTCAATGAGAAAATGAACATGAGCCGGCAGTGTGCTCTTGCAGCCCAGAAAGCCAACCATATCCTGGGCTGCATCAAAAGGAGTGTGACCAGCAGGTCGAAGGAGGTGATCCTGCCCCTTTATTCTGCTCTCGTGAGACCTCACTTGGAGTATTGTGTGCAGTTCTGGTGTCCTCAACATAAAAAGGACACAGAACTGTTGGAACAAGTCCAGAGAAAGGCCATGAGGATGATCAGGGGACTAGAGCACCTCCTGTATGAAGACAGGCTGAGAAAGTTGTGGCTGTTCAGCCTGGGGAAGAGAAAGCTGCATGGAGACCTCATAGCAGCCTTCCAGTATCTGAAGGGGCCTAAAGGGATGCTGGGGAGGGACTCTTCTTTAGGGACTGTAGTGATAGGACAAGGCGTAATGGGTTAAAACTTAAACAGGGGAAGTTTAGATTGGATATAAGGAGGAAATTCCTTCCTGTAAGGGTGGTGAGGCACTGGAATGGGTTGCCCAGGGATGTTGTGAATGCTGCATCCCTGGCAGTGTTCAAGACCAAGTTGGACGAAGCCTTGGGTGAGATGGTTTAGTGTGAGCTGTCCCTGCCCATGGCAGGGGGGGTTTGGAACTTTATGATCTTAAGGTCCTTTCCAACCCTAACTATTCTATGATTCTACGATTTTATGATTCTATTCTATGATTCTATTTAGTAACTTTCAAAGAAAAGTTCATGATGTATGGAAAGCAGATTAAAGTACATTTTCACTGGGAGCAGTAGTTATAAATGGGAAATGCTGGGTGAGATCTTGAGAACTTCTGGATGACCAATCTGAACAAAGCAGGGGAAATGGTTGTAGCACATTTCCCAGAGATTTTTTTTCATGGCGTGAGACGCAAAAAGTTGCTGAAATCTGTTTATGGATCTATTTCTTTTACTGACAATTTATGACTTGGAGGAAAATGTTAAGAGCAATGAAAAATAGCAAGTTTGTTTAGAGACAGCAGCGAGTGGAAGATCATGGTACTTAAGGAAGAATGGCTGGTTTTAGATAGTTGTCCTCTCTTCCCTTTTGAACTCTCAGTAAATGCAGAAAATTTTTCTGCATCTTATTTATCTCTTGCCATAAGTGCAGCCTGCTTGTGTATGTGCTGTCACAATGCAAGGGAAGAGGAAAATTAGCTGAAATGGGGAGGATGCCTGTGTGCGGAAATATGTTAGAGTCATCATTGCTTTAGGACATCCTAGCTACAAGACTGCTGTTTCAAGACATTGGTGAAATTTGGAAATGCCCACAGGGAAAGACCTGTTACTGACAAAATAATGAAGAAAAGGGGTAACAACTGACATGAAAGCTTTTAAAAGTACATTGAAGGATTAAGTCCAGAAAATGGGTTTTTATAACAACCAGAAGTTTGAGAATGTTTGACTGACTTGGATTGCATAGATTATATTTTACTTATATGACTTTTAATGTTTGAGTTTAAAATAGAGTTAAACCATCATTGTGTAGTGATTGAGAGTATACTGATTGCTATGAATTAAAACCAGTGGGTTTAAGATAAACATGTATAATGTGCATTATTTATGAGCAGACTAAGACCCAACGTTTTTAAATGGCATAACTCACACTTAAGGAGTAGTTGCATAATTATTTCTAAGCACCACTTTGAAGTTTAGAATGCAGATAGTCTTTTTTTTTATAAGGGTGCTGATGTCAGTCTTCTCAGCTTACTTCCTCAGTTCTCAAGCTGCACAGAAAATTAAAGAATAGTTCTGTAAAAAGCAAAAGAGCACTCATGAGTTTTTATGTTTCAAGTAATATTCTTAATGGATGTTGAGAGATTTCTTGTGATTGTGTGCAATAGAACATGATTCGTAGACCAAATAAGAAGAACTTGTGATGAATTTGGTCAATGTTTCTTCAAGTCATAAAGTTTATAGTGTTCTATTTTTAGTTGTGGCTCCATAGATTAAAAAAAAAAACATATTTACCACAGCAAAGTGAAGGAGAGTACAAATAATCTGCATGTTGTCTCTTCTGGCTCTAGAAAAGAAGTTTTAGAAATGAGTAAAAATACACTCACTGTCTCCTCTGCTTCCGTGTTCAAGACTCCTATCTACATTCTCACACATGTTATCAATCACTCCACATCCATCTTAATAGAGTCAAACTTCACTCTCTTGCCTTTCAGCACCATGCATACTCTACATATTCGTGTAGGTCATCAACTTTCCTAACTGTCTTTCAGCTTAAAATCTTCAGCTGAAATACACTTAATCAAATAACGGCCCCAACAATCAAAACCAGATTCAATTTGTTTCTCTTTTTAGTAGAAAACAATAAATGATGTTAGGGTTGCACATATTTTTTAAAACAATCAGTAGACATGATGCCTTTCTAGATCCAGAGAAGCTTCCTAACAGTAATCTTGCCACCTTCTTCAGTGTCAGAACTCATTTAAATATAACATTGTGTTTGAAATATTTCAGTAACCTAAGGCCTCTTATGCAAACAGGTGTTCTTTTAATTGCATTTTTCACATCATTACATTACAAGCAACAGTGACTGATGCCATGCTTGAAAGGCAAAAATTTATAAAGAAGTTTGAGAGAGACCAAACATCTGAAAATTTCTTTTTGCTTTAAACTGTGAAGTGCCATTGGAATACCCCATGATCCAGCATATGGTATGCTGCTTAAGCTACAAGAGGAAGTACATCTTCTAGTGCATCCTTTTTGGTATTATTCTTTAGATGAACTAGTTCCAGACAGACTTGATTTTGCATGTGTGAATCTCATATTATCAGATGTGCACACAACAGCTTGATCCCAAGATCTTACTGTAATCCCGATTCTGCTTGCCTCAAAAATAAAACCTAACATTCAGAAGAAACTCTTTGCTTTATAAAAACTCTAGCTGTCTGCTTGTTCACACCTTCTAAAGGATGCTTGGGCCACCCAGCTGAAACAGTCACAAATCAAATGGAACTCCCATTATGCTGTTAAACACTTCCCAAAGATAAGAGCAACAGGCCTGCAACATCGATTATCTCTCTAGTAAGCAACAGCAGTAGTGTTTCACAGTATCCTGTTCTTCTGACAGTTTGTGTTAAAATAAAACAGGTTACAGGACAAAGAAATTCAAATATTAAAAAATTGTCAGATCTCAGTGGCTTCTCTGTAGATGTGACTATAGCAAACTCAAACTGAACTGATTCTAAAACTGATTAATGACATGGCAAGTGCATTTAACTTTGGTGATAGGCTCCTGCTTAAATACTAGCGAAGATCATTGAACTGTTGTTGGGGAGATTTAGACTACATATTGTTTTCTCTTCCCAGGACTGTTTTTGGAAAAAGGAACATGCACATTTTCCCCATGAATTAGAAGTACCTCCCACAGTCTTTTTCTTCGGAATGTTGTAAGTTAAATCAGTCAATTTAATTTATGCAAGAGCCAAGTAGGAATGTCGAGAAAAGAGCTTAATGGTCGGGCTAAACATTACAACTTGGCCATCCTTTCATTAGGCCAAAGATGTGATTCATGAGTCTCTAATACAGCTGGAAAATCTTGTCACCTCTGAAAAAGGATACATTTAGCCCTTCTTGTCACCTAACTGCTGTTTCTGTTACTGTGCATCATCATCACCATTTAAGAACTCAGTCTGAGTCTCAACTGGAGGTCTAAATTGCAGTCATCTTAAGCTGTATTTCTCAGATCAATGGGCTGGATATTGGCAAAGGTTTCGTAAGTCTGCTGTGAAGAACATACACAATGCTTCTGCTTTATTGAAAAGCATTTAGAGACAGAAAGTTCACCAAGTGAGGGAATACTCTGTGGGTCTGCCTTTTCTTGCTTCTTTTCTTTATGTATGCTGCATGCATTGTCATATGTGCTGAGAACTAGTATATTCACTGTATTGATAGTAATAGTCCACATTATTATTGTAGGGCATGGTGAGCAAATTTCAGATTATTAAGGCAGTAACATACCTAAACTCATTGATTTGTGCATGCATTTATACATACAGTGGTGTTAATGGTATTTCTTACTTCCTGTGAGAACTGGCTAAGAAAATAGTAGGTACTGATACTTTTCTACTATGTTTTACAGTCTTTCTTTCAGTACCAACTTTGATATCCGGTAGTAATAGAAGTATTCAATAGTATCCTGTAGTGTGTGCAAATCGATACCTATGGATGATTTCAGTGCATGCAGGTTAATCCAACAGGAGTCTTATTCAGTTCAGCCTGGAGAAGACTCCAGGGAGACTTTAGAGCGGCTTCCAGTACCTAAAGGGGCCAGCAAGATATCTGGAGAGGGCCTTTTTACAAGAGCATGTTAGGGATAGGATGAGGGGAAATGGCTTTAGGCTGAAAGAGGGGAGATTTAGATTAGATGTTGGGAAGAAATTGTCCTCTGTGAGGGTGGTGAAGCGCTAGCACAGGTTGACCAGAGAATCTGCGGCTGTCCCACCCCTGACAGCGTTCAAGGCCAGGTTGGATGGGACTTTGAGTGACCTGGTCTAGTGGAAGGTGTCTCTGCCCATGGCAGGGGGTTGGACCTGGGTGATCTTAAGGTCCCTTCCAACCCAAACCATTCTGTGATTCTGCGTACAGCAGGAGTAGCAATAGGTAATACTGGGTATGAAAGAAGTAATAAATTCACCAGTGTTGCAACAAAAAAGAGACTGATCCTAATATCCAAATAAATGAAGAAAAAGTAATTTCTAGCTTTTCTCATCATTTGGAAAAATTAGAAAATAGTATTTTTGATGTGCCTAAGGTTCTGAAAACAGAAAGCATATAGAAAGAAACTAAGCATTTTAATTAGAGAAGGGATTCCTGACTGGGAATTTTTTGAATTCTCAGCGTTCTTAATGTTGCTTCAAAATAGTAATTGACACCAAAACTCTCCTTTTAACTGCAATTTGAAGAATTTATTGTCTGTGACCTAATGCCTAAATTGCAAGCTTCTGTCATACCTGGAATAGGTTTCTTCTGTCTGTCTTCAGTTTAGGAGGGTAAATGGTCCTTTACGTGCTAATTTTATATAATGAGTTAACCTATTAATAAGAGAATAATAACGATGTCCAGTAGAATGTTACATTCCTTAGAAACACTGTTTATTCTTCACATTTTCTTCAAGATCTAAAAGATTTTCACATCAAATTATCGTTTGTTGCCAGTTGTGACTGTGGCTGTTAAGTGACAACTTCTGGCTTCATTCACGGTCTTTTCTAACTGCTATGCTTTCCCTTTCCATTCTTGCATAGCACTAGTAACATTTCTTTTAAAAGAAGACAATTAGACACTGCAGATCTGGCTACGTGCCTGCTGCACAGCCTTTCTATGCATTTGTTCTCACTTGTCAGAGTGATTCTTACCATCCGTGTTCAGTCTCAACAATCTACATGACTTCCTATGTCACAGGTTGGTGTTCCCAGGCATAGTTATAAGGATCATACATAAAGAACAACCTTCCCTAGTTTTATTAAATAGTGTGATAGCAGTACAATCTTTTCTTTATCAGTGTTTCTAAGTCTGCATAACACTAGACAGCCGTGTGGCTCTCCACTTTCAATGTGATTTTGAAGGGAGGCTCTGGAAAGTTGATAACATATTTCACGACCTTTGTGTCTGGAAGCAGTTTCCCCTGATTGAAGTCATATAAGTTCAGCTAAGTTGGAGTGTGTTGTAAATATTTATCTGGCAGTCTGACATATAAAGTTGTTCTGAAATTACAAAGTACATTCCTGTCTTTCATGCATTATTACCACTTTTTTCAGTACACTTGTGAGTGATATTATTTAGAGAACATTCTATAAGCGACTTATCATTGCTTGTTAAAGTTCTCACACTGTTGTTTGGTCATTGCTTTAGGATGGCAGCTCTTGAGTTGTATCACTTTCCTATCATTTAAAACATAAATATGAGATTATTTCAGAAGTGCAACAAGAATTTATGCAATGAGGTAAGCAGGGTTGGTACATTTAATTTTAAAATCTGGTTTTGTGGCACTTATTTCCACATAGGGCTCCAGATGCTTTCTATTGTTGACAAAACTATGGCGTTGACAGCTTCTCTAATCATTAGGTAGTTTGTCATTACCTATCAAATATTTATGTATAAAGTAATGCTTCTGGGTAGAAATTCTTTCCCAGGGACAGAACCAATTCAGCTCCAACTTCTGTATTTCCTTATTTCTTTCACTTATATTCTAGAATGAATTCTGTGTTATACAAGGGACTGCATCTGGAACGTACATGTTATTCTTAACAGAGGTACAAGACAGGTTCAATAAAATCAGTGCTAGTATGAATTGTGCACTGCTGCTGAGTTCTCAGTTTGAGTCCTTTCAAGTCCAAGCATATTTTTGTTTTTAAGTGTATTTTGCAAGGCTTCTTAGTGTGCTTAATTTTATGAGCTGTTTATTAAGTTTGTGAATAGCTTTCATGGGAAGAAGGAGGAAGGGAATTGAGGTGACAAATCAGCTAATTTCAGCAAATATTTCTAATTTGAAGCTGTTTCAGTTGAAACACCAGTGATGGGTTGAAATAGCTGCAGAAAAGCTTCTCTGATGCCTTGTTTTCCAAGGCCAGAAGCCATTACAGTCCCTCAAAGTCCACATTATGAAAGCCTTGTCACTGAGAGCTGACAGGATGCAGTTATGGGCTGCAATGTGCAGCTCCTCTGAATGTTGTAGCTGAGGAGAAAACAAACCCATTGTTTGTTTTATGGTAACTCGGTGTGCAGAAAAATAAGGACTTTCCTTTGGTCCTTTGCTTTTTGGCTGAGAGGAAACTGAATAGCTGCATAAATAGACTAATTTGCTAACAACTATTTGGACCAACCAAAGACAAAATTGCTTTCTGCAGCTTGTGATAGTTGGGCAGACTTGTGAATGATCCCAAAATCTACAGAGACTATGAAAACAATAGTGGGGAACAAGTAATAAAATTCTTTTCCTGTTCTATTTAACAGCAGCAAAATAGGCAGCTCTGAGATAGTATCATGATATTTGGTATTCTAGACTGATGTATAATAGTGTGACTTGATGTTTTATGCTCTATATTTCAGGCTTTGTTAGTCTGAATTCTTAGGCATGTGTCCTGTGTTCAGCAGTAGCAGTCATTTTTCACTTTTTTGGTAGCTGGTGCAGTGCTGTGTTTTGACTTTCGGGCTGGGAACAGAGCTGATAAAAATGATGTTTTGGTTTGGTCAAGGATTTTGTGAGCCTCATGCTCACAGGGAGGAAGGGAAACCGGGAGGAAGCAGAGACAGGACACCTGACCCAAACTGACCAGAGAGGTATTCCATACCACAGCACGTCATGCCTGGGATGTAACTGGGAGTTACCCGGAAGGGCTAGGTGGACAGCAGGGTTGGAGGAGGTATCGGTGGGTGCTTGGGTGGGCTGGGGGGGCGAGTTATCGGTCGCCTGGTGATGAGGTGGTGTATTCTCTTCCCTTGTTATTTCCTTTATTGTTATCATTATTGGTGGTAGCAGTAGTGATTTGTGTTATACCTTAGGTATTAAACTGTTCTTATCTCAACCCGTGGGAGTTGCATTCTTTTTGATTCTCCTCTCCATCCCTCTGGGAAAAGGGGGAGGGCAAGAGGGGGAGGAGTGAGTGAAAAGCTGTCTGGCGGGGGTTAAACCATGACAGCATGCAAAAACCCTTAAGAAAACCACCTGCTGATACATATGTAAATAGACCATTTCTGACCATTTAAGAGAGATTGCCTCTGGGAGGATGCAAGGTTCAATTAAGAATCTGGCTGCTTTCCTAACTGACTGTGGTTGTTTGTGAAATTTACTGGACATTCAGGTTTTGATTAAGAAAAAATATTCTTCTCACTATTTAGACATTTAATTTCTAAAGTGTAAACAACTATCACTTTTTTCCAACATTGATACAAAACCCATCTTTTTTTTTTGTATTTTGGATCCAAGCTCAGTAAAGCACCTGAGTCTTTACAGAAACATGTCTTCAGGAATATCACTGCTAAACCCCTTAAACTCTTAAAAAGAAACCAAGATATGTAATGTTGCTATGGCTTTATAAAAAGTTGTGTATTATCAGGGTGTGACTCACCCATGTCTGGTTCTGCAAAAGGAATCCCAGTAGTGCTATGGTTCTTCATCTAGGTTTTTTGTGCTTCTGTGGGGTGAAGCATACTTGATCTTACTTGCACTAAAAGAAATGGGGTGTGCATGCGTGTGTGTGTGTAACAGAGTGCCATTTGATCCACCCAAGACCCAACCACCGGCATGACCCAGCTAAACATATGGTCTCATAGGAATAAGAGTTGAAAATTTGCCCTCTAACATATATTTTAAAGGAATTCAACACAATACTGATTCAGAACGCTTGGTAGTTTCACTTTTCATTAAGGTACCGTTCAAAGACATGAATATAATCACATTAGCAAGACCACAAATTGATTAAATCAGAATGATTTGTATTGACTTTATACCCAGTATAGGTGTGAATCAGTTAAAGGTGTAAGGAAGGCTTCTCAGGAAGAAATTAAATGCTAAAACTAAAGATTTAAAGCCCAAAGTTTGGTGCTCGGTTCTTGGCACTGTCACAGCTTTGATACAGAATGTTTGGCCAGTTACTAAACCTTCTCATGCTTTTCCTGCACCTTTAGTGTGATTCTATGAAGTTAGACTGAGGTTTTATATTCTCTCTTGTGTTTATATAGTGTTTCACAACTCTCAAGAGGGAAAATGAGCATAAAAATTGTGAACTTACAAGGTTATTATTGTATTTATGTAATTCTGCCCATTTATATCAATCAAAGAAAAGCATTACAGCATAGAACTATATATTTTTAGCTGAGCTAGTAGATACCATATGACAGGCAGAGTGTGCTTGTCTCTGTGCTTCATATATATTTCACTGAAAACATCAGATGCAGTTTTTAATCAAAAGAAAATTATGGACAACATAGAGCCATTGTCACCCGAATGGTTCTGTGTTCCAAAACCTAAGATTTTCATACAGTGGTAAGAAGGGCTTTCCTGACTAGTTATGCCATCATTACAATATTAACAGTATTTCAGATTAATCACTTCACAGAAGTGTAACATGGAAGGTACATCCAATAAATATACATTTTGTTTGCATCGGGATGTATTTGCACTACTATGATGTTATTTTATTTACTTCAAATAGTCACTGAAGTGAAAATATTTTCCCTAGGCAGTCAGATTTGTGTGTGGTTCATTACAGGAAGTGTGTTTAATGGTAAAACATTTTTGTTTCCGTAACTTAGGTGTCTGCACTTTGACGGGTGCTAAGATTTCAAGCCTTTGGGATCTTCTTTGATGTAAGTGTAATCCTTTCAGGATCACTTGTCTTCAAAATTAGGTAATTCACTGGTTTATACAGGTATCCTACTGTTTAAAACCAAATGTTATTGTTTTTACTCATCC
This sequence comes from Neopsephotus bourkii, assembly GCF_033783945.1. NCBI lineage: Eukaryota > Metazoa > Chordata > Aves > Psittaciformes > Psittacidae > Neopsephotus > Neopsephotus bourkii. Next base: position 5,073,315 of record NW_026902105.1, on the reverse strand, counting down.
TAGTCTTTTAGTTAATCATTATACTGTTAAAGCTGAGGTTCTGGACAATGCTTAAAAAAAGGCGTCAGGCTGAGTGTTAAAGAAAGCAATCAAGTTAAAGTTTTATCTACATTTCATATGTGATAAACACTCAATGTCCATCTCTCTATTTGAAGAGAGTTTTAGTTCTTGTAATATTACATATGTCTAGAAATACATATTTTCTTATTGTGTGCTTCTACACTGCCGTTTGTTATCCCTGCTTTTACTCTTGTAACTGCTGTAGGATGTCTTGGTTAAACACTTTTGTCACACTTCAGTGATGGTAATGTACCCCCTGCTTGTTGTAGGCAGCAGAGATTTGCCTTGTTTTTAGAGGGGAAAAGTTAAAAAAGAAACAGATTCAGTCATTTATTGAGCGTAAGTGTTGAAACATCTTTACATCAGTAACAGGAGAAGTCAAAACTTACTGGTTTTAAATGTGTGATCTAGTGCTTCCTTATGTCAGTGAAATTTCTGTACACTACAGGCTTCACTTGCCCTGAGAAAACTTCTTTCATCTTGCATAACCAATGCATTAAGTGCAGCAATATGTTTGCATTACACCATTGGAAAGAAGGATACTGTTCTGATCATTTTATTCCTGTTTATGATCTAAGCTACCTGTTATTTCTGTTCCAGTGAACACCTCCTGATGTAAAATGTTCTTCACAGAGATTTTATAAAAATAAATTAACACCTTCAGGATTTTGTGTAAATTCAGCAATATTTTATTCATGTCTTTAGTCCTCAGCACTAGAAAGGTAGTCCATCAGTAAAGAAGAGGGACTTTATGGTGCTCTTCAGTTTTCTTAACTGTTTCAAAACATATTCCACTTAAAATCAACAGTCTTGTTGCATTTTGAAATGTCAGCGGTCTGAGATTTGTAGCAATGTAGATGAGAGCACCATTTCAGTAGAAGAAAACATAATCTATCCTTCTTCTGTACTTTTTAAGAAGCTGTCCCAGTTGGATCTTGGCAGCATTATAGATATCCATCACTAGTAAGTATGCTTGTCTTGAAACAGCACACTGATGTACCTATTTTAGAAGCTTTGATTTAACATTTCCATTCCATTGCCACATGAGTCTCCATACATGGAGTCACATATGTACTCCCAGAGATGGATTTTGTAATCTGATTAGTGCTGCAAACTAATGGAGGTGGACATGGCTGTGTGCCTTTCTGCGTGCACCTCGGCTCAGAGCTGGCCTGAGCAGGTTTTGCCAGGTACAAGGAATGTTGCTGTGAACTTCACAATTATTACTCAAAAAAAAAATTACAGACTCTGGCTGTCACCCAAAATACAGCAATTTAATTCTGATGACTGATGTTCTGGTAGTAAACTGCACATACTATATTTTGATTTACTATGATTATGGTATGCTCCCTCTAATAGCTTTTTCCTTGCTTTCAGGGCTTTTACAGGTATGCCTCCTCCTAGACCCTAGAAGTGCAACTGTGAGCTAGAGAGAAACATGCACGTGATTAATCAGTGGATGTTGAGAAATCAGTGCTGTGTTTTCATCATTTTTATGGTGATTAAGATTTCCTAGTTATTCATGCAAAGAATGGCTCTGAGGTGTGTAGAAAATTCAACATCTGGATAGCAATGGGAATAGATGAGTGGGGACAAGGTTTTTTAGGGGAACTTTTTTAATTAATATTTTTGCAGAAGATGAAAACTGAGGCTATCCTTTACAGCAGTGGAGGGCTGTGAGATGAGACTTTGTAACAATGTCTGGTTCTATTGGTTCTGCCAAAAATAACTTTGAGGTCTAAAAGAATTAAAATGTTTTATTAGCCAAAAATAATCTGCTCTTTCTACAGACAGCCTTTCACTGTCTCTCTGCAGATGCCTCAGCAGTACTTGGTAGGATAAGAAATAGGTTTTAGTTGCTATTAAGGACCATGTGAAAACACATGGGGGAGTTCCTTCTGAAAGAGGAGGCTGATTAATTTTACTTTTTTACAAACATCTATTATGCATTACTGAACACCTTCTGAAGGATTAAATGCTACTACTAACAGATATTTAGAGTTATCTAACAAACATGTGAGATACATAAATAATTGTTTCCTTTTGAAATGTTTAAAGCTGAATATTTAAGTGCTAAATGCTTAGGTGCTTATCTATTAGAACATAATGATCTATGTATTTTAGTGCTACTGTGCTAGTGATATTTGAACAGGAATAAAAAATATGGGTTTCTTCTTTGTGTGAGATGCATGTTATTTATTTTCAGCCTGTGTTTGTACATATACTGTTAGAGATATGAATGAATAGGAAGTATAACCTGGCATGAAGTACAGAAAATATATAGCACAAGCTAAACCTACAATTAGTAGTGTTTATTGTTTCTGTCTACTGCATCTCCCCTGTAATAGAGATAGGTAATGGCTGGATGAAATGCATGGACATGATTAACCTGTTTTCAGATAGACAGCAATGAGAGTGCTGGAACTTTGCAAATGTTGCTTCAAATGGCTGTGCTTTATTTCTTCAAGTTTAACTGTCTTACTGAAATAAATATATGATACACTGTGACACTCCATCTGTGAATCTGTCTGTGTCTGGAGTCTTTCCCAGGACCTCCTTGAAAGAAGATTTTTTTATGTCAAGGGATTCTTTCTCATTACATAGCTCTAAATATTGGGAATATATTCACTAAATGGCCATATGTCATGATATCTCATAGTTACTATCTAACAGATGGTTTAGTGAAAATCTGGCTCATTGCTTTCCATCAAATCAAGCTGTAAGTAACAGCTAATGAAAATTATGTCTTGAGAGGTCTCAGGAGTGTATGCTTTCCTAATTAGACTGATATTTAGATAAATTTAGTACTGATGTAGCCCAGTATTTCAATGGGGTCTTACACAACTGCTGCACCAAAGTTAAGAACTTTCTTTTCACTCTTGCTCTCTAACTGGTGTAGTGGAACCTCTTTAACCTGCAGTGGAGCCAGAGAAATTTGTATGACCATATTTTTGTGGTTTATAAAGTATGTCAGACTAAAAGCTTCCCAAGAATGCTGCAATATAGAAACAGTGTCGAACCTAGCTACTTGGAGAGAAGCTGAAATGAATGGGCAAGACGTGGGGAGTAAAGTGAGGAGAAAAAAAGGAAGCACTGATAGCAATAGTCAACAGCAAGTGATGCTTTTAACCTAGTACTAAGGAGAAGAAAAATAAGGTATAGGCGTAGAAGATGACAGTGCAGCATGCCATGATAATGTAGACCTGGTATGAAAAGCTTCTACATACAAAAAGAAGCAGTAAGAATATTTCCATAATACTGCATTCCCTGATCTGTGAGCAGGTCTGCACTGTCTTTCTCCGGGTGGATTAGGATTTACACCAGACCAATAGCTATACTTTTACTGGTTTGTCCAAATAATTTCTTCCCACGAAGATCTGTTGTAATACCTATTTAATCGTTACATGCACACAAATCACCAGTGTCTGGTATCTATATAGGCAGCTGCTATCCCATGGTGAATCTGGAGATTAAGGAGTACCAGGAACATTTCTCTGCTTCTGTTAAGCACTATTTTTAGATATCTCTAGTGTTTTAAACTCTGTGTTTGGACCCATATCACACTTCAGCTACTCCTACTCTTCAAAAAATCCTGCAGCCGGGACAATCTTTAAAGGTTTTAACCTGTTAGATATGGCATACTTCCAGGAAATTATGGCAAGGCATACTTTAGACCGTGAAAAATGTCTTCTGAGGTGGAAAGGAGTACTCCAGGGGAAAAAAAGTGTCACTGCCCTGTAAAGGAGTCATCACTCTTTCCTAGACTTGCTAAGGGACTCTGAAAAACAGGATATTGTTTCTAGACTGCTGCACTCAGAATTGGCACTATTTGTAGCAGAGTTTATGTCACTCAGGCAGATGTGGCATGGAAGGTTTCATTCAAAGAGTAGCTCAGGACACCAGGCTTAAATTATTGCCTCCTTTGGATAAATAAATGATAAATGGGCATCTTTATGAGTACAGGAAAGAAAGGAGGAACTCACAGCACTCCAACTTTATTGGCAGAAAGGGAACACTGTTGGGAGTGCTGCAACTCACCAGCTTTACCTTTCAATATTATTAAACTTTTATTAAAATACTGAAATAATTATGTAAATTTTAAGAAAACTCAAATTTCTATGATTTTGATTTCCCAAAAATATAAGGCTCTACTTTTAAAAATTTAGAGCTTGAAAAGAGATATAAGTATTTTTTATTCTTAAAATAAAACCAACACTGATCTGAATTTTTCCCCATTTAATTTCTTTCTTTCTTTTTTTTTTAATAAGCATGTTCAGTAATCTAAGGAGTAAGTCAGAACATAAAACTAGTGGATTAGAAAAACAATTATGCACTTCCAATCCATAACTGCATCTCCAGCTATCTAGAGTGTAAAGAAACAAAATGAAATTTACACTTATGCTGAAAAATGGGTTTTGTATTAATCTAATTAGAGTAGGAAAAATTCCTGAGGACAGGAGGGATTTCAGACCTTAGCAGTTTGCACTTTCTAGGTACAGCTGCACCTGTACAGCTGTACGCAAATTTCATGACAGATGATTTATACTCATAGAGAAAAAAAAAAATCTTCACAATTAACTACATGAGAAGTTTCCATAAGATTTGATTAGCATGCACCATGTTCCTGCAAAGGCCTTAGTTTGTAAAACATTCTTGTATTTTAGTTAGTTCTCTATGTTTCAGTTAATATATCCAGTTCTCCACAGTTCATTTATTTCACTCTTAGCCTTCTTTTCATGTGCTTCTTGTAAAGGTACTTTGCAAATAACAATAAATCCCAAAGGAATGATATATATTGAACTGGCATCTCTGTAGCAGACATATGTTTGAAATACACTGTAGTTTGAAACTGTAGGCATCTAAACTGATATACACAAAGACAATATCTTCTTGGTTGTGGTTCACAGATTGCCAAAGAAAATGCTATATTCTCACAATGCCACCTAAAAAAATCTCTTGCTGCTTGCAGACAGAACTGGACAAAGACAAGTAAACCCACTGCTAGAGGGTTTGACGTTTGCTTCTATTTGACTTTCAAATGAAAACTAAAATTTACAAAGGTCTCCTAGGACAAAAGAATCCATTATAAGTTCAACTTCAAGCTAACTTCAATATTTGTTTTAAAAAGAAACATGAATTAAATTTAGAATCAATATAAGAATGCAAATTTTTATAGTTATGAATATTTCAATATGTTAAAATTATTTTTTCTGATTTAAACATTTTGTTAAGTTTTTACATTGTGAATTTATATTAGGTTTTTGTTTTAAATTGATTAACACAAAATAATTTTTTCAACTTTAAACCCTTCCTTCTGACATAAAGTTTGTGTGGCTTTTCTCTTCAGCGTCCCTTTGTTTAAAGTTCTCATAGAAGAATCTTAAACTTTGAGCTAGAAAATAAGATCAGCCTTCAGCACAATTGAGATAGAGGTCTGGTTTTAATATCTGGATGGCAGCTTGGTCGCATTTTGTTGCAGTAATCAGAAAGCTGTTACTCACATTGAGTGAGGCACCTTACCTTCTTGTTCAAACTATTTATTCCCTTACTTGATGTTATAATGGAACATTTTTACATATTGATTCAAAGTTTGAAATAGGTTTATTACACCAGAGGAGGTACTTTGAAGAAGAAATTAAAATGAAACATTTAAAGCATTGTTCAAATCTTCTATTTAAAATGTTTAAGATGTATTTTAAAATGTACAAAAAATAATAAAGAAAAAAAAGCGTGGGAGCTGTGATTTAGAAACTGCTGAAACACAGAGGAACTCATTCTTGGAGCAGTGTGAAGTATATTAAGGGCTATGAAATGTGAAGGCCCAGCTGTACTGGGGAGCTGGGATTTCTGTGGCACAGTTTCCCAAGAAGGTGGCTTATGATTCCTGAAAGTCAGGCAGCCCAGCTGGTTCAGGAGCTGGGGCAATTGCAAAGACGACCTATAAGCTGCCAGAAAACAGGGTTTCTCTTATTTCCAATGGGAAGATATTGAAATAGATGCATTCCCATAGTATATGTCATTCTTCTAATGATGAAGTATTTTTTTTCATGGGAAATCATTGAGGTCCCTAACCAGCTCTTCTAGGGAGGTAGTTGCCTAATCTCTGTAGCGCACAACAAACTTGCTTCTCCACTTACTTCAGTGTAAAGATCACTCATAACTTCTATATACTCATGCTATGATTTAATGTGCTTCTCTGTGTACAGCTCATTTCTGTGGACCATTGCTAAGACTAAGGTCAACACCATTGGCTAGCCCACATCGCAACAAGGTTGATTTTTTTTTTTTTAATTTCCTACTGAAACCTGGTTTTCAAATTATTTTCACCAGAGTGAAGTTACACTGTCATTGCTCTGTAAAAAATGAGATTTTCTGGGAGTCTTAGTCTAAATTCTAGTTTGCAGAAATCATAATAATTCCATGGTGCTTACTGAACAAAGATGTCTGATCTGCAGTGCAAAATACCTACTTTTCAACTGAAATTTAGTGAAAAGTTTCAATACATTGCTCTTAAGCTCCCATGAGTTCAACTGCTTCCTTTCAGATGCGGATCAGTTACATCTCCAACTTTCAGAGTCCAGCTCTTTAGGTCAGGAGTTACACCATTACAAATCTGGAGATCACTTTGGGTCCTTGGTGTCAACTGACACTGCAATTGTCACATAAATATTAACAAAAACTTTGGTTTCGGTTCACTTGCTGTTAAGACTTGGCATGAAACGTGCCTAAATATAGCTATTGTGGTTTCCAGTTCTTGGAAAACTTGGTATTTTAATATAACACAGTATCAATACAGAGCCAAAATGTTAGTCATCATGCGCAAAATGTACTCTTGTTTTTATCGCTACCTTAGCAAATAACAGACTATCAATGTGGCAACAAAAATTAAGAAATAATTTGACCAAAGCCTCATATTTCTGATTTCTGTGTGCCCTGATTCTTCAAAGCAGGACAGTTCTCTATGAGATGACTAGGATGGTAGCCTGACAAAAAAAGACATTTTTAAGGGAAGGTAAATGTTGACCCTTAAAAATTTGGAGGAGAGTAATTTAATTGGAGAAAATGATTGCATGTAAAACGAAGCTTTACTCCCAAATTGCTTTTAATGAGAGGTTGAGAAGCAATGCAATCACAAAAGAATTTTAGCATTAAAATCTTAAGTGTTGTGACACTTCAGGGAAATGTATAACATACTTTCTTCCTAACAGTCAGCCAGTTCTCCAGGAAATCATATATTAATGCAGCAGAACTCAGCTATGACAGGAGAAATGTAATATGATTTCATTAAAAATTACCGAATGAGATAGGTTAGGTCCCTGTAAGTAAAGATGCTCTTTAAAATGTCATATATATATATGTATAGGACTGGAAAAAAACACTGTTTATGTGTTACACTAGCACTGTGAAGCTGTCCTCAACTAGGCTGGGACTCCCTTGTACTGGACAGTGGGCCAAAGTATTGAGACATTCTGTAACCTATCTAAACAAAGTTTTAAGCATTTTGTGTTTGAAGATCCACCTCTTTTCAAATGGAGACTGCTGTTTGTTTACTTCAGATACAAATCTTACAACTGTCATCCACACCTTGTCTTACCAATGCTTAAATACTACTCTATGCTCTACTTCCATTTGGTACTCAACAATCTGCTAAACAAACTAAACAAGCTTTAATTTACTAAATAAGTTGAAGCTTTTTTCCTGTAAATGAACTAAACCATTACTATGTAATCATTGTTAGTTTATCTTGTTTTCAAGACTAATTAAAGTGGCAGTCATGTGCAAAGGTACTTTACACTGCACATCAGACATCTGACAGATAAAGGAACTGCTGGCTACCTGCTTTCCTTAACTGTTATCATGCTTCTAGGTACTAGTCACTAACGGCTACTAATTTTCTCTGAGACAAACCCTAGGCATGTTTTTTATGGATAACAGGCACCCAGGACCATCCCCAATAGGCAGCATGATCAAGACTGCAGCTAATGTTGAACCTTTAAACATTTTCTTGTTTATTGCAACAAGCTTTGCCATCTCAAATGTTCTCATCTACCTCCCCAGCATACCCTTTGGCATATAACACACTTTTGCAATATCATGCTATGAAGAAAAACCCAACACTTTAGTAGGCTTCAACATTGCTTGCATTGCTTTGAAAAAACACCACATAAAACATAGCATCATATGCTACTTGGAGAAGAGACATAGGAGATGTGAACGTGGGTGGCCTGTGCTACTTGGCCTCAAATATGGAAATAAATTTTGTAGACTGGAGGTATATAGCTATTTAAATGTAGCCTAAGAGATCACAAGTCCCCTTGTGACATATTTTGACCAGCAGAGAAGACTGAATTGAAATTCCTTCTGTAACAAGACATAGATTGCCTGACAGGCCATTCTCTGTTTGGTCTTCACACCTTTTTGCCCCAAAGAGTCTGTAAACCCCTCAGGTTTTCTACAGTCAGAATGTTTTACAAGATCATCTCTGCTATTTAGTTTGTCAGAAAAAAAATTATGCTAATGTTGGGCAATGTAGGGTTTTACTCTTATGAAGACCATACAGATAGGTAGGTTATTTTTCATTAAACTTATTATTACTTAATCTGAAATTATGGCAGACATATTTACTATTAATGTTACATAAAATTATTTCTGTTCTGTTTTAATCTATCACTTTATAGATACTTAACACAGGCAACCTCTTCCAAAGAATGGAATGGATTATTTGATATATTTAGAGGTATTTTGGCATATTTTCCTAAAAGAGATAGACTGACAATAAAAGAGGTTTTTATCAACTGGAGATTTAATTATATTGATTTCATTTCTGATCATAAGTATCTTCTTTTAAGGTTGGCAATATAAAAATGACATTTTGAATTTCTCTTTTTTTGTCTTTCTGTGTTTCACGTAAAAGGTATGTCTTCTTCCCTGCACATACAGCATTAGATTAGAGAGTAGATGGCAGCTGTATCCATCTTATCTTCCTATTTAAATAGCTAGTATCAAAGGCTCAAATATACATGTCCCCCATTTGCTACATTTAAGACTTTGGTTAAATGACAGTGACGTGTGTCAAAAGCTCTGTGAAGAAGACTGGGCACCAGTTGGCTAGTTTAGATAATTGCACATAACTGAGTAGTACATTATGACTGACATTGCCTTTACCAGTAATCAGCAGAGGGAGGAAATTCTGAGGTAATGTCAGCTGATGGACTTGTGGACTTCCCTGGTTTTAGACTGTCAGAATGCCAGAGGCATTCCTCACTGGTCAGACTGAATCCAGTGAAGAGTGAAGCAATACTGAGCAGAATCGGGAAATCCTTTGAATATCTGGTCAGAAAAAAAAGATGCTTCTACCTTCCGTTGAAGAAATACAGCTGTCATCCATCACAGCAAAGCCTCGGGGCTCTGTTTGACACGGGATGAGCAGGTAACATCAGTTTCCAGAAATGCCTTTTTAACTTTCCAGCTGGCTGGGAAATTAATTCCCTTCTCTCTGATGAGAATTTTACTGCAGTAGTCTGCAGTTTTTCCTGACTCCCATGAAGACTACTTTAAATGTATGTTTAGAAACTGAATGTCACTGCCATGAGCAGGTTCCAGCTGGTACAAAATGTACCTTTCTGCCTTCCTTCTGGTTCTGGCCACTGAAAAAGTATAAAAAAATAAGTTTATGTAGAAGTCCATCATGGTAAGGGATTTCCTTTTCCAGTTTAAGGACATATTTCTGTTCTCGAAGATCTGGAAGGCAGTTACCAGACAGAACAGGATTTGGCTTGGCAAATTCTACAGCCACCCAGAAAATACCAAGTTAAAGTAGAGGTCAAGAGTTATTTACCAAAGAAAACAATACTAAAATCAGACTCTAAAGCATTAAATCTGTCTGTCAAGTCTGTTTGGCCTTAGGAAATGCTTAGCAGTTTTCCTTTTCTAAGCACCTTCTCCAGTATATGTAACGTCACAAAATAATTTTGCTTACAAGTTTCTTATAATTATTTTCTCTTTCTTATTTTCCACCTATTCCCCCAAACAAACCTTATTTCAAGAAGCAATTTTATTCCCAGAAGAAGAAGTATTGAAGTCTATTAGATATTCACTAATTTCTGCATTACTATCATTAATTTTATGGAGAAGGTGAGTAGATTCTGGGAGAAATGAAAGTAGAAAATATTTGGTAGATATTAATAGATCTACTGATGATAAGGATTTGATAAGTCACCCAGAGATGCATAATGAAGTGGAGTAAATGAAGTCACTCCTATTACAGTTGGATTTCAATGCTGATAAATATAAAACAATTCTATACACAAAAACTTTAGAAGAGTCTGATATTAACAGCACCAGATCAGTTTAGGGATCTGGCTATCCTTGCAGATATGTTAGTGAGGACCTATGTTCAAGAGAGTTAGATAGGAATCAGTTGAAAGATAGCCTAAGTCACTAGGGTTTGCAAGAACTAGGAAATTTTATTTTAAAATATTATCACCATTACACAATTCATTGATGTTTTTGCCTGGAATATATTATGTGAAATTGTCCACCCTGTCTTAAAGTTTAAAAAAAACTAATAATGCAGAACACAGAGTGAACCAGAATTGCATGATGACATTACCAAACCTATGACTATAAAAACTGTTTATATCTAGAATAATTCAAAGACTATTTTACCTATCAAAGCAGACAGCCCTTCGTGGCACTAGATAAAAGAATCTAAAGACTGAAATATAGACTACATGTTTGTTACTTCTGTTCTCCTAGCTCTTAAAAAATGAGAGACATTTAAAGAAACTTCAGTGTAAGAAATCTAAAATACATGAAAGGTAATACTTTTCTGCATAGTGCGTTGCAAACATTTTGACATAGGATGTTCATAGCACCCTCACAAGAAAAGGGAGGGGGAAGACCAGAGAAAGGAAATAGGGCATTTATATTTGACGGATTTAATGTATTTGAAACAGGCATTTCAGAATAAGTAATAAACATCACACCTCAATGATTATGGCTGTTTCTACTACTAGGCACACTTCCATTTACTCATAAGGTATTTTTTTAATATTAATGTGAAGCATGTGACACATTTATTGTTGGAAATACATCTGATATAAAGTTGAAATGCCTATGTTGTATTTCACTGATTAGAAATCAGTAAATAACTATTGCTACAGATGGCAAACAAATAAAAATAACTTGCTTTGACACTGTTTCCAGGTCAAATGTTTCTGAATACAAATCTACCCGCTAGGTGCATCTTAATGACGGACATGCAGTTGATAGCCAAAAGAACCTGGACAAAATTGGCACAGTTTTATTTGATCATTTGGTACAATATCTGTAAGTTTACCGCCTCTATTGTATATTACACATCAGTTTTATCTTGCCTAAATGAGATTGCAGACACACTGTGGTGATATCTTCTTCTAGCACAATAATTGATCCTGATTGCCAAAATATAAACAAGTATAGTCAAATTCTTAAGTTCTTTTTGGAGAACTGAAGCATATCTGACTAACAATATTGACTTTGTCTCATGTTATTGTATGTTAAAAGCAAACCTGAACTTTATCTATTACTAATACCATGATCAGATAAGGAATTTCCCTAGGTCCCTTAGACATATCTGCAGATCCCATTGAGAGGGCAAGAAGAAAAATACCTCTAAACTTTTTCTCACTGTTTAATAAAACTGTGATCCAAATCTACTCATGTAGGTTTCCAGGGGATACAAGGCTGCCAAATCTTTTTACTTAAGTAAATTGTTCTGAAATGGTAGGTCTGTAAATAATCAAAGTGATGCTATACTCTTGTCAGTCACTTTCAGTGAAATATTTGGGGCATTTTAATTACTGCACATAGCATTTTTGTAACAACAAAAGCTACCATCCCTGCCTACTCTGAGTTCTCTTCAGACCAGTTCAAATGAAAAATGAGATTTTCTACAGTACTATATTTTAAAGAAATGAAAGATATCAATCCAGTAAACCCTTTATGCTGCATTCCAGATGTGTAACATTTAAAGCACAGTGGGATTGTGTAATGCAATTAAGGGAATTTGATCAACAGACCAGCTAATTAAACATCCAGTGGTAATGACTTGACAGTGTCTTCCCCCCCTCCATGTTATGCAAAATTCCCTCCCCTTCAAGGAGGCACCTAAATAAGTAGCTACCCTAGGATATCTACCCCAGGAATAGTGTTGAGAAATTAAAAACACTTCTTGATCAAGAAAGGAAAACTCTCCTAGACTTTTGGGTGTTTCTTGAGGGTGTTTGCTCCACAATAAATAATATAACAAAAAAAAGGGCCAAAAGATCTATAGCCATGAAATTGATGATTTTTCTTCTTTTGAAGAAACTGAAGAGGAATCAGTGCTTATATGCAAGACGTTTCAGTGTTAATTCTGTTCATACTGTTACCACAGGAAAAGAGCTTGAACACATTTTATCTTATTTCTCAGTTCAGTGTTTAAATTTTCTTGGTTTGTTGAACTTTTCCTAACATAAGACAAGTGATGGTAGCATACAGACCAGAGTTCCCTAAAGTTCTTCTGCGATTTAATCCTAATGAACTGACAAATGAAGTTCATTCTTCACACAAAACCATACTTCTACCTAATGGTTATAAAAATGACCAGTATGTCATCGGGGCCAAATTCCATTCAAATTGCTCAGATCATTAACTTTTTGAAGTTATTTGGACTAACAGAGTAGGTAAGGTGGCTGGGATTTGGTGACTTTATTACCTCAATGATATCATCAATTATTACTTTGAAGAAGAGAGAGAACATAGCTTTTTTAAACTCCCCTGGATAGAAAGAAAAAGCATTATTTATTGTAGAAGATACTAACTGCTTTCATGGGGCAATTAATCTTTTTTATGGAAGGATAACACTGAAGTAAAACTAATGACAAGATCTAAACATGATGTAATTACTTATGTGACACCATTCTAAATGGTTGTTAACAGCTGAAAAGACAGCCTGAAAGCAGCAAAGTAAAATTCAGTTTAAGAAGTGTAAAGTGTTTGTGAAGAAAAAGAGTGATAACTAACAAGTTTTTCTTATTTCAGAAATTGGCTTACTAAATTGGGTAGCAAACTAAACATAAGTTTGTGAGGCTGCAAGGAGAACTGAACAAATCTCATTCCAGGATAAGGGGTGTGACTTTCATCCAGGAAGTAACTAGTAAGCTTTTTTCAGGAAATGTAAGGATGGCTGGCTGGATGGCTGTGCCCAGCTGCATGTTATACTTCCATAAAGATATTGATAGCAGCAATGAGAAATAAGCATGAAAAGAGGTTTTGAAATTACAAACCACTATAGAAGGTCAAAAGACTTCACCTTACCTAGGAAACAAAAGGTTGAGGGAGGAGAACATGAGAGTTTTCCAGCAGACAAGAGATCCTAAGAACAGTGATCAATTTGTTCTTGGTCACAAGAACTGGACAGGTGGAAATAAATACTCAGTTCTAGCAAAGGATATTTGGGATAAATTTCTGTAGCCTGCTATGTCCCAAACATCCTAAATGTCTGTCTAGTTGTATGAAGCTAATAACATCTTCTACGTTAATCTTGTGTTTTCAGTTTTCTGCGTTACTCTGCTTTGAATCTTTTTATTGATTTTTTTTTTTTTTCTTATGAATGGAGATTTACAGGAGTTTTCAAGTTCTACTGGATGATTTACCATCTATAAATGTTACTGTTCACTGCATGTTTACAGTCTATATGGGAAGACTTAGAATACACAGAATGAAACCTAGTCTATTAACTTTAAAAAAACCTTAGTTGCTGTTGATGAAATTTCTTATCTTGAGTGTTACAATATTTTTCTCTTAAGAAGTGATTTTTAAAGAAGATAATATTAAGTATTTTTCAGTTCACAGCAAGGATTTTGTTATATTTTTTTTACAGTTTGTATGCCTTGAAAATGATTACACGCTTGTAGCCTGGTTAGTGGGATTAAGTTTTATTTATGATAAAATTCTGAACACATAGGGATTTGTATTTGGGGCGGGCTGAAAGTTACTAATGAAAGATAATTTTGATTTTGGCTCACAGATAAGTTTGTTGTATTGGTATAAAAGAGAATCTTCATATTTAGAAATTATTGGTCTTTATTATTGTGTAGCTGACAGCTGGCCTTAGTATATTTTTGCATCTGATAAAGGCTAATGCATCTCTGCTGTAAGAGAGATGAATTACTGTCAGAGGAATAATACTGCATTGTCAGAGAAAACTGAGCTTTGTAGCTGTAAGTTCTTCCTGTGACCGGGGTGGGAATTTGGAAGAAAAAAGGTCTCATAAATCACAGCACTCAGGTGGTGAGCATGGAAGCAGTGCAGAGACTTGTCCGTGCAAAAGTGAATGGTGTCTCCTCTCACCAGAGTCTCTCCAAGGGTTTCACATCCAGTATGTCAGTGAGTTTTGGTGGCTTTAATTTTTCAAAACTAGCAGCAGACTAAGACCCTACTAAAGAAGGGATTGAAAATTCATATGCAACTTGACACTACATTTTACTCTGCTTGTATAATTCAACTGCAGAATGCAAGGGACTGTATGAAAGCTGCAGAATATTTGGGCAAAGGAGCAAGGCTGTGTAATGAGCTCCCAAAGGAAAACCACACTGATTCATGCAACAAGGGTCTACTGAGACAATATTTGCATTAGAAAAATGTTTTCATAGCTATTGGTGACCAGGAAGAAGGAAAAAAATGCTAAAAATATGAGGCTAAATTTCAGCTGCTAGAACTGATGCTGTTGCACCATGTATAAAATCACACTTAATGGCAGTGGAGGTCTGCCTCCATGGCACAAAAAAATCTGGTTTTGTCTTTATATATTCCTGTCCTACACTATAAAAGGCAGAGTAACAATGAAGTTCTGTGTAAAGCATCAAAACCCACGATCTATTTTCATTTGTGACACTGAAATCTAGCATAGTTTTATTATTTTGTTTTCATTTCCTACTTTATTTTCACTTTGTCCTCATCTTGCAATATTCAAAGTTATGCAACTTCTCTGAGTCTATTTCAGAATTAGAATCAAGGTTTGTAATGGGAAGTTGTGCACTAAACAATGGAGAGTATAGTAGAAATTGAAAATATTGATATTAACACATGCAATTTGAAATTAGCTAGCAGTGATCCCTGGATAGATCAGCACTGGGAAAAGAAATAATATGTTATTTAGTTAATTCTTCTGCTCCATTTCTAATATGAATTTAAAATTCCAGCATGGATTTGAAATAAAGTGAAACTTTATTGTTATGGAAAATGATATAAACTTCCATATTTTTGAATGTTAGAAGCTTGTTTGGCCTGCTCCATATTAAGAAATCATGCTGGTAATTTTGCAGCTACAGGTAATCTCATGAGACTTTAATTAAGCCAAAAAACAGTCTTTTTTTTCTCTGTCTGTTCAGCTTCATATCCCAACTAGAATTATAGGGAGGAGATAGTCTGAAAAGCAACACAAATCTTTTTCAGAGGGGTGAGGACACTGGAGTCAGATCTGTTCTTTATCTTCAGTCATCTGCTCATCTGTTTTTCACTTTCTGAGAAATAAAAAAGAATTTATTTTGTGGTAAGCTTATGTCTACTGAAGTGAGTAAAAGAAAACTCTTTAGAAAGCAACGGACTGTTGCTATTTCAGACAGGTCCCTATAAGGATCCCTTTCTCTCTCACTTCTGACAGTGCTTGCATTGTCTGTCATATCAATACAGACTGTTTGAATTGATCTGAACTGTTGCCAAGGAAAGCTGTTGCAAAATAATGGGAAGTCTCCATGTGGACAAGCCTAAACAAGCTCCTTCCCAAAGTGGACTAAGCTGAACTGCACAAAGGAACTTTTGTGAGGAATAAGATTTTCCATATTCTTTAACTCCCAGCTATTTTCCTGCGGTCTGCCCAGATGGTTTGCCCTCAGTACTTTCCCTTCCATAGGGCTGAATCATCCCTGGCTAAATCTGGCTGTTCCTTATGGCTGCCCTTGTACAGTCTTCGCAGATTTATGAAAAGATGTATTTCTTTTCCATCCAAATATACAAACACTATTGTCTTCTGCACATCACTATTAGGCTGCCCTGAGGATTTTAAGGTCAATATCTAAAATAATCTCTTCGGTATCCTTCAAATGTACCTGTACATTGAGCAAACACTTAATCAGGCACCTTCTCCCAATGGCTGTCATTTGTTCATATGGCCCCAACAACCGTGGTATAAAACTGGAGTCTCATACACTTTTTCCTTACATATTTTCTAATAATTTACTGCAGGACTACACTTTTTATGTGACAGCTGACCAACTTGTTTGTATTTCTGGATCCTTCAAGGGGTAAAGAAAAATAATTTTTAGCAGCTACGTCTTTGGGGGCCAACTGACTGGAAAGTAGCTTGGCAGGAAAGAACCTGAGGGGCCCAGTGTACATGAGCCAGCAATGTACTATTACAGCTATGAAAGTTAGAGGTATCCTGGACTGCACAAGAAGTGTTACCAGCAGGTTGAGGGAGGTGATGCTTCCCTTCAGGACTGCTGAGGACACATCTGGAGTAGTGTGTCCAGTTCTGGAGTGCCCAGTACAAAAGAGACATGGAGCCACTGGAGAGATATCAGCAAAGAGCTACAATGACAATTACAGCCCTGGAGTTTCTCTCCTATGAGGAAAGGCAGAGAGAGCTGGGAATGCTCAGCCTGGAGAAGACAAGGTTCAGGATGATCGTGTCAATGTGTGCAAATACCTGCATGGAGGGAGCAAAGAGGACAAAGACAGGATCTTTTCAGTGGTGCCCATTGACAGGAAAAGAGGAAAGGGGCACAAACTGAAACACAAGAAGCTCCCTCTGGACATCAGGAAATACTTTAACTGTGAGGGTGACCAAGCACTGGTATAGGTTGCTCAGGGAGGTTGCGGCGTCTCCCTCCTTGGAAATACCCAAAGCCATCTAGACATAGTCCTGGGCAACTGTGTCTAGGTGTCCCTGCTTGAGCAGGGTCTTGGACCAGATGATCTCTAGATGTCCCTTCCAATCTCAACCATTTTGTTCTTCCGATATGCATATGAGAAATGTCTCTTGGAATGCAGTCTTGTAGGATTATAAAAGTTGTGATGCAAAGCTTCAACTTGATGTAGAGAAGTAAAAAATAGTGTTTTGAGTATCTTGACTGTTGCCAATACACTTGTGGGTTTGTTTGTTTTTTTTTTCATATAGGACTAGATAACTTGTAAAATTTTATTTGAACCAATAATGTGATAAGAACCTTTTCTTCACAGAGTTTGTTACAATTCCTGTCTAAAAAATATGAGCTAGATACCTGAAAAGAGAATAAAATGAAATTTATAATAGTTGGCTCAGCTTTTAATGACTGACATGATTTGGGCTCAGCTTAGTTCTGGAAGGTTCAGGTTTGCTCTGGAACTCACTCTATTGCCTGTCCATGCTTCACAGCATATGAAAACGATAACATACCATATGGTAGAACTTTATTTTATAACTATTGTTGAACTTTCTTTCAACTCCCATCGTTTGCTGCAGGACAATCCCACCACTCTTCATCAAGACAGCAAGTACTGCAAGTTGGACCTGCATACTGCACTATGGTTGTTTCACCTTAGCATGTATAAACTATTTACAGTGTGTTTATATAGATATTATGGAAGCTCTGTGATACAGACCATTTACACATTATGAGCAGATTCTGATGTGTTTCAGCTTCAGCAGTTTCTCAGTAGAAACTATCTCACTGAAATCGGTGGGGTTGCTCTTAGAGTAGTTAAGTATGAGTCAACATGAGGAAAGGCATTGGGAGCTGGCCTTGTGTTTTCTACACTGCAGCTAAACATTATCTTTACAGATTCTTTGTTTCATTATTTTGAATTGGTAGTGATCTCAATACAACCACAACTGCAGTACGTTACAGAGTACTTGCAGTACAGCAAAGGTCATTTTCCTCCCGACACTGCCTTTCTACCACCCCCAGCACAGAATGAGTGGTTTGTATTTATTTCAGTGGAAAAATTTCCATCACTTTAGCAGAAACAGATAATGTCCTGGGAGGTTCAAAATCTTAATTATAGTCACAGTCATGTATGTTGTCTCTGGTGAAGGTTACCTTCCTTTCAAATTCATTTCTGAATAGATCTGTTAATGCTTTAACTATGTTAGGACTATTTGATGCTGCATCTTTCCTTCTGAATTTTTTTTTTTTTTGTCAAAAATTAACTACTGATACTTAAAACTACAGTAATATTATGATGTGCTCTCACTCTTCAGGGGGATTTGAGGAGGTATAAAATCTGGAGGATTTCCCACTCTAAAGCATGCTCATTTATCATTCTGCTGTCTCACAGAGACAGAGATTTTGTACATTATCCAATTTAAACAACTATTTAGAACCAATCTAATTTGTATGCCTTGCTAACCTCAGTATAAAGATTGTGGTTAAGTCCAGCAAAATGACTGAAACCTAGAAAGGGTATTCAACAGGAGGGAGCCAAAAACTTAACTAGATAGCATTGTAGAAATGACCATAGCAAATTTCAAACACAAAACAAATTCATTGCTTTTTGTTGCCATGACACAGAATGTTGTTGTAATGTGTTAAGGATGTCAATATTGCCTTTTAAATAGAGTTTGGGGAATTCAAACAAAATGAAAGGCTAAAGGCTATTTTGTGATTTTGATTTGCCAGTAGGAATAATGATTTGGCAAGCAAAAGTACTATAAAATGAAAAATAGTCATATTAGGGCAAATCCCACATCGCAGTGTCAGACCAATGTTGTTTTGCCATCAAATTAAGATAAATGCTATACTTCAGTGTCAAACTAACATTTTGCCATTTGCTGCAAGTTGAAAAGACAACTAAACTTATGTGAAAGTAACATGATTCTCATCGAGGGAAAGTATAAAAGTCACTGTCATACCGAAATTTTTGAACTAGAGCTAGAATGACTATTAAATCTGTTTCATCTTTGAAACCATATAACACTCTCCTGAAAGAATGTTTTTTTTTTTTCTGAAAACTTTATAGTAACCACTATGGAGACCTGGAGTACAAAAGCACCTTTTGTGTCAGGTTTGGACTTTTTGTTTCTCTGTTGTGTTGGGATTTTTTGGGGGAGTGGTGTACCTTAGTGGCTCATTTCTTCACAATTTTCATGTTGAATCACACAAGCAGGAAAGTTATTTGCAAAAAGATCAAAGGCACTGTTAGAAGTCATTTAGGAATCTGCAATTCAACATGTATGCAAAAGCTAGACTTCATAGACATTTCTGTAATTACTTTTTAAATGAAAATAATTCGTGAGAATTAGTTTAACGAATCCCTTTTTTCCTCTTTGAATTCTGCATTTAAAAGCAGAACCTCCCAAATTACTGGAGAAGTGTTTCAGACATATTATTTCTTCAATGTTTAGCCCCTTTTCCATTCTGAAGTTATCACTATAGAAACCAGAAACTTTCTCTTCCATTGGGACAAGCCTGCAACAACTTAAATCCGTGCTCAAACACACACACTGTGAGGCATTGCATTTATTAATCACATCATTGATTTTGAAGGCATTAATCCTAGCACACAATGCTCAGAATAAGTGCACATCTCTGCAGGATTGTGACCACAGTGGTCTTCTGTACTGCTTTCATTTTCATTGTGTGTCAGTGCTATTATACCTTTCTTTTGACAAATAAACCACTTGCTAACAATCTTTCAGGCTAAATAAATAGAGCATGCTAACAGAGATATCTAAAAGAAGCTTACATTATTCATGAGAAATTTATACTAGTGTTGATTATTGAGGTACTGTTACATGCCATCCCTGTTTGCACAAGTGTTTCTAGGTTAAGGCAAAGAAATAGAAAATAGAAATAGATGTGTCCACATAACAAGTGACAGTGTCATAAACAGGAATTCAAAATATTGGTGGAGCAACTCTGAATTCATCTTGCTTTTTTTTTTTTTTCAGAAAAATCCATGGAAAAGGCTAGCAGAGTGCTCATCTCATCTTTTATTTTGACTGATAGATGCAATATTTAAATATCAAACAATAGTCTGCTGCAAAGATTTATGTTTTACTTCTTTGCTGTTAAGCAAGATGACAGAAATTGGCTACTGAAAATGAAACAAGTTAAAATCTTTATTAGGATTTTATATTCCTACTTTCAGGCAGTCAGATGCAGAAACATTTTTAAAAGGTGCCTCATTTACTTATTCTATGAGTATGTATGAACACAGTTGTGAATAGTGAACAAAACTTCATTTAAAACAATAAAAATACTAATAAATAGGGAATAACTGATAGGACCACAGTTACGGTTTTTAAGAACAACAAAACAGTACAACACAAAAATATGTATAAGTATAGATTTCTTAAATTTCATACTCATAAAGAAACATTATGTTGAGGAAAATGAAAGAATTTGGCAAATTTCAATATTTTGAAGAACTTGTATTTTCTGATGTTCATGAGTTTTAACACACTGAAGGGAATATTTTAGTTTTTCTTTTTTTTAATTTTGTTTTGGGGATTTTTGTTTGCTTTTCATATGCGCTCATAAACAAGGAATATAATGACACATACCTATAAATAGCAAGATTAGAGCAGCTTCACCTTAAGGGGATACTAGAGTTTCCACAGTTGTATGAATTGTGTATGCTAATGACATTTTTTAGACAGGGTTATACATTAAGTAACAGTGAACTTTAACTTTTCAGAGTTAAGTGGAATTTAATCACCCTACCTCTGGATTTTGGGGGAGTTGAACAATTAAATTCTATGAACCTCTGAAAATGTAGGGTTAAAAAGGTCTGGCAAACATAAAAATAAGGAAATTCATAATGATAGGTGACCCCAAAAGACTTGGAATTTGGGTAAGCTATGGACAAGTATCTGAAAGTTCAGATGTTTATCTAATACTCTGGAATCTACACAGTTGGGCTGGAAGTCTTGCAGCAGGATCATTACTTTTAAGATTTCTCTCACTTCTGTTTCTGGTCATAGCTGAATATAACCTCTAAATAGTCTTTGTTTCTTGGTATATTCTTCCTGTTTGTTTCTGGAAAAATGATTTGAAGGGAATGCATTTTACAGTAATAGTAAACTTTTCTGGTTTTCTCAGTCATATAGAATGTAAAACTGCAGAAAATAAACTTTAATGAGGATTTAAAATTATTAATTAAACCAAGGAAAATGAAAAATAGTATGGATTTAGTAATTTGTGTTCTGATTTGCCAAAGAGTAGCATTCAAAGTATCATGCTGAAGGGGGACTTTGGTTGAGCTCTTGAAAGACTAGCTTGGGGTTAATTATGTAAAATGTTTTGGTATTGACCTGAGCACTGTGGGTAGAAGTTTCCTAGCAAAAATTGCTCATGTCACATCATACTAGTATGATGAAGATAAAGTGATCTGAAGTGATAGGCTGAAAGAGGAATATAATTTATATCCACAAATCCAGTGTGAGGTTTGAACTAAAGGACAATGCTGGAACAGGTGACAATTTGTATATGGATAAGTTTGGAATGGAAATGAGAAAAAGTATTCTTAAACACCATAGCAACAAGATCTTGTAACAACTCTCCCACAGGAACAGTAGAAGCAAGAAAGATAACTGCTTTTAAAATGGAGCTAGAATAAATATGTTAGGGGACTGCAAACTTTGATTGGCTGATTACAAACAGGAGTCACTGACCCAGAAAACTGAGTTTATTCCAATTTTCTAAAACTATCCCTGTTGATTCCTGGAATTGTATCTATCTGTCTAAGGATGTCAAGGACAACAGAGTAGGCTTTTTCAAATACATCAATAATAAGAGGAAAACTAGGGAAAATATAGGCCCTCTACTGAATGAAGCAGGGACACTGGCAACAGGGGATGCAGAGAAAGTGGGGGTACTGCATGCCTTCTTTGCTTTAGTCTCCAGTGCCAAGGCCAGCCCTCAGGAATCCCTGTCACAGGAGACTAGGGACAAGGTCTTGAGAAAGGAAGTCTTTCCTTTAATTGGGATGAATTGTGTTAGAGATAATTTAGATAAACTTCTTGCACACACAAGTGCTGAGGGAGCTGGTGGACATCATTGCTAAGCCACTCCCATGGCAATCGGGAGAAGTGCTTAAGGACTGGAAGAAAGCAAATGTCACCGGTCTTCAAAAATGGCAAGATTTGGCAAGATTGGGTCAATTTCTGAGGTGAGTAGCTCCAGAGAGGATGCCTTCAACACCAGAGCGGGGGGAAGCTCAGTGTCCAGGAGCCTCAACTCAGAACAGCAAGAGCCACCGAGGGAGCCTCAAGTCCTCGACAGGACCTGCCCAGGAGCCGGCAGCTCAGCTGACGCGAGCAGGGACTCACCGGGGGCGGAGCCAGGAGGAGCGGCACCAGCCCTGAGAGGGTAAAAACCTGCCCCAGGGAGCGCGGCGAGGCAGTTTGTGCTGGATGGTGAGCACCCCTGCAGAGATGGACTTGGGGGTGCTAGTCGATGAGAAAATGAACATGAGCTGGCAGTGTGTGCTTACAGCCCAGAAAGCAAGCTGTGTCCTGGGCTGCATCAAAAGGAGTGCAACCTGCAGGTCGAAGGAGGTGATCCTGCCCCTCTGCTCTTGTGAGACCTCACCTGGAGTACTGTGTGAAGTTCTGGTGTCCTCAACATAAAAAGGACATGGAACTGTTGGAACAAGTCCAGAGGAGGGCCACAAGGATAATCAGGGCACTGGAGCACCTCCTGTATAAAGATAGTCTGAGAAAGTTGGGGCTGTTCAGCCTGGAGAAGAGAAGGCTGTGTGGAGACCTCATAGCAGCCTTCCAGTATCTGAAGGGGGCATATACAGATGCTGGGGATGGACTCTTCATTAGGCACTGTAGTGACAGGACAAGGGGTAATGGGTTAAAACTTAAACAGGGGAAGTTTAGATTGGATATAAGGAGGAAATTCCTTCCTGTTAGGGTGGTGAGGCAGTGGAATGGGTTGCCCAAGGAGGTTGTGAATGCTCTATCCCTGGCAGTGTTCAAGGCCAGGTTGGACAAGGCCTTGGGTGATATGGTTTAGAGCGATGTGTCCCTGCCCATGTCAGGGGGGCTGGAACTAGATGAACTTAAGGTCCTTTCCAATTCTACCTATTCTATGATTCTAAGATGGAGAACCCTCAGAACTACAGGCCAGTCAGCCCCACCTTGATACCTGGAAAGGTGATGTAACAGCTCATCCTGGAGGTCAATCTCTAAACACGTAGAAGAAGCTGATCAGTACTAGTCAGCATGGACTCGCCAAAGGGAAATCATGTTTAACCACCCTGATTGCCTTCTATGATGGGACAACTGGCTGGGTAGATGAGGGGAGAGCAGTGAATGTTGTCTACCTGGACTTCAGAAAGTCTGTCTGTCTCCCGTGACATACTCACAGCCAAGCTCAGGAAGTATAGACTGGATGACTGGATGGTGAGGTGGATTAAGATCTGGCTGAATGGCAGGTCTCAGAGGATTTTGGTCTGTAGCACAGAGTCTAGTTGGAGACCTGTAACTAGCAGTGTCCTCCAAGAGCCAGTACTGGGTCTAGAGTTGTTTTATTAATCAGTGATTTGGATGAAGGCATAGAGTGCCTCCTTAGCAAGTTTGCTGATGATATCAAACTGGGAGGAGTGGCTGATACTCCAGAGTGCTGTGGTGTTGTTCAGAAGGATATAGACAGACTGGAGAGATGGGCAGAGAGGAAGCTTCTGGAATTCAACAAAGGCAAGTGTAGGGTCCTGCACCTAAGGAGAAATAACTCCATGCACCAGTACAGGCTGGGGGCTGAATGCTGGAAAATTGCTCTGCAGAGAAGGACCTGGGGGGTCCTGTGCATTAGGCCTACATTTTAATCAGGTTTATACCTTTCTATGATATGGGACAAGAGAACATTGTAACTTTTTTTTTTTTTTTACATTTTCTGTTCTTTTACTTTATTTTTTAAGGTAGCTATGTTTAATAGCATTTACGTCTATCATCTAAAAAGAAGATATATTAGAAAAAACATATTTATATTTTTCAATTTTTAGTTCTTTTTTCCAGAAAGGGTCTATCACTTGAGCAAAGTCGTCATTTAAAGAAATTTTGAACTGATTCTTTTTCTGATGCCTTTGGTATTTTGGCACATTAAAACCAGAACTGAATGAGGTAACGTTTGCATGACATCTGCCCAGTCTGTGGAATTGAACTTTTATATGTATTCTCTTCTATCATGTTTATTATGGTGACATCTTCCTCATCCAGATGTAGGTGCTACAAAACTATTCTATTCTCAGAACAATGGCAGTACTATGAAATTTTAGTTTCTTAAGTGTACTAGAGGGAACAAGAGAAAATCCAGAGCATGTTTCTTTATTGTTTTATTTGATTAATCTCAAGTGAGCAAAGCATAATTATATTTATAACTGGAAAAACCAAGTAAGCTGAAACTCTACAAACTATCATTTCACCTTTTACACCCCCCTCTATTATGCTATAAGGAATGCTCACAGTGAGACATGTTAGGTGGAGATTCACTTAGTTATTTCAATTGCCTTCATAGTGGAAAAAACAGTGTTTCTAATTGCCTTGCACAATGGCTTATTTAGCTTGACTGACTGTTAACAGATTTTTGATTTTTTTTAAATTCCTTCTTGGCAAAACAAATGCAAAATATGAATTAGGAGCAGAATGGGTTAGAAGGTGTTTATAGTCTTAATTTTGTCTATGTTCAACACCTGAATTTAAACAAAACTCTCTTAATTGTTTGTTAAAAAAATATTAAATTAGTGAGAATGTGTTCTTTTATATCAAATGTACAATTTTTTATTATCTCTCTAATTCTGGTTGAAATAACAGTGTGCTCTGGACTTCAGAAACATTTCTGTCAAATGCTATCAAAAGTGATGCAATTTAACAAAATATTTCAGTTTTGACAAAAAAAAAATCTCACATTTTAGGGGCAGCGCATTTTGTCATATCCTCCTAGCGCCTTTGCTAGTGAAAAACATCAGTTTAAAAATAATTTCTTGAAATATCACATTCCTCCAGGAGTTTATTTTTTTTCAGTTTTATATGCATTTTCCTTTCCATTTGCATCTACAACGATGTAGAAATAGCTTGTGTTACAAAGAAGCCCCTTGTTGCAGTGTATCCGTCTTGGAGAAGGAAGTACTAGAAATATTGTGAGACAGACAAATCACAAGATTGCCAGCTCTATTTTGCAGGCCGGAGGGGAATCTTATTGTTTAGATAAGCCATTTATGGTTTGTCCAGAATCAGTCTTGGGTCACTGAAGAGTTCAGGAAAAACCTTCTCTTTCATGAGCAATTATTGTTGTACTTCTGCAGTCCCATCTTCTGCACAGAGATTTGGTTAAAGTGCTCAAAGTTAAAAGAAAAAAAAATCTAATGATAAAATTTGTATCATGGCTTTAAAAAGTCTCTACCCTAATGTTAAAGTACCCATTTAAAACCCCCCTGTGAGCATACAGGGCAGGAAGGGGCCAAGATTTGTTGCTATATAATAGATAAACAAAATCCATCATTACAAAAGCTTAGCTGTTAATTTGCTTTCAAATGTATCTGTGCAACGCCTGATAGATCCTCTTACTTTTGCAGATCCTTTTTTTCTATGTTGCATGTTTAGGGTGGTGTAGCTGACCCTTTAAGGCAGAAGCTAGGCATTAGTGAAATACACTTTATCTTTTTAGAAATGTGGAGGGGAGATTAGGAAATACCTCTGGAATGGCTTATATTTTGATCAGGTGCATTTGCGGACACATCTCTTATCCCTCCCCAAAATTACAGAAGGATTTACAAGTCTTACTGTGAAAGTGGTGTCAAAGACATCTCTAAGTCAAAAAAGACATTCTTCAGGGCTTCAATCCATCTGTTGAGTGCTTTCTTGGCAGGCAGCTCTCAACACAACAAGGTGTTCAAAGAGAGGGATTTGCTCTTAGCTGGCAAGTTGTAATGATCCTTCACAGGCATCATATGAATTGTATTAAAGTGTCTTGGGTTTTAAATGAAACTGCATTGCTCTTTGTAACTGCAAGGGAGATTTAGAGAATATGCTGCTGCTGAAAGACGTCAATGTAAATTTCCACCAAAGAGACTTTTGTGCATTATAGTGAATATAATATTAAAGTTCTTGAATGAACTCAGTAGAGTACAGCTTATTTTAACCTACTTGTTTACTTTGTCATTTTATCATGATGATTTAGTTTCACTACATCAACATATTCATAGTTAGCACATGTATGTAACAGCTTTTTTGCTGCTCTTACTGGTATTGCTATGTAATGGAGGAGTGTGAGAAATAGAAGAATTGCATTAGTCAGTGTATATGTTCACGTCTGTACTTTCTTGTGATGTTGGATACTGGAGGGCAAACATCTGTGAGATTTGTAATGGGAATTGCCACAGAGCTCCACCTGATTTCTCTAAGATGCAGGAATCCTTCTGTCATCAGTACTTGATGTTTTGACAAAGATGGAAAAAAGCCAGTTTTATCTGAGTAAAACTACACCCTTGTAGTTTCAGCAGTAGCTTTAGACCTAAACACTCACAGGCCTCCATCCTGTAAGAACTATTGAGATGCAAAAAATAAAGGATATTCAAAAATCATGCTAGGCATGGGCCAGTGTGAATAATGTATATCATCAGTCAGAACTGTTGTCCTCATCAAACTCTGGCTATATTCCCTTGTTTTTTTTGCAACTGGTGACACCTACAAAACAGAGGGTAAGCTTGCCACAAAGTGAAATGCCATTCCCAGCACAGTGGTGAGGATATTTGCACTGATGGCAAAGAAAAGGGGTTGGCCTGCCAGAAGAAAATAGGTACGGATTTTGATGAAGGCTACAATCAAGTGGCATTAATCAGAGATGAACAGCGGTAACAGATGCCTTGAATGACTGCCACTACTGCCCAGACTTATCAAGGCATGCTAGCATGATTCAGAAGCACTGTATTTCACCACCTACAGTTATTGCATATGTTCAGAATTTTGCTTCAGCTTTTTTCATTACTCCCTGGGACACTGATTTTTTTATGAACTGTATCCATGGTAAATTTTACTGACATATATAGTCCCACTGACTTCAGGGCTGCTTTTTACTTGCCTAACAGACAGTGGGAATCATTTTGTCATAATCATGGGGGTCTATCGGTGTAAGGAAATAAAAAATGGCAAAAGAAGAGTGCTAACTGGAAAAACAGTTGAATCTTCAGACCCACTTTGCCCCTCAATCTGTAAATTTAGACATATGCACTGCAGTTCTGCAGAGCTGGGGTAGGCTTCACAGAAATCTTTAAAAAATCTGAAAAGTGATGTAATTTGGATGATTTTTGGAATTTTGCAGAGGAGTCAATATTTTCCAGAAATTTCAGAAATGCCTTTGAGATTTTAACACCTAAAAAGGACTAAAATAGTTTATTAACTATAGATTAAGGAAGTAGATGTTTAATAGAAATATTTAAAAAGTTAAATGTAATTATGTTTAATTGTCAGCACAAACACTTTTTATAGAAATTCATGGTTACATTACATGTTTCTTTTGAATTTATTTAGGTTGGTTTTAGACTAACATTATATCTATGGGCCAGACCAGATGTAAATCATGGAGGTAGACAAATTACTCAAAGGTACATTTTTATATAGTTTAGGTAATAAGATTTCTTATCTTGCCCTTCTTAAAATAGCCCTTTTCTCTCCACTGGCATGCAATGACAAAGAGTCAGTAAAGCAGAAATGTTTTACAGTAAAATACCATGTCTGTTCGACTGAACAAAAGAACCCCAAACCACTGTACAGAAATATAATCATAGAATCACAGAATCAGCAGGTTGGAAAAGACCTTTAAAATCACCAAGTCCAACCATTACCCCAGGACTTCCAAGACCAACACTAAACCTTATCAGTGAGGGTCTCAACTACACTGTTTCTGAACATTTCCAGAGACAGCAATTCCAGCACTTCCCCAGACAGCCTGTTCCAGTGCCTGATCACCCTCTCTGTGAAGAAATTTTTCCCAATATCCAGCCTAAGCCTTCACTGAAGATGAGGCTGTGCCTCTTTATTTTAGCTCAATTGCTGATGGGGAGGTCTTGTCAAGGATGAGTTGGTAGGAAACTCCTTAGGAAAAATGTTGCTTGTTTGTGCATTTTTGTTGTTTTGTTTAAAAAATGAATCTGTGCTTTCAAATCTAAAATGCATTGAAGAATGCATCAGTGTGAAAGAGATTCAGCAGGGCAGTGCTTTAGGTCCAACATTTTTTTTTTTTAAAGATACAAGTTTTCAAACGCTTGTTTACATATAAAGTCACTCTTTGCAAAAGTGTTTGAAAAGCTATATTTTCATACAAGTGCAAAAAAAAAAAAAACCCAGTTCACAGCCTTAAGGTTTATCATGGGCAACATGGTCTAGTGTGAGGCATCCCTGCTCAAGGCAGGGGGGTTGGAACTTGATGATCTTAAGGTCCTTTCCAATCCAAACCATTCTATGATTCTACGAAGGCCTCATTTTTTATCCATCTATAAAGGACTGCTTACCTTATGGGTATCTACAGAGGGTTGTCTCTAAATTTCTTATCTTCTTCTTGAAAATATTAAAATTCCTTACCTTTTTAGCAAATATTTTATTAGCAATGTAGAAATAAATTGAAGACTTACATCTATGTGCAGGGAATAATTGATTAGATGGGTGACAAGTGACATGAAGAGCCAAGGTTCAAAACCCACAGCCACTCTATTGCTGAAGAACTCTGATATTTTTTCTTTACTGTTGCCCTAAAAACCAGTATATAACAGCAGGTATAAGCTTTCTTTAAAGTTCTACAATATGCACTGTAGTTACAGTGCTATAGTAATTCCCTCTCTTCTGCATAATATGCAAGCGGGGTTTTTTTATAGTTTTTGAATTTCTATGCTGGCTAGCCAATTAGGTTTCATATTTTTGTTTGTAAACTTCACTAGCACTATTTTTAAGACTACATGTATTCTTTTGCACTGACATTACATTAAACAGCTTTTCACATCCTTGAGAAAATGTTCAAACTTAAGGTGCTTTGCTATTCTGTCTGCTTTTTCAGTAAAATTCCTTGATTTGTTCCATTTTAGGCTGTTTTTCTCTGTTTCATACATACTCTTTTCCACAGAGCTCTGTCTTCTTTTTTCTCAGCATTCTTTTTTGATGGTGTTAATCTTAGTTTAGGGGGTTCACATTTTTTTTTTCTTTTCCAAACAGTTTGTTTACTTATATAAAGGGAGAAGTAGAATCCTGTTTTCAGCTTTAAAAATGAAAAGTGACCTACAAGTCCAGTGAAGGTCTGGTGTCACATAAACTAGGTTATAAAGAACTAAAGAACTTTGTCCCAGTTGGGAAATCTGTTTTCTCTGTTCTTAGTTTTCACTACACCTATAAGCTGACAGCTTGTGACTATTACCAGATGCAGAATCTATCTATTAATCACTGTTTGCTTTTGTTAATTAAGAGCAGATGGCAAGTGCTAAAAAACCCTATGTAGCTGTTGATGAAGTGGGAAGAAACAAATTCAATCTTGAGCAAGTTGCATTCCTCATGTACACACAAGTGCATGGACTAAAGCTTTCTGGAAAATACTCAATATTCTTTAATTAGAATTAATGAAATTGTTATCTGTCCGCAGAACATTTGGCTTTGCATGAAAAAAAAGGCAAAATATGTATTACTTTTATTTGAAACTGAAAAGACTTCATTAGCCCAAAACTGAAAAAAACCCAACATATTTTGCTTTAGGTTAAGCCTGAAGTGGGCTCTGTAAGGTGAATCAGCCCAGGTTAACCTTAAAAAGATTCCATCTGTACTGGGTCAGGCTTCCTGGTCAGATGAGACCTATCACATTCTCCACTTTCTCTCCTGACTGTAGTCAGGGAGTTGTGGTGCGTTTGGCTGGCAGTGTTTCATCTTTTAGATACTAGGAAATTCTCTGCATCAGCTTTCAGATGACATTGGATGTGATCAGTACAAAATATTCAAATTGAAGCTTTCTTCACTGTCGTCAACACCCTGAACCAGGAGAAACAATTTTCTCAACTGCAGTGGCATTACTTCTACAAGCAAGAATTCATATCCCTGGTTGCATTAGAAAATGACATGAATTATTTTCATATAAAAAACCCAGAATACACAGTTTGGTAGAAAAGCAAATCTCACAAGAAAGAGCAGTGCATCTGCAGCAATTCAAATTCCTTCTCTGTGCTCATAAACATCCTGAGAAGATCTAGCATCCTTCAGACAGGTAGACTAGGAATCATACTAGTCATCTCTACTCAAAGCAGGAGTCAGCATCTACATCCAAAGCTATGCAAAATGGCTGGCTTTGCAATGAGCCTTCACTGTTCAGTGCCTGTGTCTGAAGCCACCACACATGAACAGGCAAATGCAAGAACACTGAATCAGAGGCTTTTTGGCTTTCTCTTTAATGCTACTTCAAGTTTCTTTGGTTATCAATGGAAAACATTAAGCATTTATGAAGCCTTAGGCTTCCACGTGATGACAAAAGTAGCTCTCCCCATATAGCAGACTGAAGGTCTTCATGTGGCTTCCTAAAGCACATATGAAGGAACTGCATGTGTTGAGAGTTGGGTTTGAAGTCATGTATTTGCTGTTGCAGAACATTGGTTCCTGAGCTCATTCTTCAGTTATTTGGTCATTGTGGAGTATATGACAAATCATAGTAACAAAATGTTAAATAGTAAGTTTTAAAATATTTGGGTATATACACTAAGTAGAAGATACTTTGAGACAAACTTATTTCGATTTTTTTTACCATATGATATGAGATGCATGCTGTGCTATGTGTGTAAACCTCAAATCTTGCCTCTGAGGCAAAAAAGCGCTTTAAGCTGTTCTCCTCCTACAAGGGAAAAAAAAGCCTAGTTCTCTTTCCACATGAATCTCATGCTTCAGTGCATGCCCTACAGGAATATATGCTCAGCATTTGAGACCTGAGTCCTCCGAGTCTACCACTGCTGCAGGAATGCAGGATCACTTGGTGATTGGGTTTTGTTCATATAAAAGGCAATTAGTCAAAAAGCCACTTATTTCCTGTTTCAAAATGGCTGTGTGCTAAGGTGCTTGCAAATAACACCTTTTATCTTTATAAAAACTTTATAAATGGAAATCACTCAGGGCCAGAAAGAAGCAAAAGTTTCTGCCCATAATGAGATTTCATAGCACATTAATCCATGTGCAACACATTTTCCCTTAGGAATTGTTCTTTTGTATATGCTTGTTTACTTTTATTTTCAAAAGACAACCAGAAAAAGTTGTCTCCAATGTCCTACAAAGGCATAAAAGGAACGAAACTGGATTATTAATCTTGGGTTTTCATAAGGCATCCTAGCAGGCATATTTGGAACAAAATGTACAGTTTGAGAATAAAGGTATGGTGTCTTATCCCCAAGCTGGAGCTCAATCTTTTTAAGGCAGGGTCACATAGACATAGTCTGAGATTGACAGCTTCCAGACTTATTTCCTATAAAGAAGAAAAAGAACATGTGTTTTTATCGCTTTTGTGGAAGCAGAGACAGTGGAGCACCGTGAAAGCTACAGACGCTGGGAAAGAATATGTGAAAATCTGCTTCTTATTATGGATATATGTTAAACTGAGCACTAATTCTATTATAACGTAGGTGACATTTAGTTGCTTTTTTCTTCTACTTGCAGGAACAATTGATGTGGGAATTATTGCTGATTTAGCTAGAATTTTACTGTTCTAATATATTGTTTTCAGCAAACTAAGCATATAAAAATGAGCATTCGTTTCTGGAAGGTTAAGGTGTGTCTTTCTACTGGTAGTTCTTTTGGCACAGTTAAATGATCACATTTTTACTACTTTTATTACTGTACTCGTCCCAAGCACCCTTTTGCTATGGAAAACACTGTCTATTCAGACATTTGGTCAACAGATGCATCTATGAAAGACTGCTTTATTGAGGCCTGTGACACAGAGGAGGGCATAACTCTGCAAGATTGCCTGAAGAGGACAAACCGAGGCTCCAACTCTTAATTTCTATGTAAGCTTGAAAGTGGGTGTTTCTGGGAATAAATTCTTCATATCAGTGCTGTTGAAGAACAGCCTAATTTACACTGAATTACTGGAAGCTGCTCAGAGACTGCAGCTCTGTTGGACACTTGGGTTCTTGAAATGGTAAACAAACCCCTCAGCCTCCTGGGGTTCAGTACTAGGTGGCCTCAGCTCAACTTGTCTTCCTCATGTCACTGCTCAGTGGGAACTGCAGTGGGAGATATTAGCTGTGAACCTTGTCAGCAGCGCAGAGGTACCTGCCAGTTTCACACCACTGTTCACTTCCCTGGGCTGCAGGCAAGTGCGTGCTTTTTATCGGGCTAACATGTACACCCTGCTGGTGGTGACAATGTCTTAGCTGCTTTAAAAGTTCTGTGTAGTTTACAATGCACATGGCTTTTTATGAGCTTTGATACTTCTGTTTATGCCTCTAGCAGAGCTGTTCACTCCTGGTAAATTTACCTATGCAAAAATACATTTTGCTGACAGTAGGCTGTGCAGTACTTAATAGCAATGGTGAATCTTCTATGCCAGGATATTCCATGGCTCGCATTACATTAGCACTTGTGAAATCTTCTGGATTTATTCATCACATCATGTGAAGTAAACACTATTCCCATTGTAGGCTACTTCACATACATAAGGGATTTCAGAGCCATTTGTTTGTATGGGGGAAGTGGCACCTTGGAATTGGAAAGATTTTCAATTTGTGGCATCTCTACTAACATTAGGAATGAAAACTAAGTTTCTGGCTGTAGATGCATACATTTTATCAGAGTTTTGGGAAACCATCTGTATGGTGGCTGTATAACACCACTGCACAGGAGGATGAATGTGGTGGCAAAACAGCTGCCCTTCATTTAATATGAATATCAAGAAGCAGCTTACCCCCTTGTAAGATCCACTTGGAGGGTGCAAGCCTCCACTTGGAGGGTGCAAGCCATACTCAGGGTGGATTAGATCTTGTCCAGTGAGTTGAATGAAGGATCTCCAGAAGTTGCATTAGAAAAGCAGAGGCTACTCAACTGGGACAATCACCCCAGCAGTCTGGTCGTGAGTGTTCAGGCTCAGCAGAAAGGAGAATAAAATAAGCAGCGCATGAAGCACAGCTGGAGGATCCTTCCTTCCTCCTCCCCAGAATGAGATAGTTGAGTAAAAATAAAAGAGTGCAACATTACTCTTTTGTAGGCTGCAAAAACCTTTACTAATTTTTCTTTTCTAGGTTCTAGGATGTGTTTTCTTTGTCATTAGAGAGAAAAACAAAGGTAAAACTGCTTAATGTCTTTCTCCAGTGGTCTATCAGTCATTTTAATTTCTTTTTGATCTCATCTTAATCCTGACTGTGGCTCCATGTGTGGGCATATGTGCGATGTGTGGGAGTACATGGGTGGAAACCAGTATGTCAAGAAAACCAAGCCTGACGTCACCTTTACCTGGAGTTAGGACAAGGGTCTGAAAACAGAGGTCTGAAAACAAAAAAAAACCCCATAGCAGGAGATTATAGACTTCACAAGATATGTCTACAGAAGGAAAAATCAGAAGAATCACATTACTGCAGCTCTCAGCACTTAATTCCACTGCACTATTTTCATTCATGTGTTCCAGCCACATTTGCCTGAAATTCAACTCTTCTACTATATATATCCAAGGCTTTTTATTTCTGCCACTTGAAATAAATGTTGTTCAAGATATTAAAAATAAATATTATTTCAGAAAATGTAAAGATTTCCAAGATTTCATTGCAAACCACAGTCATTTGTGACTATACATGGTTTGGGTGATTGATTATACGTCCTTATAGTAAGTCAGAAATAGACAATTTTGAAGTAAGAATTGCCTCAGATACATTAATCTAAAAATAAATTGAAATTTCACCAAAATCAATAATTTCAATATTTAAAAATAAATGTATAATGCTTTTATACGTGATGCTAAAATGTCATTTTGGAAGTTTTATAAATATGAACATTGTAAGACAAGATCATTTTTGTTTAAGGTAGAGAAACCATCATGAATGATATTAAGTGATATAAAATAATATGATAAATGAGGTGCTAAAATCAGTTAGTGAAGAGAGCAAGAACCAATCTTTGCCCAGCTTTTAAACTCTTATTCTAACATCAATACAATAGGGCAGTTAGGACCACTTTTGCTGAAGTGATAAACTTGCTTAAAATTCCCCAAACCATTCAGTTGACATTATTATATCAAAAGCATGCAGATGAATAAAATGGTAATTTCTTTTTCTACCATGAAAAAAGTGAAAAGCTCAATTTTAAAAGCAGTCTAAGGATCAGGAGAATCCTGAAGGCTGCAGCTGTGTGTTTTTGAGTCAAGGCAGCCTTGAAGGTGAGGAGCAATTTGTAGAAAGGACTTTGTCCAGACACACATTCTGCTGTTCCAGTTTGCAGATTTTCAAGAGTTGAGACCAGAGGACAATAACAGTATTTTCTGGCCTAGAAATACTAATGTCTTTTTCTCATGGATAAAGGTGTGGGGAAAGGGGAAGGAAGAAGCAGCTATAGGTGAGAAAATGGGATGACGTTTCCATGATTGTATTGAAATG
Organism: Neopsephotus bourkii; assembly: GCF_033783945.1. NCBI lineage: Eukaryota > Metazoa > Chordata > Aves > Psittaciformes > Psittacidae > Neopsephotus > Neopsephotus bourkii. Next base: position 5,038,650 of record NW_026902105.1, on the reverse strand, counting down.
AAAGCAGCCATTAACCGACATAAAAATGTATAATTGTGGTTTATCAGCTAAACATGCATGGAGAATCCTGAGTTAGGGCATGCATTTTCTAAAGTCTTGGTCTTAGTGCTCTGTTCATCTGCACGGTGGCTGTTTAAAGCCTTCAATTTAATATATCTCTGACTTCTCTGAAGACTTTTCCTCCCTGTGAGAAATCTTTGAGATACCAACCTAAATCCTTCATTCTTAGTTTTATCTTCATTCTTATCTTTTATCATCTCTAAATGTTCCTTTTCCACTGATCATGCCCTTACCCATCAAGTATATATGTACTGTTACCCAGTCACATCCCTGCTTGCTAATTCTCCAAGATAAATATATTTAGGCCTATAATTTTAACTTATATGTGGATCATATTTATTTTTCTTTTTATCAACTTCCAAAAAGTTCCAGAAGGTCCACTGCAGCACAGATGCCTACATAAGGCCCATGTCATCTTTGGTGCACCTTCACAGGTACAAGCCAGAGAGTGCTTGTTCATGCATTCATTTGTTCATTCTTTCAGCTTAACAAGTACTGCATGGTACTGTGTAGGATTATGTCTATTTTGCTGTCAAAAAAGCTTAGTAATGCACTAATTTTCATGGATTTCTTTCTTCCTTTGCACTGCCTGAAATTATTTTTTTGCTGAGATTTACAGTTAATGAAACAAAAAATCTGCTTCCCCTAGTCCCTCACTTTCCAGCTAGTACTAACATGTCTTTCAATTAAGTGCTTGCTCAGAATTTCATCCATGCTCTCTACACTACAACCTTCAGATGGAAATATGCAGTAAGGCCAATTGCCAATATCATTCACTGACTCTTCCAATGTGATATTTCTTCTTTATTATAATCCTTTCTTTGCTTCTTTAGCCAGTTTTAAATTTACATTTATACCTTTAATAATTCAGATTGGATTAGGTAAATATGTCAAGTTAGATTTTGTGACATAGAATATGAAATGCTTTATTAAAATTTATTTCTAATTCACTACATTCATACAATTCTGTGATCTTTATTTTAATACCTGAAAATCAGTTTATCAGGCAAAAGGGTATTTTCTTTCATAGCTGGTTATTTGCCACTAATTTTTTTTCATTTTCTTTTTTCTTGAAGAATAGGAGGGAAAAGAGAATAGAAAAAAATGGAAAAAATTATTTTTTAATGTATTTGTTTAAATCAGGTCTGGGTTAGGAATTGACTGGAAACAGACACTGAATTACTGCCACTTAGAACTGCCACAGCAAAGTATATTATGCTGGCTGCTAGGATAATGAATGAATTTCTACAAGCAAACTGTGCCAATGCAGTCAGCTAAAATCAGTTCAGCACTTCAGAGACTGTCTGTGTGAAGAACACATGCTTTCATGAGAGAAGATAATGATGGGAAACGCTGGCCATTTAAGGGCTTGCAACTCTGTGTACATTTAGATATGTGGGCTCCTGCCTACTATGCCCCTGTAGGAATTAAAACTTGCAGTGATGACCATTTCATATTTCTATTCTTATTCTAGAAGCATATTTGTCTAGTAAAATCAAAACAATGGAATTTTACATGGGGTAAAGAAAGTGTGATATGAATAATATCATTGTCATAAAAATAGTAGATGCAAACTACTGAAAGTAGTAGATACATACTACAGAAAGGTGTCTGGACAAACACTGTTTTCTAGCAATTTTCAAAGTTTTAAATTTTTATTCTATTTTGGAACAAATCCAAAACCTACTGAAAACTTCATGAAATAAAATTGAAATATTAGGTTCTGAGTCAAAAATCAAAGCTGGTTTTATTTGAGGTTTCTTTTGCCTTCACTGTGTGTTTTCATTTTTTTCTCTCTCTTGTAATATGGGATAAATACTTTACTGCCTTACTTGGACTGAGAATTTGATCCTGTGTATTTGACATCCCAGTGTCTGAGCCAATGAAATGAGAAGACTAATCTTGATCTTTTTCTTGTTGGAATACTGAGAAAGCGGTGGATCTGCAAAAAAGCTGTTTAGAAATAGGTATATTTCTGGAAGACATCTGCTTCAATAAAATTTCCCTTCTTCCAAAACGTTTGTTCAGCTTTAATCATTGTCTCTTCCTCCTCTGCTATTACTATGGCTATCTGCCATTTCTGTGAGATCTAAAGATGTCATTACAATGCAGTGGGAGCTAATTATCCAACTCCTGCAGAGTTTTAAAAGGCCAGACTTTTTCTTTATGAACAGTTTTCAGACAGGCCTCCAACTGATTATTTCCTGCTATTTGCCTACATGTTTATCCTGTGTCTAACATGTCCTAATTATTATTGCATTAATATGCACATAAAAAATAATAAAATCTGATTCCTTCAGTCAAAGGTATGCCCATATGAACAAAGGCTTGTTTTCAAACCATGCCTTATGTTTTCACCTACTCCTGATGATCGTGGTTCTTTGTTTTTCATGCATAATATTTATTTGTATAACCATTAACTATATAAAACAGAATACCATAGCATAGCATAGCATAGAATAGAATAGAATAGGAATGTTTCTGTTGGAAGCAACCTACAATGATCACCTAGTCCAACCTCCTGACCAGTTCAGGCTTGACCAGAAGTTAAAGCATGCTGTTAAGGGCATCACCTGAATGGTTCTTGAACACTGACAGGTATTGGGGCATCAACCACCTCTCTAGAAAATGTGTTTCAGTGTTCGGCCAACCTGTCAGGAAACAAATGCTTCCTAATGTCCAGTCTGAACCTTCCCTGAAACAGCCTTGAACCATTCCTACTCATCCTATCCCTGGATCCCAGGGAAAAGAGATCAGCACCTCCCACTCCACTTCCCTAAGTGGGGTATTATTATATTGATTACCACAAAGATTAGAGAAAGCTGATTTTCTAAGACAAGAAGGCTATTGACATCACAGGAGGAAAAGGGAAGTAGAATATTAAAGAATAATCCAATGAGCATACATGTCCAAAGGGCAATGCTTGTCTTTGGTGTTATTTACCTTGATTCAGTGATCTTCTGAATTAAGGAAAGACATACGGAAAGAAAGGCTACTTCTGAGAGGTGGGAACAGAATGCCAAGGGACTTCTTACATCCACATGTACTCAAATTCTCTGTGAGGACTGGTGTTTATTAGGACTCCCTTGGTGTCTTAGCAGTCTCGTCTAATAAATTTCATACAAAACCTTTCACTAAAAAACCCTCTTTTTTTGCTTGGGTAAAAGTGCAGAGAAATATGTCACACCTGAATGTGGTTGGCATTTCATTGTCAACAAAAATTGAACGTGTGAAAACAATTTCAACATGGAAATTTTGAATGGCCATGTAAGAGTAAAGAACAGCATATCTAAACCACTCATGAAGACTTTAACTTGGCCTATTAAATAGGAGCACAGGACAAGATTTTCATCCCAAGGGTGGCAGGTTAAGACTGACTTTGGCCTTTAATTAGTTTGATGGCTTTTTTGCATGTAAGAAAGTACTGTACTCAGCTCCTCTTATCCAGAGGGAGGTTTATTTTGGTCCAGAAATTTAATGACGTGAAATTTGAAAGAAAAAACTGAGCTTTGGCTGAGGGTTGCTTGAAAACACAAATGGCGTAGGTCTTTGTAGGGTTGCCTTATAGAAAGGCTTACATGCCTTTCCTCACATACAGTTAGAGAATCACGTAATATGACATGACATAACTCTCCAACTATACCTACACTTCTGAAAGCTCCCCAATATGCTGTGCATGAGGTACAGTGTGACCTCTGAACTCACAGCTTTGTATAAAAATAGCTTAGAGAGAACTACTGACAAACACTAATGAATCCTCATGTATGTGAGGTTGTGACCAGTATCTTTTGAAGTCCTACTGGGAGTAATTTTTCAGACGGGAGTAGCTGAATGGTTTTTTCCCCCACAGAGCTGCAAAAAATAACTTGTCTTCCCTTTATTGATATCAGTGGTATCACAAGAGTTGTCAACATTAAGGTTTAAATTTTGTTTCCTTTATAAATCTCATTTGTAGAGGTTTTCACATCTGGGTTATTTCAAATTACATCAAGCTTCAAGAAATTTGGTGTCTAAACTGTCAGCATGAGTGTGATTTTTTTTTAAACAAAACTGCTTAAATCCATTAAAATATTAAAGCTATGGAGTGGGAAAGTATAGAATGTGCTCCCATGGGATCAATGGGAGTTTTGCCTTTGACTTCAATGGAAACAGGAAGTGGGCTATAACTTGTAATCAGTCTCAGAATTCCCCAGCCCCCTTACATGTTTCAAACTTTAGCTAACATTTAAAAGACAATCCTGGGATATGTATGCGCATGTGCCTTTTCTCTCTGCCAGCCTTTCAATAGGATTTTTGCAGTGTTTTAACCTAAACTTATGTCTGGTTCTAGCGTCAGTACACCTCTACTGAAATAACACCTTACTTTCAGAGCAATGGCAAACAAGCTATACATAATCTCCAGTGCCCCCAATGTGAGAGACTGATATCTTGTTTCTAGTCCTCTGAAATGTGCAGTCACAGAGTGAGAGTAACTAGAGATGGAAAGTTGAGTGTTAGGTCACATATTATTCTCCCCTGACAGTCTAAAATTGTTCCCTGAATTTTACAATCTAGTTTTAAATGACCTGAGCATTAAGGGGTATCCCCTTCTTTCCTCAGGATTATGTACTAGTTTAACAGACCTTGCTTTAGGAAACATATCCAGATAGCCACTAGATACTCCCTGAACTCAGTCTCAGGGTTACCTTTCTGATCAAATAACCATGTTGTCTTTGACTCCCCCTCCTTCCAGTTCTTGCAGATGACAATGTCTGTTTCTTCCCACCTCCTCCTGCCATTATTTTACTTAGCTATTGATATAGGGATCTTTTAATGTTGCCTTATACGGCTGTCCTTATTTTATTTTGAGCATGAAAGTATTTTATTTTAACTCTATTGTGGTTTTTGAAACCGTAGATAGTACAGGTACTTTCAAATGTGTGTGTTACAAATCACAGTACAGTAGAAATATATACAGCCACTCTTTCTGAAATTGATAACATTTCACAGTCTACAAGTAGTTGTCTTCTGTTCTCTATCTGTTCTTGCACAAACACTGACTATAAAATTTACTATCCAAAAACATGCTTGACAGCTGAAATAACATTCAGCCTTTCCCTTATTCAGAACGCTGCATTATATCATGTCAGGTTACATCATGCAGTATCTGATACAAGTTGTCTGAAATAATGCAGAAAAAAAAAAAAAAAAAAAAAGAAAAGAAAATAGAAATTTGGACTGACTTTCATCTTCAGTGTAAGGTAGCTCAACTGATTATAGGATAAAATGACTTACCAGAAACATGTGGTTTTGGGTAAGCCTGTTGTTCATGACAGTGTACTGTTGCTTTTAGTAATAAATATTTAACCATGATGTACATCCCAGCTCATCCATTCCCAGACTTCTACATTCAACAGTGTATCTAAGAGTAAGTGAAGGTTGATAACAAAACATAATGTGGTAGAATGAACAATCCAGATAGTTGTAATCCAACAGAAACTTTTTGGCATTTCATTTATTATAGAATAGATGAGTTGGAAGTGATCAACAAGGATCATCTAGTACAATTTCCTGACTACTTTAGGGCTGACTAGAAGTTAAAGTATATTGTCAAGGGCATTGTACAAATGCCTCTTAAACCCTGACAGGTTTAGGACATTTGAGCACTGCTCTAGGAAGTCTCTTCCAGTGTCTGACCACTGCCTCTTTCAGTAAATAAATGCTTCCTCATGTCAAGCCTACACCTCCTGTGGTGCAGCATTTGATCCATTCCCATGCATCCTATCTCTTGATCCCAGGGAGAACTGATCAACAAGAGATAAGAGTGAGCTGGGTGAAAACATGGCCCCACCATCATCAGTGAAATTTCTCAATTGATGTTGATGAAATAAAGATCTCAAAATTTTACTACAAAGCCTGTATTTAGCCATTACTGTGAAAGACCAAAATACATCCAAAGGGCTTAAACTTCTTCGCATTAAAGATGATGGCAAAACTCAAACTGATTTTGAAGAAACGGCTTGCAATAATTCCCTCAAGAGCAGTACAGACAACATACAATTCCTTGGTCCATGTAATATGAAATAATTCAGGCTTTTTTACAGTTTTTCCCACTCCAATTGGATTGGCAGGTAAGAGATTAGTCTGTGAATATCTTTATTTCCACAGCTCTGGTCCAAACTTATTTGTTCTGCCAGCCTCCAGCATTCCAGACCTGTCACCAGTAAAGAGAGCAAAGGAATATTAAATTCAAATGGGAGCTATGCCTGTATCAGCTTTGCCTTTGTCATGAAGAGGTTCGATCTGGCACCTCTGGAAGCCTCCTTTTTTATGTTATGAAAGCTGAAGTGGCCGGTGTAACGTGCAGCCAAATTCTCAGTCTTTTAGTTACTTTTAAATTAAGTTTTAACAGGACTGTCAAGCACTGCATGCAGTATGTCAGTTAACACTGTAGAGTAAAATTGACAAAGAGCACTTTATGTACCTTCAGAGCAAGTATATCTTTACCAACACTTTTGAGCTATTTTAGGTTTGTAAGCTACAAGTATCTCCTGCTCTCAGATTTGATAAGAGGAGAACCAAGACTAGAGATGAGTAGCACCTGGCAATTAATAATCTGGCCAGTCTGAAGTCTTTAATAAGCAGAATGAGAAAAGTTTATAATGTCCTGACTCTGGTAGTCCTTTCTCCACGTACTGAGAAGTATTTGTTTCACAACAGAAGGAAGGCTTCCCTCTCCCCTCACTTTCTTATGGCTATGTAAAGATCCCTTAGAAGCATGTAAAAAATCAGAGAATGGCTAATCCTAATAAAAAGTAGCAGACTTTTTGTGTCAGTTGCAAAAATGTATATCCCCCCATAATTTTGTGAAAGTAAATGACTTTTAGAATGCTTTAGATGTTATTTTCAACATTACTTTCTTCTCATCGTGGCCCAGAATAGCAAAGCCTCTGCATATGCTGTGGTTAGATTTAGCAAACCAGTGTTTGTAATGAAAGTGAAATGAGAAAAGTGCATTTTAAGAATTCTCTAGCTTTTCTTGTAGTGTTTCCATTTAATCATGAAAGAAACTTCTAATCGTCTGCAATACCATACATGGGAGAAAACAAGAGTGTTTTACCTCTTGCAGGTAGGCAAATAATTTCATGTTAAAGCAATAAAAGCAGAATATTAATCTCTTCCTGCCCATTTGCTGATGCCTCCTGAGTTCAGTGTTGCTGGCACTGGGGACTGTAAGGTGGCCCACCCTGGCTGCTGTGACGCTGACCTGCAGTCAGCACCATGTCCACACTCAGTCTGCTGCACTTCATGTACCAAACCTAATCTCTGCTTCCATTGCTCTGCCGGCAACAAACAGACAAGCAGCTGGTGCCAGGACTGTTCTTGCTGCCTCTGGTGACTTATCCTCAATCGCTCTCCACTGTGCGTCAAAAAATTGTGTTCTTTTTTGACAGCAGCACAGGGGAAGTTCTGCCCATCACACCAAGTCTATGTCTGATTGACTTGCTTGTGGCACACAGTTGTGTTGGGTGGAAGATGATTCTATTCTGCTGACTAGCCTGGTGATTCCAGCAGTTTTTTATATGTATATTCATATATATATTTACATATATGCATACATGCACAAGAAGCTGTACACTAAGAGAATTGTGGGGTTTAGCACTGGTGTATTACCTTACAGAGACATCAATAATCTATCAAGTAATAGATTCAGATGTAGACAGCCAAGCCTACCTGTCGCCTTAAAAACACTATTAGGCTTTGAGGCATCATCAGAAACAAGTGTGTGAGGGTTATAAAACACCAAAGGAAATCTTGTCCATGATGACCAAATTAGGACAAGCTGTGACTGATGAAAGAAAAAGACAAATAAGTGTTGTTGTGGATAAATACAAACAGACAAAGTAATAATGAGTTGACTTTCCACAGAAGCATCCTAGGTAATATTTCTGAAATCCTTTTTTGGACTTTGCATTTGAGCAAATGCATTGAGACTCACACTCATTTCACTCAGATTTGATACATAAATTCAGGAGGAGCATTATTAAAAGTTTTGTGACAAATACAGCAATAGTAGAGGAACCAGCTCTGGTGTCATGTGCAGGCAGGACACACAGCTCAGGCACTACTGGTGCAACTACAACTACCAAGCCATGGTTTGCACTCCTGCAGTGATGTTTGAGCTTACCCTATCTTGGTTGAAAACTGTCAGGGTGCAATGTAGGCCAGGCAGTCCTTGGTAGTCAGGGGTTCCAGGGCTTCTGCAGTGGTGGCGGGGCAGATTCTGCAGCCTGGGACTGTCCCAGCCCCAGCCAGGAGCAGGGCAGCCAGGGGGCACGAGAATAGCCCCAGCCATGACTCTAGGAACAACGGAGGCAGAGTCTGGGATTGAAAATCAGCCTACAGGTCAGGGCCTGTAGTGAAACTTTCTATTTGTCTATCTTAAACTTCACAAAGTTTCTGTTGTTCTAGTCCTTAACTTCTTGGATAGAAGCTCTTGGACAGAAGAAGTCTTAAAGTCTTGGATAGAAGCTCTGTGGTTTGATGCATTATTCAGTCCCCTTAATTTAAGAGAGTGTGCAACATTCCCGAGGGTCCACTTTGACTCTTCATTCCAATGATAAGACATTGAACAATATCAGCCTAAGCATCAGCTTCTGGTATACAACACTCCTGACCAGCCACAGGCTGGATGTCAAGATTGCCATCTTCTGAGCCCAATAGTTCCAGTCAATTTTCAACACTCCAGCAGTGTATCCATCCAGCCGATAATTCCTTAACTGCCGAATGAGAATCTACGGGAGATGGTGTCAAAGGCTGCATTAAAGTCAAGATATGATACATACTATTTTCCCTATATTTTCATATATGATCATTTCATCACAGAAGGTAGTAAAACTGATCAAACCTGATTTTTCACTAGCGGGTGCACACTGTCTGTTGAAATTTTCTTTTTGATAAAGTTCAAGTCTTTAAAAAGAGTTCCTAAGTAATATTCTCTGGTTCTGCAAAGAGATAACTGTTGCTTCTTTGCTCTAATAGTTGCATGTGGCAGAAAAGAATGTTTAACAAGAGTTTGTTCAGCAAGAAAATTCAAGATCAAAGGTTATCCTTCTTTCTCATGCCATAAATAAATCTAAATCAGCCTTTACAGAACTTGTTAGCCAAAATACTTGTGAAATGTTCTGTTGATGAAGAAATAATTGTTTTCTTACGCAACATCTTCTCTTTGAGATTCTGAAATCTATGTCATTTTCTACCTACATTTCTACATCACAATACTCCTCATTTATCTGCATCCAATAGCAAATCATGTGCTGAGGTTTTAAATTCTGCAGGAATCCATCTAATACTATGCAATATGTTGCTAAGGGACATTGTAATATTGAAAATACTGGATGCAGAGACTGGCCCTGCAAAGGTCTTGGAGACAGAGTGCATAGATACAGTTTCATTGGCCATGGGGACACACAATACTGAGTGCTAATCAGTATGAGCTATAACTCTTTGAACATCTGAGGCTGCGAGGATGCAGTGCAGCATCCCGTCTTTGACAGCAGCACTTCCTATCTTAGCAGCCAAGGCTATGATAATATATAAGCACTATCAAAGTTTATATTTCTTCTTCAGAGAGGTATTCTTTCTATGTTGGCTGCACAAGAATCTTCTCCATTAGTAAAATAAAAATGGTCATGTGTGGATGTAAGAACAGGTATGTGATCAGTTATACTGTTTTAAAGTTTCTCAATTAGCAACTGTTCTGCTTCTGGCCTGATCCTAGAGCTGGTAACACCCTTGCAAAGAAAACCTTGCCTCTGATCCCTAACACAGGTCAGGTACCATTAGTGGAGGAAATCTGGATGCAACCACCCTGTTTTGAGGGCTAAAACAGTTTGGCTGTAAATCTATGTCATATGAGATGGCCTCAGGATCTTAGCTGGTTGTCTCTACTAGCATATGATCATTCATAACCATTTTATTCAAAGTTTATTGGACATGTCTCCACTATGACGATTTTCTTAGCTAAAACTATCACTGGTTTCCACATTGAAAGGACTGGCACAATACAGCACCTCCCAAACACTCCAGTCACTGCCACTGAGAACACATGGGCACTCTACTTACCTCATAGGTCATAGAAATTACAACCAACAAGGTCTTCTTTTCATTCCTCTTAGATAAATCTTGTCTGCACCCTAGCTCAACCAGCCATGTTCCTTTGCCATCTGCACTGGTAGAGTTCATCAGTGTGTAACAACAGTTGGATATTTGTAATATTGAAGAACAATGAATGGACTGGACTTTCTAGGTTGAACCATCTTTCATTACTGCCAACCTGCTGAAAGGTTTCAATAGTCTTCTGTGTCTTGTTACAACCACTGGTGGGATCCTATTGTCCTCCAGATGTGGGCTGTTAACTTCCTGATGCTAAAAGAATAGTTAAAACTGTCAGGATTACATTGTGTTTTTTTTTTTGACAAATCAAAAGTGACTTTCTTTTATGTGCAGAGAGGAGCAAATTGTCATTTGGAGTGAATGTGCTTAGCTCCCCTTAATTCACTGAGCCTGTGCCAAATTACCCTAGCAAAGATTATGGCTGCAGGATAGGCAGAATAATTTTCAAATAATCTCCACAGTTATAATTTGTTTGTTTTAAAGAGGAAAACGTTAGTTCGTATTTGGTAGGGATCACTTATAGTTTAGGACATTATTAAATTTTAACAGTAATTTTTTTCACTGTGACAAGCATAGATAAATAGAAGTATCTTAAATATCCAGCTTGAAATGTCTTCTTGTTTTCCTTCTATGGGAAAAAAAGTCCTTTTAGAAGAGAAATAGATAAACAACTCTACTTCTTTATAGGGGCATAGAATGAAATAACCCTGTAAATAAATTAGTTAGATAATCTTTTAGAGCTTAATGGAAATATGGAAGCAACTATTATTTTACAAGCCAAGTAATGTAAAACACATGACTTCCCTGATTAAAAACATAGAGCAGTAGAGCTATGACTAAAAAAATTAAATGTAGGAAACTCAGGTTTTGTGGAATTGTACATGAAAGTACTGTAGCAACTTACCTAAAAATAGTGCTATAATAATAGAATATAACATAACATAAATCATTAGACTATTATAAATGCTTTGCTTTATTATTGATAAATACCATATTTTATAAAACAGTGATTTTTAGTTGCTTTTGTAAATACTGTATAGCTTCTTTGCAGTTTTTTGAGCATTAATGATTTATTCCATTTTTATCTTTTTTTTTGTTTTTTAAATCAAAATATTTCTTGTGGTTTGAAAATCAAGCGTCCTGTCACTGTGGTCTGTAAGCCTGTAAAGAATCTCTTCATTTGAAAAATAGCACAGTAGATAATCTTTTATTTGCTGGAAGCATAATTGCATTTTCATTTCACTAGCCTTTAAAACTGCCTGAGAAGACAAAAATGGCCATAATAGTCCTCATGAAAGCTCCATCTAGGCTACTATTCTGCCTTCAGCAATGCCTATAAAAGTGGATATCAGGGAAAAAGAAGATAGATACAAGCACAGAGGTTTCCCTCTAAAATTCTTCCAGTCTCTTCCTACTTCAGGGAATTTCTTGTTTTGTCTATTAAGTTTATCCATACATAGACTGTTTTACTTCAGTGGGGAACAGAAAGAGCAATACTTCAGGTGAACCCTCTTTTTTTTTTTTTTTTTATGTTGTCTTCTAGCAACAGTATTTTGATTCTGTTAGGAGAATGACAGATTTGAAAACTATTAGGTATGATTATATTAATGTGTGGAACTTTCTTCAAATTCTATGATTCTATGATTCTATTGTGAGGGATATATTTCTTCCTGTGTATCACATATAAATTTGAAGAATTTACTAGTTCATTGTGATTTCATAGAAAGAAGGAAGATAAAATATAGTATCTTTCCTAATTTTGGGAACGAACGGCATCAATGAAAGCCAACCCAAATTTGGTTTACATATTTGATACACGTATTTCCTTTCATCAGCAGGAAATTGTCAGAAAAAAATGGACATAGGGTTACTGTCCTTTACACCACCTAGGTAAAAAAGACATTGGCAGTTTAAGAAATGAGCTCTAAAGAAAGCAGAAATAGGATTTTTTACATTTCACTGAAGCTTTTGTGCTGGTTTGGTATTAGAAATGCTTGTTGTGTGAAGGAAGCCAGATAGAGGAGAGGAACAGAATGTGTGAGTCATTGTTTCAAAATAGCTGAGATTTTAAGATGCTGACCAGTGGACAATAAAGACTTCAATCTTAATAAATTGTCAGGTAAGCATATTTTAAAAAACATATGTCTGATTATGAAGATTTTGCATGAGCTGATAAAGACAGGATCTGCCTTCCATGCCTCTTAAATTCCTGTCAGATACTATCAGATACATAGACCTGTTAGTATGCCTGAGTCGTGTGGTTTATAAACAAATCAAACTTGAAACTCAGACTGTTCTTTGAGAATGGAACTGGATAAGATAGCATGCAACACAGATAAAAGCAATACTATTTCCAAATTTGACATATATGCTGTTGCATATCTCATTAATATCTCATTACCCAATAATATAATCCAATAATATAATCATGATCTCAGTTATTTCATATCTTCTCTCAGTATTTGTGCATTAGTGTCATGTTGAAGAAATTAGGCCTTTCACAGTCATGATAAGAAATGTCATCCCTTAGAGAATTAAGAAATTACAGATTCCATTACTGTGTCTTGTGAGATTGTGCTTTTCAGGGCATTCACAGAATGAAACTGAATAAAAGTATTGATAACCTCCAGGAGGGGGAGATAAATAATGCCATACTGGACCATATGTCGAGATGCTGATACTCTTCTTTTAGAACAATATCAGTAAATTGGGGTAATTAACACATTTCAGAGCTAGAAGGTTAAATGACTTACTTCATATTACCTTAAATGCATGCCCCTCTTAGTTTTTTACATTTGATTTCTATGAACAGAAGTATTGCTATGCTCAGAGTTGGTGTGTGAATGTAAAGGTAGATTGCAGATTGCATGAGTTTATAGAAGTAACAAGATGTCTTGGGGGAATTTAAGATCCATAACATCTGTTCAGGGTACTCAAACTACAAAGAACAGCAAATCTTAAGTCTAGGCAGCAGGACGTACTGAACAGCTCCTAAACTCTGTTAAAGCCAGCAAGTTGTGGGAGGTAATCCTCTCTCTCTACTCAGCCCTGGTGAGGCCTCATCTGGACTTATGTCCAGTTCTGGGTTCCCCAGTGCAAGAGAGACATGGAGCTTCTGAAGCAACTCCATCCAAGGGCTATTAGATTGATTAAGGCTCTGGAGCATCTCTCATATGAGGAAAGGCTGAGGGAGCTGGGCCTGTTCAGCCTAGAGGAGGCTCAGGGGGATCTGATTGAAGTGTTATAATTATCTGAAGGGAGGGTGTCAAGAGGACAGCCCAGATTCTTCTTGGTGATGCCAGGTGATAGTACAAGAGGCAATGTGCATAAACTAAAACACAGGAAGACCCACCTGAACGTGGGGAATAATTTGACCCTCGGAGTGACTAAGCATCAGAATAGGTTGCCCAGGGAGGTTATGGAGTCTCCTTCCCTGGAGATGTTCAACAGCCTTCTGCACACAATCCTGAGCAATGAATGTACCCTGCATGACCCTGCTTGAGTGATGAGGTGGACTAGATGACCCCTGGAGGACCCTTCCAACCTCAACCATTTAGCGATTCTGTGAAAGCTTAGATTTTCACTTGAGATCAAGAACAGAGCAGCCTCTCCCAAGCATAAGCCCTTAATGGAGCAAGAAGAGAGGAGCTTTTGAGGACTTGAAGGGGATGGCAACCTGAAGCCAGGATGAAGCCTTGTCCTTACTCTTCTGACCTTCTTTGACCTGGATTGTGCAGATCTAAATTGGCTGGCAGGGAACTGGCTTCTCAGACTCCATAATTGCATACTGCATGACTTTATGTGTAGTCACTATTACAAAATATCACCCGTGTAGAAGAGTGGCCCCTCGTTTAGCCTCCCAGACTGGATTTGCCCTCTGGGCTCTAACTGATATGCCACTGGTATGAGCACCAATTCTTAAAGGGAATTGAGAGAGACAGGGAGCAACAAAACAATACAACCGTAGACAGAAATGGCCAGTTCAAATTGATCGGACAGCGATTAAAAATACAGATTCTTTTCTATTCAGCTAAAGCTGGCTTAAACATTCATAAGCTATTTTGCTCAGAAACTGAACTATGTAATCCTAGGATATACCCCATTTAAGAAGCAAATTTCAAAAAGTGTTTCTCATCAGAGTCCATCTGAAGAAGTGTCATGAAGCAGACCTCATCTGGGTGTGGGCTGCATGAGAATGAAATAAATTTTAAATTTGTTGATTTTCATCTGGACCATCTCATGAACTTCAGCTGGAGCTGAATACAATTAGATACAACCTAGAGAATAGTCAGTATAAAAAAAAAAAAAAAAAAAAAAGAAGAGGGATCTTTGAAAAGAAAATGCTGACAGCAGATTTTTTCCTTGAACTCTGAGAAAACTGTACCTTGTATAAATTTGCTAACCTTGATTAACAAATATTCTGGTCCAGCCTTTCTGAATATACCTAGCATAAGTGCTGCTACCTATATCTACTTTTTTTTTTCTGTCAAAACTTTTCAGGTTGATAAAATAAAGAGGTGTCAGGTGTTTACCTTCTTTTGTTTTAGTTTGGACAGAGGTATTATTAAGAAAGTAGTACCGCTTAGCTGCTTAACAAAACTGAGTTGCAAAACTGCACACTTTGTTGAAGGTTACAATAATGAATGAGAGAGGCATTCATAACACTGACAAGATCTTCACACCTTTTTTTTCTTCTTTTCCTACTTCCACCCACAGGAGTACCTGAGTTTTCACTTATGGTTCTCCATCAGATAATGAAAGTAGAAGCCGCTTTAAAACTTAGATCTATGTGGTTTGGTTTTCTCAGTCATAGATAGTCGAGGCATTTAGACAAATATTTAGATTCTTAACAGATATTATGAATTTCATCTGGACTCCTGGCACATTTCTATAAAAAAAATTATACTCAGCTCCTTCCTTGATTCCTGTAGACATATTCCAGATTTACATCATCATCAGATGTGAGATGAGAATCCGGCTTAGCATGCCAAAACATCAGGGAAAAGAAACATCTGGATACAAAGCTGTTCTATAAGATCTTTTCCACAATGCTCAAGAAAGCAAGGAAAAACTAGTAGCAGACACACCCCTCCATGCCAAGTTTCTACCAAAAAATGATGGAGTACTTGCTTCTCAGAGAAAAGTAGCTATAGTGCTATGGTTTTGCTATCTAAATGTGCATTTTCACATTAAAAAAATAAAAAAATAAAAGAGCATATGAAATATGGAATTCTTTATCTTGCAAAGGAGCAGATTGACATTTTGGCTGACTGCAAACTTAGCATTACAAATTACATTAAAAGGAAATTCATTATCACTTAATTTGTGTACATAAATATGAGAGCACCCATACTTTGTTGTAGGCATTTTTTACATCTTCTAAACTAGAAAAAAACATGGATATGGCTGCATGTCTTCATTTTCCATATAGAAATTTAACAATTGCAATACTTTGTTTCTTTAAGACAAGACAGGAGACCTCCTGCAGCTTTCCTTCTGACAAAAGCCAGAACAAACAGAAACATGCCTGGATAAAACACTCAGTCATTTGTAAAATTAGAGTTGATTGCAAATTTTCACTGAATAATTGTTAAAAGAACATTGAGTTCTTGAAGATGTGATTTTGCAGTGTTCCTTGCAGGTCAGCAGAAATGAGTTAGCTGCAACTCAGAGAAAAATCAGTCTAAAAAAGGAAGCATCTTTGCAGAGAAAATACTGGCAGCAGAATTTTTCCTGAGCCCTAGTGAAATACTTCATACCTTGTATGAAATTGCTAACCTCAATTAACAGACATGTCAAGTACCTGCATCACATCCTTTTAGCACTTTATGTAATCAAATTAGTTGATCAAATGTTTTCTATCAAATTTGTTTTTAGCAGAAAATTGAATTTTCTAAGAAACATTTTCTTACTGCAAGTGTTTGTTTTCCATGGAAACATTTTTTTTCGCCCAAACCCCCAAACCAAAACTGTTGCTGCCAACCCCAGATGCTTCTTTATTCAGCTGATATCTTTCTGAGCTTTTTGTCAAAAATTTGACATTTTCCAGAGATGAGATTTTGTGTTATGAGGCTGAGACTATATCAATTCCATTTCATGTTTTTGTCATGTCTCATCCGCCTCTTTTCTAAAGTAAATAACTCCAAACTCTTCCATCTCCCTTCACACGACTTTCACAGCCCCAGTCTTTCTTAGACTTGGTCAACTTCTGCAATATCTTGGTGGTGGTGGTGGTGTGACCTGTTCGGCAAGGTAAACCAGGCAACTTCTGGAAGTTAGAATAACCTTTTTTATTGTTTTCCAGTGTTGTCTTTTCAACATTTCATCATTTCAGCTGTATGTATAACTTTTTCACACTGACGAGGTACCTCCTTTATACCTACTTTCATTTCCTGAAATTACCTAGTTAATTCAGTAGCCTTACTGTGCTTAGCTCAAACTTTTTTTCTTCAGTATGCATTATGTAGCACCTGTTAACACTAAATTCTTATACCTGTCAACATGTGCTTATTTACAAAGCATGATAAAGACCCAAGGAGAGTCAAGATTTGTGCTTGGCCACAGTTTACTTAAGACCCCACCCCATCATTTTAACATGTGGCAATAAGCATTCAGTGTAAAACTACTTTAATTTAAATATCTTCCCTAAGCCTGTATTTCTTACTTGTCTTTCCAGATTGTAGGCTCTATCTGGGGATTATGGCTGTGTAACACTGTCAACATAAAAGAAACAGTCCTAATAAAAGTCTACTTTCAGATATATGGAAAGAAATACAAGAAACAGCAGTAAGAATGGTGCAGAAAAAAAATATTCTTAGGAATAGACAATCACTTTCAAAAATGGACTGAGTAGGGAAAGAGTTTCAGGAGCTCTAAATAATGAATATCCATGAAGGGCTATGGAGTACTTAATCCCTGAAGCACTGAATTGGTATGTATTTATTAATTATTTCTACTTCACAGCTAGAACATATTTAGTGGTAGGAACTGTATAGAAAGAAATAATAAAAATGGTTTCCGGATTAAAAAAAAAAATATATATAGAAAACCAAGTATAGAATAGAGTGTAAAACTATCAGAAATTCGTCTATTGAGCCGAAAAATTCCTGCAATAATGTTCAGTTTTCATCAAATGCTTGAAATTACAGAGAAAACGTTTTAGCATTTTAATTGATACAGTAATAAAAAAAAATCTTATTTCCAAATATCTCACTATCAAGACGTAAGACATCTTTGATGTTTTATGTTTCTTGCTACATCTGGAAAGGCATCTGTTCACTAAAATTTGAACTCACATCTCTATGAAAAGTATTTAAAAACTTTCCAAATATGTCTTTTCAAACACACCAAACCATTTTGTGTTCAGTTCTGGTGTCCTCAACATAAAAAGGACATGGATCTGTTGGAACAAGTCCAGAGGAGGGCCACGAGAATGATCAGGGGACTGGAGCACTTCCCATGTGAAGATCGGCTGAGAAAGTTGGGGCTGTTCAGCCTGGAGAAGAGAAGGCTGCGTGGAGACCTCCTAGCAGCCTTCCAGTATCTGAAGGGGGCATATAGGGATGCTGGGGGTGGACTCTTCATTAGGGACTGTAGTGATAGGACAAGGGGTAACGGGTTAAAACTTAAACAGGGGAAGTTTAGATTGGATATAAGGAGGAAATTCTTTCCTGTTAAGGTAGTGAGGCACTGGAATGGGTTGCCCAGGGAGGTTGTGAATGCTTCATCCCTGGCAGTGTTCAAGGCCAGGTTGGACGAGGCCTTGGGTAATATGGTTTAGGGCGAGGTGTCCCTGCCCATGGCAGGGGTGTTGGAACTTGATGATCTTAAGGTCCTTTCCAACCCTAACTATTCTATGATTCTATGATTTATCTGTGTCACATCCTCTAGCATGCATTTCTATTTTCAACACCCGTTTTTCCTTTTTAATATTGGGATGCAAAGTTTCACCTTTCTGTTACAGATTTCCACGTGAGTAAACTAAGATGAATTGTTGTTGAAATACAAATTTGAAATAAAAATATTTGGTTTTCTTCTTCCTTTCTGTTCCACAACTAATATATTATCCAACACCCTTTTGATGCTCATGGCACAAAAATTATGCCAAAGTCTGATTTTTCCTTTTCTGTTTCTTAAAGTGAACACTCTTTTGGTCCAATTATTATTTAGTATGTTGGGCCAGGCCTGTGTGCTGATGGCTGGTATCAGTCAAAACAAAAAATGGTAAAGCATAATGAGATTTAAAAAAATGTGTTTTCCTGAATAATCTGGATTATTCATTTTTTAATTAGCAACATTAAGTTTACTTAACTAAAACAATACATGTCTACGTTCATATTTAAGCACTTGACTATCAGAGATGTGGCCAACATATATTTCAGTTCATTGTATATTACAGTCTTTTGAGCTAAATTCACAGAATACTACAACCCTGTGATCAGGATACATCTGTACTGCACATTGCTGTTTACCACAAGCAATCCAACTGCTGAGGGGTTAGGCAAATTAGCCTGTGTGGAGCACCCCACTAGCACAGCTATCATGTTTCTGATAATGTATAACATACTTCAGTGTGTCATGCAATGTTTATGTTCCTTGGCACTTCAGTGTACAGCTTTTAGGCTCCTGCCATCTCTTGGGAGGTCACAACTTACGAATTAGATAGACTGTCCATACATCTTATACAAAGGGAAGAGTGCCAGCACTCTGACCAGATAATAACCTAGGCAAACCAACAGCAAACACTGTGTGTAATCCCTTGCCAATGTTAAGGCATTTTACCTTTGCCACAGAGAAAGATTTCACTTTATATATGGTTCATAGCCATTGAGACCTTTTGCTGAAGGAATGATTGTGAGGTCAAGGTCAAAGGAGGGGTGATGCTGTAACTGACTGCTTCCATATCGTCACGTGTTATAACATTCACCTGGCATCAGGAGACTTGCCTACAGGTTCATGCTCTCCCTAAACTGATTTGAAACCACATCTTCTGCTTCGTGGGAGAGAACCTTTATTCTATAGCTAGCAGGTACATCGAATGGGCAGGGACTGTTCATGCCTTGCTAGGACTTACTAACATCAACAGTCACACTGGACCCATCTGGTTTAGTAGCTGATGGAAGTCTGTCAGGGTTTAAGCAGATACCAGATAAGTATTATAAAAAATATTTCACCAAATACCCTCCCATTTTTCAACTTTCTGTTTCTCAGGAAATTTGTGATCAGAGAGGTATCTGTTGAAGCTATTTCTCTTTCAAGGAGTAATTAAGACCTCATCAGGATAGGGGCAGAAAAAAATGTACATATCTTTATGGCTGGTTTAATTCACATTTCCAAAGTCAGAATGCAGAGCGTATGAAAGACCAAGCATCTTGTGTGACTGCTGGTGTGGAAGAAACAAGTTCTTGTTCCCTGGGAGTAAATTAATTTGTTTGCTTATCTGTTGAGTAATGGTTTGTTTGATTGCAGTTTGTCAGATTTGTGGTTTGGCAGCAATTTTGTGTTTGCAGAGTGTTTGGGGCTGTCTGTTGTGAGTAGCAAAAACATCTTGCAGCTGAAGGGTGAAAAAGTCTTTCTGCTTTTAATCACTGTCAACAGTGCTAATAGTTTGTTAGCTGCCAAAGCTGTGTCACAGAGTAGGGTTGACCCAGGTGATGTATCAGAAGCCTAAATAGTGAAGATCTAGCAGCAGATGAAGGGTAACTTGCAGAGGAAAAGTATTGCTCTATCTGTCATCAAGATGAAGGGAAAATGAAGGAGGCAAGACTAAGGCAGCACAGATGCCGAGAATTTGAATCTAAAGTCTTTCAGATAGCTTTTAAATATCAGAAGTCAGGAACTTTTTATTTCCTTGTTTAAAAAAATTGTCATGGTATGTGTGGAATTAAATGATAGCTGAGAATTTTACTTAAAGAGGTTACTGTGTATTTTTGGAAAGCATGTGATTTGCATGTACAACAGTATATTTCGGAATGCATATGCGATGAAGTTGGAGGTTCAGTAGTGCACATTTAATTTAGGGAGATCAGACAACACTAATTCTGTACTAGGAAGAGATCAGTGTTAGCTGTCTGAGGATCACAGTATGTAGTACATCCACTTGCCTGTTTTATGGGTTGTGGGATGTCAACCTCAGTAAAATGTAGTAATTTCTTGGGCAGTTCTTAGGGGCAACTCATCTTCTGTTTGCAAAATAAGCCACAATTTCGGAGAATGATTTCACCATAAGGTTTTGCTGAACCAGGCTGAATTTAGACTTCTTAAAAGACTAATGTACCATCTTAGTCCTCTGCCTGGGCAATTGATAAAACAGAGACAGTAGAAAGGTTTCTTGCCTTATCATAACAATACATACAGACATGCATTCACTTATTAACAGAGCTGAACAGGCAGCTAGGATCACATTAATAACTATATTCACTGCTTATTATGGATTTCTGTTATCATCCTTCAGAAAAGGAGTGGTATGTCAGCAAAAGGAAAGCCTACTTGTTTGCCTGCCTTGACACTGCTCTCTCGGTCAGGTAGAAGTCAATGGAAACAAAGACAAACCACTTCTTCATCAGGTGTTATCCTTTATTACTTACAGTCAAGATGAGAAAAGTGGGATGGTCAGTAAAAGCTGTCAAGAGAGGTAAAAAGACTTCTGGGAAGATTAGGGAACAAATTATAGTGACAGAAAAGGTGGACTACGTTAAAGGTAAGCCATGCTTGAACAGCTTGATAAACTTCAAGAGGCCTTGTAGGGGTTTCTGGATAGATTGAAGCACTGGGCAATCATAAATGGCATGAGGAAATGCTGGAGTCTGCACCTGAGATGGAGCTGGGATGAAGTAATGATGGGCAAAACTGGGAGAGAAGCCTTACCCTTCCAATATATGTTTTTCATGTAGCTACACTCTCTCGTGTAGCAGCTCAGCTTCACGACATAGAAACAATACCACAGCTGTGAGTTACAATAATGAGATGCAGTGATACAACTTCATTTTCCCTTTTTATTTTGTCTCTGTTGTTTTTCTCTACAGTCCCTTTTGTCCTGCGCATTCTACCATATAGTTCTTACCATCTTTTAAATCCCAGATGAACAGGCTTTTCCATTCCAGCCCTTAAGGTTTTGGGATTCTAACTACAGAAATAACAATAGAGTTTAGAGCTTGTCAAGGGAAACAGGAGAAAGCCTCTAAAACAAAGGATTTTGGAAAACAGATTCTGGAAACAGCATGTAACAGAAACTGCAAAATGTAGAGTATGTTTAGCTCCCAGGATCACAGTACCAGACTTGATCCCAGTAGGCATTGCTTGTAGCCTGCTTTTATTCACTGGATTTTGATCTCTGAAAGCCAATGGAAATTATGTGGTCTGTTTTCTTAGGGAAGTGCATGAGGCATGGATTGTGGAAACTGTGCTCATGAAGTAAGTGACTTAAATATTGAATGTGTGAGGTGTTTGAGTAAGAACCAGGTGCCAGTAAAGACCTTGCCACATGTTGTGCTAGGTCTCTCATAACCTACCTCAGCTATCTTCTGGCTTTTGTCGTGTTCAGAGCTAGTATGCAAGTAATTGAGTGCAGCTGTAGTTGTCATTTGGCTCTGGCCCAGGACAATAACAGAACAGTATACCTCCTCTGGGCCAGACCATGTTTGCTCTTCCCTGCTCCCATACATTGAATTTCTTAGATTACCCATCCACTTGGCCAAATATCAGGTTCATGTGCCCAGGCAGCTGACTGACTACAGATACCCAAATTGCTTAAACAGAAAATAGAAATGGTCATTGTAGTTACCCCAGCTAAATAAGCACCCTTTGCTTCAGGCTATAATGAATTCTAGGAGATATATCCTCTATCTACGTCAGCTGTGGTGATGGTAGGTTCTACCTGTGAGATCTGTCTGGTTAGTGTCCCAGTGAGAATGGAGGGGGGAAGAACTTGTGACTGCTGGATCCAGCATGCTCCCTCCAGGCTCTTCCACCACTCGGTCTAGTACATGGATGACAAAGACTTCTACAGACCTGTGATGAATCATGAGGACCATCAGATACAGATGCCCTCGTTACCTCCGGCAGGCAGTTCTTTATGCTTCATGATGGCAGTCAGCCATGCAACTGCAGGAGTACACAAATATTGTTTCAACACCGTGCATCCTATTCAGCACAAAATGGTCCAAAATACTGAATGTATTGGGCAGGAAAAAGATGGCCTCCGTAAAGAAGCCCATTATCCCAGGAAACATCTGGGTATACTCTTTACGTATATCAAGCTGTATAGCGGCTGACACATTAGTTGAAATGAGAATAGTAAGTGAAGATAATTGGGCAGGAGATACATCACTCTAATCTCTTTTCCCTTCTCCAAGTACTCTTCCATGGCAGGGGGGTTGGAACTAGAATATCTTAAGGTCCTTTTCAACCCTAACTATTCTGTGATTCTATGATTCTGGACAGGAAAATTCATCATTGCTGGTTATGTATGCGTGTACCTACATTTTAAGTGTAATATGGCCTACTGTGCAACTTAAGTAAAATAAGCCAGTGAGGTATTTTTGCAGAAAGAAACAGGTATGGGGCTGTGATTCACAACTTTCCAGCGTGAAACAAGTGTAGTAAGAAGTCAAAGCCTCCAGATGTTACAGGTAGTGTGTCCTGGACTGAAAAGTTCATTCTGAGAATGGGAGGGTTTAGGTAGCAGAAGGCCAGTTCCCAGTCATTCACAGAAGAGCAGGGACAGAATTGCCAGCAACACCAGACTGTTTTATTGGCAAAACGCCTGGAAGCTGGCTGTATGCTTAGAATATGATAAGGAAATAGAAATAGGTCTCAAAGGCCTTCAAGAATGATCCAGACTTTGTCCTCAGATGCTCTCTCTTTTCCTCAAAGGGGGCAGCAAATAGGAAGCCCAACTTCTCAAACATCTGACTACATTGCAGTCAAGCAGTTGCCAAGCTCTTCACAGTATTTACAGGCATTATTGTCCTCAGTCCATATTAACCCTTCTTTAGAACTTTCAGATTAGTCAAGCACAGCTGGTCCCTTTAGTCCTATACCAATAAATGAAGTAAAGCCAGGGCCTCTCCCATGGCCCTGAACACAGAAGGTTTGGATGGCTAAAATGTTTCCTTCTCTACGGGAAAAAAATGTAAGGTTGGCCTCATCTGGGTTCCCTTGTGCCAGTCCCCGGCCAATTGTATTTTCCAAACTTGCAGGAAAAGATCAGCTGGCTCAGGCCAAAGATGCGTGAATAATGCTAACAGTTAAACAGCAGGGTAAGACTCAGTGCCATGCTATGGTCCTGCAAAGGCAAAATAAACTTAATGCACGTTCATACAGAACCTTTGCACATGCTGGGAAGAGAAGACCTGTAGAAGAGTCTGCCCCTGGAGCCCTAGCAGCTGTTTTAGATCTACCCACCTTCATTCTAGCTTGAGGTAAACACAGTGGAATCTGGGCTAATGCAAATGAGGCACACATGGCCTTGATCTGGCTCAAATCCTGTCCCTGTCTCTGTGATGATAACCATGGTATTGTAGCTAACATTCAATTATATGGCAGTGGCAAAGTCAGAGGCAGTAGGCCAATGTAGAGATGCAATGCATGGCAGGTCTATGGCTAGGTCCATGACTACAGGTGGAATCCAAAGACAAAGGTAAATATAGGGCCCTGTGCCTGTATATAAAGATGCAAGGCTGCTTCCAAACACAATGACTCTGTGGGCAAGCAAGCAGATAGGGAGCAAGAAGGGACTGTGAGAAGGCTCACTGCCTATCTGTAGGAGGTTCACTAGCTGTGGGATATCTGGCATGGTCAGACAGTCCTGACTTAGCATAAAGTCAGCTGGCACAAAGTCAGCTCATCAACATTTTTTGAGTACTATAAACTTACTTTGCTGGCTCAAGTGTAAGTTTATCAGCACTCTGCATCATGTAGTGGGAGTGTTCTTATTCCAGCAGAGTCTGGATTTAATCTACAGCCAAACCATAGACATAGCCAGTGAGAGCTGTAACCAAACAAGAAAATGGATAAGTGCACTAATGGTAAAAATTCAGGAAAAAAGAAGTCATTAGAGTATGGGGGAGCAAATTGGCAAATAAAAGTGCTGAACAGAGAAATTAAACATATCCAAAATACCAAGTGACTATAGAAGCATGATGTTATACACAGCATATACAATTCCTATGGATATCAAGTGCAGAGCATGCTGTGACAAATGTTTTGCAAACTGCCCAGTGGAACTTGAAATACACAGCTTTCACAGTAAGAAAGACAAGTAAAAGACACAATGAATGAGCCTGTGACATGATCCCTGTGATCCTAAAAATTCGTATGTTACACCAATAATTTCTTGCAGGCCAGAGAAACTCCAGTGTTGCTAATTTTACTGGAAGTGTCTCCTGTCCTCCTTCAGTGTCACTTTTTTATTACTGGACCATAAAACTAAACAGAGGACCCACTCTGATGTCATCTGAATCCTCCCAAGGATATTCTGGAGACTAAAGTGCGTGAAGAATTGCCCAGTTCTCCACTTTATAGAGCTGCTTTTTCCTTTATGTGAGAAATATTGTTATTAGGATGTTTTAGACCACACATCAGAAAAGGCAAAGACAAGTAGAAATTATCAACATTCCTAACGTCCCAGCCAGACAACGCCATTGCCAGTGGTTATAAAGGTTTATGCAAAGCCATGAAAGAAAAAAAAATATATCACCTACTCAAATTGCATTTATATCAGAAAGGTCTCTGCCTTATTCTGGTGACTCCTGGTTCTTAGAAGGTGGCAGTTCCAGTGCTTGGATGCCTGTTGTACAACACTTGGAGAGGCACTTTCAAATGGTACCGTACAGGAAATTCCATCAGCTCCCAAATCTAGGCCCACCTTGCAGGATTTACCTTCAGATAATCTCAGATTGTACCAGCATTTTTGCTGTGTGGAAAATGTTAACACATGTAGGCAAACTCCCTTTAAATTCCTAGAGGGACTCAGACAAATCATAATAGTATAGTAGTATCATAGTAATAAAAGTAGAATAGTATCATAGTATGATAGATTCAGAGAATGATTAAGGTTGGAAGAGACCTTAAAGATCATTAACTTCAACCCCCTTCCATGGGCAGGGGCACTTTCCATGGCCTCCTCTGGACTCGCTCGAGCAGATCCATGTCCCTTTCCTGTTGGAAGGCTCAGAGCTGAGCACAATACTGCAGGTGGAATCTCGTGAGAGCAGATTAGAGGGAAAGAATCACCTCCCTTGACCTACTGGTCATGCTCCTTTTGATGCAGCCCAGGGCACGGTTGGCTTTCTGGGCTGCGAGCACGCGCTACTGGCTCACGCTGAGCTTTTCATCAATCAACACTCTCAAGTCTTTCTCTTTAGGGCTGCTCTCAATCCTGTCCCTGCCCAGCCTTTGTTTGTCCTAGTATTCATTCTGTTTATGTCTTAATTATGAGATAGTTTGATTGTGCTTGCCTGTTAAATAGAGGATTTTTTCATATTCCTGGACTATCAGACTACTGGTAATCATAGAATCATGAATCATAGAATGGTTTGGGTTGGAAGGGACCTTAAAGATCATCTGGTTCCAGCTCCCCTGCCATGGGCAGGGACACCTAGACCAGGTTTCTCAAAACGCCATTGAACCTGGCCTTGAATACTGCCAAGGAGTGTTCTGAAAATATGCAAAATAAAGTGGTCCAGGCTTTCATCTTCCCTATTTGGTGACTTATTGTCACGTTTTAATGTGAAATGTGTTTTATCTCCTATATTTATTTCTGTGATTCAGAAGAATATGTATCATAAACATCTCATTACTGTAAATGTATTTTGGCAGTTATTGGCTTGAATTGGACATGAAGTCATGGCGATTGCTGTTGATGCTTAGGTAAGATGCATGAAAACAAAGAGAGAGTGACAAAGCACATCATATTACACCTCTTCAGTAAAGGCAGAACAAAAATAAATTAGTAATTTCCACACTTCTTTTAAACTGACTGTCCTTTCTTTATATTCTAGCATATGATACCAAAATAGATTACTGATTCTATGGAAAGAGGAAACAATCCAGATAGTTGTAAAGCAGACTTACAAGAACATTTTTTTTCCCCTGTAATTTCCTTAAGGGGGATTGTAAGAGTTAAATATTAACTTGAAAACAAGCACTTTTCATTGTTTAGTTTCATGATGTTACATGTGAAAA
The DNA here is from genome assembly GCF_033783945.1 of Neopsephotus bourkii. Lineage (NCBI taxonomy): Eukaryota > Metazoa > Chordata > Aves > Psittaciformes > Psittacidae > Neopsephotus > Neopsephotus bourkii. The sequence goes on along the minus strand of NW_026902105.1, from coordinate 5,012,250 downwards.
AATCTATGCTAAGCCATGTTGTATAATGTGGCTTATGCAAAAGGTTTTTAATAATTATTTGAAGACCAAAATGTTTCAGATTAGGAAAAGGAATCAAGAGTTATTAACTTCATCAGAGAATTTGATTCCTATTTCATGACATGAAAATAAAACAGTAAAAGAATGAAAGAAGGCACTGGAAAAGCAATATTTACTTTTCCTGTCATAGAAACAGCTATGAAAATCACCTGCTGTTGCAGGACTCCATGAGCTAATAGATGAAACTTTTCACAATTATTTTCAGTAGTGATGTCAATCCTCAAGAGTACACTGGCATTTTCCTAATGAAATTGCCTCACAAACAGTACCAAATTTAATTGAGTTATTGGCATGTTTATTGACACAAGCATCAAATGGCTGTCTACATGAATTGCTTGGTCCAAATGTTCCCAACCTGTTTTCCTGAGTGTAAATCAGACATAATTTATCTCATGTTTGACCCTTATTAGTGTCAGGTAAAAGTGACATTGGCCATGATGCTTACAATAATAATGCAGATGGCAAGCATACGATTGCAGTGGTTTAGTCTGTTTTGAATTCCTGGCTACAAAGACCATTGAGATGGAGGCCAGTGACAGTCCTGGATGCTTCAACAGGATTGCAGAAGGCACAGGGCGTTCAGTGTGCTGTGTTGACTTCTAGATGACCAGTGTTAACATGTGAGAGAATAGCAGTGCCTGCTTGTCGCCACCAAACCGTTTAAAATCTCTGGTGGATTTACTGGGAGGATGAGATGGATAAACTGAACACCACTCATGACTGTTGGAGAGACTAAGGTCCGCTCTGTATGCCTGTCCGGTCAACATCACAATTGCTTCCAGACTGATAAACACATACAAAAAAATCACAATGTGATAAGTATTTAATGTTTGCAGCTTAAACATGTGAAATGTGCAGTGAAACTGAAACTAAGTGGGAAAGCTTTGAGCTCTGTGAAGCCTCCACATAAAGCCAACAACATTGCGGTGTAAGAATAAGTGGAAAACAAAACTCCAGCAATGTCCAGAGCTGAATGAATGGCACCATCCTTTCCTGTAACTTATTAAGTGCCTTCATCTCTGACTGCTTATCCTTTTTGTTTAAGTTCCATGAGGAAGATCTTGAGAAATATTCCTTAGAAAGAAACTCAGGAGTAGGCTTTGTAGTATCCCTGTACTGAGCTGTTACTGAGCTTTGTAGGTGAGCTGCAAATTCACCTATAATACTGTTTAAAACCAGTAATATTTACTGATAAGTAATATTTATTGATAAGTGAGAAACATCTATCTTTTAATAATCAACTGTTTATTATTTGATCCCCAGCTTCCTTCATGTTTGTTAATGCAAAAAGCTACTCCTGACTACACTCTTGCAATAAAATAATATCAATAGGTACATAAAATCATGGTTCACTGTATTAATTTCCTTCTGTGCTTGGACTTGCTTGAAATCATAAATATGTCTACAAGCACAAAATTCCCTCTGTATCCCTCAGCAGAGTGTAATATTTAAACACTTTTAAATGTATCTTTTTCCAGAAATATTGCTAACTAGTATGTTTTTCTAATGTTTTTCAAAATAAGGGAAAATAAGCTCACTTTAAAGATTTTATAATAGCTACTTTTCCAGCACAAAATTTGTTCTTTGTTCCTTTGATGTTCCTAAAAGAAATGAAGGCACGAAACCTTCGTACATTACACCGAGATTTCTAAACAGTTTCAATTTCTAAGCTTTAAATTACCATAGAGCCATTTGAACCATCTATATTTCAAACACTTATAATTAGCAAGATTTATATTTACAACTGGCACTGTGACAGCATTGTAACTAGCCTCTTTCACATCCTATTGCTTAGACCCTAAGTGACACTGCACTGGTAATGCAGAGAACTGGAGAATGCTATTACTGAACCATACTCAGACAAAAAATGGTACTTAGTATTGGAGTTAAAAAAATACTTATGTACTTAACAGATTTCCTGTGTTCATGTGGAAAGGAAAGCTATACATCTGTTGCAGCAAGAAGGCATTAAATAATGTTTTCCATTAGGAAAGTTCTAGTCTGCATATAGTTCTCACATTGCACGTTCAGAACAGTCTGAAACGGAGTTGAGCATTATCACAATTCAAAATATATAAGGTAAAAATTTTAGTTTCAAATATGCCCACGTGGATATTTGAATTTACTGTGGTTGTAAACTCCTAAAATTACACTTTTAATATTATATATAATAGCTGCTGCTGGGAATATCAGGAATCAGACCTCCCCACATCTTGTGGTGCAGATATGTGTTCCCTGAACTAAGTTTAGGCAGGCGAGAAGAGGCTGTGGTCAGGCTGTAGTCTCAGTAACCTGCTTCTTTTGGCAGGCTTTGAGAGCATACCTTGCAGTAACAACAAGTGGAATTGTATTCTACTGTGGGAAGATAGAATAGAAAAAATTGTTATGATGAGTTTGAGTTCTTATCTAGGGTTCCCTGTAAGGAACAACTATGCAGAGCTCACAAGAGCGCAGTCACCCTCACATAGCTTACAGGTGATAGACAGTTATCCATCTGTACCTGAGGCACACAGAACAGTTGATTCCCTCTGAAATCCAAGTGGAAGCAGCTAAGTACCAGTGTGAAAAGAATTGAAGGTCCTAGGGAGAAGTATAAGTTTATGTTCTTTCTTCTGAAGAGAATAGACAGAAAAAAAGAAGGGAAAGGTAACTATGAGTAAATGACAACAGAAGAGTTATATGATTTTTAATTTTTTAGTTAGCATCGGTGCAGATCTCCAGAAAAGCAACCCAGGAAAGCTGGCACTTTTTGTGATAGGACGCAGAGACCCTTGAAAAAAAAGTAAGATTTCTGGAATAATCTGAATTGAGGCTGCAGTGATTTTTCTGTTTTCTTAAGTTCTTTCAAAAGACTGCAGAAAGATGCATGGGAGCGACCAGTAAAGAACTGAATTGAAAAGGAGCCTAGGAGGGTTGAAAAAGGAAATATCAAACGCTGCCTGAGACAATTGGAACAAGGTGTTATATTCAGGCTTCAATTTACTGTGTGATAGTAAGCAGTTAAAATTCTAACACTGATTCAAGGAAATTTATTAACTTCTTTGCTTTTGAGAATTTTCTGTGCAACGGCTGAAGCTGCAATAAAAGATTTAAGAAAAATTAGGTTTATATCAAAGATTCACCCAAATGAAGTGTCAAAAACTGTACAAATGCAGATGTTGAGTGAGGAAAACATTGCTTTTTTCTGGGGAGAAAAGCAATGTTGCAGGCAAAAAAACGTTTGCTCTATTTCTAAGAAATGCAAGTTGTGATGCACTTGATCTTGATGGGTTTCGGCTGCTGTAGGCAGAGGAAGCTAGCTATAAAATTGCATTACAAAAAATTTTGAAGATGTTGCACTCCATATAAGTTTTAATACCAAAAAAAGGAAATTTTAAAGGGTAAGATGAATGGGCTGTCAGTCTGAAAGCACAGAGGAGGCTAAATTTAAAAGTTGGACACAGTTGTGCAAGACAGTGTTATGCCAAAAGCTGTAATATTAGCACTGAAAGGAGAGCCACAGGCAGCAGAGGGTAAGGTGGTAAACTTCAGCCTTATGATAGTGAACTTATCCCCGCTAAGGGAGTTTGTGAACTAAATTCATAGGGAAACAACCTACTGGAAAGGATTCAATTTATAATTGGACCAGACAAAAAAGTATCCATTATAGGATTAAAAAAGAGGTCATGCTATGGTGTTGCTGAGTTGGTTCTCTCGCTGTTCTGTTCTGGGTCCATCTTAGGACAGGCTCAGAGGTCAGGGAAAGTTGCAGGACAGGGGTGGATGACTGTGCTTTTCACTTACACTGGATAGTTGTTTACCTGTGGTTGAGGCTAAATGAAGATATAGATAGGATTTATATGCATGGGGGGGGGGGGGGGGGCTGATGGAAGAGCAACTTCCTAAACTTCTGTTGCTTTTCATGTGCGAGAAATGCTTCAAGATGGCTTCTCTCTCACTGTAAGCTACCTCCTTAGAGTAGAGTGGGTAGGGAATGAGAACCTAAAAATATGTGTATAAACCACAGTAATGTGCACTTCGATAATTATCACACTGTAGTTTTTTTCCATCTTTGTTGTCATATAATCTAAGAAGTAAATATGTAATCAGCAGATATTCTTCGTGATTACCTTTTCTGATTTATCAGCATTTGAATAGTGAAAGCCTTCTCATCGCAGTAAATCTATACTGGACTTTTTATTTGTTATGGCACCAGGAATGTGCCATTTGCTTTATCTTTATTCATGCTGATACAGTACTCCTTGTCCTTAAAACTTTGTGCCTGGAACTGGTGGAGTGACAAACTGTTCTTTTCAGTGCTACAAATGCCCTGAGTCCGCCTATCTGGAGTCTTAGAGCAGCACCTGATTTTAGGGCAGAAATTGAAACTGTGTTTTTCTATGCACAAATTAAAAATAAACTTTTGCTTCTTTTACTTCAAATTCATCATGACCTGTCATTGTTTCAAGACCAAAAGCCTTTAAGCAGAGTATAGCCACTTAATAGTGCAGAGAGAGAAATTGTGTGTAGCTATTATCTCCTGCTGAAGTTGCTGCTATGCTTTATGTCTGCTACTAGTGGCACAGTAATAACAAAGTTTGTTTCTGAACACATATATATTAACTATTTTAAATATTGCAACTTGGTTTATTAAAGAGTTTATTGTTTTCTTCTAATAAGGAACATTACTAAGTGAGGAAAAAGCCTCCTGATTATATACTTTATTGAGGCCCTGGCAGAAAAGCCACAGGGTCATCATTGCTGCTATATTTGTAGAATGGCCAGAAGATCATAATAGTGTGTCACAAGAAAGTGTTTTTAGTGAGATGTTAGGCAGAGGTCTGGTGTGTTTCTAAACTGTATGTCAGGTCTTGAAAGTTTTCAATTGATTTGTCTCTAGCTTTAGTAAAGTGAAAATCTCTGTGGTAAAGGGTTATCACAAATATACCAAGGCTGTGTAACTCAGAGGAGCAATACTCGTACCGAGCACTTACATGTAGACCTCAAAGAGCTTTTAATCACTGGATGCTTAACTAATTTGTGGAGATATCTCAGCTAACAATTATAGCCTCCCTATACCATCTATATGTTACTAGATGACTTGTGGAAGAGGTCACAGGATTTGATCTTAAACTGAAGGCTACTTGTTAAATGCACGTGAAAGCCTTCAATAAAGAGTTGCACATCACAGAAATATGTAACTATATACATACAAATATTATTGTATATCTGATGCTATTTTATATATATATATGCTTGCATACATATATGTGTGTATCTTTAGATATGTATTTATATATGCATAAAGTACTTACACACATACAGATATGTATAACCAGATCATGCAGCAGTAACTTCAGGACAAATAAATTTGAAACTATGTAATTAGAGAAGATAGTTTTGAAGTTTGTCTTTGAATGTTTCAAATGGCAAAAAATATGCAAAAATAGAAACCTCCATTTATATTTTGTTTATTTTTTACAGAAACTCACACTATCTGGTATTGAGGGACAGGGTGGATTACTTAATCTTTGACAAAATATGGCTGAAGTATCTTCAGCAATGTCATTTCTTCAGTAGAAGGAAATTAAGCGGACCTTACATAGGTCATAGGTCCTGGTTCACTAGTAAGAAACACCCACTTTGGTACTTGGAATGCTTTGCATAATAAACATATTGGCATAGATTTATTAATCATCATACCCTTCAGTCACACTCTTCCTTGCTAGTTCTGCTTGAGTTTATGAAGTTTGTGGTGGTGCAAATTTAGTTTCAAAACTACCAGGTTACAAACATCTAAATGTAGTTCAGCCTGTTTCCGCTCTTGCTCTCAGTAACTGTTTGGCTGCATTTTGCACCTGATATGAGATATAACCCATTGCAGTTAATGGATTTTTGCATCTTTACACAAGATGCAATAATAAAAAAGTCACAGCAGAATCCTGTAAAAATGTGCATGAATGCTGTATTTCTGAAATTATCAAGACATTAAGAATTCTGTGTTGCTTCTTAACCACTTTAAGCCAGTCTGAAGGAATTGGTTCATTTAGATGATCTTAAGGTCCTTTCCAACCCTAACTATTCTATGATTCTATGATTAGGCTTTGTTCTTTTCAAACACCCTGCACCTCATCTCTCTTGTGACCTGTGTAATGCAGAACTAGAGCTTGAGATCTTTCTTTAGGGAGAAGGTGGCTGCATGTGTGCTTGTCACACCACAGTAATGTGGACTCTGAGTTTTGAGCACACTGAAATGCTAATACTACTTCTTATTACGTATAGGTCAGCATTACGTGTAAAGGGGGAATGACATTTCTCCGTGGACAGATAATATAATTTGTGACAGAGTTCCTGCACTTTTCAGCGATAGTATCAATTGTTTACAGCTGACTGAAACAAGAAATGAGTTGGTCTGATAAGGAATTGTGGCTTGGGTCCAAGCCCAGATCCTTTTACCAAGACTGTATTAGAGTGGCTGTAATAGCCAGGCAGTTGCTGAAAGAGAAGCATAAGTATTTACAGGTAAAAACCTGGTTCCATGGCAAAATTTTCATTGACATTAATGATTTCAAGATTTCCCCCCTACTGTGAGGCTGAGATGTCATTTGTACAGGGCATTTAAAAGTACAAGCTTTTGCTAATGCCAGAATATGATATTGCCTAGGCTGAGTAAAGACTTACTTTTATTTTCATTTACGAAGATTATGTCAGTTAAGACAGCTTCTAATGGTGAAATCACATTCTGCTGTAGCGTTTATGTTGATCAAATTCTGCTTTGAACAATATGGAAGGAACAGTAGCTAAAATACTTTTGATAATGAAACATGTAGTAGCATGAAAATAATTTATCTCAAAGTAGGAAGCTTTCCGGTTATAGAATTTCATAATTAGAAGCTCAGCAAATGTTATTTCCTAGTTGGCAATTACATATAGATTGGCAAAAACATCAGAGAGCTTGAAGCTGACATGTAGTTTCCAACGGTAACCAGAATATAACTGTCTTTTTAAAAATTTTGTTTAGGCAATGGCAGAAAAATAGAGAAAAGATGCAGAAAAGGGATTAATTTCTTATGTACTCTGCAAGACATAAAAATAACATATTTCTACTAGTGATCTACCAGTGATTTATACTGATATTTAGAAACTGGCCTCATGGAACCTAGGATATACTTACTGCATCTGTTTAAGGGAGGGGTAATTGCAGAGCAGCGTCTCTGCTCTGCTCTGTGGCCAGGTTGCCTGGTCTTGCCTGTTCTCTCTCACTGTTGGAGAACCCCCAAAGCAGCTGCATTTACAGGCAGACAAAGTGGTTACCCTGACTACAACACCGATGTGGGACATCTCAAATCACTACCTCAAAAACCCGAGGTTTAATTGGTTAGGTTTGTTTTAACATGTGGGGTTTTTTTTTCCCACGCCAGTGACGGTTAATTTTCCACTTTTCTGCTGCTGACGCACCCCGGCGTGTGCAAGGACAGCAATAGGTTTTCTTTGGTTGGTCCTTCTGCATTTCTCCTTTTCTCCCGCAGGGCCAGCAGAGGGGGGTCACGCTCCGCGCGGGTCCGCGCCGCTCAGCGCCGCCTACGCGGGCTGGAGCCGGGGTGGCAGAGAGCGCCCGACTGCAGCGAAGAAAGAGCGTTACCTCCAGCTAAGTGCCAGGAATATGGGCGAGGGGATCTTAATCACAAGAGATAAACTGTCCCCTGTAGTCTATCGGCAGCTAATCAGTGATAGAAACTACTTACCGGAAGGGTAAACTGTTTTGTCTGTCACTGTCCTAATAAAAACAGTCAAACAAAAGTATAAAATAAATATAAAATATCTAAATATAAATATAAAAATATAAATGATCAAAAAAACCACAACAAAACCAAACCCAAAAAAACCCACAACAAACCCACAGCCCTCACATTCCCCTGCAACCTTTTAGGATCAAAATGTAACAAAAAACCCCAATATTTCCCTGCATTTAAAACTTTTTTTTTTTTTTTTTTTTTTACCTAAATGGCTCACAAGAAGATACTGATAGTCCTAATGGAAGCTCTGCTGAGATCAAGCTTAACTTCTGTCAGTCTGATCTTTGCTCTAACTGCAGTGGCTGGGACTTCCTTTGTTTCGAAACATGTTCCAAAAGCCTGTATTGATTAAGTGTGTGAGAACTGAAACTCTCTCAACTAATGTTTTCTAAAGTAGTCCCTCCTACAAGTGTATGGGGATTTAATTTTGAATTATTTCTTCAAGAGCAAAATATAAATGTGCCTTCACTGGATCAGGTGAATCTTATATGAACATGAAAGATGTTGTATGAGTAACTTGTTCAATTTTGCATCTGCTTATATGCAATTTACCTGCCTTTATCTTTTTTGCAGCATAAATACTTTTCTAACTAGTAACAGGATCTGTATAGTAGGTAAAAAAACAATCATAGGTTATTCTTGTCCTTTTCTTTTGTTACTACCATAGCAAAATCACTCTTGTTAAATCAGACCAGCGCCTAAATGTAGAGCAGTAGCATGAAGCTGAAGTGCTAAACTATGCCCTCCAGTGTTATGCTATTAAATTTCTCTTTTTGGATAAATTCAGACAATGATTTTCCTGTCATAATCACTTTATCTCAAATCTTCTGCATTTATTGCTTAGACAAGCATTAAGGCACGCAGAGTCTTATACTACAGAGGGTGCGTATGCTTTGTTTCTATGCCCAGCTACCCAAGAGCATCATATTTTTCAGTTCTTCCTTTTTTCCAAAAGAAAGGTGGGAGTGATTTAACATTAATTAGAATTGGTTTACTATGACATTCAACTGCACATAGGTGTGCTGATAGTACACAGGCAGCATACTTCTGATTGCCCTTTTCTCCATCTATAAATCCCCAGCCAATGGGCGATTTAGAAATTGATCTCAGTCCAGCTTTCTGGTAGCTTCCTGACCTCCAGTTTCACCTCTATAACACGTTTGTTGTTTTTTTCTGTTTTGGGATGTTTTTTTTAGCTCATCTGAGGCAGTATTTTTATAGTGATACAACTCACCTGAGCTGCAGATTATGTGTATGGAAACATATTTGTTGATTATAACTGAGCCTTTGCCAAAACGGTAACTTGGTTATGTTTCCTTTCTCTTCTTTTTAAATCCTTTCTTTTGGGACGTTTATCTGTTGTGGTTTAAACTCAGCAACTACACAGTACCACACAGCTGCTCTCTCATACCCCACTTTTCCCCTCCCTGGCCAGGATGGAGAGGAGAATCAAATTCTTCTGTAAATGTAAAATGTGGGGGTTAAGATAAGAACAGTTTTATAATTAAATACAGTAGAAGATAGTACTAATACAACTACTACTACTACTAAGGGGAATAACAAGGAGAGAGATGTAAAACTGAGGAGGACCCCCCCCCCCCCCCAAAAAAAAAAGCCCAACAACAAAAACCACAACTATTCTATGATTTCGTATAAATTGAGTGCCAAAATTCCTGCTCAAGTACCTTGCATCTCTATGGCTTGGCTGATAAGTGGCAAAGAGCAGATTACTAGCTGTTTGGATGCCATGTGGTTGTCTTTCCGAAAATCATAGAATCATAGAATGGTTTGGGTTGGAAAGAACCTTAAAAATCATCCAGTTCCAACCCCCCTGCCTTGGGCAGTGGCACCTTCCATTACACCACGTTGTTCAATGCCCCATCCAAGCTGGCCTTGAACATTGCCAGGGGTGGAGCAGCTACAGCTCCTCTGGGCAACCTGTTCCAGTGTCTCACCACCCTCATAATGAAGAACGTTTTCTTAATATCTAATCTAAATCTCCTCCCTGTCAGTTTAAAGCCGTTCCCTCTTGTCCTATCACTATATGCCTTCAAGTCTTACCAGCCAACCTCAGTCTTGAAATTGACAGGTCATCTCTCTTTGCTAGGTGAGTAAATTTCCCTTTATCTGGATTCCCTAGGCGGTACTAAAACACCATGGCACACAGGAATTTTCAAAATATAAATTGCTGATAGTGTCTGCTACAGAAGTTTTGGTTCATCCTCTTGTTTTCATACAGTACTGGTGAAATCGTGGAACAGTGATAGGACTGTTTTTCTCTCATGCACAGGACAGGGTAGAACAAGTGGCCCCTGTTACCTCCTAATGCTCATACATCTCACATTGGAAAGGCCCATTGAAACACAAATAGCATGTGCAAGTGATTTCGAAACACTAAAACAATATGACAGCAACATACTCAAGATGCTACAACTTCCTCAGCATTGCTTAGTCCCTGTAGATCTTTCTGCCTGTACTAGAAAAAACATGCCACCCTCCCTGCTTCCTACAGTAGCGTACCTTCAGATGCACAGCCTTGCTTTGCACTCCCAATACCTTAATGTGTATTTTAGGAACTGTGAACTTGTGCTTGCTTATTGCCTGTTGCAGTATTTAGAGTGATGGTTCCATATTTATCAAAACATTTATTTTAAAGAGCCCCAACCAAATGAGGAATAGAGAACTTGCAAAGGCAGGCTGACTAAGGGTGGAGAAAGCAGAGCCACATTTGACACCACTGCATTCCTCATTTCACCCCTTAAGGACCATCTACCAAAACCTCGCCACCGTGTTTCATCCTGTCATGTTACTGCTGTTCTTTTATGGTTCTCAGTTCTGACATGAACATGTAGTTGAGAGGACTTGCATCACTGCACAAACCCCCAGTATTTCCAGGCAGATGGTGTGGTCCCACCCACTTAGATACTGTTATGTGGAGTGGGCAATTTAGGGAACCTGAATTCATGGCACTTGAAACACGGATTTGTGTGAGCTAGGAGACATGAAAAAGCTGAGTACAAGGTATTTCTTTTATACACTTCAGAACCTAGGAACAAGATTATATCATGCAGCAAAACTTCCCAGAGCCTGGCTTGCTTGGATCTGGATTAGACTTTCAAAGCTGTTCTTAGAATTTTGATAAAGTTGTGCTCATTTTGCCACTTGTTTTAAAATAATGTTTTTACATATGGAAAAATATTATTGGTCAGATAATACTTTTTATGAATTACATTAACCGTATTTTATAAATCACTGACTGAATACATGACATTATATAAAAACATGAATTCTATACCTTTTGTACAAAGATGTACTTTATTAACAGTAATACTTGGATACAAACCGCTCTAGTCTCCTGCTTTCTGTGTTGTTTTTTTCTGTCTCCTGTTCTCCTGTTCCAGAACTTGCAGCTCAAACGAACTCAGTGCTACAAACCTGGCTCTTGCTCTGGGACAGTGGGAATCTGCTGAATATAGTCTCCAAACAGGAAAACGACTCTGGTCCTTTTAGAAGGAAGACTGTGCATTTTCGCAAGTTATGTCCCTCCCAATCTTTAACATTATACCAAGATTACCCTGACTTGATCCAAAACATGGATTTTAATTATTACATAGGAAACGTGGAGAAAGTTACAGTTATAAAATACTTTATTTCCACATTCTGAGTTAGAAGATTACATGGAGGATGCTAGAAATAGAGTAGTGGTCTTACCAGGCTTTTTTGTTTTTTTTTTTTTTTTCCTGAGAATTATACAACTTAATGTCAAAGCATGGGATAAATCCCTAAAATACCAAGAATGTTCCCTTCCCAGGTCGTGAGCTCAGCACTTTCCATAAGAGCCAAGGTTAATATTTATCTATGCCCCATGGCAGTAATTTTTGAAGGTGTTGCTGTTGGGGATTAATTGCTGCTTCAAACGGGCAGTTAACAGTTTAAACAACATTTTTATTGGCATACAGTAGTTCAGTGTCTACTAGTGTGCTGATGGGTTTATGATGATCAAAGTGGACTAAAGAGTTCATCTACTAGCTACACATTATTAGGGGCACTGCTCCATGTGAGTACCCTGGGTTAATGTATGTGAGATGTACAGTCACTGGTGTACACAGAAGAAAGTGTTCATTATAAAATATTGTACTTCAGACTGTTTTCTGTTCTATTTACACTCGGAAATGAATCTCTCAGGCTACTGGTGCTCCAGTGACCTGGTGCCTGAGCACACATGCTCCTGAGGACAGTTCAGACTCTGGTGCGCATATTTCAGCACTGGTTTTCCACAGGGTACAGCACCACGCTTGGAAGAAGTATTGCCACAGTGTCACAGGTTATACACTGCACTGTGTTCAAATAAGTGGGTGAAAAATCGGCTGCAGAACTCATTACACTTACAAATATGCTGCTTGAATTCAATACAACTGATACACAGTTTATATGATCACTGGCATTAAAGGAAACCAGATATGTGTAATCCTATTAATTATCTAATTTTTTACACCTCATTAATTGGGCATTTTGAGATCTTCAGTGTGATTGGAAGCCTGAGATCTGTATTCTGTCTGCCTGCTACAGTTGTTAATCTCAAACAGTGTGGCTATATCTGCTTTCCTCAGGGAACCACAACCTGTCAATGTCCACAACTCCACTGAAGTGAGTTTTACAAGACTCTTTGGGCATCTGTGCCACAGCAGGTTGTACAAACATGCCAGAGGGAATTTCTGAAGGGAATGTAGAATGCCTTCACTGTGATTGCAGTGCAACATGGAGATTTCTGAGCTATGGGGCTAGTTATAGCTATGTCACACAGTGCTTGAGCCTCCTAAGCACACCCTAGTCCCCAGGACGTGGATTCCTATCTCTATTTTCTAACCCTGTTGGAAAATACTGTCTCTGACTACTATTAATGACTTGGTTCTAGCAGACCAATTAACTAAAGACAGCTTGTGATAAATGTTTCTCCTATATAAAATTATGACAGCTTGCTGTCTAAGTATAGGATGAATGTATCCCACACTTCAGCTGAGTAGTGTCACATGGATGTAATGAGGTTATTTAGCATGGAACAGCTGGCGTGTCTTGCTGCTGTGATTCTATGGGACACTGCTCACAAACCATAGCTAGCCTCTTGTCTCACTGCTATTTATTTGTGTTGTCTGACTTTTTGTTTCCTAAGTAAAAGTGACACGTACAATTGGGAAGAAGCTGATTGGCTTCTTAACATAATCTTAGCCAGTTGATAGATTCCTAATTAGTTAACCACAAATTCTGGTCTTATGGGGACACTGCTGGAATGGAGCACAGAAAGCCAAGCCTCTGCCTCATGCCCACATATGGAATGTGAAAACAGAAGCTGTTTGCAAAAATAAATAAGAGGTGTGAGTAGAAAAGTACACTATAAAAATATAACAGATAATTTATTTATAAATCACCCGCTTAAATAAGAAATTGTTGCAATTTTTAATTCCAGACTGTCTCTCTGTGCCTCTCCCTTTCAATGACTACACTGCTCTTTACTTACCTCTGGTATCTCACATCCCTGCTGGCTGATTCTGTCTTTTCTTTGCTATATCTGTCACCCAGAACCTAAATCCTAGTTGCTGGGAATGAATTAATAAATAGTCTAAGGAAGCTGCCACGGTTCTGGAGACTGAAAGATTTTAGGTAGACCCAAGTCCAACAGGCTAGCCTTGCTATCGAAGTAGTCATAGAGCCATAGAATGGCTTGAGTTGGAGAGGACCTTAAGATCATCAAGTTCCAACGGCCCCTGTCAGGGAAGCCTCACACTAGACCGTGTTGCCCAATGCTTTGTCCGGCCTGGCCTTGAACACAGGCAGGGATGGAACATTTACCACTAAATTTAGTTAGTATTTGACTTAATTCCTGAGCATACATACAGTTATATGAATTTACAATCTGTTTAGTAGTGCTGGAGAGAGCACTTGAAATTCTGAGTCTCTTTCAGGGAAAATGAACAAGATTTTAAGGACTTTTTTGTCTAAAGCTAGGCTCAATCCAACCTATCATATATTCACACAGCCACGATGAGCTTGTATTTCCTGATGTTTTAATTGAAATACAGTGTTGTGTCGTTTTTCCCCAGGTTCTAGAAGAATGTGCCCCTTTTTGGGAGGGGAAGGGTTTGTTCCATTTTTGGAATTCTGTTAAAGTGTTTTCATTCAGCTGGGCTTCTGCAGCGAAGTCAACTGTGCCATAAATCTTGGTACTAGTTAATGTCGAAAATAGCTATATCATTCATGTACTTCTCTCTGCTTCCTTTCCTTCTATTTATCCTTTCCAGAAGAAGTACCAGTATGGTGATCCTGAATGCTGGAGGACTGGGCTGTTTTCATTGTGTAATACAATTTCTGTTGGCTGCTCCTGCTCCTGCTACAGTCAAACTCTGGCCAAAACGTTAAGCTAAATTGCATGAACACTGAGAGTACTCATGGAGTTGGGTGTGCCCATTCATGAAAATTACAGCAAGGGTGAGAATATTAAAAGCTGCAATACTGAGATTTCTCAGTCTTGGGACTCTAGTTAATTTCTCATTTGGAATGAAATACACTTCAGAAACATCACTACCCTTGCCATGTTATTCTTTTAACCAGACACCTAAAGCAGTTAAGCTGTGGTTTTGAAGGTGAACTCAAACAAGAATAACAATTCAAGCTCTTAATACCGTATTTTCCCAGTTTAAAGCTACATTGAAAGCTAGGTATTTCATCCACATAATTAACTACTAGCTTATACAGTTGAAGGATGGGTTTCATCCTTCTTGTAACTGAAAGCAGAAGATGTGTTATTGTTCTAGGAAAGCAATATTGCCAGATTTTTCACAGAATCTTGAAAATTGGAGATTCAGTGCATTCTCTGTAGCTTTTTCCTCTTTACTCACTGGTGTATAGATTATACCTCTTCCAGGCCTTTCTTTTCAGTCCCTTTGATTTGTAGGTATTTTGTATGAACTTGATTAGAGTACCACAGAAACTCTAGATGAAAATTTACATTCTTAGCTTCTACCACAGCATTATATCCAATAAATTTTATTTCCTGTGCATTATTTATCTAAGTTTATTCTATGAAAAAAAAAAAAGTTTGTTGGAAAATCAGTCTTAATTAGAAAAAAAATCTATATTTAAGGAAGTAGAACAGTGCTAACTCTTAAATGCTATATTCTTGCTACATATACTTTAGCCAAATACTTCATAAATACTGAGAAGTTATCTGGATTTACATCTTTTTCTATGTAGAGAAAATAAAGGAGATGCTTTTACATTCTGTTTTAATTGGGTCAAAAAGTAAGCAAGATTTACTTTCACGGTTGGTTGTTTAGAGTGTCATCCAGTTTGATGGAGAATCTGGCTGACATGTCTCAACCAGCAGAATAAATCAGAGCACTCATTCACGTGTTGCTACCAATATATATATAGGTTCCAAAAGATGAGACTCTTAACTCCTACCTCTCTCCATATCAGGCAGTAAAAGAATTTAAACCTGGGACTAACCTCCAAATGCTCTGATAAGCGGCAGCGGCATCACTTTCCCCTTTGTTACACCTGAGTTGAAAAGATCTGAGCTACACACAGACCTCTGAAGAAAAGACAGAAAAGACTTTCTGATGAGGACAGAAAGATCGAGGTCACTGGAGGTTGGTGCTCAGCAATGGTGGGTAGGTCTCATATTTCTTCTGTGGATAAGGAGTTTTGTCACCCCCTTATTGGGTGACACACCCCCATTTGGGCTTTTTTGTCTCTAACCATTACATACATAGCGCTCCTCATCAACAAGGATTTTAAGTACCTGATTCAGAATTTTGTTTTCCATTAAGAAAGCTGTAGCCTTGCAGGACTTCAAAAAAATTTCACTTTCAATGTAATTTGCAACAAAGTCAAGATTGTGATTTGTAACATTCACATGATAGGTATGAAAGGTTTGTATCCATATGAAATCTTTCTTTTAAAGCCAGCCAGTCTGTTAGTTCTGTCTAGGGTTTACAGTAGATCACTCTTATTGGTCCTCTCCTCAGTCATTTTAGATTAGACATATATAATTTTACTATTTTCAAACAGAAATGTCATGCCCACTGTGTTCAGTTACTGTGCATTACTCCTATTTAATAAGGTGGAAGTTGGTCTTTGAAAATGCCTCAAGTATCCTGAAGGTGTGAAAGTTAAAGACAAAATTTACCCTAGGCAGAGAACAAGAGGATTCTGGGGCCATTCCTTTATTCCCCAGGGAACAAGAGCAAATTTAACAGAATCAATGTACATGTTTTTTCTTGCTTGAAGATTTGTTATGAATGTAAGAACCACTCAATTTCCCCATGTTCCCAACAGCATGAAAGTAAGTTTTCAGAAAGGACCTGTCTCTCTCAGCTGCCAACATGTTTGGAAAGAGTCTGATAAAGCTTTTTCCCAGAGAACCCTCACAGCCTCTGTGTGAGACAAAATTCAGACAGGTTGTAAAGCATAACCAGTAGCTCAAACATTCTCTGTGGTAAACCACCATGTTCCTTTAAGAGCTGTTTCTTTTTGCCACTCTGTTAATGTTCCCAGCTGTTTACTTGTTCCCAGGTATGAAATCAAATGCTGGAAGAGCTGAGCTGGGCTGCAGCATGACTCAGTGACCATCACCATATTCCTTTGAAGGAAGGATCTGGCAGGCAGCACTATCTGGAATCATACCTTAAGTATGCACATGTAAATATACAAACTCCAGTCCTGAGGTGTAATTTATTTGAGATAATTATTTGCTTGTTCCCAGGAGGATAAGAAAAGAAAGCATAAGGTAGTATGTAGTAGTAGAAAGTGTTGTTGCATGGTCATTTCCTTCATTTGCTCTCGATACCATCTGGATTCTGTAGAATCAGGCGCAAATCCTGCATCCCATCTTACATCCCATTTAGGATGGTAAATTTGGACCATCTCCACTGAAGTAACAGAGAGGCATTAACACAAAACCAGTCAGACTTATGGATCTTCAGATCCCATTTTATTAAATCAAGTTTATATGTTCAGAATGATGTTCTTTGGAATGTGCTACATTAAAAATAAACATTTTGTGTCCTGCTGTACAGCATTTACCTAGAGATAGAAACCTGCTTCTTACACCTATATTTAGGGGCCATTCTGCAGTGACTTTCCTTATACACTGGGGAAGTTGAGTTGGAGTAACTCCAGTTACAGTGTGTGACATGATGCAACCTTATTGCAACTCATCTGCAGCAATAACACATATTGCAGCGGATATGTAAAGAAATAGAAATAGATTCTGGTTTCCTAGGATCTGTGTTTGAACTCTGAGCATGTATATGATTCTGTGACAAAAGCCATTAAATTATATTGATGCTAGATCTATGGTAACTGATATCATGTGAATGTAATTTTTATCTGGATGTTGAATTCCTATTTATTTTGCATTGTAGGATTCATTACAATACTGAGCTGCAGTATTTTGTATAGCTACTAAATAAACAGTGTGTATGAGACTCTGCATGGTCTGTGAAGGAAGCTTCTGGAACCATCCCTTCCCTGTTACACAAAAGGAAGAATTCAGGGATACAAAACTAATCATTGTGTTGGAGGAAGTGGTCTTAGGAAAATAAGGAGTCTTTAAAATACATCCATGGCCCCACTCATTTTCTGGCTGAGTCACTGATTTTCTGCGCAATCCTGGACAAATAATTTTGATTATATCTACAGTATATAATGTAGGATCCTGCAGAAATACCCACAGCGACTTTGGATGAACTTTGAGAACTATTTTTTTGCCTCACTTCAATGAAATTTTCAGGTCAAAAAGCTGGGACAGGTCACATAGGTCATGTGGTACTGGGTTAATAAACTGTACATTTATCAAATTGGGTAGAAGACACCAAGCTATTGATTTTCAGGGGAAAGATTTTTTTGGTTGCTTGGTTGCTTGGTTTGATTTTGGAAAGGAAAAAAGCAAACACCTTAATGGGAATAGGGAATTTTAGAAATTAAAAACTCTTATTTTTTCTGAGCCTGTTTTCCTTAGACAAAATGGAATTCCTCAGAAAATTGCCCTGTGGAATGACATGACTGTAGATCTGGAAGCAAGCATTTTTTCTGTATTTCTTGTTGCACTTTTGCCTATGAATGCACAGGACCATGAGTGTTCCAGGGAGGACTGTGAACTGAACCTGGCCTGGCTGGTTTGATGTCTTTATCAGAACAACTTTGCCATGTGTTTGAGGAAACAGCAAGTTGACCTTGGTGGTCCCTGTGTTACAGGATTGGGAGTATCTGTGCTTCTAGCTGGGAACCCTGGTTGCCAGCTCCAGCTGAGGTGCCAGCAAGAACAGCCCCAAATCTTACTGAATTCCAGTGTAGCCAACAGAGCTGCTGCCGTTTCAAGAGTCGCTCTGGGTCCTTGCAAAGATTTAAGTGAATCCCAGCACAGTTCATGAGTTCCTTTCTGCGCATCCCCTTGGGCCAGAAGGGTTGCAAAGTGGGAGTGACAGAATGTCTCCTGAGCTCCTTCGGGGACTCCTTCTATCCTTACCTTGCCTCTGTGTGAGACACCGTGTGTTTGGACACACAAGATGTCTCAGCTGTGCTACTCATACCACCCAGATGTGGGCAGTAAGTGTTTGTGTGTGTGTCTGTGTGTAACTTGGTTCTCTCTAGTGAGGAAACCTTTAGGGCTATGTACTGGTAGGAGATGCTCTGGCTGCTACATGGCTCTGCACATCTCCCCATTGTGGCACCTGAGCACTATGTGCTGTCTGTGATCCGTCAGTTTGGGGCCTGGGTTCAGGGGTCTTGCTTTGAGATGCAGGTGCTGTGGCAGGGAACTAAGCTGGAGACATGAGCAAATGCAAAAGATGTCTGACAATTCTGCACTTCCTGAGGGTTCTTATGGCTGTTACATCTCAGTAAGAGGGTGACAAAGGGGAAGGAGAAGTCACCTTGAGCCAGGGGGAGGGGGCCATGCAATAACCACAAAATGAGCCTTTGAAGTCTTTTCTCATCTGAAAAACATCATTTTTAAGTTTATAATCTCACTTTTCCATGTTGGCATGTGAATAAGTCTGTTGTTTAAATACCCCGGAGAAAATGAATGTGGTATTTGTGTAATATGTGGCATTTTAAAATATGACCTAGATATTTAGGAAGCCTTTGTACACCCACCTTCGCTACCCCCCTTTTAGCTGCTCTGAGGCCCTTTCATGAAGTTCTCTTTTTACTTAAAAAACAAACAAGCAAAAAACCCAACAAGACAAAACAAAAAAACCCCAAACAAACAAAAAATCCCAAACAATCAACAACAACAACAACAAAAATAAAACAACACCCCAAAACGGATTGTTACTATGTTTGTGCTCTGCTGGTTTTGCTTTGTCTCATAGGAAATAGCTGTTTTTATGCTACCCCTTAAGCTCAATGCCTGATCCTACAGTTTTCTTCCTGGCTGAAGCTGTCTGATCTTATATGAACAAATATCTTGCAATTACATTTCACAATAAATGTAGACACTGTGCAACAAACCCATGGCAGAACTAGTTGTGATAATGGTGGAGAATTATAAGAAATGCTATATGAAAGCAAGAAAGCAGTTGGTCTTCAGAGGCATAAAAAGAAAGAGCAGAGTGCAAAGGTGGGCTGAACAGTTCAGAGGTAGAAAGATATTCTGATTTTTCTAAAAACAAAAGTAACATTGATGCTTTGCTCTTTGGTTTGAATTCTTTCCTTTTTTTCTCTCTCTGCACTGGACATGCAGACATTTCAAAGCAAGGTAAGACTTTCTCATCTCTCTATATTATTTTAGGGGATATTTCTTTTTAGTCCAAATGCAGTGTTTTCTTTCCAGATGCAAAATGAAAAGCCTTCACCCCCACTTTTGAATAGGAATCATTTACTCAGGAGCAGACCATATACTTGGCTAAATATTCCAAGCTATTCTTTTAGAATAAAAAAGTAGAGCAGGAACTCAGATCCAAATTCCTCTGAATTTCAGAAATACTCCAGTCCTGTTTCTAATTGGTGCATTTTTAAATTTGTTTCTAGCAAATGCCAAAGGCATTATTTAAGTATAAGACAGTTCGTTAAATTGTTACCACAATTTTTCTCTAAGCACTTTGCCCTGAAGAAATTTTCTGCATATGATGAGAGGTGCCTGTATAGCCCCAGACAGACTTGCAAACTGGAGGAAGTGTTTTGAATGTAATAACTATGCAGTAGTACAGAAGACAATCTGGAATAGTTCAGCTACCGTCCCTCACTGTTTTATAATTAGTTACCTTAGTTTAGATGCCAAACATAGAAAATTATTATCCTTCTGTACTGCCGTTTCCCATTACTATTTGGCAGTCTTAATTTCATTATATGCTGAAAAAATCCCTCTCTGCAAACTCTGCTAAAGAAACACAATTGTCTTAGAAAAGTAGCTAAAGTATGTGAGGGTTAAAAGTAACTTTTTTCCCATAAGTGTCACTCTCCCAGCTTAGAATTCTTTAATAGATACAGAGCAGCGCAGAACTGAAAGCATTTTTAATTTCAGTGCTTTGTATATTTACAGAAGGATTACAACAAACTTCTACACTTTATCTACATTTTAATAGGTCAGCGTGAACATACGAAGTGTATTAAGGTGGACTGCCTTCCTTATTAAACTTACGTGAATTTGTCAAAAGCCCTTAGCAGTTGTATGCAATAGGGGCTGAACAGCCATGCATGATTGAGGTCATGCATCCAGCCAGTTTGTAAGATGATCCCTCTGTACGGAGCCATCAGCCATCCCTAGCATAGGGGCGCAGTCATACACGCATTCCTGTCAAGTCATCTTGTGAAAGGCTGCTTGCTTCCAGCTTGGCTTGAAAGTGCAACCTTAATAAAACTCACTGAAGCCTGAGAGAAAATAGCAGTTCTGCAGCAGATAGTGTAGGGGAAAGAGACTGGGATATGCATATGCAGCTGACTAAAGCAGGCTACATGCTGGACTGTAACAGAGAGGAAACAATAAATCTTAACTACTATGCAATAAATATTCCCAATTTTAACTAAGGAATCTATCCTCATAGTGAAATTAAAAACCAAACAGTTTATCCAAGCTTGATTACCAAAGTGCTCTTCTGCAGTCCTTTTTCCAAAGACTTCAAGGGAAATTAAGAACAAATTTATAGAAAGAGGAAGAAAAATTTTTTGTTAAAGCAGGAAAGGAAAGTAATAATAACATGTCAGTTTTCCTTTCCTTTGCTTTCCTGGCAGCGATTCTTCCTCATATAGGCTGTAATAATCAGCGTCGGGGTCCAGAAGCCAGTGGGAGAAGATTTAACCGGATTCAGCACGGGCAGTGCACCTACACTTTCATTCTGCCAGAACAGGACGGGAACTGTCGTGAAAGCACGACAGACCAGTATAACACAAATGCTCTTCAGAGAGATGCTCCTCACGTGGAACAGGATTTCCCTTCCCAGAAACTGCAACATCTGGAACATGTGATGGAAAATTACACTCAGTGGCTGCAAAAAGTAAGTGTTTCTTTTTTTCATTTCTCACTAAATGGATTTTTTTGGTGACCCTTATGCTGTTCACGGTGTTCATTAGTTTCTATGAGAAATGAGGTAATAAGGATTACCTAGTTCGTGGCTGTGTAGGGGAGAAATGTTTCAGCCAGAGTGCACCATTCTTGGTGACATTGCTTTTGGGAGCAGAATTTTCCTGTTGTGAAAGATGCAGCTTCTTGAAGTTTTATCTCAAGAGACTGCGGATGCCTGTAAGCCAAAGAACACAAAAATTCTCCAGAGATGCTAATGATAGAATTTACTAAGTATTCCTGTAAACTCTCTTACAGCTCACAGCGTCAGATCACATGCCATGCAGGATACCTGCTACTCTGACAGCGAAAGGGAGCATTTAAAAAAATCAGCATTTAAAGGCACCGGGTTAAGAACATCATTGTTCCTCTGTAAACAAATCCATATAAATGGTTCTACACAGCTAACTGCTGGAAAGAAAGAAGAAAGTATATAGGCATTCACAGTCCTAAAACATCACAGTAAAAGTTTTTAACTGTGTAGATTGCACTGGAGTTCAAACAGCCTGTTTTAATTTGTGTGGTGTATATGTGCATTCTGTCATAGGAAGGGAAAAATGGGTTTGAAGGTGTAGCAGTAACTTAGCAGAAGTAATTACTTTTAAGAATTTGTGCAGCAGTTCTAATTTTCTAATGAACTTTTCAGTATTTTATGCATTAGCTGAAGTTTGGGCTTGAGAAGACTTAAATATGTGAATAATTCCACTCATATGAGCAGTCCCATTCACCTTAACAGGATTACTCACTTGTGTAAAATTACATACCTTGCAGGATCTTTTCAATGCCTTGGTAATGAAAATGTCTTGGCGTAGCTGACCAGTAAAAATAAATAAACAGTCTTTGTATATAGTTATTTGTAATATTTCAGTACTCATTCTGGCATTTTGACATGGCAAAGCAGAAAATTGAGCAATTGAGGGATGTAACTAGTTGTGTAAGATGGCACAAGAAAACTACTGTATGTACTCTTTTGAAAGCGACATTAAACTCTAACACAAGTTCATCCTAAGAATGAGCATCAATAAAAATCTAGTGAAGACTTTACTAGGTGAGGTAAGATTTCCTATTAGCATAGTTAGTTACCTGTGTTATTCACAAGTTTTGTTTCATCCAGGCAGTATACAAGACAGAAATATGTTAAAAAGAATATACAGTCATTCCCCATCCCCCTAACCCTCCTAAAGTCTTTAAAGAGGATTTCCTGGTCTCTTGATAAATTAATTGTGCTCTTTGTATATCTGGCCCTAGCAAGAGAGAAAAGCCCCTGTCAGTAACTGTATATAACTGTAAAACAAAATATAATCAAGCATTTACTTTTTAGACTACTTTCCTTTTTTTTTTTTTTTTTAGGTATCTTAGTCTGCTTTGGGAATATAATGCTGGAAATGAGGGGATGCCTTTTGTAGAGGAAAGCATTTCTTAAGAAATTATTTTACTATACCTTGGGAGGGCTGAGGCAAGCACTAAAAAGAGGAAAGTTGTTATTTGTATTTATACACACATGATTTTACTTGAGCAAAGTGCCTGCTGGATCATGCTTATAAGACTTATTCTGTGTTTGTCCACTAGAGACTGAACTAAGATCACTGTTTCAGTGTGAGCTGAGCACGAAGAAATACGAGTCTCTAGAGTGTGAATGTCTGAGTTAGGGTTAGTCCTCTCACACTTTGGAGGGAAGTGATTAAACAGGTAAGAAGCCCAGTGAAAGAGGTTTATATTTGAGGACTGTTTTTTCTGCAGTTATTGTTAAACATGCTATGGGCAGACCTATTCCCCCCTCCTCCTTTCCTTCCCAGCCCCCAAGCCTCTGCTCCCAGGGGTTTACATAAAACTGGGATTGTGCACATATCCCCATGTGTCAGTTTTCCCTGGAATAAAAGGACTCGTTTCTCTGTACGATGGAGTATGGCTCGCTCTGAACAAATGAGGCTGATGCAGCTCTATTATAGCATCTCTGAATACTGAATTTGCTTTTTTGTTGTTGCCGTCACAAAGCATCTCAGCCATAACTCATTTCCTTTCTAAACAAGCATAATGTTGAAGTGCAGTGAATATATTATGTAGATAACTTGCATATCATTTTTATACTCTGCATTTTTTTCCCTCCCTGTATTTTTAATATCAGATGTAGCTGCTGCTACACTAAACAGTATTTTACAATTGCACCTGCAATGACCAAAGTAAAGAATAATTTATAGTTATAGGTGTATGACTGGAAGTGAATAGCTAGAATATGACACAATGTTTAAGAATTTGAGATGTATTCTGA
The DNA here is from genome assembly GCF_033783945.1 of Neopsephotus bourkii. Lineage (NCBI taxonomy): Eukaryota > Metazoa > Chordata > Aves > Psittaciformes > Psittacidae > Neopsephotus > Neopsephotus bourkii. Next base: position 4,988,570 of record NW_026902105.1, on the reverse strand, counting down.
ATTACATAATGGAAATAGCTTTATTACTTCAGGTTATATGTATAACTTTCATTAAAATTGTCCATTGGCTTTATTTGAGTGACTTGTTTTCTCAGCACCAATGCTAACCTGCAATATTGAAGGACTATTTATTAAGGAAGTTTGGGAGAAACATGATTTGCTTAACTCTGTAGTATCTTAAAATGTTTTTCTTTGATATCTAAACTAGCAGATTTCTAGGAGCAAAGCAAGTATCAAAGTAAAATAAGAACACAAGCCTGAGTGAAGATAAAAATGTGATTGTCTGTGGAGCCAATTACTGGCAGTTAAGTTCCAGCCTTGTCCACTGACATTTGCATATCTATAGTCAGTGTAACAGGGATTGGTTGTCAAATCAGGGACCCAGCAAAATGCTCTGCACAGAAACTATTCGGACGAAGATGACTTGGTAAACATTTTTAGAGATTTTCCTAGAACTGTTTATTTTAATACCGGATAGCTTTCCCCATTGTTTAAGCTTGGGTTTCATTTCTGCAATATGTTTATACTAATAGTTCAAAACAAACAGTTCATCACATTCTCCTTGCAGTAACTGACTGGCACACGTGATACTGTTCGGTATTTAATTGCAGTGTCTAAGTATTGCCAAAGAGGATTTACATGAAATGTTATCATCGTGTCTTGCTTGGGAACTTTCTGTTAGTCAGCTTGTTGAACTCAAGGCATCGATGGACTCTGTATAAATCAGAATAGCTATATAGATGAGTTTTTCACATACTTATCCATCAGTCCAAAAAATAGTAATAGTTGTTATTACAGTAGTGAATTTTACATGATCCACTTGTTCTTTTTTTTCCTGATCATCACCTAGGCAGAATAATATAAAAGTTTAAAATTAATTCTTAATAATAATATACAATAAGAGGCTAACGCAGCTGTACAAGTTTGAGTTGAAAGTGAACCACAACTATTCTGTCAGCCAGATCCCAAACTTAGATTTCTTAGATTTTTTTTTTTTTCGTTTTCTCTGCAAATATTGATGGCATCACTAGACTTAAACCAAATAAAGAAGCTTCCACTCACTTCCCTTTGCCTGCAAAGTGCCTGTTCTGTCACCAACTATAACAGAAGTATAAAATGATGAGCTAGTTTCAGTCATTAAAGAAAGAAATTATGAGCAATTTTTTCTGGGGTATCTGTAGTCATTTGATAGTCCACTTTAAAGTTTATTCTTCTCATTGTTATGATAAATTATTTATCTATGGCATTCTTTGTGCTCTCTGTTCCCTAGTTTTACAGAAGTAAGATCACAAGTGCTCACTTGGGTTTTAAGCATGCAAGGAATCTAGGTTTTTGAAGGGGACCAATCATTGTATAGAAGAAAGTAGCTTTTGGAAAGACTGGTCTCTAACACTGTGTGCTGTGGCTCCACTGAAAATTTGAAATAATAATAATTTGCTTATGTGTGTGGATTGTGCCTTGGATTTTATATTGTTTGCTGAAGATGGCAAAATTGCTTATATGTCATTCTTGCTGTGAAGCTGTGTGAAAATGTGACAGAGCCTGCCCTGAAGAGGGCATATCTAGATGTGTCATAATATCCTATGAGGCAAATTTCTATTCATACAAAGATGGAGGTGGCCATAGTGTGTGTAAAATTTTGTCACATTAAGAAACCAATATTCCCTATTGAACAAATACAAGAAATAGTAAAAATTTTATTTATGCTTATGTCTCACTGGGCATTTTGTAATGTGGCATCTGGCCTTAGAGTCCGCATAACATTTGGATGTTAAGTGCAACCAGGACATCCATGATGAACTTCTGTTAATTTTCCCACATAAAAACAGATAATTAGGTTTGGAATCTACCATTGTTCTTGTGCTTATAATACTGGCAGAGCTGTGTAAGGAATGGCTTTTCAGTAAATCTTCCCTTTTCAAGGTGGACTAGGGCTAAAAGGAAACAGTGAGAACGTTTCATCCAAAACTGGCCATTAGCCCCCTTTTTGGTATCCAGCTCGAATCTGTTGTCTAGACTGAGAAGCTGTTTACTATTTTAGGTACTCCTTTTTGCTTCAGAGTCAATGAATTCTCATATCCAAAACAGAGCCTCATCCTAGTGACCTTTGAAATGCAGTTCTCACAAACAAGCCTTGAAACAAATGATGGGATTCAAATTAGTGGGATTACTTATATATTATGTACTACTCTATGATTAAGTATATAAAAATGGAATTTAAAAAGCAAAAGTAAGTTCATGGAAATAAACTGATTCTAAGAAAATTCATGTTTGAATGTAAAACTGAAATTGCTTATTTACCTCTAAACAATCTCTTGGCTAATAATATGCCTACATTTTAAAGCAGTATTAATCACATTTCTGAAGTCATTGGGATAATTTGAGGTATCAGTAAGAAAGGGACAATGCTTTAAATGTGGAAATGCCTGAAAGCGTTACATTTATTTGGGGCATAATCGATTTGGCAAAGTTGTAGGGTTTTTTTTTAAGAAGCAGAAGGGCACTCTCATATGTGCCACATTTGGTAGAAAATTACTTTAAAAAAAGAGTATTTCCCAAGTTTGGACAGAAGGTTTTACATAATGTGCAGTAGAACCTGAATATGTTTGTTTCCAGTGATGACAGCTGTAATTAGGAACTTTCTGGTAACAATAAAATATTGCATTTATTAGTCATCAGAACTGTCCAACTGACATGCCCAGTGGGAGATCACATTTAGAGCACTGAGAGGTTTTCTAAACGAAACTGATATAAAGTAAACTGCGTGTCATTTTGAGGGTGCTGAGAACTCATTGTTCCCATTCCCTTCTGTGGTTTGGAACCAATTTTCACAGAGCTGGGTGCTCTGTGACAAAAAAAAAAAAAAAAAAAAAAAAGGAAAAGAAAGACAGCCCATGTGGGAAAAGTAAGGAGCTGGGTATTTTTTGTCTGCATCATCCCACCCAAACTTCTGTCTGAAAGCCAGAGATAGCCAAGATAGGTTTCTCTTTGCTGTGGGGAATGTCTCAGTGCTGTGTCAAGAGACAGTAGCAAGCCCAAAGGAAGAGCCAGCCATCTGAATGGTCTTGTGGAAGTCCCTGCTTCTCTTCATTGACCCCAGGGAGATCCTCAGCAGCTCACTTCCTGACTTAGATGCCTCATTTAAATGGGATAGATTTAAGCTTTACTTCTATCCATGGCTGTAGCACAGACTTCCCTAGTGACTGTAAGGAAATTGTAAACTTTAAGTATTTCAGTTACTCTTTTCTAACACAAATATAGTACTACTACCTAATTTCACAATGCTGTTGGGATGCTTAATACGTTATTTTTTGTGTTGTTTCTGGAGTCTTTCTATGGGAAGGTATTTTGTGCTATTAAGAGTTTATAAATTATAATAATACTTCCAAAGTTTGCAGAAAATGGAGCAAGATTGAAAAATCTTTTGGAAGAAAATTAGTTTTAAAATTAGCAGCTAAAATAATTTGTAAAGAATAAGCAGATAAATACAATGAATCTGAATCTGTAGTGCTAGGTATATTTTGCAGGTTGCAGTTGAGCAAATTGATTGCATATATCCTTTTAACAGTGAGAATAGTCCTTATTCTTTCAGTATTCTTCAAACACATTAAGCAGCTTCTGCTCCAGACAGTATTTAACTAAGATGAATAAGACTGTGTCTTGGTCATGTATGGATTCTCAGAAGACCAGTGAGGGATGGCTAGTTTTTTAGAGCTATTGTTACCAGCAATTTTGAATAAACTTGTCACCATCAAAACTGAACTCACATGATTTATAGGAAGGTGAAGATACTTAACAACCTGCTCATATTCATCTGAATTTATGGTTCAGCTTAGTTCAGTCCTCTTCTCCATATTTGCAAGGCGATGCAAACAATGAGGAGGTAGTAAATGAAGACCTTCTAGAATCAGTATCAAGATTTTAGCTGTGCCGTGAACCTTATCTTCAGCACCAGCAGCTCAAATGTCTTAAATAAACAGGCTTGGTGTAAAAGTCTTTCCAGTAGCAGAAGGATTTCCTCTCTTGTTAAAGGGTTGTAGTTTGATCAGGAAAAGGAAATTGAAATAGTTTCATATTTCATAGGAAGGGTTCTTTTTCTTATGAAACAAGTGTACTTTAACACAAGGTTGTTCTTGTGAAACCATATGTGCATATTTTAGACAGTGTTATGAAACACCAGGGTGGTGAATATTCACTTGGAAGGGTAACTTAGAAATGCTATAAATTGTTGAACGTTTACACTACATTTCCTTTAATGTTTCTGTACAAAGAAAAAACAAGCTTTGCTTTTCATTACCTTAGTTAAGAATTAGGTTAATCTAAAACACTGTAAGTCACTCTGAAGGTGGGATAAGAAGTCTACTCAGACCCTTGCATCAGTTTAATTAACCCTACTTAAAACTGATGCAAGTCAAACTAGCGTAACTTCCTTGTCTAAACAAGGCTAACAGTGGAGCTACATTTAACACTGAACAAACATATGGGTACAGCCAGTCGAAGCAAGACAGGTATACGGTCAGCTGGAAAGATGCTCAAGTTGCACTATTCTACATTTGCAAAAATGTTTTGCTTTTAGAATTTAACCAAACCAACAAACCAACCAACCAACCAAACAAAAAAATTAAGACAATTTTTTAATCCCTCAAGAAAACCATATAGAAGAACAGAGTCACATGACTGAAAGAAATTTCTTATACTGCTTTGACTAGCTTCTAGGAACAGAAATGAAAAGAAGACAAAAAGAAAAGGGTAACAGAACTATGCTAATTTTATGGTGGAATGGGTGGATTGTTCTTTAACAAAGGTACTTTAAAGGTCTGTTATATGGTAGTACATGATCAGTTATGTGATCTGCATTACCATTCCTCATTTAAATGAGAAAGAAATAGGGTGAAAGTGCAGTTATAGTCTTGCTGTTGAAAAATCTGGGTTGAAGACCCCTGAGTAAAAAGTAGCTGATGAAAAATTCTGCAAGCTCTGTGGAATTCCTTGCCCTTGGAAGTCTCATGCTGGTGCATGAGTGTGCACACATATATACACATACGCGTACACACAGATATGCATTTAGATTTTTTGGAGTGTTTGGTGTAACATACACTAAAATCTGTTTCTCAGTGTTGTGGCTTAAATCCCTTCTTATATTTTATACCTACTTACCTGCTGTCAATCTATTGCTCTCCTAGAATTGACCGGTTGGCTCAAAAATAAAAGAGTTGGTAGGAAGATGAAATCTTGTGTATTGTACAAGCATTAATTCTCTGTGAATGAGTACCCATGCTGTGCTGCTGATAAATCATGTGTGCCTTTGCTTTTGTCCTTTATAGAATGCATATGAAGCAAGAATTTTCATATATTCTGCAAAAAATATTGGACACTTGTACTTCCCATCCCAGCCATGTTTCTGTCCTTAGCTGTGCCTATCCTGCAAAACAAACCTGATTATTTGTGCATGCACAGCATCTGCTTCTTCAACAGGACTTGGCATATATATATGTTATCATTTTTCATCAGGTCTTCTGGGAATTTTTTTTTTTTTGAGTAAATTCTTGCCATTTGTCATGTTTTTGCTGGTTGTCTTCTTGCAAATAATGTACCAGGCGTCCCTTCTGCAATAACAATATATGGGAACAACCAAAATCCACTAGTTCCAGTTAGCAGAATTCCCTTCTGACTCTGTTCTGCCCAAGGATTTGGGGCCTGGCATTCTTTCTTCTCCCTCTGTACCAAGCAGGCAAATAGGCTTAAGAGATTTCCCTAGAGATAGGATAGGCTCTGAACATTCCTGCCAGGAAACTAAGGCAAGACTAGAGAACTGTGGGAAAAAAAAAGGGAGTATGAGCAGAAGACCTTAGAAGGCAATTTGTCTCTTTTTGACAGCATGTCTTCTTTCACACTGGAGCATAGATGATCAGATTGGTGCTAATCAATTTTGAATTCAAAAACTATTTCTGCTGCAGGCTGGTATGTAATTTATAGACTGATCCTGTTTTTTTCACATCTGAACTTCCTTTAAAGGCTTTCTGTGTGCAAGAGGTTTTTCTTGAGAGATACTATCTATGTTATGAAACTTCTCTTTTAGGGACAGCACTGCTTAGCAGGCCAGGCTTTCTGCTTCCTCATCTGTGATCCACACCAATCTAAATCTGCAGAGGGAACTTGCAAGGTTTCAAAGAGAAAAACACTGGTGCCTGCCTACTGTTTTAAATATACAACCAACTTGCGGTCATTATCAAAGGCTCCCTAACCTTCAAGGTGGGGTTCTTACATCCTGGCTGTAGGTGAAAAAAAAAATAAATCTGATTCTCAATGTGTAAATTTACTATTTTGAAATGTGTTTTAATATTTGACCTTTAATACACTCCAAATCCGCAGAACACATTTTAAATATCCACAAAAATGAAAGGAAGAGTCCTAGCAAAATCTCTAGAGATGCTTTTACATTTATCTTCAGGTCTGTCACAGATTTGCCTGTCTCTTGGATCATATTATTTGTGAATGTTTTAAAGTTGTCAGCCTATGATTATAAACATTTTTCTTTCTGAATATCTTGTCTGTAAATACGGTCTTGAACAGCAGAGATTTAAGAAGAAAATGATATAATTGTTGTTAAATGATGATTTTGTAAATTTTTTTTCTAAGCATTTTATTGAATGAATTTTCAATTTGGATGACACCACCTGTGGCTCTACTTAAATGTGCTGATTTTCACTTACGTATGTTCAACTTTCAATAGCTTTAGCAATAAATATCTTCTGAGAGTTTTAGTTCTCATGAAGTTTTTTTGTAGGAAAAAGAACTGTATTAAATAAATCCTTTCTTTAAAACTCTCTCATCAGGTCAGAGTGTGGGTAAAGTGAGGATGAATCATAGGGTCATTTTCATGCCTTTCTCATCTCTCTTCTGAGTCATGCATTTATGTTTCAAGAAGGCAAGCATCTTCAGATAATTATCTTACTATCAGAGCACTAGTTCTAAAATCCTAATATTTTATATGAAAAACCTGTGTAGAAATGGCTTGATATTTCTGAAATCTCATAGAAATGCTTTATGTACAACCTGATTCCCTGAAGTCTCCTCCAACACCAAAGGACTCAGTGAAGACTGCTACAGCCTTTGAAAAATGGGCATTCATATACAGATAAAAGTCTCTGAAATGAGGATTTAGGATCACTGCCATTATCATTTAACTATTGAGTATATTTATTTGTGTCATAGCTAAATATTTAGCCTCTACAGCCTTAATTCATTGGGAGATTCCTGTGGCTTTGTAGGCCACATCAGCAAGTCAGCACAGTAACAGGCAGTCCCCAAACCATGGTGCCTTTGGTGCTGTGCCTGGAATTTTGAGGATCTACTTAAAATTGCTCAAAGAGGTGATCTAATCTCTTCCTGAATGAACTATCCCCCTTTGTTCCTTGGCTAAAACTTCATACTTCACTCTGTATGTGACTTACAATAGTAGAGATAGATGGTAAAGGGCCACCTATCTCTCCTGTGTCATTTCTATCCTGTTAATAGGAAAGGCCATCCATGCTGTGCTAGGAAGTTTTTCTGGTAAAAGTTTCTGATTGGTAAAAGGTAATTTTTTATGATTGGATCTTGATGAGCTTGATGAGCTATTTTACTTGATTTTACAGTCATAGTACAAAGATATAACACATGGCTCTGCAACTGAGAAGTATCAAGCTGAATGAGTGATTTCAAATCTTTATTAGCTGATTTTTGTTGAGAAAGATGGATTGTTTCACAGTTCCTGAAATCAGGGTATTAGTGGAATTTCTGCATAGCACCTCACTGGCAAAAAGCTTGACCATCCTTGCATGCTTACATGCACTGCTCTGTGTTTATGCAACCATGACACCATGTAATGCTTGCATAAACTATGTGAAATATCTGTGATGAATTTGTGGGTTGGGTAAAATGTAAATGCAATAACAATATAGGTAGCTTCTTCAAGTGCTTTTTGATTACTTTCAATTCCATAAGATAGTTACTGGACAGGTAATTCCAAAGGAAACTGAAGGTGAGTTTGTAACTGTGGACTATTGTCTCTTGGAAATGGCCATCTCAGACAAAGTGTAGGGGACATGGAGAAAGACTAGAAAAGCTAAATATAAGGTAGGAGGTGGGGGTGGTGCTTCAGAGCGAGAAGTCTGTCTATTTGAGGCTGATAGAGGATTTTCATTAAGACTCTGACAGGAAGGGTGAAGGTTGCTGTTGTAATCCATAAATTTGTGTGCTGCCCAAGGTATCAACATGTCACTAAAGCACACACAATAAGATAAGTTGTCTTGCACTGACAGAAATGTCTGAAAAATTACTTTGCTGTACAGCACAGTGTTCAGTAAAGTACCCTGAAACAACGTAGCTGTAAAATATTTACGGGCTGTTTGGCCCTATTAATACTACCTATTTCAGTAGTACTACAGTCTGCTGAACTAAAACACATCATAGTTGAGGAAAGCTTTATTTAAAATGAGACTGTTTCATTGTTATAAAAAAGAGATTTTTTCCCCCTAAATTTCAGAAAGCAGGAGTGAAGCAAAAAGATGCTCAACAGCACGTTTTAATGAGGAAAACATAAATTCTCCATATTTTACTGGCTATTAAAGTATCTGAAATGCAGACAACCCCCAGCTGGAATGCTGAGTGGAACCAGAAAGTGATGTGTGGCAGTTCAGGTAACCAACATGTCGCTCTCTTACCTGGAATACTCTTGCAACCCTCAGTGACAACCTCAAAAGTAATATTGTGTTCACTGCATATAGATGACTGTTTAGTGAAGAAACAATTTACAGACATCAAGCAAGTACCATGTAGAGTCCATGATGAGTTAGAAGTCAGAAATACTAGAAAGACATTTGCCCAAACTTGTCAACTTCAGATTTGCAAGATTGAAGGACTTGACCCCAAAAGGTCCTATTTTGAGTTGTTGGTACTCAGAACTTTCCATGAAACATATAGCACATGACAAGCTTTACCCATATAAATGGAATTGCTTTAATTTCAAGGTGGTGGGTGTTATCACAAGCACATAGCTGTTTTTCAGTAGACTTCAACAGGAGGTAAAACTGAATGGAAATTGCTCTGTTACTCTAAGCAAGCACACACCTGTTTTATACTTTTGGATAAATAGATGAGAATGGGAAGTCCAGAGAATTCCAATAGAAGCCTTCCTGTAGATAACAATGCCAAAGCAGTTCAAAGCATCAAATAAAGGGGAATTCAATTTCCTTGCACAGTTCACCTAGGGGATCATATGGCCCTAGTTAACTTTTTATTTGCCATACACAATAACCATTATGACACATGCTGCACTGACCACCAATAAATCTTATAAATATATAATAATAATATTTAATTATTGTTATGTATACAGTGAGTGTATAAATTATTTTTTTTAAGTGTTTATACAGTGTATTTATATATTGACTTTTAAACAGCAATTGATGTACCAACATTAAAAATAGTTATAAAATTAAACATTGACAGAAATAAAAGAATTTGTCTTCAATTCAGGTTCTTAAAGCTAAGATTACTGATTGTATTTCCTTAGTGCTAAACAGTAAGTCAAAAAAAGCAGCGTTACCTTCTACCTTAATGCCTCCCAGTGCTCACCACAAAAAATCCCACAAACCAACAACAACAACTGCATTGTGAATCCTAGGATTAAGAAAAAAATGTTTCACTTATCCAGGATTTAACACTCCTACACGTCTTGGAAACATCTACTAATTTGGCCACTGACCCCCTGGGGTATTTCCTAGAAGCAGAATTGAGCAAGACTGAAAATGCTTTTGTTGTACTCTTATGGCCATGAAGATACAACATGAATTCTTGATTTGTAAAATATGGACCAAGTGTGACATCTTTTTCCTTTTTGTGCATTTTTAAAGACTACTTCAACATTTTCATTTATTGTTTTGTTAACAAAATCATGCAGAACTCCTGAAATTACAGCCAAAACTCTGGTCTTTTGTCACTAAAATTAATATTTCTTTTTCCACCATGATGGAAAGCTAAAGACATATTTTAATTTAAATTTCCCATTTTCATTCTTCTTAAGTTTCAAGACAACACCTCACTCAGTGTTAGTTTTGTCAGTGTAGTTTTTGAATGCTGTCATTTTCACTTCTACTGTAAAATCCTTCTAAAAGGCTTTAAGCAAGCTGCACCAAGATTATTTTTAGAATACTGTTCATGATGGAATACAATCTTTTTATTGGAAGACAGCTTCACATCCTAATTCAGAGTTTCTCAGTGTTTCTATCAGAGTGGATGTTAATTTTTGGGGTTGCTTCTATCAGGCTCAGTCTGCTGTTGATATTACGTTTTCCAGGTGTTGCGAGCATAAGCTCTTACCAAAAGTTATATCTAGAGACAACAGTGATTTCCTATGGGAATATGAACCCAAAGGTGGTTTTCAACACATTCCACAAACTCAAACCATAATCATTAAATAGCCTTGAAAGAATTAGACACTAAAAAAAAAAAAAAAAGAAGTCTCTGGACTGTCATTCAGAGTGTGATGCTAATAAATGGTTGTGGAGCTGGGCCCAGCACTGCTCACAGTGAATCAGCAGTAAAAATCTGGGCTCAGCTCCTCTCCAGGAAAGGACATTTCCTGACTTTAAGCGCGGCCATCTGAAGCTGACCCCCTCACCCTCTCCTTCCCCTGGTGCTTTCAAGAGTGACAGAAGTTCCAGGTCTACTTTTTGGCACTGGCTTTCTGGATTCACCTACTTCAAGCTGCCTCTGCCCTAATGTAAGGGGATTACTTAACGGAAAGAGGCAGACCTCAGCTCTGTCCAGACAAACCTATTTGGCAGAACAGGAAATTCTCAGACGGTCAGGAGGAATTTTAAAGCGCTGGAGGGGTATGTTGCAAAATGCTAGCCTAGCACCCATAGAGACAGAAGTCTGTTATTTATAGAAAAGCAGAGGCAGAAAGCAGATGATGTGCTTCCTCACAGTATGCTCTACAATTCCTACATTGTGTCAGCATAAATTTGTGGGATACCACATCAAGAACTGAAATGATAGTACGGTCTTTATCCTCAGCCAGTTCTTTAGTCTGCATGCCTAGAAAGATATCAGCTAATACCATATGCAGTGTTGGTTTCATACCACTGAAAACAACACTTTTAGAAAGCCCTGAAAGAACATTTCAAATCAGAAACCATGTCAGTGGCATCGGTGGAATGATGCCAATGTCAATTTGCTGCAGCTGAAAGAAGACTCAAGCCCAGTCTGTGAGAAGGAGACAAACTCAGATTTTTTTGTTCATTTGAGGATAGGATACTCTGTACAGCTTTTATTATGTGCTCAGCCTTTTACCAGTATTCCCCAGGCCTAAAAGTGGGATGTAGATCTCCTGAGAGCAATTTTATAAAGACATTTTCAGCATTTCCTTTTTCATTCACGTCAGAAAAAACAGAGATGCTACTTGGCCTATCTTAGTTTTGGTTGTTTTTTTTTAAGTCTTCCTCTATTCAGTCCCTTAAAACACCAAAGAACTGACACAGCTTTTGAAACAGAAACCCTCAAACTGATCAGGAATATGATCTTAATTTAAACCTAGTCTCAGATTCTGTCTGGTCTGTATTTTTAGGGGACATTTGAGGTTTTTTGTGGTCTTTTTGCTGAAGCCAGTCAGTAAGTGTTTTTATTTCTTTTTCTGAAACAATTTAAAATAGAAAAAAATATTTTCGATGACATCTGCAGAATATTTGGGCATTTTCTCAAGACATTTTTGTGTCAGAATTGCTATGTAGCAGATGTAAGCCAGTTAAAAACCTTCCAAACTGAGGATTTGAGACCTCAGGTTAAAATAAACAAATGGCAGCAGGCAACAACTGCAACCGAAAACTTTGTGGTTATCTGCCAAGAGGTTAGAATTCTTGATTAAGCAAGAATCTGTATTTTTTTTATCAATGTATTTATTAATACATAGTCTACATTTTCTCTATTTTTTTTTTTAAGAGTTTTTCTTAAACTGAAAGAAATGTCACCGGAAAACACTTTCCAGCTGATAAAATCAGCAGATTGCTACAAAGTAACTGACATGACTGTCATGAGTGAAAGTGGAAGCAAGTTCTAATATTATCTTGGGATATGAAGGAGAAGCCTAAGTGTAGTATCCAGGTACAGGCATAGTGGAGATGTTACAAAAGGGATGTGCTTCATTGGTGTCTCCTATTTATCCGGGAACAGTTCCTTCTGCTGTTCCTTTTTTTTTTTTTTTCCTGAGGAATACAGAGAGAATATGCATGTGGAATGTTGTTGATGTAGGAAAGTTCATGCAAACTGTCCCCACTGAACTAGAGGCATTTGAGTTCAAAGAGAGCTATTTGTGACTTTCCTTCCACTGCCCTGGTTTTTGGTTTAAGAAAAATATTTTTTAGCTGGTTAATTTAGCTTATGTTAAAAGAAGAAAAAAATCATAAACCTACATAAGAAAAAGCTCTTATAGCAAATAAGTTGCGAAAAAAAGTAGATCCATGCTGCACAATTTATAACATTCCACTGTTTTGTTTAGTGGTATACTAGAAATGCATCTCTGGATGTTCGAATCACAGAGCCATAGAATGGTTTGGGTTGGAAGTGACCTTAAAGATCATCTTGTTCCAGCCCACCTACCATGGGCAAGGGTACCTTCCACAACACCAGGTTGCTCAAATAGAACATTGGCTAATTAGCCATGGGCTAAATTCATAGGTGCTGTAATTTGACTTTGCTCAACCTAGATTAGTGGAATGGTCTTGATTTAAATCAGCTAGGCATCTGGATGCTCATGCTTATGTCAAAACCTCATTCTCAGTGTATCAAGGGCCATGCCTCCTAGATGAATTTGCCCGCTTTGTTGGAATGAACTCTAAACTGGTCAGAGCTCCTGTGTACATCCATGTTATTTAATTTTCTCATCCAATTTCCAAAGTGGTCATTGCTTCTTTTTTTTTTTTTTGTCTTAAGAGACCATCTCTGCTCACGCAGCCTGATGTACAAAGGGGCAGTGATGCTATGCAGCACTGTATCCTCAGCACAGCCCCTGGAAAAGCCAAACCATTTGATTCCTACTTCTGGTTGTCAAATGAATCATAGAATCATAGAATGGTTAGGGTTCAAAAGGACCTTGATATCATCTACTTTCAATCCCCAAGTCGTTAAAGAAAGCCATTGCCTCTTCTCAGCAAGTAAAAGCCTTTCTTAAACTGAAACTAGAAAAGACTTTGTTATCTTTCAGCTCTTTGCTTCCCATTGCTGCAGCGAAGGTATGGAAGCATTGAACAGCACTAACTTTTAAAATGAAAACTAAACCTTGAAAACTGTTGAAAATGCCTTATAATGTCCTGTATAATTTATTAGCAACAAAATCATTCTGCATGGGGGCTATATGTGATGACAAGTAAAATATAGAGCATGTGCCACTTTGTATGAATCATTCTAGAAACTCATCCAAATGATTGATGAAATGTGTGGACCTGATATTGTTTTATGCAAAGAATGTATGTTGAAACCCTTTATTTAACAACCAGCAGGAAAATCACACAGTTGAACAGTAGTTTTGAAGCTGATTTTTGTCTTCCTTTCAATATATCTTTTTGAAATGTAAAGGTTCCTGTAAATTCAGAGCATAGAAGTGTGTCAGGAGAAAAATGTAAAATCTGGCCTTCACAGGAGCTGTAAGAGCTACCCTTGACATCATCAGGACATGTGGGTGTTTAGTGTTATTGAAAATCTGTACATAGTTTACATTTCCAACGATGAATAGTAATCAGGTTGCACAAGCTGCAATCATCATCACTTAGGAGCTGCAGAATGAACACCTGTTGAATATTATAGGTGTTAAGAAACTTTGAAGTTCTCTAGAATGAGAGCAGTCCCAGATCAGACAGTACTTAGGGCTGTCTTGTGACCAAGTTAACAAAGGTAACAAGCTTACATATTGTTATCCAGGTTCTAGGTCGCAAATGAAGGAGTTTCTGTCTTGGGTTTTGGTATTCTGATGTGGTTTTCATTTGGTTTTCCGTCCCATAATCCTCACGAAGACTACACCAGCAGGATCTCTAAACTCTTTACTAGTCTGGACATTATGAATTAATCTGCCTTATAAAAACCTAAGGCAGTCAGTTCACATATATCTGTATGCTCAGCTATTTGGTTGGTTCTTTGCTTTTGAGATAAATTTGCTTTGCTTGCAGTAAGCCAAGCACCAGTATGTTCTGGGCTGGCCTGCCTGGAAAAGTTTATCACCTTTTTGGAAGAATTGGCAGGCAACTCTGGAGGACTGCAAGGATGTCATGAGGAGGAAAATTAGAAGGTCCAAAGCCCAACTAGGACATAATCTACCTACAGCTTTAAAAGAGACTTAAAAATGTTTCTATAAATAAATTAGCAGTAAAAGAAAGCCTAAGGAGAATCTCCATCCCTTTTTGGATAGGTAGGGGAAACATAGTGATAAAGGATGAGGAAAAAGATGAGATACTTAATGCCTTCTTTGAGTCGGTCTTTAAGAGTAAGACCAGTTGCTCCCCTTGAGCTGGAAAACAGGGACAGGGATCAGGATGAAACCCCCCATAATCCAAGGGAGAATGGCAAGTGACCTGCTATGGCACTGACACAAACAGGTCTATGGGACCAGATGGAATCCACCCAAGGATTCCGAGGAAGCTGGCAGAAGTGCTCACCAAATCTCTTTCTGTAATTTATCAGCAGTCCTGGGTAACCAGGGAGGTCCCAGTTGAGTGGAAGTAACCAAATGTGATGCTCATCTACAAGAAGGGCTGTAAGGAGTATCTAAGGGGCTACAGACCTGTCAGTCTGACCTTGGTGTGGGGGAAGGTTATGGAGCAGTTTATCTTGAATGCTGTTATATAACATGTACAGGACAACAAGGTTATCAGGGCCGGTCTACGCGGGTTTATGAAAGTTGGTTTACCATGGCCCAGCAGTGTGCCCAGGCAGCCAAAAAGGTCAACGGCTTCCTGGCCTGTTTCGGAAATAGTGTGACCACCATGGCCAGAGCAGTGATTGTTGGAACTGGTGAGGCTGCACCTTAAATCCTGTGTTTTTCTCCACCCCTCACTACAAGGAAGACATTGAAGTGCTGGAGTGGGTCCAGACAAAGACAGTAAGTCTGGTGAAGGGTAGGTGAAGTCTTATGAGGAGCAGCTGAGAGAACCGGAGCTGTTCATCCTGGGAAATGGAAACTCAGGGGAAACCTTATTGCTCTCTATAACTGCCTGAAAGGAGGAGAGAGTAAGGCATGTGTCAGTATCTTCTTCAAAATAAGAAGCAAAGGACTAGAAGAAATGGCCTCAAGTTCCATCAGGGGAGGTTTAGATTGGGTATTAGGAAAAATTTCTTCCTGAAAAGGTTGTCAAGCATTGGAACAGGATGTCCAGGGAAGTGGTTGAGTCACCATCCTGGAGGTATATAAAAGATGTGTAGATGTGGCACTTAAGGACTTGACAGTCCACCATTGGATTGATGATCTTAAAGGTCTTTTCCAACCTAAATTGTTCTGTGATTCTACAAATAATAGGGATGAGTTAGTTCTAATATTGTTACAAAATATAAACATTTTCAAAGGGATTTTTCTCTACACAGAGTTTTGGACTTAATTCCTCAACACGCGTCTTGTGCTGTTTGATGCATATTTTTGACTTGGTTCCCAGGCAAAATGTCATTCATTGCAGATCAAGTAACTATGACAATATGGATACTTAATTGACTTTTTATGACTGAATCTGATGTTGCCACATGTTTGCCTAAGCTGTCATTGTGTGACTTTTCAGACACGTGAAGAAAAACAGTGTGGTTTTATGCATTGCTATTATGTGGATATTTCCAAACTTAACACGTTTACTATACTGTGTGCAATTTTAGCTAACTCTTCATGTGCTCCTGCGAGTTTTCTGCTGTAGGTCTTAGAAAAGCTGTGTTCATATAAATATTTAGAATAGTGTACTTTTGTTTTATTTACAATTTTTTCAAATGTCTTGTAGTTTGGAAGAGCAAGCTTGTTAGGTCAAGCCACTCGACTCTGTTACACAGCATGCAAGGGAATAAACTATTAAAATACGTAAGCAAAAATAAATTTTGTAAAAATGTAGGGAACTTCAGCAACAAAGATATCACTCCACTGCTGAGTAGAAAACACATCAAATTTTCTGTAGGGATAAGGAATAATAAGAAAATTCCTAGGAACAATGTTATTATATCTGAAAAATTGTAGAAGGTTTTTCAGCTAAAGATAAATGGTCTGGCTTTCATCAATACCTCAAACACTCCTTGCAACAGAAAAATAAACTTTTAAATGAACTTGTAAGATTATTTATATTTTAATATCCTTTTTATTTTATAAATGGCATGGAATGTTAATATTAATTTGATTTTGATTAATTTCTTTCAGTGACATAAGATATTTTCTCTTTCTTGTAATACTTACTGGAATAACCACTGGCCCTGCTTCTGTTTCTGCTTATGTTGGCTGTAGACCAGTATAGCATCTCTGAGTTCAACAAAACGTAACTGCAAGCAGAACAGGCATTGTTTTCTTTTGCGTATGTACACATGATTTTGAACATATGTTTCCTAACATATTTTCAACTTAAATTGTCACTAACTTCAGTGCATGCTTATTTTTCATTTTTGTTCTACTTTTGTGTTTTGCATTTGTTGCCCAAGAGATTCATAGCCAGCTGCAAGGCTCTTTCTTTGGGCAACACCCAAAAGAACTTAAATGAAGGCAGCTAGAAAACTCTATGAAGGCATCCAAAGATAATTAGGTTGCCTGATACAAGGGGTTATGATGAGAAGTGGGTTTGGGTGCGGTGAATACAGTCTGAATTAACACTTACTCCTAGCACAGGAGATTTTGAGAGTTACTACAGATCAACTTTTGTCTGGAGACAGTCTAAGTTCTGGGGAGGTCAACTTTTCTCTCAGATATTCACCATACCAGGGAGAGACTGAAAAATTTGTATTTTCCTTTTATTTCAAGACGTGATGCAAAGAAAATTTGTCATACTTTAGCATTCATTTGGTACAAGAGAACTTTACAAAAACATATATAATCTTTTTCGCTTTCAGATTATGATCCAGAGTCACCAAAATTATGCTAGTTTATCACAGTATCTTGAAGAGTAAGATACAAAAAGGATTATGTCCCACCTAAAAATTCACAAGTGCTGTAAAAGAAGGATATTGAATGAAACTTAAAACAGTTTTGAATGACAAAATACATATTTTGAAAGACTCTCTTTATAACATTTTGTTTATTATTTATTGTCATGGAATCTACTTGTACTGACTTCAGAAATAATATTAGCTAACTGCATTACAAATGTGAAAAGAAATCTGTCTTCAGCACAGACTGATTTGGTTGAAAATTAGCATAATGTTAAAGTCATCAGAAATAATGTGGTATATTGTGCTGCTTAACTGTCCTCTTAGAAAATACGTATATTTCTTGCTGATAATGAAAATTGAGGGATATAATAACTTTTATGTAATCACTGACAAATTTATATATATCCATCATAATAATACCAACTCCTATTTACCTTAGGGCAATGTATAACTCTTAGTAACATAATTTTATTTTAATTTATTAAGTATTATTTAATTTAATTTATTCAGCATTTTTTTTCTCTCATCAATAAATACTATTTTCAATCTATTAGATTTGGTGGGATTAATTGGGTAATTTAAATAGAATCATAGAATCACAGAATCATAGAATAGTTAGGGTTGGAAAGGACTTTAAGATCATCAAGTTCCAACCCCCCTGCCATGGGCAGGGACACCTCACTCTAAACCATATTACCCAAGGCCTCGTCCAACCTAGCCTTGAATATTGAATTTCCTATTCTTCATCTCCAGAGGTTATAAAGCACTAAAACATGAACACACATTGAGCTTCAACACCTCTGCCAAATATCCAGAACAAGTGGAAGATGAACTTATGGGGGCTTTCAAGAAATCTGATGAAGGATTTTTGTAGGGACATGTAGGGACAGGAGAACGAGTGATGGCTTTGAGGTGAAAGATTAGATATTAGGAAGAAATTCTTCGCTCTGAGGGTGGTATGGCGCTGGAAGAGGTTTCACAGAGAAGCTGTGGCTGCCCCATCCCTGGCAGTTTTCTAGGTCAGGCTGAATGGGGCTTTGAGCAACCAGACATAGTGGAAGGTGTCCCTGCCTGTGTCAGGAGGATTGGAACTGAATAATCTTTAAGGTCCCTTCCAAACCATTCTGTGATTCTGATTATGTGAATAGGAAACAAGATTTTAAAGACAGGAGGGAAGTAATCTTCTAGAGGAAAATCCTGTTTGGTTTGTTGGGTTTTTTTCCTACATAAAATAAGGTGATTACTTTCAACTTTGTGTCAGTGTAGTTCTCTATACTTTCCAGTCATCACAGTAGCGCTTTTTCTGCATTTGCATGTATAATCTAAATGTAGATGCCCAGAATTTCAGTACTGTACAAATTAGTCCTCAACTTTTTTTATTTTTGTTTTCTTTTTTTTTTTTTTCCTCCTGAAACTTTGACTAAGATTACATTTGGTGACAGTAACTTCCATTTCTAGATGCTAAATAACCATCTGCCTTCCCAGTCTCCATATTAATATTTTTATGGAAAACTCAAGCAAAAAGTTTATACAGTTGTAGGGCTATAGAGGCTTTAGTTTTCAACCTTTTCTTCACCACCTAATTGCCTTGTTTCTTTTTTCTTTGTTCTCTGTTTAGTTATTACAACTTGAAATAAGGTGATAGATTGAAAAAGTGCCTCTCTTCTTTATATAGTAGCTTTATTTCCCCATTAATATGCTTTTTCCTTTGGTCATCTGTTGTAAGTAACTTTCCAGTTCTCATTCTATTATTCAGGTAGTTTCAAGAGTTTTCCAAGATTTTAAAATTAGGTTTCAGTTTGATCAGGAATTATTATTCATAGTTATCCATGAAAGGAAATGCAATCCAGGCTCAGAAACAGACAGTCTGATGAGCTGGCTTTGCGCCTCAGATCTTGGATTCCCTGAGACCCCAGGGTGCAGAGGAACTAGAGCGCCTAGGAGTCAAGCCTGATCCAAAAACCTTGGCACTTGGATGCTATAGCTCCCACGAGCTTTGAAACTCCTGGTTTTATGTCTGTCCAGTCTGAAATTGAACCAAGAGCCTGCTAAACTTGGAAGACCTGTGAGTCTGGACCTTTGCAGCTGGAAATCCCAGGACTTTCTGGGTCACAGGTCCTTGTGAATCCTCTCAGTGGCTCTTTTGTGGAAGTGAGAGCCTGGAAACATCTTTGTATTGGGCCACACAGGAGCCTGGAAGTGGAGGTGACAAATCTTGCCTGGAAAGTAGGTTTCAATTGCAACCTTGTATTTGGATTCCTTTCATGAAATGTTCTTAGAACAGTAGTTTAGAACTGTTTTAAGGGAGTTTTGGAGCAGTGTTAAGCTTGAAAGGCCTTTGCAAGTTTCTGGATGTTTTGCTCTTGGAAATACTGGTAAGTGGAAAAAGAGCATTTGAGGTATCTTGCAATGGCTCCAGAATTCTGATTTCAACTCTTGCTCCAGATTTGCCCTAGAGAGCAAGATTTGTCCTTGATATTTTATGAACTCAAGGTTATTTTCACATGAAGGTATGCACAAATGTGTGTATAGCATGTGTTTATGTTGGAATTCCAAAATGATCATAATTCTACTGCCCCTAAAATCAGCTGGAGTTCGGCAACTGATTTCAGTTAAATCAAATTGGATGTTAATTCAGAAATAAACAGACTCTTTTGACATGTTGAGCTCATGTCTTTTCCTACAAAGACAACTCTTTTTCCTTTTAAAACTGGAATGCGGTATGTGTAATCTATGGACATAAACAAAAATAAAAGAATTTCAGAAAAAAAGTGACATGGTTGTTAGGGTTCCAGTAATGTAGATACATACTGGGGTTTTGCTTGTTTGTTTGTTTGGTTGGTTGGTTTGTTTTGTTTTCTGAAAGACTAAAATACACCTCTAGTCTCTGGCTACAGATGCAGAATATTACCCTACCTTAGCACTTTGAATTGCCAGAACATTATGTGGGTGAAAGTTACTTTTAGTGACAAGATCAGAGGTTTAAGTTCAATATGGATTAGCCTCTGAACATTCCAGTGCTTACTGTATCTTACTATTTGAATATTTGTTGGATAAGAATTGTAGCAGCTTTTTTATTATGCAAATTCTCAGCTAACAAGCATATGGGAAATGCATTTTTCCTTAATGTTTCTTATACTCTTTGCCTGAGGAGCCATGAGGCTTGTGAAACAGTCTTTCTCTCAGACACTTGATGTTTTACCAGGCTCTGAAGTTTCTGAACTTTCCAGTGCGGGATCTAATATGAAAGGGGAGAAAGAGGCTAGATATTGTCCTGCTTAGTCCAGTCTACTTGGACTTTTGGGACTTTTGATCTGCCAGGTAGTGACTGTATAAAACTACATGTCCTCACTTTCAGTTCCTGGGGGGCATCTCCCAGCAAGTACTGGAATTGCCATTTGTTATTTAGGAAAAACTTGTTCTTCATCCCAGTCTTCTGCTCTCTCTCAATCCTGAACTGAGACACAAGTCTTGGTCTCTCAAACCATTTTCTGAGAAGTAGGAAGAGCTTCTGAAGAGGACCAGAAGGGTCCGTGCTTTAAAAGCATCTATTGCAGTGGGAAAGGACTCTGTTAAACCCTCTGTTTAATTGTGTCAGTTATCCCTTCTTAACTGAAATAATGCTTTTTACATAGAACAGTGCAGTGGAAAAATAATCTTGGAAAATAAGGGTTAGAATCCCGATTTTTATTTTCCTGTGTATTATTCAAATTCAGTCAGCAGGAAAGCAGTTAAAAATATTGTGAAGTGCAAAAACCAGTGCAAAGACCCAACCTTTAAAAATAAATAAGTAGAGAAAAAAGAAAAAGGAGATGTTGTGGTAGAGTTTCTGTTGTAAATATTTTTAGCAGTCAAAGCAAGCCATACAGGTCCTGTTTAGATCAACAAGAACAGAGATGTATTTGCTGTTCGGTAGAGACCTCCAAAATTGCATGTCACAGTATGCAGTTAGTAAGATGGATATGAAAAGGAAACTTCAAAGTAATATTTTTTTTAAAAGAGCATGTTATAAATAGCTAAATGAAGTGTCTCAGGTAAAGCAGAAACCATAAAGTGGTTTGGTTTTTTAAAACATTAAAATTTAATGTTAAAAATATGCTTAAATTTAATTATGGTCATTTTTTAAACAGAAATACCAAGGGATGTTAGTTGTTAGTTTTAAAATCACTCAGGTGGTTATAGGACATCTGAAACTACAGATTAACATATAGGGCACATTTAGCAAAAGTGACAGCTAAAACTACAGTGACTGTTGTCAATACAGGATTGCAATCAAGAGTAAACGTAAGCACTAGTGATAATATTAAAGTCCTCCTCCTTTTAAACAGGTTCTTATTGTTCTGACTAGTTTTCTCTTGACTAGGGAACTACATTCTTCTAGTTAACAAAAAATATTCCTAAAGAGATATAACATAGCTCACAATTTACTCTCCGAAACCAAAGTAACTTTGTAAACTTCCTAATTATTTAAAAAGACCCATGTAAGAACCTTATTCAATCTGACGTCTGTGGTGGTAATATGTGAGATAGAGGAGCAAATGCTCTCCTGCTGAGAAGGTGCTTGAGGTCTCATACTTCATGTTACAGTGTTCTGTTCTTTGGACCAATTTATAAAGATCTGAATGATATCAACACAGTTTTGGCATATAATAGAATATATAAAATCTAATCACAGCTTTGTAAGAATATTTCTAGATGTCTTTCATGAAAACAACATCTTTGGGCTCCTGATGCCAAGTGTGCATAGTCACATCTTTTCAACTTACAATTCAAACTGTCTAAAAACCAAAAACAAGTGAAATATATTTCTGTACTGTATTATTTCCTAATAAATAACAAATACCATGTCTCAAATGCCAGAACACATGCTCAGACTCTGAGTTCAGATATTATTCTCAGGGCTATATCTTTATTCTTTCAGTGTTTAGGATGTAGATACCTATATGTCTCATTAGATATGGTAGATAATAATGTGCATAATGTTTATATAGCTAATCAGGTGGTTAAAGAATTAAAAAAAACAAACACGGATTGGAAAACAATAGGCAAAAATCAAGTAAAACCTTAAACTACCAATGATACCACTTTTGTGAAAAATCTTGTAAAACTCTTTGTTCATTTGTTTTTCTTTCTAAAAATTGTTGTTTTATTCAATTCAGGTTTCACTTCTGCCAGCTTTACAGACTGTTGCAAAACACATCATCAGCAAAAGTTATTCAATCAAAATAGCTATCACAAATATGCCTGAGAGTTTACTTTGGGCTGAATATCTACATTAATAGATGTCAAAGTATTTGATTATCATTAATTAAATTTTAGAAAAGTTTACAGTTTAAGAGGGCCTGGCTCGGAATTCTTTGCATTATTGACAAAGTTTCTGTTCTGCTGTCTGTCAGTTGAAATAAACAGCTAGAAAATATGCTTCTCTGAAGCTGTTTCCTGTAATAAGTTACAGAACATTAAAGGAAGAACGTTAATTTCAGTAGATCCCTTTATAAATTTTGTTCTGTAAGTCACCAAAGTCTGACAGTTAAATCTGAATTTTCTTCTGATTATAATAGGAAAAAAATACTCAATAAGATTTTATTTTTGTATCATGCTGATAAGACTGGGAATTAGAATTATTTAACGTATAGATGGCACATAAACAACTAAGTCAGGCAAGGACATGAGTTACCATGAATATACATGATTGTTAAGGAAAATAAACTCAGGGCTTTGGGGGAAAATGTGGGGAACAGTGAAGTGGGTGGTGTATCTATAAACAACAATAATAAACTTACCTGTTTTTCGGAATGACATACATAAAATGTATTTCATTTTTTCTTATATGACAGATGGAAATATTCTGTCACAAAAAACTAGACTCTAGCTGCATCTTTCTTAAAAGCTAATAAATGTTTATCCTTTTTTCTTAAGTGGCTGATTTTCAAACATAAATCAGCATGTCCTCACACAAAAATTCTGCCACTTAAAATTTATTTTGTATCACTCTTTCAGGATTTGAACAGAAGAAACACATTTAAAATGATATAATAGAAGAATATAACATTGTAGGTCACACAGATTGGCTCATACTCATTTATAGTCATAGAATCATAGAATCATAGAATAGTTAGGGTTGGAAAGGACCTTAAGGTCATCAAGTTCCAACCCCCCTGACATGGGCAGGGACACATCGCTCTAAACCATGTCACCCAAGGCCTTGTCCAACCTGGCCTTGAACACTGCCAGGGATGGAGCATTCACAACCTCCCTAGGCAACCTATTCCAGTCCCTCACCACCCTAACAGTAAAGAACTTCCTCCTTATATCCAATCTAAACTTCCCCTGTTTAAGTTTTAACCCATTACCCGTTGTCCTACCACTACAGTCCCTAATGAAGAGTCCCTCCCCAGCATCCCTATAGGCCCCCTTCAGATACTGGAAGGCTGCTATGAGGTCTCCATGCAGCCTTCTCCAGGCTGAGCAGTCCCAACTTTCTCAGCTGATCTTCATATGGGAGGTGCTCCAGTCCCCTGATCATCCTCGTGGCCCTCCTCTGGACTTGTTCCAACAGATCCATGTCCTTTTTATATTGAGGACACCAGAACTGCACACAATACTCCAGCAGAATAAAGGGGCAGAATCACCTCCTTCGACCTGCTGGTCACGCTCCTTTTGATACAGCCCAGGATACGGTTGGCTTTCTGGGCTGCGAGCGCACACTGCCAGCTCATGTTAAGTTTCTCATTGACCAGCACCCCCAAGTCCTTCTCCGCAGGGCCGCTCTGAATCTCTTCTCTGCCCAGCCTGTAGGTGTGCCTGGGATTGGTCAAACACAGGTATAGAACCTTGCAGTCATGGTTAAACTTCATGAGGCTGGCATCAGCTCACCTCACAAGCGTGTCAAGGTCTCTCTGGATGCCATTCCTTCCCTCCAGCGTATCGAGTGAACGACACAGCTTGGTGTCATCGGCAAACTTGCTGAGGGCACACTCAATCCCACTGTCCTTGTCAGCGGTGAAGATGTTAAACAAGACCAGTCCCAACACTGATCCCTGAGGGACACCACTCATTACTGGTCTCCAGCCGGACATTGAGCCATTGACCACAACTCTTTGTGTGCAGCCATCCAGCCAGTTCTTTATCCACCGAGCGGTCCATTCATCAAATTGATGTCTCTCCAATTTAGAGACAAGGATGTCGTGTGGGACAGTGTCGAATGCTTTACACAAGTCCAGGTAGATGACATAAACTGTTCTACCGCTGTCCATCGGTTCTGTAGCCCCATCATAAAAGGCCACCAAATTGGTCAGGCAGGGTTTCCCCTTAGTGAAGCCATGCTGGCTGTCACCAAGCACCTTGCTGTTTTTCATGTGCTTTAGCATGCCTTCCAGGAGAATCTGCTCCAAGATTTTACCAGGCACAGAGGCGAGACTGACTGGTCTGTAATTCCCCGGGTTATCCATTTTCCGCTTCTTGAAAATGGGGGTTATATTTCCCTTTTTCCAGTCATCAGGAAGTTCACCTGACTGCCATGATTTTTCAAATATGATGGCCAGCGGCTTAGCAACTTCATTTGCCAGCTCCTTCAGGACCTGCAGATGGATTTCATCAGGACCCATGGACTTGTGCATGTTCAGACTTTCAAGACGGTCTCGAACCAATTCCTCTCCTACAGTGGTCTCAAGGTCTTCATTCTCACAGTACCTGCATCTGCTTTCCAAGACTTGGGTGGTGCGGTCAGAGCCTTTGCTAGAGAAGACAGAGTCATGACCTGTCATTGAAGGAGTCGCAATATTTTCCATTATAAACATCCCTTGAAGTTGCTCCTTCTTTTTTTTTTTCATTCATAAGCTAATCCACATGTACCACAGATGTTTATACAGATTTGTGACTATTTTTAAAAAATATGTCTTATTTTAGATGACATTCTAAAAATGTTGTAATTGGTTTACACCTAAAACTGTGTCGTTCATGTTCCTGGTACATTTGGCCAAGAAGATTCTTTCTTGGGTTTGCCTCTTCCACACCAGCTAAAGCACTGGGCCACTCGGTCCTGGCCTGTGTCTAGGCAGTGAGATAGGTGTGTTCTACATGTGCTCCACAGTCCCATCCTCCTGCTGATGTTCCCACTGGAGGAGCAAGTTGGACATAATGTAGCTGCATTCAGAGGAAGGACAGCAGAGCAAAGGCTACTACTACCTCCTAGAAGCCGAGGGATCTATATTCAAGAGCTCCATGGGAAAGACATAGTCAATATGTGTCTTCACATTTTTCATATTGCTGCTGCTGTACTACAGGAAAAGTGATAGGCACAAAATGCAGGTGATGGGTAGTCCAAGAAACAGAATGGTTCAAATAATTAACCTGTTTTGGCAGGCTAAATGATTTGAAAGTCAAGAGACTGTTATAATGGCTCTGAAGGGGTTGGCTTTTTTCTTCTTGTTTCTGCTAAAATAAGAAATAAATGTAAATAATATTATAATGTAGTTGCACCCTATTAAGTTGTCACTTACAAATGCAGAAACTGGATTCATTGACCTGTGATTCTCCTTCTGTTTGGTAGTATCAAGATTTATGAAAAATAGTAAGGTTTTGGGACATTTGTTCAACTTTTGCTTGAAAAAAAAAATGGAAGAGGGTTTTGTCCTGAAGACAGAGGTTTAAAGGTCAACATCCCTTGCTTTATGACTAACAAACAGTGTCACAGGCTCTTATGTGACTTATACCCAGAAAAAAAAAAAACAAAACCAAAACAAACAAAAAAACCCCAAAGAAAGAAACAAACAAAAAAGAACAAAACTTGAAATGAAGAGAATTAATCCCTATAAAATTTTAGGTGTCTCTAAGTTTGAAAAATGTCAAGGAAATATGAATTAATAGTTCATTTTACGTTATATTCATGTATGCTTCAATTGAGTTGTGTGATATCACACTTCCTCCATTTGTGGTTAGAAAAAAAGTTGTTGTTTTAGGCCAAAAAAAGTTGAAACTTATAAAATAACATAAGCACCAAAGCTTGTGAGAATAATATTTTTCACTTATGAAATAATAAAATTTATTTATTAGGTTGGTTTTTCTTATGAACTAACAGATGCCACAAGTTTTTATATAAGCTAGCCTTTGGATAACCAGCATAATGCTAATTCTTCTGAAAAATTACTTTGTTAGCAATATCAAACATTGAGTTAACTATCTGACACCTACCTAAGATTCATATTCATAAGAACTTAATGAAACATGAACATAATAGTTTATATGGTACCTATATATGCTACCTACTTAGGGTAGTATTCGAGGACAAAATGTTTACGTGTTAATATGCAACAGATCTCTAAATCAGTTATCTCCATGTATACAAAATGTTATATTACATCCATAATTTTGGTCGGTACACTAAAATCTACTGCCCTTGAAATATACTTGTAGGCCGCACCCATTTGCAGATATAAATAGGATGTCATATTAAACTGTGGATTTGTTTTTTAAAAAGTATAAGTGTGAATGAGTTCTTAAAATCATTTTAGTTGAAATTCCGTATTGTATTCATTATCTTGAATTATTCCATGATATGAATTTTCCATAATAAAATAGTAAGAAACTAAAAAAAATTTTATGTACTGATGCTGACGCACCACAAGGAAGCAATAATGTTCATAATATGATCTCAATTAGTGACCCATAGGGAAGGTACACTTTTCGGGGGAGGGGAGGAGGGAGGTGAGCAGGAGGAATCCAGCATATACACTTGTTAGAACAGAAGACTAATTCAAATAATTTTTCCTATATAAATTTCAAGAAGTCTTACAATAATTCAGGAGTATTTAATAGCAGAGGGCATTCTAATTTTCTGGGAAGGTAATAAAAGGACATTTTTATGTAAATACTGTGAAAGTATATATATATATATAGGACATATAAGTACATATGCAAGGACATAAAGAAAAATACAAAGGGAAGGAAAAATCTCACAGTGAAATAGTAAGATCTGCATACATTTTATGCAGACTTCTTCGAAATTAAATATGAAAAATCACTAATAATTTCTGCTTTCAGGGTCCCAATATTTGTTCCTATCAAAGCTTGCTTGGATATATGTATGAAAGTACGAGTGCATCTGTGCATGTGTTTATATATGTATGCCTTCTATGTTTTAGTCTGTGGTCTGTAAGAAAAAAAATTTGAAGCACTTGTTATAGTTAATGTAAATGCATTCACATGAAGTTGAAAGGAAATACATATACATATATACACAGTTAGTATAAATATATTTCCTTTCAACTTCACAGTTATGAGATGCATGAGTGACTATCACTTCGGAATAACTTCCTGTATGATTTAAGTATTTAATCTTTATCTACTATGGATTTGGCACTGCTATATTCTCTTTCAGTCAAAGTTCCCACTAAAATCAGGAGAAGTTTAGTCTGAGCAAGTGTTTTAGGTTGAAGTTTTTTATTGAGAAATAGCTATCAGTAATCCTCTTTTCAAAGAAATGATGGGTTCGGACACTGCTTCAATGTTTATTATTCTTTTTATTGTTTTTAAATCTACACTTAAAAAAACCCACATTTATGAGCAGACAATTTAGAAATTAACATCTGGAGGCTCAGGACAGATGCAGTTTGAGAGTAAGGTGGCTGGAGAAACACTTGCCATGTACTGGGGGGTTCTACTGAATTTGCTTCCTACAGCAGGAATGTGAGGCAGAGCAATGGCTTTCATATGTTTACAAATGGTGCGTGAAAAGCATCACCATTCAGCATTGTTTGAGTAAGTTAGACCCACGGGTTGTATACTTAGCATGGACTTTTCCTGTCATGAGAGAGGATAAGCTCATCAGATCCATTAGGTCAGAGGTTGAATAGGAAAGGCAAGAGACCACGCAACAGTTCCCACCACTATGCCCTACTTGTAAATAAATAGAAGACTTCAGTCTCCATCACTATCAAGTCTTCTCTTTTCACAAACACTTAATTCAGCAGCACAAATAGGCTCTTTTCTTTTTCCTTTCTTTTTTTTTTTCCCTTAAAAGATAAAAAGACACCTACAGATCTTATTCTGTTTGCCTGGGCCTGTCTGCCTCTCTTTACCATTTGTGATGATTGATTGTTTCTGTGTTTCATCAATTAAAAATGTTTTAGAGTACAAACTCTTCAGCATGTTTAATAGAGTCTGGTTAAGTAAACATCCTCCACCAAAGCAGCACAAGTACAGCTTAAAATAAATACTGCTACTGTGCCAAGTTCATAATTGCTTGCATGTTTAGCACTTTACCATGTCCTAAGCATAGCCATAAAAAAGAAAGCCCTGTGTACTTAACTGCAGTTGTCATGAAACTATAGCCATTTCAGTATTGCAGAGTATTTATGTTCTTTAAATATTTGATTTTCCAGTTTATATCATATTTGTTTCCAAAAACCAAAAGCTGAGCCTGAAGATGAGCAGTGGTCAGGCTTTGTCAACAAACTAGCCATGTAATTCCTTTGGCACTAATTTATTTCTGCCCATAGACTACATGTTCAAAGATACAATGTGAAAAGATCCAATGCGTCTGTCACTCTTAGTGTTATCAGCTTTATTGTAAAGGCAGACTTTCATCTGTGATTTTATTTCAAGGTAGATAAAATCTCTTATAGTTAGGTGACAGATAAGTGCTACACTTAAGAAAACCGTAAAAATTGGGTGGTTCAACAACATATCATGGAGATACTGCAGATCAATTTATGCATTAAAATCAATGCAACTTAAACCCCAAAATATTTATACTATAAAATAAATGCAAAGTTGCATTAAAGTATTTTTTTTCAAATTTAAGACAGTTTAAACTGCTAAAATTATGTATGAAAAACATAGGGTAAATTTGTATCAAGCCCAACAGAGACAATGTAATGTCTGTAAAACAAATTAATAATGAGCTCTGAAACATAATGAGGAAAGAAGACACAAGGATGACAAGTGTTAACACAGTTATGAAAAAGAAAAGAAAATTGAGTAGTGTGTAGAGTATCAGGAATTGGGATCTCTTTTCTAGTGACTGTTGACCATATGAAGGAATGCAGGCCAAGATTTTGAAAAGCCATTAATGATTTGTTTGTATCCACTGCTGCTATTGATTCAAGCGTGCTAAAGGGAACAGGTTTTCAGAACAGAGATACTCATCTTTTCCAGATCATCTAGCCTTAAACAGGCAAGATATGAATAGACATATTTTTCATGAGCCTTTGCAGATCTCTGAGGTAAATTTGCTGCTGATCCTTTAGCAAATCTTGCATTTGTTGTCCTGAAATGTGGCCTGCAGATCATGTCCTCAATAACTTAACTTTTCCAAGGGGTGTGTTTGACAAACTGGATTATACCTTATGCTTCCAGGGTATCTGGTTAAATTGCATTTAATCCAAAAAATCTAGGTTTGTCTATCCCTAGACATTAAGGAAATTTGGAGTTGGAAGTAGGCATATGTAAATGGAATGATTGTGGTTACCTGCTTCTGGAATATCTGTCAAGATGCTCCAGTACCTATCTGTCATCTGTGCCTAACTTTTTCCCCTAAATTTTTTTCACATACAGTCTTTTCTATTGCTGTTGAAAACTTCATTTTTAGTCTCAATATCTAGAGTGAGGAGATTTTTTTCCTACCAATTGCTTAGAAATCTGATCAAAAAAAGATCAGAAGGAAGCTCTAAAGAAAAACAGTTTTTCCAGTCTAAATTTATCTTTAGCTTAAATTTGAGTTCCAGTTTTTCTGTCTACAGACTGTTCCATGTTCCACTTCTCTTTCATTTTCCCTCCCCCACTCTTCTGGGCCTGTGAAATTTGCTTAATAAATGATAAAAAGTAAAAATTAATAGTTAGATTATTTGGTGGTCATGAGAGGTTTTGTGTCCTCTGCAACCTTTTACAGATTTGAAAATCCATGCGTTAAACTGGAATTGAAAATACAAGGTAGCCATATGCGCATGAATAACAAATCAACTATTTTCAATACAGGTTATTGTAAGAATTCTTGCTGATTACACTTGTCACATATTTGATCAAGCCATTGACAAGCAGTGTTTTTATTTTGAATTCCAAACAAGACAACTTTCTTTAATATTTATGAAATACTGAATTTGAGGTTTGTTTAAGCATGCAATAACTATTCACAAAACTTAAAACAAGGTCAGGAACTGTTTTCATAGTTTGTGAGCCCGTGTGTCTTTGGTTGAAATTACATCATAATACTTCCAGACAATTATTATAATTTATGTTATATTAGCAAAAGGAAGTCCTGCCTTGCTAAGAAAAATCTAAGTCTTTTAATTGATTACTTCAATTAAAAAACATTAAATGCTGCAATTTCATAGTTGTGCAATGATACAGTGCATTTGTTTGAAGACAGTACAGCACTACAATTACGCAAAAAGAATGAGTAGAACAACTGTGTTATTCACCCAACAGAAGTAACAAAAGCATTACAGAGAAAGGAAACTAACAAATAGGTTAGCATCACTTAACAGTTCAGTTAATCAACTTAACTTGATAATAGATTGAAAAGTTTATTTAATTACATATCATTTATGGTTCAAGAACATGAGAATGAATATCTGGTCTAGACAGGCAGATTTCTGAAGGAAATATTATCCTTTTGTGAAGGGTATGTATTCAAAGTGTTTTGTTATATTTTTGAGAGCTATCAGGTAAGATAGACTTATCCAAGTTAAGATAGCTATCTCTTCTATCATATCAGTTATATCTCTTACCTGATATGGATTCATATGCCACTTTTCAGGATACTCTTTTCCATTCTGCATTTTTTTTTTTCTTTGTTTTGTTTTCCTTTTATTTCTTATCTCCTCTGTCTCCCGGAGACATATGTGGGCATATGTTGTAAGTATATATGATAACATTAAATAGGCTTCTAAAGATCCATTAGAAATTGTACCATAATATACTTATTTAAAATGGAACATGTGGCTAAAGTGTGGAACAGGAAAAATTTCGATTATAAATTGAAGACATCTCAGGAAAAACAAAATGGTTGAAATTCAAGGCAGTTTAGCAAAGCATTTTCAATTACATTACTGTAAATGCACAGATTACACGGACTTTTCTCTACTACCATGTATCTGCTTGAAGACCACTGCTTTAATTTTCAATGTCTTTCTTGTACTGGAGAACCTAAATTGGGACACAGGGCTTGATATGTGATTTCATGAGTACCAAATCGTACGGGGCCTTTTGCAGTTAAGTGCCAAAGAGGCAGGGAGCTTCTCAGCATGCAGACTACGATCTTCTAATGTGCTTGTGGCTAGCCTTCATTGCTGCAAGGGCACCCTCTCATTCACCTCCACTAGGACCCCCAGAGCTTCCTCTGCAGGTCTGCTCTGTAGCCAATTGTCCCCCAGTCTGCACTAATGCAGTGCGCTGTCCCCTCTGGGGTGAATGATTTTGTATTCAGCAGTGTTGAACTTTACTATGTTTCCATCAGCCTGTTTCTCTTACCTGCTTGGGTCCCTCTGAACAGCAGCCCTGCTGCCCCACATATAAACTGCTCTCTGTATTTTGAAGTAATCTGAAAATTTTCTAAAGATGCATTTGATTTCTTTTTACTGGTTGATGATTAAAACATCAGTCTGTAATGGCCTGCTGTATGGACCCTAAGAAACAGCACATGCAGCCACCCCTCAGCTAGATTTTAGCTGAAGCAGACCAGCCAGATTTCCACCCACCTCTTAATCCACCTATCCAGTCTCCTCTTCCAGTACGGCTGCTGAAAGGACAGGCTGAAAGTCAAGGTACACGGAGCCAGCTACTGTCCCCTTATCCCCCACCTATCTGTGCCATAAGAGGCAAGCAGAAGAGATAAGTAGGAGTCACCTGAACTGAGATCTCATTATAGTGGTCTGTCAATTGTGTATCATCTATTTTATTGTCTGTTTCTTCTTTAGTATGCAAACGTGTAGCATGCTACCAATAATTTCAAAACATTAAAATAATTTACTAATTTAAATGATCAAAGTTCGTGTGTTATATACTACAAATATTCAGCTGTAAGAAATAGCTAGCTAACCAGCTGCATCCAGAACAGGTCACTGGTACAATTGTGTTTCATTCTAATAGTCCCTTGGAGTTTGATTAAGCTCATGGTCAAAACCCCCAGCACTTGGATCACTTCAGTCCCTAATTCTGAAAATCCAAAATCTCTTCTTGAAAAGAAGTTCAAACTCAGTGCCATATTGTTTGTATGTGCAAAGAAAAAATGCTTTAAAATCAAGGGACTGAATATAAATCAGGACTATTTCTTTTTTTTAAGTCAAACTGCCAGTAGTCAGGGGATCTGAAGACTGGGGAGACTGAAGAGCACAACTTTCAAAGGCTATCAGGCCAGAACCTGTGTATCCCACCATCTGAGATCCTCCTCTGTGCCAAGATGCTTTTTAGGTACAAAATGTGACAGATTATGAGAAACAGGAGGAAGGAAAAGTTGCCTTAAAAAATCCTTTCTCAACTGAAGTCATTGAGTTAATTGGCTGAAGGCTATTTACAGATTTGTTTTAACTTTCCACAGACAATGGTACATGTACAATTGTAACTGCTGTATTTTTATTAGGGATTTATTCTATGGTGAAGAAAATATTCAGAACTTTTTGAAAATCTGAAATAAAAAAGCCAATGTGAAATTAAATCTCCACATACAAACTAATCATATAATAATTTCATCTCCTTTATGTGCAAAATGGTCATTTCTCTCTTTCACAGATGCCTTTGTGTTACAATGAAAGTCCCCACTTTTTCAATACATTTTAAAAGTTCCATTTTTCTGCCTATCTAAACAGCACAGTGACATACATTGTCCCTTGAGAGGGAACAGAACTGTCCCCGTGACACTCTTGCCCAGGAAGAACAGCATTGTTTCCTCTGTGGTATTCAAGGAATATATTAAGTGACTTCTCAAGGACACAGGAAATCTGTGGCAAAGCAGAAGGAATCCCAGTATCATGAAACTCTGGACAGCAGTGTTAACCACCAGACCACCAAAGCTTAGGCCTGAGGCACACTTTGCTGAAGAGAAAATAGTCAAGCCTAGTGTTTCAAATAGAAACTGGTGGGACTTCCAATCCCCTCAACAGTTACTCCCAGCAGAGCTGCACAGGACCTGTGTATCATCTGATTGTGAAAACAAAAGCTCTGATGGTTACATGGTAAGGGGTGTTACAGGAACCACCTCATGTGAGCTGGGACAGCACAGAGAGGACTTTCTGACAGCAATGCACGTTGTCCCAGCTTTCAGGTATGCCGTCAGCATGGTTTCTATATCTGTAAGTGAACATATGAAAACAAAAAACAATTGCAAACCCCTCTACTCAGACCTGCAATCGACATTTGCAGAACACACCAGGGAAAACAAAGACAAAAAATGAACAGGAAAAGCTAAAAAGCCTTCTTTTAACAGGCTACGTAGCCTGCGGTTGTGAAATGGTTGACACAGGAGAGACCGACAGTGGGTTTTAGCAGCCACAAGTGTGGTAACTGTGAAATCTCCCAAGCAGAGCTCTGACCAGGGGTGGTGGCTGCTACCACACCTCACAGCCTCTCACCTCAGCTGGGCAGTTGGGTAGGATTGACAGATTACTCCTTAACTTTATTTTGCCTTTAACTCTGAATAAGTGGGAGGCAAATAGGTAGGAACTGTTTAGGCACATTAAGTTAACAGAAGACAAGTATGAAACAGCAAGAGGGTGTCCAGAGCTTCTTTTACAGGGCAAAGTCCATCCTACAGTCTTCTGTTGACCAGTTATTGAATTAATGCTTAGCTTTAAAATATGTGAAATTTAATGCATATTCATAAATATCACAGCAGCTAATTTGTTACTGTTAGGATGAATGTCAGATATGGTTAGAATAAGCATGGAGGTGGTGTGGGGTAATTTTGCTTGAGGTTTTGCAGTTTGTCCTTTTTTGCTATTTAAGAAATGCTGCAAATAACTTTTTTTTTCCCTTCATAGAATTGTCATAAGTATATTAAATTTTCTAATGCCAAATTTGGCAAATACTCTAATATTTCACAAACCAAAGTGTTGTAAATGTTGTCATTCAAACTGCAGTGCCTGCGTCTTTAGCCAGTATTCTTCCATAGCATCTCCAGGGCAACACTGTTGCAAACTCTTAATGTGGATTTTGGAAAAACTCGTAATAGGAATGGGAAGATCTGCCCTGGAGTTCATCATTAGTGTTCCAGTTTCCTGAAAGACTTGTCCCATATTTCAGCATCATACTGGAAATGATTTGGCTAACTAATGTTTTAGTGCAAAAACATTTCCAGATGGGCCCTGATCCTCATCCCCCCACCTCCATTGTGTTTTCTTTGAAAATAAACTTCCAAAGTGGGGACTCTGATTTAGCAGGAAATTCAGTGATTAAGTTGGAGATACTCTGGAAAGAGAGGACTATGCCCACAGGTGTTCAGGCTGACATATTTTTAGGGTGAAACCAGCCTGTCTTCTTGGAAATATAAATAATAGAATAAAAGAACATTGAAACTCTTAAGTGTTTCCTTCTCATCAGAAAAGTTTTATGAAGTTTCAGTGAGAGACATGGTTGAAAGGTTTAGTGAGATTAGGCTCATTTATGTCACATTTTCACCTGACAGACATTAAAAAGCTTTTGTGAAGTGCAATTGCTAAAAGGTAACAGAATAAAACCTACAATTTACACATTTTAATTAGTACCAAGTGACAGATTTACCTCTATTTTGGTATTTTGCCTGCTTGGCAGGTAAAAGCCAAGGAAAAAGTGCTTTAGTCTCAACATGGGCAAATACCTTGAATAAAAAGCTAGTCATCTGATTCCAGAAAATGTTTCACAGCTAGACCTTTTCTTTACCAGTCATAAAGCTAGGGACAGAAGAACTCAAACTCCATGGCTGTATCTGAATTTTGAAGCTTGGCACTGCTTCTGATAGTTGCCAGTACAAGATGTTTCTGAAGACAGTCTTTATTTATTTTTAACTCTGTTGATAGGCGCCATCTGCTTCCCAAATATCTCAGCTAAAGAATGACAAATGTATATTTAACAATTACCTGATAATGAGCTGAGTGACTTTCTAATTGAGTAAGCATTTGTAAATCCCCTCTTTTCTTTCACTTACCTAACAGGATCTTAAACTTTTGGGATTTGCAAACCTCAGTATTCCAGTGGCTAAGGACCTTTGAATACTGATATGAAGCTAACTTAATTTTCTTTGACACTTTTCACCAATTCCTCAGACAAAGGCTATGAACCAAAATATCAGCTGAACATGCCTTCAGAGTACTGCCAGAAGTATATTCTAAACCAAAAGCATATTTGGTATGGATAAAATAGCTGTTAAAACTTATAAAACTCAAAAATGAGTCAAGTGACATAGAATAGTTGTACTTTGGTAAATTTGCTTTGTAAGTTTCCCTTGTGATTGTCAATACTGTATAGGGCTTGACTCTATCAATGGTAAAATAAACATTCCTATTAACAAATGTTCCTGTTCAAAGCAAATAGTGGAAGCCTGTGGAATTTCTCATACAAATCTTAATCAGGCAGCCTGATCCCTATTTTCCTTCTGTTAATTACAAATATATTTTTGCCGTTTATAATTATTATTACAGATTTTGGCCAGTACATCGCACTATTAAGAATCACTGATGAGCTATGATTTATAGCTGAATATTAGCGCCAACTTTGAAAACATAAATGATTTTTTCTTTAGAATTGCTCTGAAAAATCCCTTGAGGAGAACAGTCTGGCCCTTCCATTTCCAGTCTGAGCAGGAAGTTCAGGGGAACAAGAAAGCTGGAATAATATCAGAATATTTGTACAAAGTTAAAGCTGAATCTGGAGTGAAATCAAGTGTATGCTTTGTTCTTTTTTTTTCTTTTTTTTTTAATTAGGCGTGTAATGCTTATCACCAGATGATTTTATCCTGGTGCTTGGGTCACATCTTGAGGTTGCCACAAAGCCCTCCTCTGTAATGAGAACATGACTCCTAATATTTTTTGCCCCTGTGGTCTGCACACCATGGGAATGGCATGTGGATTTATTGCACTCTGAGAAGACCACCTGAGTAGCTCAGCTTTGGGAGACGTAGCCAATCTCTGAACTCCCCAGTGCACCAGATTAGACACTCAAGCCAAACCACGTACACTGACCCATGTAGTCTTCTTCTGATCTCATGTCCCTAGTCCCTGGTGCTTTTAGAGCTGTGGTGGACAGTACAGTTTTTGCTAGCTAGGAAATGCTGAGGCAAGGCACTTTGTACATAACAATTATTATTAAGCACCATACTGCCCATACTTAGACATATATCTGAAGGAAAAGGTAAACAGTGAAACTGCTACGGTACTTAGCAGTCCTCTTTTGTCTCTAGAGTAGTCACTGACTACCAAACAGCCCTTCTTTTTAGCTTTGGCTCAGAAAGATATTTTCATTGGCTGATCTGTGGTTGAATTTTATAGCCAAATATTTTGTGTTTGGGGACTTCAGTCTTAAACAAAGACAAAATCACTCAAACAGCAGTATTGTCTTTGAATTGGCAGATTTGTAAGGCAGTTTTACCTGCTTCATCCTGAAAGGAAGCTTGGTGAGAATGAATAACTCCAAAGCTGAACTTCTTCAGGGGTAGAGTATTTATTAGCTCAGTACAGTAGGAACAAGGAAATGTATGGAGTGAAATCAAGGTAGAATTAAACTTGTGCACAAGACAATGGAGCAATGGAACACAAGGAATTTCTCAGTGTGACATGACTCTTTGCAAAGCTAGCTCTGAAAAGACCTCTGCATGGGGCTCATTAAAATTCTGAAGTCGTGGTCCACAAACAGAGCAGGACACACAATGAATAAAGGTCTGTGGAAACATGGAATTTCAGGGAAAATCAGATTGCTTTGTCATAATCTGATGGTTCAGGCTTGAAAACCATACTCTCAGTGGTATTGCTGTTGGCTTCAAGAGTATGATGGGGTCCTCAGAACTATCTAAAACAATAAGATCATCTCTGCAGACTTATCAAAAAACCCTCACCAGTCCAAATACACAACATCTATTCACTCTTCCTTCACTCTGCTACCTCAGTATGGCTAAGCATACATATTATTCTTTCCTGTTGTTTTTATTTGTTTAGTGAAAATATGAAATGGCACCTGAGGATGATTTTATATGACATTATTTGCAAATTTTGTATAAAGAAATAGGCTAGGATTGTTTTGCTCACAACTTGACAATAAAACACTGAATTTCTCAAAAGCTAACAGATTTAAGACCTGAGTGGAACAGTTAGCCAGAATTCTTTCGTAATATGAATAGCTCCTGTACAAACCCATAGCCTGCACTTGAGTTGGACCATATTTTCTGGAAGGAAATCTAAAGTGAAATCCTGATCCTTCCTTCTCACGAATATTAACACCTAACAGGAGTGGAGAATTGAGTTCCAGTTTTTTTGTTTGTTTTTTTTTTGTTTAGTTCAAGGTCAGAATTCCCCTTAATTATAGTTTATGAGCACTACTGTGTACAATGAACTGGTAAAAGCTGTACAGCACTGTTCTTTAAAGCAAATTAGTTCCTTACCACTAACATACAACAGTTCCTCCAAAAAGTACAGTGCTGTCCTCCTTTCTCAGGCAGCATCCCCCTTCATTAGTTTCATCTGGATTTTGTCTGAATAAAGAACTGCAGGATCTGCTTCCATGGACTGTGGGTGAAATAAATTTAAGAGGATAACTCATTAAGAAAACATGTCAAAAGGGATTTTTCTGTTTGTAGTGCAAAAGGTGTTGACAACAGCTAACCTAGCTTGTTGCTTATATGTAAACCTGTTCTCTTTCACATTTTTAGCACATGTTGCCAAAGAACTTTGGCAGAGTATATTTGCCATTGTTGATTTCTTCTAAAGAGGTTTGTGGGTCATTTGAAAGCTGCAAAGTGAAGTGAGACTTTGCTTTTTGTGTTTTGCCAATTTCATTATGCCTTGACTGGTAGTTAGGGTCATTTCCAAAAGCCTAACGGACATTTTTATTAGGTTTCTACAAGGGTACTACTTACGTTCTTTCCCTGGCAAATTTCCATATTCACTGTGACTAATGCAACCTCTATTGGTTTTTCTGACAAGAAGAAAAAGAAGAGACATTTTTTCATTCCCCAAGGAGAGAAGCTGTCACCAGAAGAATAAAGACTTCAGTGTTTACCTTTCCACTCAGCCAAATGACTACACAGGGGCAACAGGAGATTTTTAATGGCTAGAATGAAAGAATACACAAAATGACATCAATGGACTGGAAAAGTAAACAATTTGCATATTTCTTCTTGTCAGTCCACCTTTTCTTCAGTGGCATTTTGCTATGGAAACAAGTGAAGACCACTTTAACATGGCTATTAGCATTTCAGCCAAAACGGGTCACTTTATGGACACTTATTGGAAGGTTTCTATGTCATCTGGACTCACAAAAGCGAATGACAAAGTGATTCAGACTGCATAGAGGGTCTGGTTATTTATTGGTTCAGGACTGACCTTATGTTTGGGTGTAAGCAGAATTGCCAGTGGAACCAAAAGGGTGTTCTGGCTGAGTACAGAATGAAGGATGGAGCTGCTTGGAGCCAGTCGTCTGCTCCATGCCTGGCAGTAGCAACAGGCTTGGATGTTAGAGTGGGAAGTTTCAGCTCCCTCATCCCAAAATAGCTCTGACAGGATGATGTTTTGTCCCTTCCACAGAAAGGGAGTGGAACAATTCTGCAGAGAGCAGAATTTCTTGCTTTTCTTCAAGCATCTCACACACATCCTCAGACTGCCCCTCCTTTTTGACAAGTGTCCATGCAATGATCCTCCCCTGCAGGGTACTCTTCAGGTGTCTGCAGCTGGAAGAGCTGGGATATATATTTCTCTTTTCTTGAAACAAATTATACTTTTGCAATATACATCCATAGGAGTCCAGATGCATTATTCAGGAGAGGAAGCAAAGCATGGAGACCGTAATATTTGTTGTTTACGTTCCAGTGTGAGCAGAATTATTTTAAGGATTTGACCCTAGCAGTTGTTGCATATTCATGCAAAGCAGAGGGTCCGAAAGCTTTCCCTTCTCATCACTTCCTTAGCACAGCAGCACAGATGAATCATTAATGGTTCCCCCAAGCTCCCATAATGGGGTCCAACCTTATTCTCATTTGGACTGAATGCTGCTGGAGAGGATCGCAAGGCACGTGTTATTGCATGCTGCTGCAGATGCACTTTCTCAGCTGGTTCAGGACCTGCTGCAGATCAGTGGCTCCTGTTCCTCCTGTCAGGCTCTGCAGCAGTCCCTCCCTACGCATCAAAGGGCAGGGCAACAAAAAGCAGCACTTTTAATCGGTTATCTCCATTTCAGGGAGGTTTTTCTCAGTGAACTTTTCTACATTTCTGAAAGATTTCTATGTTCCAATGCTCCTTCAGACATGGCTCCATCAGCCCAAGCTGGGAGTTTGAGCAAATTCTGAAAGGCTCAGCCAGCCACATGTGAGCCCTGCTGACCTGCATCACTGCCCACCAGCACTGATCCTCTCCAGGTAGTTATGAGGTAGTGCTCTCTTCCTCACATACTGAAAGAGTAAAGCTGGTGCACATTTAAAGTTTTCCAAGGGATTGAACACACACACATAGCTAGTGATTCTTATACATGCATTAAACTTATATATATATATATTTGCATACATGCCTTTGCCTTTTTGAGCTTCAAAAATATTATACTTTATTAGCAAAACTTTGTTATCCCATCTTTTATTTAAAGGCCACTGGAATATGTTTTTATTTTTTGTAGTTAACCATGGCTTTTCTGTGTCAGGGGTTAATATGTGTATTTTTATATTCCCAAATTAACCACTTTTTAATGTTATAGATATTGTTAAACTTATCATTTTGCTCAAATGAATGGATAAAATAGGCCTGTAAATTAATTTCTCTATGTTTTCATAGATATTTATCAAACATTAGTGTGTAAATTGTCATGAAAATGGTACTAAAATGAAGTTATTCTGTGTATCACTTTCTTAATGTTTAGCTTGTTACAACATCTAATGTGTTACAGAAACACGGTTAACATTTTTTTTTTGTAATGGATCGACTTTGTTAAGCTTAGGAACTCTCTGTGTTTACCTCATGGTGTTTCAACAGTCCAGACGTTCCAGTACACTGTGCAAGTGAGGAACAAAACTTACTTGAGCATCATGGCCTCCTGTGGGGATTAGAAATGTCTTGGTTTTTCACTTCCATTTTATTTCTGACTATCCACCTCTCTGCAACGTATTTATAGTATGAAGGTATGAGATTACCTCAGTTACTCATATTCTATGTGTCCATTTTATGCCAACATTACTTTAGCAACATTCAGTATTAGCTGTCAGGATAGTGTGAATCTTATGGCAAAATGTGAGATAAGTGTGTGCCATCTGGGAGTTTGAAGCCTACTTGTTTGATCTTCTGATAATTAACTCTGTAAAACAGCACAATGCATCCAGATTTAATTTTTTTATTTGGTTATTCAACTGCATTGATTTTACAGAACTGACAAGTGATAAAAGAATACATTTCATCAACTCAGTGCACCAGTCAGATTTCCCTGCCAGAAGCTGTTAATATTCCACATTTTCTATTCAGGGATCATATTTATACTGTATGATTATTAGTGCACTCTCATCACTGTGGGACCATTAACTTACTGCTGTCAACTCTGCATCTGAAAGGATGGACCTGTCTTAGCTGCATGTGATGAATCAGATAAGGTCCACCTGCACTTATTTAACTGACCAGCTGTATGAACAGGAAACCTCATGTTTCAACTTTCTCCTCTGCAAAATGAGAATAATGACATGAGAACCTCCACTCTTTTGACCACTGGCCCAATTTCAGTCAGGTAAGCAGTTAGAAGTCCTGTTTCAAAGAAAATTAAGTTACTATATAGTATCAATACAATGTATTGATTTTCCCATGGGAAAAAAAAATATATCTAAAATGGGAATGGGATCCAACTGTCTGTGGTCTTTGCTTTTCTCCTGCCCACTTAGATAAATTGTTGTGGCTTTGGTCACAATACTCTCCAACAAGAAGATACTTTTCTGATGTGGTTTTCTGAGGCTAAACTGGGAAAATTACGTTCACAGGAATTTGGAATGGAGAATAAATTCATTATGTGTATCTATTTGGGCTTTCGCATGTGATCCCATTCAGTAGGAAAAGCTTTTCAGTAAATATTTTTGATCAATAGAAGTTAAACATTTAAATATTTTTCTCCTATGAATTTAACTGACCTGCTTACATTTTGTCTAACTGTATCTTACACTGAAGACTGCAATTTAGATTTCATTATCATTTATCGTTACAATAACATTACTGAAAAGATAGACTTCGTTATAAAGAATGGATTATTGGTTGAAAATACTTCATGAGACACCTATTTCAGTAAGCTAAAAGCACCAGGTATTTAGTTTGTACAGGTTCAGGAT
This sequence comes from Neopsephotus bourkii, assembly GCF_033783945.1. Classification (NCBI taxonomy): domain Eukaryota; kingdom Metazoa; phylum Chordata; class Aves; order Psittaciformes; family Psittacidae; genus Neopsephotus; species Neopsephotus bourkii. The sequence goes on along the minus strand of NW_026902105.1, from coordinate 4,946,977 downwards.
ACTGATATTGTATAATGGAGCATATTTATTGTAATGCATTTTTATCAATTTTGCCAGTAAAGGACACAAATACGTGAGTTCTTTGAAAACACAAAACCTGAAACTAGGTGGAAGCCAAGGCACACAGTAGCTGTAAAAAGTATTGTTTATGCATATATATTATATGCATATATAAGTGATATATAATTTAAAACTTGAAAAAGGCTTAGCATGATGCATGCTATACACCTATGCATATGCAAATTTCTTTAGGCTTTTGTGATATTCTATGCATACTATGTTGCTTTTATCCAACTGCTAATGCTTTGTAATATGTATATAAACACAATGTGAAATAAGCAGAAATCACAATGCTATTGCCAAAATGTGAAATTGAATATGGTTATTTTTGGACTTGAATGACTGCCTTTAGGCTTAGACATTGGATACATATTGTAAGCAGATTTTTAATGAAGTGAGCAACCTGTTTTTTTAACCACTTTGCACAAGGTTTTGCAGTTTTCTTAAAAAAAATTATAAAATATATTTGAGTGTAGTAGCTGAAAGTTTTAAAATATATTTGAAATTACCAGTGATATCTGAAGTGGTAAGTCCAGTCAGGAAGCACTTCCCATGTATCATAACTTTCATGTAGAATATAGAATTTATCTCACACAGCTGAGTTGAATAATGAAATATACTGAGGCAGACAAAAACCAGAAGTGGTTTGCATAATTTTTTAAGTGAAATGCAATACTTTCTCTCAGGGGAAGTAAAAAAGCCTCACGCTCACAGGCCCTTGTTCTCATGGATGACTTCAACCACCCTGACATCTGTTGGAATGACGGTACAGCCCGGCGCAAGCAATCCAGGAGGTTCCTCAATTGTGTGGAAGACAACTTCCTTCTGCAAGTAATAGAGGAACTGACAAGGAGAGGTGCCATGCTTGACCTCGTGCTCACCAACAGGGAAGGGCTCGTTGGAAATCTGGCACTCCAGGGCAGCCTTGGATGCAGCGACCACAAGATGGTTGAATTTGAGATCCTTAGGACAGTGAGAAGAGCGTGCAGCAAGCTCACTGCCCTACATTTCAAAAGAGCAGACTTTGGCCTCTTCAGGAGCCTGCTTAGTAAGGTTCCATGGGATATAGCCCTAGAGGGCAGGGGGGCTCAAGACTCTTGGTTGGTCTTCAAGGATCGCCTGCTACAAGCTCAGGAGTGTTGCATCCCAACTAGAAGGAAGTGCAGCAGGAGGGCCAGGAGACCTCCTTGGATGGATAAGGAGCTGCTGAGGAAAATTCAAATGAAAGAAGTATCTTATAGAAAGTGGAAGCAAGGACAGGCGGCCTGGGAAGAGTACAGGGATGTTGTCCGGGAAGCTAGGGACCAGGTTAGGGAAGCTAAAGCCCAGTTAGAATTAAACTTGGCTAGGGATATTAGGGATAACAGGAAGGGATTCTACAGGTACATAGCAAATAAAAAACAGACTAGGGAGAACATAGGCCCCCTCAGGAAGCTCTTGGGAGAACTAGCTACACAGGATTTGGAGAAGGCTGAGGTTCTGAATGACTTCTTTGCCTCTGTCTTCTCTAGCAAAGGCTCTGACCACACCACGCAAGTCCTGGAAGGCAGATGCAGGGACTGTAGACCTTAGGCCCACCGTAGGAGAGGAACTGGTTTGAGATCATCTTAAAAATCTGAATGTACGCAAGTCCATTTCACCTGATGAAATCCATCCGTGGGTCCTGAAGGAGCTGGCAAATGAAGTTGCTAAGCCGCTGGCCATCATATTTGAAAAATCATGGCAGTCAGGTGAAGTTCTCAAAGACTGGAAAAAGGGAAATATAACCCCCATTTTCAAGAAGGGAAAAGTGGATGACCCAGGGAATTACCGACCAGTCAGTCTCACCTCTGTGCCTGGCAAAACCTTGGAGCAGATTCTCCTGGAAGGCATGCTAAGGCACATGAAAAACAACAAGGTGCTTGGTGACAGCCAGCATGGCTTCACTAAGGGGAAATCCTGCCTGACCAATTTGGTGGCCTTCTATGGTGAACTGATGGACAGGGGTAGAGCAGTTGATGTCATCTACCTGGATTTGTGTAAAGCGTTCAACACTGTCCCACACGACATCCTTGTCTCTAAATTGGAGAGACATCAATTTGATGAATGGACCAGTCTGTGGATAAAGAACTGGCTGGTTGGCTGCACACAAAGAGTATTGGGACCGGTCTTGTTTAACATCTTTGTCGGTAACATGGACAGTGGGATTCAATGCGCCCTCAGCAAGTTTGCCGATGACACCAAGCTGTGTGGTTCGGTTGATTCGCTGGAGGGAAGGAATGCCATCTAAAGGGACCTTGACACGCTTGTGAGGTGGGCTGGTGCCAACCTCGTGAAGTTAAACCATGACAAATGCAAGGTCCTATACCTGTGTTGGAGCAATCCCAGGCACAGCTACAGGTTGGGCAGAGAAGAGATTCAGAGCAGCCTTGCCGAGAAGGACATGGGGGTGTTGGTCCATGAGAAAATGAACATGAGCCGGCAGTGTGCGCTTGCAGCCCAGAAAGCCAACCGTATCCTGGGCTGTATCAAAAGGAGCGTGACCAGCAGGTCGAAGGAAGTGATTCTGCCCCTCTACTCTGCTCTCGTGAGACCTCACTTGGAGTATTGTGTGCAGTTCTGGTGTCCTCAACATAAAAAGGACATGGAACTGTTGGAATAAGTCCAGAGAAGGGCCACGAGAATGAGCAGGGGACCGGAGAACCTCCCATATGAAGATAGTCTGAGAAAGTTGGGACTGTTCAGCCTGGAGAAGAGAAGGCTGCGTGGAGACCTCATAGCAGCCTTCCAGTATCTGAAGGGGGCCTATAGGGATGCTGGGGATGGACTCTTCACACATCAGTGTGCTTGAAGCATGCCAGTGGCACTACGTTTAAGCTAAAGAGTACTCACACTCAGGGGAAAAAACTCTCTGTATCATATTTATGTACTGATCTAATTTTTTTCAGAAATTGTAAAATTAGCAAGATCAAAACATAGATTAGTAAATCCCGTGAGTTCAATGATTTACTCACTAGTCTGTTAGTAATCAAAAGGATTCAGCCTGGAGAAGAGAAGGCTGCGTGGTGACCTCCGAGCAGCCTTCCAATATCTGAAGGAGGCCTAAAAGGATGTTGGAGAGGAATTCTTCATCAATGACTGTAGTGATAGAACAAGGAGTAGTGGGTTTAAACTGAAAGAGGGGATAAACTGAATGGGTTTAAACTGAAACAGGTTAGGTATAAGAAAGAAATTCTTTGCTGTGAGGGTGGTGAGGCACTGGAATAGGTTGCTGAAATAAGTGATAAGTGCTTCATCCCTGACAGTGTTCCAGGCCAGGCCTGACAGAGCCTTGGCTGACATGGTGTGGTGAGAGGCGTCTCTGCCCATTTCAAGGGGGCTGGAACTTGATGATCTTATGGTGACTTCCAACCCTAACTATTCTACGATTAAATTCATATTCCATACAGCAGAGTTTTCAAATAATCTAATTTTTGAATGAAACTCATTGGGATCTGAAAATGCAGCACAGAGGGGAATATTAAACGGACAGTAGTTTCAATGGGCAGATATTTCCAAAATGTGATGCTATCACTTAATTTTAAGATGCAAATCTTTGCAAATCCAGACATAAAGCTCATTCTATTATAACTGTAACACAGCTATCCTCTCTCTTTTAAACTAAATCTTTCTGAAGAAAAGTAGAAAAAATCGTCCTATTTATCTCAGCAAGAACATATTTATCTCACAATTTCTTGGATCTACTCTTAATTTGTTCTAACGTGTTCTAATAGAGCCTGTATATTACTTGCCTTAATTATATGCAAAAGTGGGAAAAGAAAGGACTCTTCTGATTGATTTCAATTACTGATTTGCAGTTTTTACAGACTAAATTTAAAATTTTCAGAAAATACAGGGACCAAGAGGTAAACAGACCTGAATAAAAAATATGTGTGGGTTGATCTTACTTGCCAGCCTTCCGTAATTACAAAAATATAACAGCTTTAAGTTGAAACACACCCTATGATTGGTTTTAGAACATTTTTATGAATGGCTTAATACCCTGTAGTTTGAGCTTTTTACACTAACTGATTAATCATTAAAAATGTTTATTATTTTCTTGATCTGTTGCTTTTTTTGAGAGCTTGTTCTGAAATGAGGGATTTTTTTTTACACTTTTTCTATTGCATACTTTCTCCATTGTACCTGGTTGTTCAAAAAGTGTTGCCAGTTCCAAAAAAAAAAAAAAAAAGAGTTGAATGAAAGAACACCAGCTATTTGCAACACTTTGATCTCGGGATTTATTTTATTCAAATATAAACATGAGCTAATCCCCAGTTTTCCTAAAGGAAGCTAAGGCATGGAGGTGTCAAATGAAGATAGTGGCACAGCAAACTATGGACCATAAGAGTTTCCAATTTGTTCTGTCTGTTCAGCTTGGCACTATGAAATGAGCATTTTCATCATGCCTGTTTATCTCAGATAATCATATGCTACTTTTTAGTTTCCTTTCAAGGATCAGCATGCCAAATGCTGTCATGCAGCAACTGCTATTGACATGTCAAAGTTAACACCACATGATCACATTTTCTAGCAGCTTAAGTTAGAAGTTAAAATCACATCTATTTAAAAATGATAAAGGGTTTAGCAAAGCAAGCCAAAAAAAAGCTGTAATTATGTCAGCTCAGTTATTATTTTATGAGAATGGGAAAGGGAAACATACTATGTGTGCCACCCAGGCACTTGAGCTGTATGGGTGTATTAGGGCTGCAGAAATTTGTACAAGCAGTGAAGAGAGGAGGGATCTGTGGACAGTAATGAAGACCAGCAATACTGTGAGCTTGCCTTTATAAACATCACTGTAGGATGCCTAGGACAGATGGTCTGAATAATACCTACATCTGTGCTCTTTGCAGATGGCCCGTCACATCTGTCACATGTTGATTTTGACATTTAGGTTCAGGCATATATACTGATATCCTGCTGCATGCAAATAGCTTGTCACTGGCTTATGAGGCTGAGATGTCTATTATTCTTTGAATACACCAGAGGAAACACTGCAGAGACAGGGAAGTTGAAAGGTGCTTTACTTCCCCCATTTATAAGTTTTCCACATCACCTAAAGATATTTCTGTTATCCAGTTACCTTAATATAATACTTTAAGTTAGCTTAAGGTAACAATTAAATAAAGGCACTGTATTCATAGAATCAGAATAGGGTTGGAAAGGACCTTAAGATCATCTAGTTCCAATCCCCCTGCCATGGGCAAGGACACCTCACTCTAAACTAATTCAAAATAGATAATGCAATTACAGAATTTTGTTGAATACATGAGTGAATTGAAAGGTAAAGTATACTAACCTGTGTGTTTCAAGTCTGTGTTTGTTGAGGCTGTCTTCCCGTGTCTTAGCTAACTTGGTCTCAGCTTCCAAGGAGGTGGTAAACACGTCAAAAGTTTTTATTGAGACACATAACCTGGAGCAATATGAATTAGGGGCCTATGCTAGAAAACGTTGAGAGTTTTCCGTTTTCAGGAGCATGTCTTTCGAAAGTTTGCTGTTCACTGGTGATGCAAGTTAGCTTTGTAGCACTGTCCTCTTAATGTCTTCTTTGAAATCTAAGTTTGGATCCCTTCAAACTAATTGCTTGCCTTTCTAATAACAAGAATTGCCCTCACTAGTCCTCCCAACTGAAGAAAAGAATTCCTTAACTTCATTGAAGGTGTCTTTTTTCTTGATTAGATGTTATCACTTCTTGGCTAAATAGTATATATCTTCTTTCATTTGCAAAGACTACACTTTCCTTTTTTTCTTTTTGATACGATATTTTGTCTTTTATCAGGCCTTGCATTTGCTCAGCACACTACTGAGTTACTTTTGTGAATTAGGTGAAATGAAAATGTTCTGTTCACTTTCATATATCCTAATTAATTCAGTGGGCATTGTACCCAAATGAATTTTTATATATAGATACAAGACATAATAATAGTTTGTTTAAAGGCCATATAGAATAATAGACTGAGGAGTAAGAAATTTCAGTTAATTTCTTAAAAATTTCAGAAATTTCACTAATTTTCATCTTTTATCATTCCTTACTTTCTTGGGTATAAGCATACACAATTTCAGTGTACTTTGGTTTCTTCCATATACTCCTCTGGATTCCTTTCTGCTGTTAAGAATGAGTTAACTCTAACAAGTAGTTTAAGTTAATTGATGCTGTCATTATTATATCCTTGTTCATGAAATACTAAGAATAAGCAAAGACAGATATGATGCCAAGTCTATATGCCCACCTATTTTTATTACCTTCCTCTTCCTTTTTCACCTGCTAGCTATTTTAGTGCAGGGCATGTCTGGTAATGCTTGGTTTTATAGTAGCTAAGACACTGGAATTGAGACCTGATCTGAACTAAATAATGCAAAAAAAAAAAAAAAGAAAATGACAATGTACAACTGCCTAACACACATTCCAAAGCACTAGAGATCTTTAGCTGCATGTATTTACCCTTATTTTATGCTTTCCAGGCACTCAGATTCCTCAAATGAGTCTAAGCAGTAGCCATTCATTGGAAACTGAGTAATATTTCTATCTCACTCCCTTCCTCTCTCCATCATTTACTTATAGTGCTCATATTTTACTTATTACTTACCAGAAGCTTTACATGAACCCAAAAGCTGCAAAGCCAGCATTTTATTCCTGGTATCATATACTGTCATCCTCTTTTTCAAGCTGTGGAAAAACCTTGAGAATCTGACCCACAGAGGCACTAGGTAATTTTGTGAATGCCAGTTATCTATATTGAACATCAATGCTTATAGAATATACCTTATATTTCAATGTGCTGTCACTGCATTCATTCCTTAGAGTTTGGCTACGAAGACATGCTTTCTGTCTGAAAGCAGCTGACTTTCCAGCTAAGCAATGATAACTCTCAGATTCTGTGGTTAGCAGTTTTATAGTGTGAAGTTTTTATAATTTGGTCATTGAAAAGGTAAGTACAACTCTTTTGCTTCGCATGTGGTAAATAGAATAAATGTGGAAATAAGCTGAGAAATATTGGGGTTTTGCTTCTTTCTAGAAACGGGAAGTGTGAGAGTGTCAGGCTGTAGCCATTCACTTAGCAAGCATCGCTCTAACATGGAAATTCAGTACCTCCAAACTTACATGCATGTTTGCTATCTAAGCATGTCAATATTTTCAGCTCATTACATAACCACTTCAAAAAAGACAAACCACAGCTTATGAAAACATGCTGCTCCCCAAACCACAGGCTGTTTTCTAGTCTGCCTTTAGGATTCATACAATTTCCTGTTCGTGTATTTCCATAGCAGGCTGGGGCTCTTCAGTGGAGTGTACGTGAGAGATAGCGTTTTTTTTTTCAGACACTTAAATTTCTCACTGGATACATGTGGATAAACATCTGGCATTGGTTTGTGGCACAGAGATATCCAGGACTGAAAAGCGTTGACAAAAGGAGAAACTATAATACATGATGAACATGGGCTTCTCTACTTTCCCCTGCTGCAAAAATTGCAGCTCAGTCTTCAGACCATGCTGTGAGTGCCCCCTCATTCTCATAGCTGCAAAGTTGTGGTCAGAATCAATATCTCCCTCCTACAGCTCTGCCAGTGTCTCCCACCACAACATTATCCCTTACTAGGTAAATACAGTGCCTTTTCATTTGTGCCTGTGTCCCTTAGGGACAAACAAACAAAAGGAAGTACATTTTCTCATGATATATAATAAAATGATGGAACTCATTGCCACAGGATGTTGTGGAGGCCAAAAATATAAATGTTTTTTAAATTATTCTTGATAAATGTATGAGGATTGGGTCCAGCAGCAGCTATAAAGCGTAATTGTCTGCATATAAACTTACCTCAGGAAATTCCAGAGCTGTGGATATCTTGGAGAATATACTGACTGTCCTGAACAACTTAGGCATGCTCTGGATTTATATGGCTTCAGCTATTGACCATTGTCAGAAACAGAATTCTGTACAAGATAAACCTTTGACATAGAACAGTATACAGTGATTTTCTGTCTTTCTTTCCTTGTCTCTTTTTTTATTTAAGAAAATACTTTAATTATTGCCAGTGCTAATGTCTTCCAGTATGATTTCTTATTTATCTTTTTTTTTAACACACCAACTTACTTTCCAAGGCAATGAATTAGTAGTAAATGTAACTAAAATGTCAAATTGTTTCATAAAATTATCCACAAATTTCCACAGTGGATTTTTTTACGCTAACAGATGATGGAAGCCATGCTGCTAAAGCAGTCTCTAATCCTATGCAACAAAAATACAGTTTGCAGCACAACAGTTTAACTGATAGAAATGCTCTCTTGCTTTTTAGGAAAAACTATTTTTTTTTTTTCAAAGTGCTAAATGCCAAACTGGTTTATAATTACACAGAGTACATTCCAGGAAGAATCCACTTGGAACTGATCTGGGATCACAGACTGACCAGGGAAGATTGTTCAGAGTGCAATTGGCTACAGAATATTAATTTACTTTTAAAGGTGTAGACACTTACCTGGTGTAAATTAGCTCTGATATCTCCATCTGTGTCAGTAATCTGAACATAAGCAGTGAAATCTGAATAACAATGTGACAAGTGTTGCCTAGAAAAATAATAATAATAAAAAAAAAAAGATTGCCAGAAAAACATCATGTGAAGAAATTTAGGTTGAGCACTGAAATAATGTATCATAAACGTTTCTTCTTCACCACTTGCTTACTTTTAAAGGTATATTATTTCCCCTGAAATAAACTAGCCCTTGGAAATTACTAATGAATTAACTACTTGTAAAGTAAACTGGGATGAAATCCTGCAAATCCAAATTATTGTAATGGAAGCAAAATCAGGCCTGTAGTTTCATTCTTCTGTTGTATTTGAATCATAGAATCATAGAATAGTTAGGGTTGGAAAGGACCTTAAGATCATCTAGTTCCAACCCCCCTGATATGGGCAGGGACACCTCACACTAAACCATGTCACCCAAGGCTCTGTCCAACCTGGCCTTGAATACCGCCAGGGATGGAACATTCACAGCTTCCCTGGGCAACCTATTCCAGTGCCTCACCACCCTAACTGTAACCTTATATCCAATCTAAACGTCCCCGTTTTAATTTTTAACCCATTACCCCTTGTCCTATCACTACAGTCCCTAATGAAGAGTCCCTCCCCAGCATCCCTATAGGCCCCCTTCAGATACTGGCAGGCTGCTATGAGGTCTTCACGCAGCCTTCTCTTCTCCAGGCCGAACAGCCCCAACTTTCTCAGCCTATCTTCATATGGGAGGTGCTCCAGTCCCCTGATCATCTTCATGGCCCTCCTCTGGACTTGTTCCAACAGATCCATGTCCTTTTTATGTTGAGGACACCAGAACTGCACACAATACTCCAAGTGAAGTCTCACGAGGGCAGAGTAGAGGAGCAGGATCACCTCCTTCGACCTGCTGGTCACGCTCCTTTTCATGCAGCCCAGGATACGGTTGGCTTTCTGGGCTGCAAGCGCACACTGCTGGCTCATGTTAAGTTTCTCATCGACCAGCACCCCCAAGTCCTTCTCTGCAGGGCTGTTCTGAATCTCTTCTCTGCCCAGCCTGTGGCTGTGCCTGGGATTGGTCAAACACAGGTATAGGATCTTGCACTGTTATGGTTAAACTCCATCAGTTTGGCATCAGCCCACCTCACAAGCATGTCAAGGTCCTCTGAATGGCATTCCTTCCCTCCAGCGTATCAACCGAACCACACAGCTTGGTGTCATCGGCAAACTTGCTGAGGGTGCACTCAATCCCACTGTCCATGTTACCGACAAAGATGTTAAACAAGACCGGTCCTAACACTGATCCCTGAGGGGCACCACTCGTTACGGGTCTCCAGCCGGACATTGAGCCATTGACCACAACTCTTTGTGTGTGGCCATCCAGCCAGTTCTTTATCCACCGAGTGGTCCATTCATCAAATTGATGTCTCTCCAATTTAGAGACAAGGATGTTGTGTGGGGCAGTGTTGAACGCTTTACACAAATCCAGGTAGATGACATCAACTGCTTTACCACTGTCCATCAGTTCTGTAGCCCCATCATAGAAGGCCACCAAATTGGTCAGGCAGTATTCCCCCTTAGTGAAGCCATGCTGGCTGTCACCAAGCACCTTGCTGTTTTTCATGTGCCTTAGCATGCCTTCCAGGAGAATCTGCTCCAAGATTTTGCCAGGCACAGAGGTGAGACTGACTGGTCTGTAATTCCCCGGGTCATCCATTTTCCGCTTCTTGAAAATGGGGTTATATTTTCCTCTTTCCAGTCTTCGGGATCTTCACCTGAATCTTTTTCTTCCTGCCCTCCCCCCAGACTTAAGGCTGCAGCCGCTTTCCATACAGATAGAGTGCTCTTAATAACATCAGTAGGAACTGTATATGTGATTTACAGATGCTCACTGTGTAATTTCAAGTGGTAATAATGGTATTTGCACCGCAGAGCTGTATGCACAGATGGGAGAATAGTTCTTTTGTCAAATACTTAATTCAAATAGATAGAAAAACCCTAACCGAAATCACTCCCAGGAGGCAAATACAGTAAAAACTATATATTCTGTGACTATGAATTTTGTTAAAAGCTTCTCAACTAAATTCATTCTTCCATCAAATACAATCTCATCTCAATTTTACAGCATTAAATTAAGCTGTTTTTTAAGAAAGTAGACTGCTAAAATGGGCAGGAAAGTCTTATGTACGAAAAGATAATGAGGTGCTGAAAGTGTGTGCTAAATGCTTTTGCTTAAAAAAGTAGACATAGGATACATAATTAGTCATATAGCCACACAGAAACTGAAAGCTTTAAACAGAATGTGAGAAAGAAATAATAGAAAGGAAAAAGGAAATGTGGCAGGGAAAAAAATCTCTATGGTGTAAATAATGGAATGTAAACAATGTAGGATTAGTTTCATCAAATATATTGCAAAATAATACTGGAATCAACAAGGTTGGACACATTCTTTGTGCCAGTCTGCACAACTATATTAATCCTGTGAATACTGTCATAACTTGCTAACAAAATATCTTGACATGCCAACAGCAAAAGAGAAACAGCTGCCACATCAGCTTACCAACGCTTTTCCCCTCTTTCAAATAAATCTTGCTTTAAAATATCTTGAATGTCATGTGTTGAACCACATTGCTTCAACCCCAAATCTACCAGTGTCCCACTCACTGAAGTGCTTGAGCAGCTTTAGAATCTTCTGCAGGTAAAACCCACCTAGTCATGATTAGCATTTGCACTTCCACCCTGAGGGCAGGTTTGTAAATGTTCCTAAATCTCCTAAAAGGCTAAATACCAGCTAAAAGGAAGAGTACTAGCATTGTGTAGCATCCCTTATCTTTTAAAATTTCTGGAGAACCTGAAATTTTGGTGAGGTAAGACAGAAATATACTGTATTTGGGATCACATAAAGGAAATGCAATAGATTAATAAGTTAATCAGTTGGATAATATAAACTCTACAGTGAAAACCAAGATTTAGAAGCCAGTCGATAAAACTTTTGTTAAATATGCTGACAATAAGGACTAAGGAATGACACATTTCCAAATTTTGAGTTACCCTTGCAGCAATCCAGTTGTTATCAGATTGAGGAATCCGATTTGATGAGGGATCTGATTTGATGAGGGATCTGATTTGATCATTGCATCCCTGAATTTTTGATACTTTTATTCCTGCAGCCTCACAAATATTATGCCAGAAGCTTTGTTGGTTTTTCAAACTGTGGTTGCACTAAAAAGTCTGACCAATATGCTTACATACTGTTCTGATAGCTGAAACAAGTTGATAGTCCTGGGAGTATCTTCATCTGGATGGAAAGACAGAAGAAAGGTCTAGCTCTGTTTTATATTAGGAAGGGGAAAGTGAAAAGAGAATTAGATGAAGGGAAAGTGGAAAGGAGAAAATGAAAGGGTGGAGAAAGGTAAATGAAGCTTTCCACAATTGCTTTAATGACAGGTGATTATCTGACACCTATAAATTACTTCATCTATGAAAACTATTTGTCAGAAGGAGGTGGTAATACCTTAATGGGCCTTTTTAAAACCTATAGCTTCCCAATTTATTATTTCTGTCCCTGATCCTTACCAACAAATTTGCAGAGCTCAGTGATTCTATATATCATTTGAGGATGTGATCCTGTATCATCAAATCATATCAGCCATGTTTTAAAGACCTGCTTAGATGATCATATTCAGCAGTAGTCAAGCTGCCACTGCTGAAGGGGAAGGCTTTACTTTCATTCTTGAAATATGATAGTGTGATATTTTTATTTCCCATGTTCCTTATCTGAATCACATGAAACAAAAGTTCTCTTACACAATGACCAGCAAACATGAAAGAACTAAATGGATTCTCTGAAAAAAATACTGAAATCTTTTATATGCGAAATCTAGACTCTGTTGTCAGTTTTTTTTCAACAGTCATAACCCATGTAGGTAATCACTAACTGATAATATCACTTTCAAGTGGACATAACATCAGAAACCACATTACTTGGAAAAAGGAAAGCTAGAAGCTTTATTTCATTTATGTGGTGATTGATAAAAAGCAGTTCATTTGAAACTTGTTTGTATTGGCTGTGCCTTGCTATTCCTTTCAGTGCTTCTTTTGTATAGAAAAGTACTTTCTAAGCTGCTGGATCTCTTCTACTGTTAGACATGTCCATGACTCAATATTGCATGGTTTTCGGGAGCATTTTTTGTCTCAGGTTGTTTTGTGTAGACATCTGCATAATAGGTAGATAATTTCAAAGAAATCCTATCAGGTAAAAATCCTGTTAAGTCCTTATTTTCTGTAAGGCTAACTAGCTCTGTCTCTAAAAAATAAGCACAGGCTTGATGTCAGTGTCTGTGTGTAGCTGTCTATTCCAATTTCTTTGAAAGATGGGCTTGCCAGAGTTGAATGCTGTGCAACTGTTGCATATGTGGGGTGTTAGAACTCCTGGAATCATACAATTTCAGAAGTTCATTTCTGCAGAAAATTTGTGAAGCAATTTTTTTAATATCTTCGTACTTTGAGCTGTACCCAAATAAGAAATCTGAAGGAATTAGGTACAGAAACACATCATGGCCCTAAGCCAGATATTCAGAAAAGTCTAATGCATATGGTGGAATTTTAATGGTAATACTTATCTGTGATGGATTTGGCATGGAATCATAAAACCTGAGAACCCTCAGGACAAGCAGGTTTTCACAATTATGTTCAAACACTATCTTCAGAAGCTGCCTAATTCATACCTGAAGTCTTCAAGTCATCATGAAATACAATGGCATTCTTTCTATAACTTGACTGCATAATTTCTGGGAGAAGAAGATACATTTTATGTTTATCTGATGATTCTTGAAAAAAATCATAAACAGTCTTGGGAAAAGAGACAAGTCCTTAGGACACCTGACCTCTGTATCACCAGGTTGCCACATCATAATTCTACTGTTTAGCATTATGAACATTGTGGTCTTCATGGCATAATGGTCCTGCTTCAGCAGGGCGAATAGTGAACACGTTTGACCTACCCTAGACTGTATTTCTACATATTAAACTCTTGCTTGGAAGAGAATTTGTAGGCCTGCAATCCCTTGGACTGAGGAGGGAATAGAACTCCTGTTATCTACTTACTCATGTGATGTTTTAAAGAAAATCAAACCCAGATAATTCAGTTTGCTGTACCTAATTATCTGATGGATAATCCAGGAGGAAGTTTCAAACACAGTATTTTCAGTCTAATCCCAATGAGACCTACCTGCCAGTTGGCTTGAGTAAACTTCTGCTCACTGTGTTTGAGATGATGAATCAGATTCTTAAGAGCTTAATGACCCACTTTCAATGTATGAGGAATTCAGGTATATAACTATGCTCCAGAGCTCTCCTAATACATCTAAACTTTAACACTTTAAAGACTCTTGTCCTAAAATGTTATTCTTAAAAATATTACTATGATTTTTTTTCTTTTATATAACAAACATACTGAATAACTTTTGTACTAGAGGAGTATCTTTTATGAGCAAGACAGTGAACCTTCTCTAACTTGACTAAAAGAAGTGGTAGAAAGGCAAGGTGCATGTTCTATAGTCATCACTATATATATATTTTAATTTGGCACTGTTAAATCTCTGTGCATTTGGCAACATTTGGCTGAACAGTAATTTTTGTTGACTTAAGTTTGCAACTTTAATAGTAGTTGAGGATTGCAAGAATCATCTTTAAAACCACTAACCTTATAACTGCGTCTGCCATGGCCTATTGGGATGTATTATCAAAAGGACAGTATTAATGCTGAATTGTTCTCATGCCCAGGGTAAGCAGCAAAGCACAATAGTTAATCTGTACCCTCATCTATGAAACCTAAAGGAATATCCTTGTAAAAGAGGTGAATTGAGTAGGCTAGTCCTGGCAAATTTATCACAGTGACTCACACTCTTTCCTTGTTGAGAAGAAAAAAGGGAAAATAAGATTCTACCCTTTATAAATACAGCAAAACAGAGTTTGTACCCCCTATTCCGTGTGCCTCATGGCATTAAGGTATATAACAAACTAGGTATGAGACATCTTAAAATCACATATTCCTTAAAGTCAGCAATACTTTTCTGTTTTCCCAGAGTTTAGAAGTGATGAATTATGCCAAATAACACAGAATGTAATTATTTTTAGCTCTGATTCAACAGGAGATTTTCAGACAGATTAGTGGTCACCAAAGAAGTATTTGCATCTGTTGTTTATGTTATGACATCTCAGATCAAAGTAAGGCTTTAAACTTTAGCTTTCCTTTTTCCAAATGAATAATGAAACTGGAAAAAAGCTGAAGATGGGAGGAGAAAAAAGCTCAGGAGTATTAAACACATTGAGGACAACTCTGAAATGGAGAGGTCATGTAGGATGAAGCCCAGGGGTTGGATCTGTCAAATTTCTGAACACTCTGCTCCTCATCCCCTAGATTATGCACACATGTGTGTGTGCCTGTGAAGCATCTAAGTGATCATATAAATACAACATGTTTAAAATGAGGTCTGTGTTGGCCTTAGGCTTTGCTGAATATCTAGCCTTTGGCAGTACTGTGTCCAGCATGCTAGGTTCTGTGTACCCATGGTGATACAACATTTCTGTGACTCAAGCTAACAAAGTTAGTACTGGATTGCAGTGACAGAAAGATGTCCAGTAAAAACCCAGCAATAGAAGCTCAGCCAAAATAAAGCTACTTTCTAAACAGATGCTAAGATTTTTCAAGTAAACACAAAATTTTAAGGAGCTGATTTTAAGCAAGTTGAAGGTCTCTTTGAGGAGATAATTGATGTGGATTACCACAGTGAAAAAAAACCTATTAACTCCCTTGTAAATAGGGAGATCACCGATAGAAAATAAAATCCACAACAAAACCTCTGCTTGAGCCATTGTCTTAAATGAGATCGTGATTAGGCCATTTATGCAGTTAACTGAGAAGGAAAAAGAAGAAAGAAGCCTCTGATTTAAATGCTTGACTCAGAAAATTATTACTGGTCTGGATAACCCATCACAAACAGCTCACTTGTAAAATACAGCTCAGGTCAATAACAGTCAAAGGCATTTTCATTTACAAGATTTCAGAGGGCTTTAATAAAATAATTTGCTGGCTTCAGTTCAGTCTATATTCCACAATCCCATATTAAGATCTTCATTGGACGAAGCTGTATAATAGAAGCTCACAATTTCAGCCATGTACAAATGGACCAGTACATACATATACACAATAGTACTGGTCTATATATGCATGCAAAGGTTGGGACTGAGAGGTCCTGCTTCTTATTAAAAGAACAGCCACCACAAATTTTGTCAATTTGTGTCTTTGTAAGTTGCTTGGATATGGCAAGTGTAGGGCTAAAGTGTAGACTGACAATGTCATCTTAGTTTTATTTATGACCTTTCTTGGACACAGTTAAGTGAGTAGAAATTGAACAGAAAGAAATGTCAGTAACTATGAAAAACAAACAAAATGACCAGAAAGACCTTCATTCTCTCAGCACTCATTTACATATCACTGTTAGTATTACTTGGAAAGAGTGTAAGTAAGGTAAAAAAGGGTTATATATAAGGTTGACTCTAAGCTGGCTTTGTCTTATGAAAATATTTCAAGTCACTGTGTGGATTTAAATTTTTACAGAATGTTCTGTTCCCTCAACTGAACATCACATTTGATTTGTCTGGATAAAAATATTGGATTATTTATTTATGTTGGAAAAACTGTATGAATTTGAATTTAATTGAATGAGCTAACTAGATTGCCCTTTAATGGTATAAAAGTTCCACTGAATTTGAGAAGCAAATGCAGTTTTAAACAAAATTAGGGGGACAGTTGAACTAACTAATTTAATCCCATTTTGAAAGTTAACAAGTATAGCGAAGTATAGCTGTCACATTTTTCAGCAATTCTAATGTTCTGTTACATGTTCTTTTCTTTTTAAGTGAGATAAACTGTTTCTAGCAGAAAGTCTGGCCTGCGCTTTGTATTCCAATGTATTTCTCTCACACAATTGTCTGTGCAGAAGCCATGCAATTTTGTTTTTAAATAACATGTAAATGTTTAAAATAAATGTAATTCATCCATGTAAGAGACAATAAACTAGTGTTTTTTATTTTTATTTTTATATCTTATTTTACATAAAATTACTCTGGAAGGATATTTACATCAATTAAATGTCACACTATTTATTATTAAGCTATCGTTTTGATAATGTGCCAAAGGGTAGGTATTCACAATATCCTCAGAACTGATTGGATAAAAGTATTTGATCATCTATTTTCTTCCTTGACGTTTCAGGATCATTTCCTAAAATATATTTCTCCAACTGTTTGGTCCACCAGAGTTATTTATATATTGTATGTTTCAATTTTAGCACTCATCTCACTCTTCTCAATGAAAGATTTAGAGTTCATGAGAGAGTAGAATAGGCTTTAAGTATAAAAGAAATCAAATGAAATACCAATCTGATTAACATTTCAGGACTTGGAAAGCCAGTTTATATTAAAAAACCTTCTTACCACTCTGGCTTTACAAAAGCATGTGTTAAAAGATGGGGATTATGAAGATTCATTGCAGTAAAGGATTCGAGCATTTTACTGCTAGTTCAGCTGCTCTACAGTGCAGCCTGTGCCAAGACCCTCTGCTTTTCTAAAACATCACATTGAAACACTGAGCTGCTCTTCACATTCGTGACTTGTGGCTTCATTCTTTTAAACGTCACTAATTGCTTGAAGCATCTTGGTAATACAATGCAAATAGGGCTGGCATCATATTTAAATCATACATAGAAGAGTTCCATTCCTATTTGTGAGGATATTTGTTTACTAACCAATATAAAACACTGGAGTAAGAGACAAATGGTAGGAAACCTTTCTTCTATCAATACTTATGTGGCATATAATCACAGCTTTGTTATTTTGGTAGAGCTTACCTTCATAAAAGCAGTGTTTACCCTATATTTACTAAAGGAATTTACAGCTGCCACATGAAGGAATACTACTGGAACACCCCATGTTTTAGTTTATTATTTCACAGTTATATTAAAGACTCCTTGTCAGACAAGCTAGAAGCCTTGTGGAAAGGTCACAGAAGCCAGGTAGCCTTAAGATCAAACTTCACTTGTCTTTTTAGATGCTCATTGTATTTCAATGTGCTTTATAGTTATGACTATTAACCAGGGACACACACTCTCATTTTAGCAGCAGATGAGTTATTAGTGTCAGCTTCCTTTTTACCTGATAAATTCACTGACTCATATGTTGAGCACAGTCTTTTCTGACAGACAAGAACAGAAGCTACTTCTTACATATTACAGGATTGACTGTCACATACATGAGTATACTGTCACCACCAGGAAAGTGGGGGATAGACTAAACCTTTGTATTGAGCTGTCTCAAGAATAATCAGCTCCAAACACCAGTGATCCAGGGTCCATATCCCTTCTGCCTAACAAAAATAGAAGCAGGATTATGAATGTGTTGCATTCAAGTAGGGCTGGGTGAATCCTTGGTCTGTGCTATGTTTCTGGGAGCTGGGACAAGGAAAAAAGCTAGACTACTTTTCTGTAATTTTTTGTAACGGGCAGAAAGGAATCTGAAAGCCAGCTGGTTTGTCTGCATGTTTGTGAAAAGCTCTGCAGCAATCCCAAATAAAATGGAACCCTGGAGAAACCAAGACTAACACACAGGATGAAGAAAAGGAGGGAGTATCACATTTCCTACACACTCAGCTGTCAGTTTGGATAAGGAACTTTAAACTAAAGCAGAGTTGTGTGGTACGTTTGAGATACACTAGCTAGTTTTCTTTGGCAAGTAGAAGAAGTCTACCTGAAGAAGTCGCTCAGATCAGCCAAGCTATTGCAGTGTTCCAGCTGAGCCTATAGTCTCATGTGTCAAGGAGTTTGTGAATGATGACGATGAAGACATTTTCATGCCATGACCTTCTCCCATACGGCAGCAGTGGAGCACAGGTCTGCTTGGAATGACACTTCCTTCGGGGTGCTGTGAAAGCAGAGCTATTGCTGCTGCCCAGCTGTGAAAGATCTGCTACTGGAACTGTGAGAAGCAAAAAGATAAGCTTCAAACAAACCCTCAACACCCCGACCTTTCGGGAAGTTCAGTTCTCAACTGGAACTCTTCAGATTTTGACCATTTTACATAATCCTTCCTGTATTCTTCCTTTTAAAGAAAACACTTTTGTGATGGCCTTCCAGTTCACTTGCAAAGAAAGGAACAAAGTCCTGTTTTCTGGCTTCTTTGTCATCACACTGACACTGCCACTACTACCACTGTTATCACACAGAGATCCATTCAACACTATACACATTGTGCAGGAATTTACATCTCAACTTCCCTTTTCCTGCTGGGAATTTGTGGTAGCATAGTAATTTATTTCAAGTGGAACAGAAGCAGTTGTGTTTCAGCTTTCTTTTCATGTTTAGAAGTTAGCAGTTTAGTCCAAATGTAATAATGGTTAATAATCCCTATGTGCACACTTGCACGGATGTTAACAGCATACTTTTCACAAGAAAATAATCTTGAATAGCATGTTAATAAGTTTACAGTAAAATTACAAACTCCAATGTTTGGTTTCAGAGCAGATTAGAATTGCAAACAGCCAACTGATAATAAAATAGTAGCATTCCTGTTGGGAATATCATCTGGGATGATATTTTTACCTGTCCTGGAGCTGAAAGTCAAAAAAAAAGTGAAATCTCAGGGGTGAAATCCTGGTCAAATTGAGATTAACTGCAAAACCTCCATCAACTTTAATATGTCAGGATTCATATGTACTCTGCAGTAACCAATACAGTTTCCTAGGGGCCTCTGGGAGGAACAGATATGAGTATGATTAGAGTCACAGTCACAGCATTCTTTCAGTGCCTGAAAAGCTTTTTCATCTGTTTTCAGTACTGAAGAAATTGCCATGCTGTAATGTTCTGACTACAATGTTATTGCCAGCTAATGGGCAGAAGGTATAACTATTAACATGATTTCGACCTACATCTCAGTGAAACAGCTGCCAAACTTTTCTAAGGATTGATGAAACTCTGCTCTCTGCTATTATAATACAGAGTGTTATAGATATGAGCATTATTGATGCCAATTCTTCTTTTGACCAAATAGCTGTGGTCATGAGGAATGCCATCCTAATTCCTATATGTTCTGCAAACGTGGTAAAACTAATGACCTGAAAGTCTACACTGAAGGACAGCAACTACAAAGTCAGTACAAAAGATATTTTTCCTTACCTCTGAGGGAGAAGAACAGTACCACATAGCTATCATCATGAAAATGAGATTGAATTAAAATCCTGAATTTAAATACTTGAAAGTTTAGGAATATCTGCATTTGATTTCAAGCCCTGGTCATCTCTGAGTCTGAAGAGTTACAGCATGTTTTAAAAGCCTAGGATGTTTTCCTTTTAGTCCTGTTATTCTGATATGTTGGTTTATTCAGTGTATTTTTGATTACATTGTAAATGCTTCTCAGTTACTACAAAACCACTCTTCTGAATACGGTTTTACTTGGTAAGTAAACATTAGTTTTATTGTTATAAGTGACCTACTTGGAATTTACTGTAAAATTAAAAGTATTATAGAAGGAATAACAAGAAAGCAAAAACAATGATAAATGCTGAGAATTCATATAATATCTAAGTGAAGGAGGGACTTGAAATAACTAGTATGTCTCATCTTTTCTCTGTGTTTTCACTACATTAATCATGCCAGAATAACCGCCACTCTGTATTTGTGAACTGTGAATCTCTGTAGGGGCAAGGGCCAGTACAAGTTCCTGGATTACAAATCGGAAATGACTGTGATTGTTATCACTTCAGGCACCGGGACACTGTGGAAATTTGCAAACAAAAGTAGTAACTTAATCAGTGAGAGAGTGAGTCTCACAGCCACCCTGCCACCTCGCTGGGAATGTAGGAGCAGCACAGTTGCCAGAATGCCTGGGATCACTGGGAAGATATTCCTAGTTAGATAGTCCAAAGGATACATTAAAGACATCTGAACAGTTTCTTAATATTTAAAAATAATAAAACTTATTCCATTTCATCCTTAGTGTAATTCTTTGCATCTGTATTGATCATGCATGAATCTTAAACCGCTCGTGTCTGATTGGTTTTAATTTGGATATTTGAGCATAGCATTTGTGAACACGTTTGGTGGCTTCTGTTTTCCCTAGAAAAATCAGGTACATTATCAGGTACATTTTCAAATTGCAGCAAGAAACCTGCTCTTTGTCTAGGAATCCATTTCTAATGTGTGCCCCTCTTCCTCAGGCTATCATTTGTTACATCTGTTGTTCTGCATGTGTGCTTATGCATGCACATAATAGTTTTTCATATGTTAATTTATTTGTCCTACCTTTGTTAGCAACTGTGACAGGAACTGTGCATCAGACATAGAAAGATAAATTAGTAACAGTGAGTTAGCAGATATGAAATTTAAGGCTGAAAGCTTCCCCACTTTAGTTCATGATTTCATGACTTACAAAGGAATGCCTTGCATTAACTTTGACTTCCAGGAAGAGCTGCGAGTATGATAAACTGAAGTAGGAGGGAATATTCTTGCCAGGTCCTGGAAAAAAAAACCCAAAACAACCAAAAAAGAGAACAAGGGGAAAATGCTGCTTCTAAAACAAGACTTTAGGAGGGAGACTTTTCCATAATTATTTTCCATTTGTCTCTTCTTTTTAATGACTTAAATGCAGGAATATCTCCAAAAGATTTAAATTTTCAAATTCTCCCACATTTAAACATGTTTGGACCAGTTTTTATTCTTCAGAATTAGAGAAAAAGGAGAGATTTTTCAGCCCAATTTTCTTGTTGCTACTACTGAACATAGAACAGCCTAATTGTACTCCACACCATTGCAAGTCCGGTGTGACTATTCCTTTAGCAGCTAACAGGGAAATGATACTTATTCCCAGTATACGAGCTCTCTAGAGAAACCTGCAGTTTTACATTTCTCACTCAGAGGCTGTGGCATTCAAGAAGTAGGAGTAAGGAACTGATCCTCATAATCATAATCTGAATCTCACTCCAGCAACTGGGGATGAAGGAGATTGTATTAGCAAATGTTTAGTTAAAGGAAACCTGTGATTGTGCCCTTTCAAAAATCTCCAGAGGAATGTAATGAACAAGAGGGACTAGAACTGTCTTTATATGCTTTGGCTGCTCTCATATTTCTCTTATCTTTCTATACAATTACTAAAAGCCGTAAAAGGAAACATACCTTAAATTATGCCATTTCAGATAAACCAAGGCATTTTTATCTTACTAAGTTTCATAGCCTTTTCTGCAAGCTAATTCGAGTACCTGATATTTCACTCTATGGTTTAGTGATCTTCAGGTCTTTCCACTGCTTTTACTAAAACGGGTATTTTACAATGTATTCAGTGGAATGAACTCATCCTTATTTTATATATACATACATGTAGGTGCATATGTAAATATATGTACATGTGTACTGAATATGTGACAATTTCAATCTGAAATTTTATGTGTTTATATTATAATATCGTGACATTGACACCACTTTTATTTATGTATTTTAATTCACTGTTTGACGTGTATTAAAGCAATCAGATCCATCAGCACAGGAAGAAAACAAATTTTCTAGGACTGTGCATATTTTGGCAGGATTAACTCACCTATATGTAGAGTTATCCATTCATTTTAATGCTGAGAATTATAGGAATATCTGGAGGCACTTATAGATTAATGGTTTTATTTATAGAATTTCATGAATGGAAAGCAAAGGTGTTAAACTTTGTACTACTAGTTAAATTTTTTTATAGTGCTGTGGGAAACTGAAGTTGTTAGTTTACTGCTGCAGATACTTCTGGAAATTTCATTTGTTTGTGCCTTAAAATTATAAAATGATTCTAGCAGAAGTGTATCAATGTCATTTTTTAATGCCTGTAGTAAAACTAAGGTAAATATTGTCATGCATCCAGGCCATCTATCATTAAATTGCTTGTGTCCAGATTATTATAATGAAGGTTAAGAACCATAAATATAACCAAACTTTATAGGACACGAATGTTGCTGTCTACCTACATTATAACCCATAATTTCAGGGAGTTATTATATATACACTCTTTTAAATCTATGCATATAAACACTGCGTGAGAGAATATATAAACCCTTGTCTAGTTGTTAATTGCTGGTAGACTGAATTAGTTCAACAGATTTCAGGCCTCTACCTCCCTGGGTGCTGTGGGGAAATGGATTTTACAGCACTTAGGAGCTTTGCTCGTTGCTGTATTAAGTACCAGTGGGCAAGAACCTCAGTCTTCAATATAAAGTGGAGTCATGGTGCTGAAGCTAAATGCTGAATGCAAGACAAAGTAAAATTAAATAATACTTGCCATTATTAGGTAAGGGAAAGGGGGAGAAAAAAACAGGGCTCCTGATTTAAATATTATCATTCTTTGTAGTGTAGATAGGATTCTTTTAAAAAATTTTTGCTAAGACATGCTGAGGTGCTTACAAACACCTTGGCTCTTCAGGTGCTCTAGCTTGTCAGAGGCTTCACTTACACTCAGAAGTTGGTAGCAGTGAGCTTTGCCCTTGAGTAGACCATGAAGCACTCTGTCACTGCAGTCATGTTCTGTTTCTATTTTTTCCTGTGTTTTGAGGTACAGTTAGCTGTGTAATCATGGCCACAAGGTTCACTGGCTCCACACCTCATCTGGTCTTGGACAAGGCAAAGCCCTACCTACCATGGTTCAGTGCTTACCAGCGCCTGTGAAACACTGTAGACATCAAAGGCAGGGAGTACACAATACATTTCTTGTTAGGAAGCTTGCATTATTTCCTGTAACCTAGCAAAATATATGAGATTACTTTCAGCTTTCCTCACTACTAAGTTATTTATGATAGAAGTACACACATGGAGTATGTGAACACATAAGTGCAGATATCATAAGTTCCACTGGTGGGATGCAGGGAGTGGATGTTTTGTGGATCCTTCTGGGTTGAAGGTAAAAATAACTAGTCGCCTGGAACAGTGGGGAAATTGTCCGATGGCCCAGGGGATTCTCTTGCATTCCTGTAGCCCCACATATACTGAAATTGCAGTACTTTCACTGCATCTAAACATCCTATTTATGCACTACAAAAAGATTGCAGGTTAAGACTGAAGTCACCATCATAATATGATGCGCTGGGTCTTCAGCTAACTTTGAGACTTTGTGTCAGGTGCTGATGAAAGGCAAAAAGGTAATCTTCAAGGAAGTTGCAATATACACAGGAAAAATAGGCAAATGATAAAAAGGATTTCTGATATCTTTGTCAGGGGAACCTAAGATAGAGAACAAAAGGCAGAGCTCATAGGAGTGAATGCAGATTCCCTTTCTGTGATATTTGTATAAGGCACTACAGAAAGAAGAAACTTGTGCAAACATTAGAATGTAATGCAGGTGGGTTAATTTCACAACCTTTCTTGGAAAGGTGCTTTCACACATCAAATGCCAACAATGCACTTATATGTTACAGTGATGAGTGTAAGGAACCAAGCAGAATTGAAAATGGATTAAGAAATATAATGTTAGAACATTACAGTACCTCCTATAGGACAAAAACTTATATATAGATTCCAAATTATGTTACAGATTCCCAAGTTCACTGGAAGTTTAACTTTAAGCTGGCAGTGTAATATAGCAACCAGAACTATTTATGTAGTTTGAGATCATATTTTTCAAGAGCCATATGTAGTATAGTAAGGAGATATTTCAATGGAACTAGTTTTCATTTTAAGTCATATGTCCACTGTCTAGGCATGAACCTTAAGGTGTCTAAATATTCTCCTACACAGAAGTTGTTCCAGAATTAGTCATTCTGAAAAGTACTCCTCACCAATAGAGAGTATTCTTCTCTTTGCCAGAGAAAATTAATTAGATACACACTTTAATAGAAATTACATATTTTTAAAATCCCTGTGGATGTGAATTTGTTTAGGGTAAGATCACAGCTGTTGCTTTTTCTGCAATTATGCCTTTCCCTTCAGTGTATATTTGTGATGGTTCAGGTTTGCAGTCACTATATAACCAAATGAATTTAGTTTGCAGAATTGAGTAGTTTGGAAAGTTAGATCAAGAAAGAAAAATACATCTCATGCTGTACTAAAATTCATAAAGGTTAACATGAACCTCCCTAATTCTTTGCACCAGAAATATTACTAATTGGTAGAAAATAAGAACATATCTTCATGATTTACTTGTTATAAGTATCTTCCTTATGGGATTATTTAATCACATCTGATGTGATTTTCAATTATTGACTTTATCAAGCCTTAAGGTTAAATACCAGAGAAATCTAATATTCATACAAAAGTAACTAAAATTGGCTTTAAGTGTTTTGTATACTTTTGTAAAAACAGCAATAATTTACCCCTGAAATAAAAAAATAAATTTAATTTATGCGATTTTTTAAGTTTTAGTCTAGAAGTGGGTAAGCTTTTAGAGTGGTATGAAACTTTGAAAACAAATTGGAAAGATTTATTGAAGATACCATAGTAGAAATCTCAGACTGAATTATCAGGCCAGTACAGTCAATATTTTGCCTAAACCAATACAATGCCTTTGATAAGCCAGATACTTAGTGAAGAACTGAAACTCAACCTTCTGGCTTCCAAAAATTACCCATATATTGAATATTATGCTATTGGGTAAACCTAATGGGAGGTCTTTTGATATCTTGAAACAAAGAACTCTGTTCCCCATATCTTGCCTTGACTAGAGTAGCAAGGACTATTTCTATGCACATTACAGTCCTTAATAAAAATACTTTTGCTTCCAGTTTACCAAGATTCCAGTGGGACGTCATACAATGTATTATTCCACCATCATTACCCATTATTACCTATTACATTTTATGTACTTTACTGTATAACATAACATGTCAGAGATGCCAAGCCACCACTGACACAAGCTTGAATGTCTACAAATTGATTGATTCTTCAAGACTATAGTTTCTTAAGCACCTAACAAGCAGAAGCAACTTGAGTGCAACAAATTGCTATCATTTTATAATCGCAGAGCTGGTTCACACAATAATTTCTCAGATGGTTCTGCAGACTGCATCCCTTCTGAGTCATATTTGTAGGTTCAGAAACATCTTCAGTGACTTTCCTTATTTTGCTTATTTGTCGATACAGAATAGTTCTTTTTATTTATTTCATTATGTGTGCTTTGTTTGGTTTGTTTGGCTTTTTTTAACTGTTAATTAATTGTTAATATCTGACTTCCCAAGGCATTTTGTCAGTGTGAGGAAGTATGACTGTCCCTCAGACTGAAAAGCAGAGAAAGAATTGAACTTCCATTGTTTTTTCTGGGATAGTATTATTAGTACCTCTTCAGGTATGTAAAGCAAGACAGACAAGACAAACAAGTTCTTACAGAATATCACTTCCACATTGTATTTCCATTACTCCAAATGATGTGCAGTATATGGTATGAGAGGGAGAGCAGTCTATTGTTGCTTTAACTTGCACTGTATGAAAACCTCATGTCATCTGGATATCATAGCAGTCCTTAACATAATTACATGGGACTAACATTGCTTGATCAAAGAAAAAGAAAAAGCTCTTATTTTATTTATAAGCCATCTGCCACAGACCATTATCGTTTACTTAGACCCTAAGTTGCAGTTTCCATTTTAATAGCTCTGTTAGTGTTTGGGTGGTTTCTATGAAGATTATTCAGTAAACATTGTCCAGAAAAAGCTAGATACTTTTAATGCATAATCATCTGGAATGTTTATTAAACAATAACTCTGAACCTTCTGACATTTTTATTTGTGAGAATGTTACAATGTTATTATGCATCCCACCGGTAAGACTGCATTACTGAACACTCCTGTGCAATGTAAGAGATCTTACTGAAAGCAGATGCAGACAAATTAATAAAAAAGGGCATCAATGTGCTATAGAAAGCCATATAATGGGAGGGGTGGAATTGGAGAAAAAGCATGCAGAAAAGAATTCTGTTTCATTTTTGAAACAAAAAGTATCTGAAATAAGAAGAAAGAGTAATGTATGGATTTGAAAATCCAAATGCAAAATGTAGATTCACTGAAAAGAGTATTTCATCATGTATTATACATTTAGTGTTTAAAGCAGTCTCTGGACAAATTGAATTAATTATAGGATGAAAGGGATCTAAAAGAGGATTTCAACCCCTAAAGGTTCTTGAATTTACTTCATGAATAAGTTTCTTTGTGTCACATTTTCTGTGGGGCCACCCTGCAAAGATACTTTTATCACCTGTTAAATGCTATTCCTCTTAACTAACCACAAAGGAAGCTCAGCCGAAGGTTCAGTACACTTAATACAATGTCTTCAAAGAAGCAAAGGTTTCAGATAAAATTCACTGTTTGGCCATAATGAGCCTGGTAAATGCTGATTTCCTGCAATAAAAGTAATAGATGAAGTCTTGGCTTATTGAAGTGAATAGGGATTTTGCCATTGATTTTAGCAGGGCTAGTATTGCAACCAATAAATCTCCTGAGCAAACTGGAAGAATTGGGTGAAAGGAAGAAGGGGAATTGATGCAATAGAACCTGTAGTTTTTCACTCCTTGTTCTACCTTCCTTGGCCTGAATAAATAGCTCCTAATACTCCTGAGATGTGCTCACAGAAACTATTGTGGCAGTGTACTGAACACCAAATATTTACAAAAGCATTTGATGAGCAATTCTGAAATGGGGAAATCAGCTTTGTTGTTATAAAGAGTCAGTCTCAGATTCAGTCAGAGGTTGTTTTAGGGGTGAGTAACCAAGGGCAATTGCCCAAGAATGGATACTATGGGGAGTGTGTTAGCCTACAATAATTAAAAGTACAAGTTTTCCAATGTGCCTCAATCTGCACCTGTGCTCTTGCTAGTCAAAATCTGCTGTAGCTCCACACAGACACAATTAGATTTTTCAAACACAATCCTTTATGTAATGTGAGTAAAACAGCAGGTGAAAAAGACTGTAAGAAATGTAATTTTTATTCTTTTTATATTTATATTCCTATCTGTGCTTTTTTTTACTGATGTGTGAAAATATCTGATTTGTGATGTATAAGAAGTGTAGCTACCATACTTTTTCATGAGTTTTCCCAGACATCCAGTACACACATGTGGCATGTAACCCATGTTAAACAAAAAAGTTTCAGAAAGCTGTGGACTAACATTGAGCACTGTACAACCACATCACAGACATGTTATGTTCCTATCTGGAAACAAAAGACATTGGATGGGAGAAATGTGCGTGTTGGTACCCCATCTTGGGCAGTACTATGTCTTAAGAGTCCTTAAGAGTATGTGTTTTGTTAGGAGGTGAAAGTTGTGGGAGAAATTTGAACTTCGTGTTCAGATGTTCCAGTATCTGGACCACAATATGGAGAATATGGACCATCCAGTTTGTGGGGCTCTTTCATAGAGATTATTTGCAGCCAAGAGATAGTTTGAGGGGGAAAAGAAGAAAAAAATTGGTTAGGAAACAAGAAGCAAAGGGTTGATAAAAATACATTATTAAATGTGAAAGAGATATATAGACAAAATACTTCTGAACATAAAAGCATGGTGTAGAAATTTGATGGATCTGTAAAATCTCCCTTGAACTAGCATAATATTTATAACACTTATCTCACAGTAATAAACTAAAACAGAGCGGTGAATTTAGACTGTGAGTGGAAAAAGGTGGCATCCATTGAAGACATTGTTTTGTAATGCAGTTTTCCTTGGCTGCTAAATCTCATTTTAATACTTATCAGAGTATTCAAAATAAATTTTCCCTACCACTTAAAATACTGCAGGTTTTCAGCACAGAGTGGTTGCTTGGTAATTCCAGCAAACGTTTTTGATGTCTGAAACTATAAGAAATCCACTTTGGTTTTGACCAACATGAGTACTAAGTGCTTCTCCAAACTGGTGTAAGCAAACAAACAAAGAGAACACTAACAACTGCTTATGCAGAAAACATTTTACACTTTGGCAGTGTTCTTTCTCTGTCAAAGTGTTTATAAAACTAGTAGGAGGTGCACATAAATAATTAAATTTTGATAAATCGTTTGTGAGCTCAGCTGACGTGGCTTGTCAGAACATCTAACTGTAGCTCCCCCTAAGCACAAGTATGCTTACAGATAAGATGAAAGCAGCTTGTCTTATTAATCATACTGTATATCTGACTCCTGCTCCTTTCTTCAGCCTTTAAATAAACTCCATCTGGTTCATACTATATAGTTGTGCATCTTACCTTTCACAATGAAATATGCTTACTGCTGAAGAAGCGGGTCCAATGTGATTGACCTGATTAGGTAAAACAGTGGTTGCTTAAGTCTGGAACTGGCTAACCGTAAAAAAAAGATAAGCCACAGAAAGAAGCTGAGGACTGAATCTTCACTGGATGTCCTTCACTGGCTGCACTCCAACTGATTGGAATGGAAGGTATTGAAAAAAAAATGTTCTGGGCTACCATTCTTATGTTAATACTTTACAGAGCACACCAAGCAAGATTACAAAACACTGCTTGTATAAGTAGCAAACAATCTCATTATATTGTAGACTATTCCCAAGTTTCTGGTGTGCTGTGGCTGGACAAGGACCTAGGTAGCTAGAAGGGGAATGACCTGCCTATGTTAACTAAAACAAATCAAAACAAAAAGTGCCCCTCTCTCTAGGGTGCCCAATTTATTAAGAGAGTCCTTATTCAGATTCTGTTCAACAGGTTGCAAATGAAAACCAAACAGTATCAAGAGAACAAAAGCAAAAGGAACAAAGTAGCTTTCTATGTTTTTTGGTCAAGAACTTCCTTCTTTTATTGCCATTGACAGTGTCTTCATTCCTTTACAATTTACTGATCACAACTAAACTAAACTGTGCTGATTGCTGAGTTTGTGAAACTCTTTGTGGGGATCTAACCCAGTAAAAAGTCATATTGATGAAACTGTGAGGTAGGAAAAATCCAGGGGAGGTAGTTTAGGATATGGAAGGATCTCTTCCAGGAAGGGCTCACATGTAAGTTACGATATACAAGTAGCTCCTGACATTTCCCTATAGTGTGCTTTGTTGTTTTAGGGATTCGCTTGGAACTGTCATGACGTCTCTACCATAGATGTTCACTGCAACCTTAACAGAGGTGGAGGCAGGCAGGGCCTGCTCCACCTCATACCAGCAGGCTGTGATACTTGGAAAAACACTGGGACTCTGTGACTGGAAAGGGATACACAGATAGTCAGGACCCTACCCCCACAATCACAGGGCCAGATAAGACTTGGCCTCCCCCTGAAAAGGTTGAAATTTCCCCTTTTAGCAAGAATGCCAGATATCCACCCTGTTACCAGAATGCCTAAAGAGGCAAAAATACCACAGCTACAACCCTTTCTCTTTTGCAGCTTGAGAACTACATTGTGGAAAACATGAAATCGGAGATGGTACAGCTGCAGCAAAATGCTGTGCAGAACCACACGGCCACCATGCTTGAGATAGGGACCAGCCTCCTCAGCCAGACAGCAGAGCAGACAAGAAAACTCACGGATGTTGAAACCCAGGTATGTTCCCAGAGTGGTTTTCTAAAAGCGTCAATTGCAGAGAGCTTTTATCATCTTCTTCCTATTCTAATGCATCACCACACAAAATGTTTCAACACATACCTCCAAGAAACATACACACTTTGTTTCTTGGTACTACCAGTGGTGATGACTGACACTTGTTTATGTGTCTGCCTTCTGATTTCATTTGGCTAGTGTATTTAGCTGTATGCACATAAGACAGGCAGGACTCTCCAGGAAACTGAATCACCATTTGTCTTCAAATAAACAGCCCAGCTACCAACTGTGAATGATACAAGTGTCAAGCTAAATAAAGAGCTTCAGGTGAAAACAGAGCCTTTGATCTCCATTGTTGCTTGCCTCTTTACTATTACAAGAAAGTTTTTCTATTTTCTGCAAGATGATTCTAGCTATTTGAAAAGTAGTGTATATCTGAAGATTTTAAACCATGAAGAGGGACAAGCATCATCTACTTTCTAAAATACTGTGTGTTTGTTATTACTGTAAAATTATATAGCATCACATGAATATAAAGAGCCATCTCCATATGACTGCACCAAAATCACTGTCTTGATTGAAGTGACAAGAGTATCACTATCATAACACAGAGTACAAATTCACACTGTGCTTATTGCAAAGATTCTACTACTTTTTGCCTTTTAAATTCTTTTAGCAATATAAGACAGAGAAGAGATTCAGAGCAACACTACCAAGAAGGACTTGGGGGTGTTGGTCTATGAGAAACTTAACATGATCCAGCAGTGTGAGCTCACAGCCCAGAAAGCCAACCGTACCCTGGGTTGCATCAGAAGGAGCGTGACCAGCAGGTCGAAGGAGGTGATCCTGCCCCTCTACTCTGCTCTTGTGAGATCTCACCTGGAGTATTGTGTGCAGTTCTGGTGTCCTCAACATAAAAAGGACATGGAACTGTTGGAACAAGTCCAGAGGGGGGCCACGAGGATGATCAGGGGGCTGGAGCACCTCCCATATGAAGATAGTCTGAGAAAGTTGGGGCTGTTCAGCCTGGAGAAGGGAAGGCTGCGTGGAGACCTCTTAGCAGCCTTCCAGTATCTGAAGGCGTGCTATAGGGATGCTGGGAATGGACTCTTCATTAGGCACTTTAGTGATAGTACAAGGGGTAATGGGTTAAAACTTAAACAGGGGAAGTTTAGATTGGATATAAGGAGGAAGTTCTTTACTGTGAGTGTGGTGAGGCACTGGAATGGGTTGGCCAGGGAGGTTTTGAATTCTCCATCCCTGGCAGTGTTCCAAGCCAGGTTGGACAGAGCCTTGGGTGACCTGGTTTAATGTGAGGTGTCCCTGCCCATGGCAGGGGGGTTTTAACTAGGTGATCTTAAGGTCCTTTCCAGCCTTATCTATTCTGTGATTCTATGATATATATGTATATATATATGTTTTCCTTATTTTTGCTGCAGTACTTGCTCTGACTCAGTGATGGCATTTCCCACCTCCCCTCTTTCAGCAGTATGAGAACGTCCCTGTAGTCACTGGCTCTACCATCAATCAGAAAAGAGTGGTGGAAGTGGCTCAAGAAAGTGAAAAGACACTGCTCTTGGTAGTGTTAGAGGTAGCCAGCTGCATGTCAGGAAGTTGAAGGTCTGTAGGATACAAGAAGGAGAAAAGCAGGCTAGGATCTCATGCATGTAATAAGGACTCACAGCAGAGTAAGGGGGAGTCTGAAAGATTGGAGATACAGCCTACATGTCCTTAAATCTGTCTGACCCCTCTTAATCCCTGTCCCATCCAAAATCCCATGGATTCCCTTTAGGCTTTCTTCTCTACCTGAAGCTTTACTGCCATTTCGTAGACTACTCCACAGAGTTATCCTCTTTGGAAATCTGTTGGTGGTTTCCTGTCTTCTTGCTAGCCTTTGTAATACACTTTCAATTTCTGCCATGCCCTTCTGAAACTGTGTTGCTGCCTCCTGTCATTAACAGATGTATCCATCTTGAAAAATAATAACAGCTTCGCACAATGTCCAATTTTTTCAACCTTTGTACCCTTAAACAAAACCAGCCCAAGCTGCTTTGTGAGCATCTGCAATTTCAAAAAAAAACAGGGCACTGGGCCGAGTTTGAGGGCCATTCTCTTTGCTTTCTGTCCTGTAACAAGTTCTTATCAGGCATGCATGAGAAAATACTGCCATATAATCCTATGATATTGATACATATTCAAGAAAGGTCTGATAGGTTCCATTAAAAAGGCAGCATTTTCAGTTCCAGAAGTGATTGCATCTCAGTTGTTGTGTGCACACGTTTTTACAAAAACTCTTAACACACTCTGCTTCAGTCTCTATTAATGGATGACAAATCTGAATAAAATTAGCTAACATTAATGTTGATTTCACTCTTGAAAGCATTCTGTTATTTCCACTTTTGAACTATTTTTTTTTGTTAGAATCTATTCTCTTTCTTCTAGTTAAAAGGCCTCTTTCAGTCTGATGTACTTAGTAAAATGGGCTATTAATACAGACCACCACTAAAGTGAAAGACGATTGCATAAGGCAATGTTTTAGGATCATAGCCTGCATCTTAAAAATCTGTGTAAGAGTGCAAGTTGTGATAACATAAGCAGACACCAGACTTTTGCCAACACGGCAAAAGAGAGAACTCAGGGGAAAGCTAAAATAGGAGCTCTATTTACAAAATAGCGGATGCAACACTTTGGCTGTGGTCCAAGTACTCTTGCACTCTTCTGGTTGAAGCATGCTTTGTAGGAATTCATGTTTGAGGCATGCCTCATGTTCTTTCCATTGAAATGAAGTTTGTTTGGCAATCACCTTTCCTTTTTCTGCTGATCTAGTATTATTCTAAAGTAAACAGGGTGCCAGAATATCAGCTGGTACGTATCAGTGTAGCTTGGATGAGTTCATTTGCACCAGCTGAGCAGCTGAGGTTATAAAAGGATTTAGAAACAATTTTTGATGAATCATCAAATCAGTATGAAATTGTTGCATTATGTTGCTATAGAAACATAACCAGGACAATATAAACATTAATGTTTTTAATTTATCCTTAAGGTGCTAAATCAAACATCCAGACTTGAAATTCAGCTACTAGAAAATTCACTGTCAACATACAAGCTAGAAAAACAACTGCTACAACAAACGCATGAAATCCTGAAAATCCATGAGAAAAACAGGTAAAAATGAGTAATTGGTGTTTTCCATTTTTATTCTGTTCATCACAAAGTGGTCTCTGTGTACTTTGTTCTAAGAAACTGATGAAAAGAAAGATGCAAATATGGTAAGTGGAAAGTATAGGTAATATTTATAAAATGGCTAAAAGTGCTACGGTGTGAACTTACACTGTGTTAGCTCAAGTATACTAAATGTAAGTTGATTTTTACCACCTTTTGTGCGAACTGTAAGTTTACAACTCAGTTTTTTTCTTCACAACTTTGTCACATGGCCACAGTTCCTCCCACTGAAAAGCATAACTTGTATGAGCATTTTCAGGTAGAAAAATATTAATAATAAATTATGATATTATCAACTACCTAAAAGTTCATCTTTCTAATTTTAATTCATACAAGGAAGAATCTTTCTCTGTGGACTCATTTGTATCTAGCATACTTGGAGCCATGCTCCATTTAAAAAATAAAGAATAAGTGAATGGTAAATCTTTGGGGTTTATGTTGAAATTGAAGAAAAAACTGTTTAGCAGAGCGTAACTGCATAAGCAGTGAAATGAGGGTCAAGAAGAATTTCCAGTGTTGTCCCTTTGTCTGCTTCAGAAAAGTACGTCTCCTGCAGAGAGAATACCTCACTTGGAGAGGTTCTTCTGTAACACAGGACTCAGTCCCTGCTGGATTCAGGAATCCAGTATCTCAGTGTGATGTATTGACCTTGTCTGGCTGCCAGATGCCCACCCAGCTACTCTCTTACTCCCTCTCATCAAGAGGACAGAGGGAGAAAATATGATAAAAAAATCCTGTGGTCAAAATAAAGAAGGGAGATCATGTACCAGGTAATGCCATGGGGAAAAAAAATCTTTGTTTATTGCCAATTAATAACAGCATAGGATGATTAGAAATAATAACAAAACTGAAAAGATGTTTGCCTCATACCTCCTCTTCTTCCCAGACTCAGATTCACTCCTGGATCTTCTGCCGCCCTGCCTTTGAGCAACGCAATTGCTCAAAGTTGGATGAGGAATGAGGGTTGTGGTTTGTTCACCTGTTCCTTCCTCTTGCATTTTCCCTTCTCCATGGGAAAGGGAAAGCATGGTTCTTTCCCATGTACTGCAGTCCATCTCTTCAATGTGGGCTCTCCAAGGCTGAACCTTCCTTCTGGACATCTCCACCTGCTCAGCTGCGAAGTTCTCCATGGGAAATATCTGCTCCACTATGGTCTCTCCATGGGCTGCAGGGGAACCTCCTTCTTATTCTCTGACCTTGGTGTCTGCAGCATTCTTTCTTTCACTATTGTCCCTCACCTCTCAAAGCTGTCATGTAGTGGTTTTACCCTTTCTTAAATGTGATTTCTTCAAGGCACAATCATCTTGGCAGACAGGCTCATCTGTGTCTCATGGTTGGATAGTGATGAAAAATAGAAAATATTGTTAATAAGATGTTTTTGGTAGATATGTCTAGTTGCAAAGTTAGTAAAAAAATATACCATTTTTGCCACTGGTTATGAAGACCAATTTGATGTATTTAACAACTGTTTATAACCAGTAATTCCAGCAGATGTTATTCTAGAGAAGTTGGATTACGTTGAAAAGTCTTGAACTCCACAAATTTCCCTTGACCAGCTGGAAATATGAATAAATTAGTGCAGAATTAATTTCAGATATCTCAAAATTAAGGAATTCACCTGAAGTGCATATATGGGCTCTTCCACTAAAAGGATAGGCATGTGCAAGAGACAGTTCATTCTGCATATTTTAAAAACTATTTCAATTTGGGATTAGCTCAAGCATTAGTTAAGTATATAAATACTTGCATTTTTATCCTCTGCAATCTGGTTAGCAACAAAATTTTACTGGCTGCTCAAGAGACTATCTTGTGTACTTAATAATCTGAAATTATTTATTTACCTTAACAATGTGTCAGGGTGTAAAACTTTCATGTCAGTAAGCAAGTAAGTTTTACTTAAATTGACCTTTGACTTGGCTGCCATTATGATGAAATGGTCTATGACATGACAAAATGGTCTGCCTTGTTTTTTCAGAAGAAAAGGAGGGATACGTTAAAAAGCACATTTTATACGCAGTTCTTTCTCTCAGAAGTAAATTTGTATGTGAATGAATGAAAAAGCACACGGAGTTTGATCTTATTATGAAGCAAGTACCTGGCATACATTTCCAGGATTTATATTCCCTCTTTGAAAATGATAAAATTAGGGAAAGGTCAGTGTTATAATTCCACTGAAATGTGGATTGTCAGCTTCTGTATCATCATCTACTCCTAACAAAGAAATGCTTAGACTTGGCCTTGTAGGTCCTGATCCTGAAATCAATTATATGTGTATCAAGTTCAGTATGGGACACATGTTGGTGATCTCAGCAGATTTCAGGTTTCTGGGCATGCCAATAATTTTAGTTTTAGTTTGACTTAGATTTGAGCAGTACTTATAGATTACCCATCAGGTTATGTTCAGTAGTTATTTGCAATTGAAATGTCTTTGTCTTTCTCCATATCACTTTCACCTCAATAAAATAGAGAAAACTTTTATCCACATTGCCTGCGTGGACTGTAGCATGTTTGGAGGGGGCCTTTCTTTTGCAGTAGGTGCATGACACTGTGAGAATGAGTGTAGGAAATGTTATCGTCACAAAAATAATCAGAAGAGATGGT
This sequence comes from Neopsephotus bourkii, assembly GCF_033783945.1. NCBI lineage: Eukaryota > Metazoa > Chordata > Aves > Psittaciformes > Psittacidae > Neopsephotus > Neopsephotus bourkii. Next base: position 4,911,056 of record NW_026902105.1, on the reverse strand, counting down.
GTACTGTAGGCAGATAATTTCTTTCTCTGTGCTAAAATAAAAACAATTGCTACCAGAAAATGGATTTTGGATTAAAGTAATGCAAAATATTACAGTAATAATAGCTGATCGTTGATGTACTACAGTACATTAAAGAAAATGAACACTGCGTATCAACAAGAGACCAACGCATGATCTTTAGAGAAAGAGATATATCTATTCTTGGCCTTTCTCTTTACTTCCTGCCTCTGCTGGGAAGAGTGGCCAATTTTTTTCTATTTATCTTGCTGAAGTGAAAGATATTCCATGGCATAAGTACAGTCACATTTGTCCCAGAATCATGTTTCTATTAAGTGCTTTCATGCCATAAATAACTTAGTTTTGTGGATTCCCACCCACTATAATGTAAATGGTAGTTTCTTCCATTGCAGTTTTTTCTCCCACAAGAGCTTTCTAAAAACTATTTTGATTTATTCTTGAAAGATTCCCCTGTTAAAGTTCCTTTATCACCCCCTCTTTTTTCCCATAGTGTACCCTCTGCATTTAACTTATTGTGTGCCATTTGTTTCAATATACAAGTGTGAAATCAACTTCTTATTTACTCACATGAAACAAATGAGAAAAAACATAATGGAATTCTGGATCTTCCAGCAATTTATAGTGGACGTGAAATTTAAATATAAAATTTGACTGAAATTTGCAGGCAAACTACATTAACACATTCAATACAAGAACTGCTGTGTCCTATGAAAAGTGAGGGCTCAATGATTCTTGAATTTCCACCTGACTGTGTGAAATATGGAGAAATATAGTACCTATGATGAGTTTCATTGGAAGGTTTCAAATGTACCAAAAAAATAAATTTATATATTTTTATTTATTTTTTTGCTTGCAATGGTATTATCAGTGGTATTAAAAAAAAAAAAAAAAAAATAGGCTTACTGATGTTAGGTGACCAGTTACTGGCCTTGAGGAATATGGCAACACATATTTTTTCAATTCCTTAAACTCATAAGAGAATATCAGATCACCAAAGTAACAATGAGTGGTCAGCACCTAACAATATAGGGGAAATTTTACTCATGTAAAAGGAAGTACAAAGAAGCTGTCTCAATGAGAAAATAGCATTCTTGAACTCAAAAATAAGCATTTAAATTCTCTACCTTTTTTGTCTTCTTATACTTAATAGTATAAGAAAACCACATGTATACAGCCAAAGAACTTTTTCTACATTAGTTGTTTTTATTGAATTGCTCAACAAAATAAGTGGTTTAATCTATATTTTTAATAAATCCAGATTTTTGAAGAGATCATATTCATGTGAAAGTTGTCCATCTCCAAGATCTGGTCTGTATCCTGTTCTCACATATCTAAACTGAGGCTTCTGAAAACAAAGATAAAAAAATCCCTTAAACTGCTGTGGTCTGGAATGGATTAGTGAGTAAACTATCTACCTTATAAGGCAGATTGTCTAAACCAGACTTTACTTCCTCCCCAGAGAGCTACTAGAGTGCTTTCTATACGTTCTACTTCATCACCTTTCAAAAAGACAACAGCTTTCCCTGGAAGTCATTCTTTGACTTCTGTATGGGTCTTCTACCCTCTCCAACATTATCAGAGGTCTTTTTCTGAATCAGCTGGACATACCACAGTTGCGCCCAGGAATCCTACTGGCTTATATCCTAACAAACTTAACACGTCATTTGCATGGTTGAAAATAGATTCTTAGCCTTTCCAAGATCAGTAGGTTAGACACTGAGATATGGTTAACCTTTAGCAAAACTAAGGTTGTTTGGTCCTGGTGTGTATGTGTGCGCGTTTGGTTTTAATTTAACTGCCTTCTAGATAATGACTCCAAAGAGTCATTGTCCAGCAGATAATGCGGGTATTTATCCATTCTAACAACAACATCTGTTTCTTCACAACTTGATTACCTGTTCCCCAAATGACCAATTTGTTTCCCTAAATTGAAGGCTGCAATTCTAAAAAAATGTACATTCATACCTGTATGTACATGTGTGCATATATACCTACACACATATGTATATATGCGATGTTTCTAGTCAATGGTGATTTATTTTTACTGTGAGTATTGTAGTGCCCACAACTACTTCATCTGTCTAGGTCAGTAAATATTTTAAAACATTTAGGACTTTCAAATGTATAGGAAATAAATAGGAATTTTGAAGGTATAGGAAGCATAGAGTAAACTTACTGTAAAAAACAAGTCGTTGCATCATGCCCATAACATTGGACTGGAACCTGTCATGAAAGAATGTTATATAACAAATCTAGTCAGCCTTTACATATTGTTGGATTAATTGGTATAGAGGCAGCCTCCTTTTCATTTTCTTTAACATTTTATGGCAGCAACAGTCACTGATAAAAACTAGTAGAAATATTTGTATTTTAACCTTGTCTTTAAAATGCATCTTTAAAAAAATGGGAAAATATCTTTCCCAGTCACTCAGCAAAATTGTTTCTTCATTGTATTTTTCTATTGGAAATTGTCCAATGTCACAAGCAAAAAAGAGAGAACAGACTGCTCTTTCAGCTGTTAAAAAAAATCTGAATATTTTTGTAATTGGTTTCAACCTGTTTCAAGATTTTTTATGAGGTTTCTAGCAGTTTTTTCTTTCAAATGAGCTGTTATAAATTTGAATGTAAGTACAGAGATTAAAAAGTCCGGCCACATTGGAATCAAATCTCGTAAGAGCAGCTTTTCTCATGCTGTTTAAGGATTTCTTCCTTTTGGAACAGGCCAATGCAGAAATCCTCTATCTTTGTGCAGTTTTTTTTTCTTTATTTAGAGCTTTGACCAAAATTTTCTCACTGATTCCTAGTAAAATACAACGAATGTTTTCTATTTCTCCCAGGGAGTGGTCCTATCCTCAGGACTTATCCTTATCTGTTGTAGATTTATAGATATAGAAAGTTCATTGCATAACTGCATATGCATTCCTTTAAATAGCTTTGTTTCGCCTTTTATAACAACCCAATTTTTGAATCATGAAGAAAACTGTAAAGGAACCAAGTGCTATGACACTACCAACTTTCCACCACATGTTGACTCACCACTCATAAATATTAGAATGTATTATTACTAAAGCTGTAAAACATCTGCTTGCTGTCTGTCTCTGTAGATGGCAAGCTGGGAGGCACTAAAGATTGTTGTCTTCTTTCATGTTTTAATTGGCATGGCCAGTATTGCTACAAGTAAGACTGCCCTCACCATGGGTTCATTTACTATAGTGTTAGGAAGGCCATGGTGGGAAACAAAAAATGAAATGCACTAATTGTGGCTATCAAAGGCTCTTTCTTTTATATGGAAACATTCAGGTATGGAAATCATTTAGATGTGAACATACAAATAGGATGTCGCAGAATTAGGAAAATGACCTGTACTGTACTAGGATCTACATAAAGGTAAAGGGACCTTTTTTGTATTAGCATTTAAATATAAAGCAATAATCTGACTTCTATGATTCTATGATTTCAAGAATGGTATCTTCTCTTACATTAGCAAAGCATAACATTTTTGATGAACTGTTAAGATGTCAGACTGGGATGTGGTCATACCTAGCATCCATTCTATCAGAAACTGTGTCCAGGGTCTACCTTGTTCCTAATCAAAGTGCATTGATATGCAACTTATAGTCTATCAGCAAAGTTAAAAGAGAGTCAAAATATCATTTCAATAATTTCTGTGAAAAAAAATGGACAGAACGGATAAAATTCACCTGGAACATTTTTTTTAACAGCATTTTATGACTACAACTAGTTCCATCAGAACATTTTCAGTGGATTCTAACTAAACTATTAGTCTGACCTTCTGCATAAAAAAGGCTAAAAGACTTTCACAGAAATTTTCTCAAAAAATAGATGTGAGTCTAGAGCATAAAGGCATCATGTTTAATGTTAGAGTTCAAGTAATGAATGAAAATCAGCTACAGGTCTGATAAGGTGTTAAAATAATTTATTGTCTTTGGCTTCAGAATCCATACTTTGTTTCAGACTGAAACTTTCTATCATTTGATTCCTGTCCACTGAATCTTGATATGCTTCTTACTAATTATTGAGCCTTTAAAAATGAGATATCATGTTTCCCTTTGCATGTGGGACACCACAAAAAGAATGTTTTCCCTTCCCATCTTTTCTTTTTCTCCTTCTTTACCCAGATCCTGCTGACTTTCACAGAACTAAGTATGTTGGTATTACAAAGTATATTTTCTTGTCTTTGTAAGTCCCATATTTATAATGTTTCAGAAGAAAGATTTGCTGCTTGGTTTCTTTTATTTAGAAAAAGGAAGAAAAAAATATTACTCTAGTTTTTAAAGCAAATCCAAGGCCTGAATTTAATCTTTGCATTGTTATAATTTGTAACAGCTCATGTTAAGGCTCTGTGATATCTAGTAAAAAAAGCCCACCTCCATATGGATTTTATTACATTCTTCAGTTAGGTTAAATGACCTGAAATTATGTGGGCATTTTGCCACTGATCTATTATCCAGGAGTAAAAACAAAGGTGGGGGGAGAGTGCAAATAAATAAATAAAACCAAAGACTGACTTAAACAGGAAGTAGTTTGTTGGCAACTTTGTAACCCCCAGTTGGTTTATGGGCATGAGAAACACCTCTTGGTGCACAGTGTAATATTATGAAACAGAAAACAGCAGAGGGATTGAATTACTTTCTTTATCTAATATTAATAAATTATTTATGCTAAGCTCCCACCACAGGATTAAAGCACTGGCCTGAAAAAACTTCTTTTTTGCTGTTGACATATATTAGATGTCCTTTGAGTACAGCTCCTCTATTCTTCGGCATATAATCATATGTCTTGGATCTTTGCAAATTGCACACTTCCGACTCAGGACAGAGACCATACTGGGAAAAAAATACTGATTGGGAGAAAGTGTTTCCATACATGTGTAAAATTATTTATAAAAAGTGATGTAAGCAGGTTGCATAGTATGATATCCAACAGTTTCTTGAATGAGGAGGCTTTTGTGGAACCAGAAAGGTGAAGGGGTGGAGGAAAGTGAGCAGGAAAATATGTACGTGGGCTCAAGGAAAAGAAGTGAAACCTATCTTAAAAAGCAAGTTTCTGATTTATCTTTTGTGGAAATAGTACTATACTTCATGTGAAACAGATACCACTAATCTGGCACACAATTCCTTTCCTAACATTACAAACCACATCAAATGGTATTGTTATTGTGGGTTCCACATCTCTTGATGTAAC